>NC_143576.1:113907464-114526310 GCF_048544385.1 Mastigoproctus giganteus
GCGCACGGTAAAGCCGTAGAAGAGTGCATCGGTCCGCTACTATCTGTCATTGTCAGATAGTACCTGTCTGAGTGTATAGGACTCAGTACTCATCTGGTTGCATTGTCTGCCAGATCATTACCGCTGATTCCAATCTGACTCGGGATCCAACAAAAATGGATGACAAATGCAGAACCATTAAGAGAATGTCTCTTTTCCTGAATCCTAGACAGAACTGGATGAGAATTATATATAATCATTGATAAGGCCTGTTATGCACTCTTTGTATACTATACACCTTTGATAATTATTAGTTTTAATATGGTTCAATCATACAACTCTGCGGTATATATATCGCACATCTGTAGACTCCTCAAAGATACCGTGCTATGTGGGTAGATTGCAGCGGATCCCACAGATGATTCTCATTTCGAGCCATAGACGAGCAGGAAAGGAGTAAGAAGATCAATGGGTCGCATACAGTTTTAGATATAGTAGTGGTGAAGCAGTGGCTTTCCTGAGTTAATAATGGAGAAGTTTCATGCTGGAAAGTGGGCATGCCATGGTGACGGGAAAACTTGGGTCTACTATAACGTTAAGCTCTCTCAACAGCTCTTGGATTCAAATACCAAAAGAACTTACTCTTGGCTCTTAAATTTGGTAACATTCCCTCTAAATATGTGTACGTCTCTTATTGCCAAAAAGTTGCTATCAAACATTTTAGTTATGAGAGTAATTTACTCTAAGATCACAGTGATGGTAAATTTAGAAGACCATCATTATTGGGATATCCTCTCACGTAAAAGTGCCCACGTTGAGGGCACTTTTACGGGAATTTCAGGAAGTTAAACATTGCTACCCTTGCCTGAGTCCGACTAACTCAGCCCCTTGTGTAAAGAGCTTATAAAAAGTCCTCGCATCACTGACACGATTTGAACTCACGTGCTTTGAATTCCACTCATTGTCTGTCCCAATTGTTGCCTATCCCAACTGTATATGTAATTTGGTTATGTTCATAATCAGTTTGTTTTTTTCCCTGGAGAAAAGGAATCCATGAGGACCTCTCATATATGTTACTGTCGAATTCATGCGTTTGTTTTAGAGAACAGAAAGAAAGGAAAATCACAAGGAATGTGATTATGTAATGCACATCTACTGCTTTTATATAGAATTCAAACTACAACGTAATTTTTAAATAACCAAGGGTTCTAATATGGCCTATAAAATAAAACTGTAAAGCTTATAATGCTCAAAGCTACATTATATAAGTATCGTAATGCAACAAATATTTCAAATATCAGAAAACCCGTATTATATATATAAAAAAACGATCGAAAGAGTTTTTCTTCTAGAGGATGACATCTATCAGAATAAAGAAATTACTAATATTAGTAAATCTAGACCCATTAGATTTAAAATTTTTAAAAGTTGAAAAACTTACCTGTTCTTTAAGCTTTGACAAAGGAAATGCTACAGTAAACATCAAAAGGATTCTGTACAATAGAAGAGCAGCGATTGCGAGTTTCGTCATTGATAATTCGGCTTTCTCGATAAATAAAATGTACGCGGTAAAACAACAGAAGGTCGTTTCTGTTAAAATTAAAATAAAAATTCCGGGAGTCAAAGCTGCTTTTGCTTCTTTATTTAACCGACAACATTCAACATACTGAGACCTTCGCTTTTCTAAATTTTGAGCTGAAGAATCTTCTGGTGAGAGCTTTATCTTCTTTATGTCTTCATTAATGGATTTTAACATATTTGCGAAGAAAACAGCAAAGAATGCTACCCACGTTGGAATTACTGATTCGTGAATTAAGCTAAACGAATATGAAGAACTCCAAAGGAAGATGAATATCCACTTACTTAAAATTTGAGAATAAAACTCGTTCGGTTTGTACTTTTCTGGAATTAGACGGTCGTAAACGTCCAGTGAAAAAGAAAGTCCTATTACAAATGAATATATGCCGAGAACGATGGAGATGGCGAAAATTAAATATGCCGAGTTTTCTGAAAGAGGATTTACTGCTTTTTCTAGAAGGGAACAATTATGTATCAAACAAGACATTCGCCTTGCTCTAATGAACATAAGTACACGACACAATACCATGTGAAACATTCCAATCAACCCATGCCCAAAACCAATTATATTTTTTAATGTTTCAAACCTAAATTCTGCATGCCACCACGTAGAGGTAGTAATGCAAGTTAAAATGCAAAAAGATAACACTGAATATATTATCCAAACAACTCCCCTTTGCACATCGATGCCAGTAATATGTTTATCAGTTAGGCCTTTAAGGAAACAAACTCCCAATATTTTATGCAATATGAATGAGGCTCTGAAACATCTAAAAACACGATCCATTTTGAACGGAAAGTAGGCACAACACGCTGTACTATTGGTAAGAGATGGTGATCCTGCTTGTGTACTTAACAGGTGGTGACACACTATGTGGAATCCTCCCATTGTGTGGCGTATAATTACGTTTAGCTGCTATTGCGCCATAAAACCTCCAATAACTACAACAACTAAGTGGAAGAACATATCCGTGTTCTGGGGCCCAGGAAGAAAAGTTAGATGATTATCTGAATATCAAAGCTATGAAGCGTTACTTCTTGTAATTTAGTTATATTTTGGAAAAGAAGTTGAATATATTTTCTTCTACGACTGTCAATAACAAATTATTACTAACGCAGATGCTTTGGACGTTCGTGAAAAGACTGTAGCGTGGAAATTATGTCAAGCCTACTTTTTATTGATTGGTAACCATTAGAAAGTAGCAACAAGAGGATCCTTTCTTTTAAAACGAAATAAAAACTCTGGCAGTTGTTCATGTTAGTATTGTATTCTGTTTATTACACTACCTAATTTCTGCAAACTTAACCTGAATAAACCCTCTGTGAAATCTGCATAAACCCTTAGCAACGTAAGGTAGGAAATTAAAGTTTAGCTGAAAAAATTACAAACAATGAACATCGAGAAGAAAAAGTAAGAAATATGAAAAAATAGACCTAAAAATTTAGAAACCTAACTTAACCGAGAAAGGAATAAATTGCAAATAAAGTTTTTTATATCAAGAAATAGCTTACGGGAAATATGTATAAATTAGCAAATAATAATAACAGGAAAAATTCAAGAATGAAGAGCCCCATTGCATCGCGTTAGGGATTGAATTCTTCATTCTTAGTTTTTCTGTGGACAGTTATTATCTGCACAATAACCGGAAGGCATTCCACAAAGAATCAGGGAATAACGTTTGAGATAGGGCACGAGTTGTTGTTTTTATGGAGGCTTAATGGCACATAAGCTGCTATGGCTATAATGTGCCTATTCATTTATTATTTTAAGAGAAGAGGAATTTCCATAAAATCAAAAGAAAATCTGAAATTAGAAATTATTAAAAAGCCCAGTTTGCTTGAGGAAGTCAAAAAATTCAGAAATATTTGCCTTATCACCAATGAGATTTTCAAAGAGTTATTGGTTTACGATTATTTATCAGTGAGATCAAGGATGAAGCTCTGTGTTGTTTTTAGTACGGGCAGCCAATGAGAATATGTCTAACAGTCACATTGTTAGAGCAATGTGTTGGTTGGTTGGTTGGTTGTTGGATTTTATTAGCGCATTAGCAAATAAGGCTATAATGCGCTACAACCAGGTGATATATAAAAATTTTAATTTCACTGACCAACTTACTTAGGTCACCATGTCAAGATATAAAATAACGAAGGTATAAAATGTAGAAAAGATAAATCAATAAAGAAATAACAATAACATGTAAATTTTAATTATAAGTAAAAACTTTATTGATTTAAAATAGCTAAAAACAGCAGACACATGGTCACTGTCGGATAAAATCTGACTGAATGTATACGGCTCAGTCAGATTATTAAAAGCGGTAAAACGGATATTGCTAAAATCTGGACAGTCAACTAAAATGTGTATGATGGATAAAATTGTGCCACAGGACTCACACATAGGAGGGTCCCCAGCCCTCAGGAAAAACGAATGTGTCAAATGACTATGTCCTATGCGGGTCCGGGAAAGAACAACTTCCTCCTTACGATTCCTGCGCAGACTAGACTGAGCGGTTCAATTACAGGCTTTATACAGGCATGCGTAGGACCATCCGCAATTCTATCCTTACGAAAACATTTTATGTCATGCAAGGTGGGATCATCATTTGCCTTTAGATAAGTCTCCTGCAAGCAAAAGCAAACTGGCTCGTGCTTTTGCAGGAGGGCTTTGATGTCATCAGTATTTTGCCGGAATCCGCGACAATTCCATTGTAGGAATTTAGCCATTATTTTGGCTTGGTGAGTCCATCAAGCGGCTTCCGAGGTCCTGAGGGCTTAGTTTTGTCAGTCTTGGGTTTATCTCTTTTGGGGAAGTGTGGACGCTCTCCGGTGTGAATTTCTTCCTCCACAAAGCGTTCTGAGACTGATTCGTCCGGTACCTCCTTGTCCTCTACATCCATTGTTTCTATTATTATTGGTTACTCTTCTTTACCCCTTGGTTTTGGTAATAGTGGATCACTAGGGGGTACGGATATGGGAGTGGCAGCCGATTGTGTTTTTTTGGTGGGCTTTTGTGAACTCAATAAATAGCGTTCAAATGGAGTGAATGACTCTCTTGATGGTACAGTCATCTCAGTTTTTGTACCGATAGTGCACTTCGCAGAAACCGTCTGATTATATGAAGGATTCTCGCTGTTTATTGATTGTATGCGTTTTCTAGCATCTGGGTAAGAGATGTTCAGCTCTGTTTTCCGATTTTGGATCTGGTTTTCATCTTTCCACCGCTGGCATGCTTTGGAGCAGGCAGGGTGCTCTCCTTGGATATTCACACAGAATCGGTTTGGAAGCTTGATTCATTGATTGATTGATTGGTTGAGTTTTATTGGCGCAGCAGCAACTTAGGCTATAATGCGCCAAAATATTGTCATAAAAAAAGTAAAACTTTCAGCGACCTAATGAAATAGGTCACTAAGTCAGGATATAAAAACAAGTATAAACTGTAAAAGACAAATATCAGTAAACAAGTAACAATAATAAATCTTAAAATAATATTTTTTAAATATGATAAAACGGTTTACTTATTTTAGAAAGCTAAAAATAGCAGACACATGGTCATTGTCGGATAAAATCTGACTGTATATCTAAAACTGGTACAGTCACATAAAATATGTTGAACGGATAAAAGGGTGTCGCACTACTCGCACATAGGAGGGTCATCAGCCCTCAGCAAAAAGGAGTGTGTAACATGACAGTGTCCTATGCGGAGCCGAGCAAGAACAACTTCCTCTTTGCGATCCCTGCGTAAGCTGGACGGCCAAGGATGGATCACAGGCTTAATTCGACATAGTTTGTTTGTAGTAATCAGTCGATGCCACGAATCTTGCCACTGAGATTGTAAGTTATTACGGATCACTTTCCTGTAGTCTATATAGGGGACTAACAGGTCAAGATTATCTGTCAGAGCTGCCGATTTGGCTGCAATGTCAGCCAAATCATTTCCTCTAATCCCGATGTGACTGGGCATCCGGCAGAAGCGGATATCGAATCCACTTACATACAGGCTGTATAATATCTGCTGAATTCGGGACAGGATCGGATGATTAGTGTATGACATCGCTGATAAAGCTTGTAGTGCACTCACAGAATCGGCATATATAATACACCGTTGGTATCGGTGTTTTCTTATGTAATCTAGAGCTAACTCTATAGCATGCAGCTCTGCAGTGTAAATGCTGCAGTCAACGGGTATCTGCTCTGATATGGTATTATTTGGAAAGACAGCAGCAGATCCCACATACGATTCTGACTTCGAGCAGTCTGTGTAAACTGGCAAGAAGTCAGAATGTTCTGTACGGTGTTATGAATAGAGCTGAAGGTAGACAGAAACTGGAGTATTAGACTTCGTAGCTGGTGTTTGTGCATGTTAGGGTGGAAGGGGCTCCTTTGGTGATCGAGCAACCTTGTCTACCGAGATGTTAAACTCATTGAGTAGCTCTTGAACACAAATGCCGAATGGGCGATTGGCGGCACGTCGTGTGTTATAAACATTTTCCCATCTTAGCTCTAAAACGGATGTCCACGTGGGATGGTCTGGCAGGGACTTCAGCATGAAGATATATTGTAGAGATCACTGCATTCGTCGAAGCGACAAGGATGGTTCATTTGCTTCGACATACAGACTTTGGACAGGTGATGTTCTGAATGCACCAGTAGCAATACGAATGGCTTGGTGATGGATGGGGTCAAGCCAACGAACAGTGCTATTTCTGGCAGATGAATACACCTCAGACCCCTAATCTAATTTTGAGCGTACAAGTGCACGGTATAGACGTAGTAGAGTGCTTCGGTCTGCACCCCAAGTGGTAGAAGAGAGAGAGCGGTGGATGTTAAGCCCTCTTGTGCACTTTGTGCGTAGCTGACGAATGTGTTGAATAAATGTGAACTTTTTGTCAAAAAAGAGTTCCAGGAATTTCGCCCCTGATACAACTGGAATAGTGTTTTGTCCAAGTCGTAATTCGGGCTCGGTGTGGAGGTTACGTTTGCAACAAAAATGGACGCAAACGGTCTTCTCCGGTGAGAACCTGAAACCATTGGCCGAGGCTCAGGTGTTAACACGGTCAATAACTTGTTACAGTTGTCTCTCAATAACCCTCATATTGCATGATTGAGAGAATATGCTGAAGTCATCGACATAGAGTGCACTGTTTATAGTTGGAGGAAGTTGTTCAGAAATAGAATTTATTTTAATGGCAAAAAGCGTAACACTTAAGACAGATACTTGTGGTACCCCCTCCTCTTGGCAAAAAGGCCACGAAAGGGAGGATCCTACACGAACTTGGAAATAACCGGAGGATACAAAATTTTTAATAAAAATGGGAAGGTGGCCTCTCAGACCGAGATTGAAAAGGTCTTTTAAAATACCAAATCTCCAAGTTGTGTCGTACGCTTTTACCATGTCAAATAAGATGGATACAAAGTGCTCTCTTTTTAGGAAAGCATCTCAGATAGATGGTTCCAGTCTAATTAAGTGGTCCAGTGTGGACCTGTTTCTTCGGAAGCCGCGCTGAAAGCGGGAGAGAAGGTTGTTCGATTCTAAATACCATAAGAGACGATCATTGACCATTCTCTCCAATATTTTGCACAGACAGCTGGTCAGAGCAATAGGACGATAGTTTTTTGGACATTTAGGATCCTTTCCTGGCTTAGCAAAAGCAAGAACAGTTGCCTTTTGCCAGGTATCCGAAAAGTGCTTTTCAAGGAAGATTCTGTTGTACAGGAAGAGCAAACAGTCCACGGATTCTGGTGAAAGATCTTTGATCATTTCATAATGAATGTTGTCTGGTCCAACAGCGGTAGCCTTTGTACGGGCGAGTGCTGTTTTCAGCTCATGGATATTAAATGGCCCATTGTATGGGTGGGAACCCTTCGATGTGAATTTAAAGGCCTGTTTTTCAGAGTTGCGCTTTAAGACCAGAAACTCTGGGGAGTAAGATGATGTTGCAGAGATGTTAGAAAGTGTTTCCCCAAGAGCATTAGCTATTGCAGTAGAGTCTGCAATAGTACATCCATTATATTCAAGGACCGATGAGGGATGTGCTCTGTATTTTCCCTTCATTTTCCGGATTTTTTCGCAGACCTCCTTAGTACTAGTGGACTGAATAATTGATGAAGTAAAAGGGATCCACGATTCCTTTTGACTCTGATGACGGATGTAGCGTGTTTTGGCTCGTGCGCGTTTGAAGGCTATAAGGTTGTTCGTGGTAGCATATCGGCGGAATATCCCCTACGCTTGGTTTTGAGCCTTTTTTGCTGCTGTGCATTGTGAATTCCACCAAGGTTTGGGAAATGGTGGAAACCGGGCAGATGTTTTTGGAACAGCATTCGCAGCTTCTTGGACGATAATTTCTGTGATGTATGTTACTGCATCATTGATAGGCTCCTGACTGACGGTACTGAGGTCAAAATTTGCATGTGTTGGAAGGCATTCCAGTCACCCTGATCAAACTTCCAGCGTGGTAACCTAAAAGGAAGACATGGTCTCCCACTGTGTAACAAGGTTATCACGGGGAAGTGATCACTTCTGTATGGATTCTCCTCCACTTCCGAAGTGAGTGAAGGGAGTAGAGAAGGGGAGCAGATAGAGAGATCAATGGCAGAAAACGTACGGGTAGGCTTGTGAAAGAAGGTATTTGCTCCAGTATTTAGAAGGGAAAGGTGATTGTCATTTAGCATATGCTCTGTGACTCGTCCCCTTCCATTGATGTTAGCACTACCCCACAGGGTGTTATGTCAATTAAAATCCCCGACAAGTAAGAAAGGGGAGGCAACTGCGTTACAAGATAATGAAGGTCTTCCTGGGAGCTGTCAGTCCCAGGTGGCAAATAAATAGAGCAGACCGTTAATAAAAATCCCACTGTAAGGCGAATTGCAAAAGCTTCTATGCTAGTTGTAATTAGCAAGGGCTGATATGGGGTCTGGTTGCCCACAAGGATAGCCACTCCTCCATGAGCAGGACCATCTGCAATTCTATCCTTACGAAAAATGTGATGTTAAGCATTGTGGGATCATCATTTGCCTTTAGGTAAGTCTCCTGCAAGCAAAAGCAAACTGGCTTGTGATTTTGCAGGAGCAAAAGTCATCAGTATTTCGCCGGAATCGGCGACAATTCCACTGTAGGAGTTTAGCCATTATTTTGGTTTTGTGGGTCCATCAGGCGGCTTCCGAGTTGCTGAGGGCTTACTTTTATCAGTTTTGGGTTTATGTCTTTTGGGGAAGTATGGACGCTGTCCGGTGTCCATTTCGTCTTCCCCGAAGAGTTCCAAAACTGATTCGTCCGTTACCTCCTTGTCCTCTACATCCATTGTTTCTGTTATTATTGGTTGCTCTTTTTTACCACTTGGTTTGGTAGTGGTGGAGCACTAGGAGTTACGAATTTAGGAGTAGCAGCTGACTGCGTTTTTTTGGTGGGCTTTTGTGAACTTAATAAATAGTGTGCAATCAGCGTGAATTATTTATTATTATTAATATTATTTTAGGGTTGCCCGTAATTAAATACATTAACCCGTATATATCTCTGTATGTTTTGCTGGACGAAAAAACCCCAGGTATTGGGGAGAAAAACCTGGCTATCTACTCCTGAGACCAACTAACTCAGCCACGGAATGAAAAAAGCCCATTAAAGTTTCTCGCGTCATTCACGGGATTCGAACACAGGCCTTGTCTACCCGGTGTGGGGAGGACGGTGCCGATACCACTGTGCTACACGCGCAGACAATCGGCGTGAATGACTCTTTTGGTGGTACAGTCATTTCTGTTTGTGTACCGATAGTGCACTTCGCAGAAACCTTCTGGGCATATGAAGGCTTACCGCTATTTATTGGTTGTATGCGTTTTCTAACATCTGGGTAGGAGATGTTTAGCTTCGATTTTAATTTTTGTATCTCCTTTTCGTCCTTCAACCGCTGGCATGCTCGAGAGTATGCAGGGTGCTCTCCTTGGCAGTTAATACAATTAGGCTTAGGAGCTATACATTCCTTGCTCTCGTGATCTTTAACACCACATCGATCACAGGCAGGGTTATCACGACAAGCTGTTTGTGAGTGGCCGTACTTTTGACATTTAAAACACCTCAGTGGGTTTAGAACGTAAATCCTCACTGGGCAGTTTAAGTACCCTGCCTTGATGGAACTTGGAGGCCGTGGGGTGTTGAATGTTATGATGAGAACTTGGGTATGGACGAGATTCCCATCCTTACGCATGGATATTCGCTTGACAGCTGTTACTCCTTGTTCTTTTAATTCAGAGCAGATCTCTTCTTCAGAAATGTGAAGAAGATCCCACTCTGATATGACACCTAGTGAAGAGTTCAAAGTTTTGTGAGGGGTTACGATGATGGGTACTCACCCTATAGATGTGGCTTTCAAATTTTTTCTGCTTGATTTGTGTTTGATGCTTCAATTAGAATATCTCCAGAACGCAGCCGTTTTACGGATTTGATGTTTGAAGGTGAATGATGTTTTCTACTCAGTTCTGGCTCTTTTAGCAGAATTGCTCTCACTTTCATCCGACGATCGATTAGGTAGTTTGTTTGTTTGTTTCGGAATTTATTGGGCGCATCGGCAACTATGGCCATAGTGCGCCATGCATATGGTAACTATGCATGTAATTTCTTCTCAAATAGAGAAAATGGAAAGAAGGGACCAGAAAGTTTTTTTTTTTTTTTTTCTAACTAAAGGAGGTGATATACTTTAATTATCTTGAGAAAGTTATAAATGCTTGAGACATTTGTTTCATTGTTTAAAAGTGAGGTAAGTGTAGGATCTTTTGTTGTGGCTGAAGTGTAAAGATTCTGGCGTTCTCTTTTGTGCATTCAACCAGAATGTGTTTCACTGTGAGCATTGTATTACAGTGATGACATTGAGGGGGTATCTCTCCTTTTAAAAGATAACCATGAGTTACATTTGTATGTCCTATTCGCAGACGAGCCAATATTACCTCCTGGTGTCGGATTGAACTGAAGCTGGAAGGCCATCGCTCAAGGTTTGGCTTGATACTTCGAAGTTTATTGTTTGGCTGATTTCCCCATAATAACTGCCATTGGCACGTGCATTTTTCCTGGATTATTGGACGATAGTGATTAGGTAGAGAACTTGTTGGTGCCCCAGAAGAAATAGAATTTAAATTACTCTTATGAGAAGATAAAAATTTCAGAAGCCCTAAGCACCTCACCCACCACTGAGCCCTACGAGGGGACGCCCACTCGTGAACTAGCAGGTACTGCGTACACGAATGGGACGCCAAGTTAGCTTAGAGGCAGCATACCCACGTTTCCAATAAGCCTTGATCCCTTCCCCGCACCAAAGGGAGGGAGACTTATTGGAACGCAGTTGACCCTCGCTGTAAGAACCACCCACCGATTGATCCCAGTCGCGCCGGTCCCAGACCACCCGTCTTGTCGAAGCAGGGGCCAAAGTGTGTATTAAGGCTGGACCCCTCAAGCACCAGGATCTCCCTTTCCGAAATCCACGAGTCGCGGCTCACGCTGTACACACCGGATTCCAAAGATGTAACCCTGGAACCAAGGTATGGGTGTTAGATCCCAGTGATGCTAGTCTGGATGTCCAGCAGCGTCACTGAGAGGTCATCTCACCACGTACAGGTGCCCACGTCGAGGGGCGGTTTGGAAGCTGAACATTCCTTGCTCTCGTGGTCTTTCACACCATATCGAGCACAGGCAGAGTTACCACGACAAGCTGTTTGTGAGTGGCCGTATTTTTGGCATTTGAAACACTTCATTGGGTTTGGAATAAATCTTCACTGGACAGTTTAGGTACCCTGTCAATATCAATCCTTTCGCATTGATATTCTTTTGACAGCCGTCACTCCTTGTTCTTTCAGATCAGATCTCTTCTTCAGAGACATGAAGAAGGTCCCACTCTGAAATGACACCTCTTGAAGAGTTCAAGGTTTTGTGGGGAGTTACGATGATAAGTATTCCCCCTATTGATATGGCTTTCAGGATTTTTTCGGTTGTTTCTTATTTGTAGCATCGACCAAAATGTCAACAGAACGCAGTCGTTTTACAAATTTAGGTGATCCTGCCAACCCTTATAATCCTTTCTGGACAAAGATGGGTGACATCTTTCCAATTGAATGCTCTTCGGTGGAATGGAGAATGAAGAAGAGAGGTGTCACGGATGGTGGTGTATCCTGTTCTGGCTCTTTTTGCAGAGGTGCTTTCTGTGTTTTCACCTCAGTTAGGTAGGGGCCGTGTTGGGGCCCCAGAAGAAATAGAATTTAAATTACTCATATGGGTAAGATAAAAATTTCCGATGCCCTAAGTACCTCACCCACCACGGAGCCCTACGAGGGGATGCCCATTCGTGAAGTAGCAGGTACTGCGTATACGAATAGTAGGCCAAATTCGGTTAGGAGTACCATACCCACGTTTCCAATGAGCCTTGATGCCGTCCCAGGATCAAAGTGAGGGAGTCTTATTGGAACGTAGTTGATCCTGGCAGTAAGAACCACCGGCCCACTGATCCCAGTCAGGCCGGTCCAGTCCGGGACCACCCGTCTTGTCAAAGCAGGGGCTAAAGTGATGTATCAAGGCTGGGCCCCTCAATCACTAGGATCCGCCTTTCCGAATTCCATGGTTCGCGGCCCACAGCTGCACACTCCGGATTCCAATGATGTAACCCTGGAACCAAGGTATGGGCGTCAGTTCCCAGTGATGCGAATCTGGAAAACCAGCATCATCAATGGGAGGTCCCCTCACCACGTTCAGGTGCCCACGTCGAGGGGTCTAGGAGCGTGACTGGGAGGTCCTGTCACCATGACAGGTGCCCACGTACAGAGGTTAATATCCAGCTCCGTGGCTATATTCACTATGGAACAATGGTCAATCCTGATGACGTATGTTTGCTGGGAGGATATTTTCGTTTGTGATGAGTGTGTGAGTATATTCCTGGCGAAGCTTAAGGTTTGTTGGTTGGTTTAAATGGAAGTTTATTGGCACAAGGGCAACTAAAGCCAAATTGCGTCTGTCACAGTAATTCTGCAAATGATTTTTTTTTTCCAGTCATATATCAGATAAGTTCATATAAATGAGTTTGTTTTAAAAAATTAAATAAATCGGATAAATTTGCGTCATCATTGAGAATGTGGTTTATCTCTAATGAATTGTTTTGGGTTAAAACTGATTTAAAAATTGTTAATCGAGCAGCATGATTGTAGGGACACTCGAGGAGAATGTGTTTCATTGTAAATAGGGCGGAACAATGACGACAGTGAGGAGGTTCATCACCTGTCAACAAATGGAGGTGGGTCAGATGGGAATGCCCAATGCGTGTTTTTGTAAGGACAACGTGAAGGTTAAAAGTTCTTCTTTATTTATGGTAAGAGTATGTTCATTTGCACCCTCGTTCAATTGAGATACAGTTGATGAAATTCCCCTTTCCATACGCTGGTGAACTGATACTGAAGAAACTGAATGACATTGTGTTACTCTAGTTTGATTGTACCCGTCACCGTGAACGCCAATTTTTTTTCCTTTTTTTTTTTTTTTTTTTCTAGTCAGCATCACTTGTCGAGCAATAGAGTCTTCAATATCAATCCCTCAAATTACTGGCGCGCTATATCCATTGCAGTTTGTGCGCCCTTCAAAACAACAACTTAAAAGCACAGCCATTACGGCGCATAGTTCAAGATTATACCTTGGAAATTTCATTTTATTTTGACTCATCATCTTTAGTATTACTTATAAATAAATAAACAATTAATCCCCAAAGAGCAAGGGCCAATTAAACAAAAAAAAAAAAAAAAAAATTTAAATAAAAGAAATTTTGCAATTTAAGAAAAAAATTGAACCTACCTGTTCCTTTACTTCCGAAAATGCAAAAGCCGCAATAAACATCAACATGGTTCTGTAGGAGAGGAGACCAAATATGGTTACTTTCAACAAAGAAGAGTCATAATCGAGAAATAAAAAGTAAGCAGTAAAACAACAAAATGCTGTTTCTGTGGAAAACAAAAGAAACATGCCAGGTGAGAGAGCTGTTTCCGCTTCCTTGTTTAACCGGCAACATTCGACATACTGAAACCTTCGTTTTGCCAACTTGTATGAAGAGAAATTCTCTGTTGACAGTTTCAACTTCTTTACATCTTCGTTAATAGATTTTATGATATTTGTGAAGAAAGCAGCAAAGAATGCTGCCCATGTCGGTATGACTGTTTCATGGCCTATACAAAACAGATATGCAACGCTCCACAGAACGATGAGTAGCCACTTAATCAACGATCCAAAATCATTCAGTTTGTTCTCTTCTAGCAGTTTGTCGTAATTGTGCAAAGAGAAAGAAAATCCTATTAAAAATGAACACAAGTTCAGGAAGATGAAGGTTGTGGGGATTACCCACAAGGACCAGTTAACTGTATCGAGTTTTACCGATTTTTCTAAAGCGTAACAGTTGTGTATCAAACAAGACAGTCGACGTGCTTTAATAAATAATAGAAGCCGATAGATAGCCATGTGGAATACTCCAATAAATGCATGACCAATCTGAAGTGTAAACTGCAAATTTTCAGCCTTTTGATATACAAACCAAAAATTACTAGTGTGGCTACAATTTGCTATGCAGAAAGCGAGAAAAAACACCGAATATATTATTCGAATAGCACCCCTTTGTACATCTATGTCTCTAGTATATTTACCAGTTATTCCTTTAAGGAAAGAAATTCCCAGCACTTTCTGAAACATGAACATGGGTCTGAAGTATCTAAAAAGGGTATCCATTTTGAAATGTGCCGAATTCCACTATATTATGAACAACAAATGCGTGTACTTCGATGGTGTACTTGTATGAAGCTAACAGGTGGCGACACTGGTCATTGTATTTGTATGTGAGGTGGGAACGCTATTTAGAACCAAGTCTGCAAGTTATGAAGTGGTGTGTGTTCTGATAATCGACATACATTTTTGAAAAGAAATTTATGTCTACTTTTGATGTTACTCTTCATGTTGACTTTTGTTGCTAACTTTCAGCCTTCTTCAAAAGACGTCATGTGAAGAAATAGCATGCACCCAGCTTTTCGTCTTGTCAGACTGCATGATTAATGCTCGGTTACTATGCAGTTATTAATATCAACATAGTTACAACAAAAAGAATTTTTATTTGAAAATTTAACAAAGCAAACTGATGATTAGTGTGTTATCAAGAACTGATCATTCCGTCTTAGCATACATGGAGGGAGAACAGGTTGAAAGGTCCATTATAGTCATGGATTCTTTAGAAAAAGATATTGGTGGGCTCGCTTGTATTTAACAGGGTAAGATTATGAGAATAAATCACTGAATTCCCCGATGAAGCAGAACGTAGATGACAGCTGATCTTGTTGTTGTTGTTGTATTTGAGGTTATTGGCACAAGAGCCTCTTGGGCCATACTGTGCCTGTTGATCGTTTAGGTATCACTGATCTTACATTACGATTAGACGCTATTATACAAATTTATGCGTTTTAAATTCTTAAACAGATCCTCGAAATTTGCTTTATTCCCAAGTATACAGGGTGATTCACTACCAGTGCGACAAACTTGCAGGAGGTGTATGGGGCACAAAGATGAATCGGAATCACAAAGCATTGCAGGGTCCGAAATGCCTTCGTCATGCGGTAGAGGACGTTGAACGGGAGGTCGCGTGAACAGCGATCTCGCTGGAAGTGCATTTGCGAACCGTTTCTGTTGAAGAAACCAAGTAGCAAAAGTCCTCCGGAGTGGATAATCCGCAGGCTCCAATGATTGGACGCGTTGCAGATGGTATGAATTCATTTGGTTTGTTGACAGTATCCTCCACACAGTGGATTGGGAAATACCCAATCGTTTGCCTATCGCTCGAGTACTCGTACTCGTACTCGGATTGCCTTCTGCAAGACGTAGGACATTCTCCTCATTGTCTGGCGTCCTCGTCGTTCGCTCTCGATTCATGGTACCTCTCGTGAAACAACCAGGCTCACGTAACCTTCTGTGCACATGTGCGAATATCGTATGATGAGGAGAACGCCTGTGCGGGAAACGTTCCTGGTACAAGCGCAGAGCGGCGCGGCCATTACAGTCCGCAGCTTCATACGCGAGGTCCATGTCGGCCAGTTCAACGTTTGAATACTCGTCCATCCTACTGCCTCGGGAGCAGGTTCGCAAATGCTGACTTCCAGCGGGATCGCTGTTCACGCGACCTCCCGTTCAATGTCCTCTTCCGCATGACGAAGGCATTTCGGACACTGCAATGCTATGTCATTCCGAACCGTCTTTGTGCTCCCTACACCTCCTGCAAGTTTGTCGCACTGGTAGTGAATCACCCTGTATGTGATAAGGTTAACGGTTTCTGCAAGGTGGAGAGGGAGCTAAAGCTGGATTTATTGACAGATGAAAGTTGGGGACATTCAATGAGAATATGTTTTATTGTCAGGTGCTGTTGTTGTTGTTATTTGTTAGATTTATTGGTGCATCAGCAACTTAGGCTATAATGCACTAATTACTCTCTGATATTTACTTCGTTTTTCTTACAGGAGATAGGGGTTCAGATAAGGTGATATTTATTAATAAATTTTAGAAAAAGAAAAATGTCATCCATGTTCTCTCGATCTCCTAGGACACACTTTAGTGTTAAATGATTGTAATTATGAAAATTAGAGAAAAAAGCTGTTTTCCGTTCTTTTTGATATTGCGGGCATTCTCTGATGATATGCTTTACTGTTAGTGGGCATAAACAATTACTGCATTGTGGAAGGTCACTGTGGAAGGTTTGTTAGTAGATAGCTATGAATGAGGAAAGTATGACTAATGCGTAATCTGGCTAGAATAGTTTCTTCCTTTCTGTTTCGTCTCAGGCTGGATTGCCACTGTTTAGATTCTCTCTTGATTTCAAAAAGTTTATTATTTGTCTGATCTTTCCACATGCGTGTTCATATTTCTTTATATGTCTGTTTGATAAAGGACTTATGATCACTATAAGGAGTCCTGAAATTAGATGGCATCACATTTGTAGCAATTTTAGCAGCTAAATCTGCCTGCTCGTTTCCTAGGATTGCAACGTGTCCAGGGATCCAGCAAAATATTACGAGCTGTCCAGGTCCATGAAGTGTAAATAACTGTGCCAACGTTTTCTGTATCAGAGGAAGACTGGGGAAGGATTTACACTGTAGAGCATTAACAGCACTCAACGAGTCTGTATATATGATGGATTTAGCGTACGAGGCTTCTTTTATATTCTCTAGGGCTAGTAGAATACCATATAAATCTGAGGTATATGTACTGCTTTCTGGTGGGAGCTGTCTGGAGATGGTGGCATTTGGTAGTACTACAGCTGTTCCAACTTTATTACCAGTTGTGGATCCATCTGTGTATAGCTGAATGAAGCTGCTAAACTCGGTGGAGTGAGCCATATGTATTTGTCTAATGTTGATATCGGGGAAGTTATTCTTTCCCCATTGCTGAAAAAGTCTATCAATATGTACTGGAGCCATGGAAAGCCATGGCTGGGTTTCCATGCTAGTATCCTGGAGGATGTTACAAAACTTCAGGCCCCAGCTTGTGATCAAAGCCTGAAGCCTAATGTCAGATAGTTTGTTGTAACGCCGCCGTTTAGTTTGATAGATTTCTCTCCATTTTGGCATGAAGAGGCATTGCCACACGGGATGATGTGGGAGAATGCTAATTTTGGCTGCGTAATTTAGTAGTAGAGTTTCTCGCCTAAGGTGTAACGGTGGTTGATAGGTTTCGATATAGAGGCTTAAGATTGGTGATGTGCGAAAAGCCCCCAGTGCAACCCTTAGTGCACTGTGATGTACAGGATCGAGCCATTTCAATACACTTGGCCTGGCTGAGTCATATGCAGGAGACCCATAGTCTAACCGGGATCTGATCAGTGAGCGGTATAGATGTAACAGCATGTAAAGATCTGCCCCCCATGACATAGAAGAAATTACTCTGAAAAGATTTAGTTTTCTAAGACAACTTGTACGAATATGTTTTATATGTTCCAAGAAGTTTAATTTTTTATCAAATATCACACCAAGAAATCAAATACTAGGTTGGAAAGCAATGCAATGAGAATCCAACTGAAGGTCTGGATCCGGATGTAAAGAACGTTTGCGGCAGAAGTGCACAGCAGTCGTTTTTGGTTTAGAAAGCCGATATCCATTATGTTTGGCCCAAGAGATTATTTTGTTAATGGTGCCTTGTAGTTGTCTTTCAATAAGTCTCATATTTTGAGAATGACTGACATGGCAAGATCGTCAGGTACAAGTATGCGTCAACTGTGTTAGGTATGCAATTGGTAATAGAATCAATCCTAATGGCAAAGAGTGTGGCGCTCAACACTGATCCTTGGGGAACTCCCTCTTCTTGAACATATGCTCGAGATAATGAAGAGTGGAATCGGACCTGAAAGGATCTATTGCCTAGAAAGTTCTTAATAAATTTTGGGAGATGACCCCGAAGTCCAGATTTATGCAAGTCCTGAAGAATCCCATATCGCCAAGTTGTATCACAGGCTTTTTCGATGTCAACACATACCATGACTAGGTGTTCATTTCTCAGGAACGCGTTCCGGATATTTGTTTCGGCCTTGATAATGAGATCAAGTGTACATCTTTTTCTCCGGAAACCATATTGACTTGGGCTTAGAATGTTTTGAGTCTCTAAAAACCATGTCAGTCTGGCGTTAATTATTTTTTCCAATGTTTTTCCCAGACAACTAGTTAGAGAAATAGGACGGTAATTTTTGGGATCTGTGTGGTCTTTCCCTGGTTTCGGGAACGCTAGCACATAAGAATGGCACCAGCTAGCGGGGTAATACTCCTCCAAGAAAATTCTGTTATACAGTTGTAAGAGTACAGTTAGTGATTCCTCACTTAAATGAGAGATCATGGTGTAATAAATCCCGTCGGGACCTGGAGCACTGTTTTTCACTCGTGCAAGTGCATTACGCAATTCATTCATGGTCAGAGGCAGATTATAAAAATGAAGGATGACAGTATTAAAATTTAGTTTGTATTTTTCTGTCTGGGATTTTAGCAATTGGAATGCTGGTTCATATGTGGCAACAGCTGAAAGCGTTTCAAACGTAGTACCTAAGGCATTGGCAATTTCTGTAGGTTCAGAGATTTCTTTCCCTTTTACAAGTAGAATAGGAGAAGTTGTCTGCGAGTATTTGCCATTAATTCTTTTGATTTTTTTCGAAATTGTAGAAGTAACTGTGGATCTGTTTATGGTGGAGACATAATGCGCCCATCATTCTTTTTTACTCTCCCGTCTTATATGACGAGCTTTAGCTCTGACTCTCTTAAACTGTAGGAGGTTAGCTGTGGTTGGATGTTTTCGAAAAATATTCAATATTTGTTCCTTTCTTTTTTAGCACTGTTGCATGCTTCGTTCTACCAGATTTGTGGATGAAACCGAATTTTGGGTGATGATTTTGGTATAGCAGTCTCGGATGCTTTCATTATTTTATCTGTAATGTAGCTTACTGCAGAATCAATTGTGTGGGTTGCTATTAAGACAGTATCTAAGTGAGCTATTTCTTGGTATTTAATCTAGTTACCCTTAGCAAATTTCCAGGTTGTCCTAATGTTACTCTGAGGAGTAGAACTTATACAGAAAGTACAGATGATAGGAAAGTGATCGCTACCGCGAGGGTTATTAGTAACGGTCCAGTCTATGAGAGGAAATATCACTGGAGAGCATATTGAAAGATCAATAGCAGAGCTTGCTCCAGATGGTAAATGCACGTATGTGTGAGCACCAGTGTTTAAAATTGTCAGGTTATGTTTATCTAAATTTTTTTCAATTATCTGTTCCCTGAAGTCAAGATGTTGAGAACCCCATAGCGGATGTTGGCCATTCCAATCACCCATAATACAAAAGGGAGCAGGTATTTGCATTACTAAATTATCTAAATCAGCAAAGGTGTATGTATGATTTGGTGATAGATACAATGAAACTAATGTTATTGTGATTCCGAAGGTGACACGGACAGCAATTGCCTCTAAAGGTGTTTGTAGGGAGATAGGTCTATGGGGCACCAAAGAGTTCACTATGAGTGCTACTCCTCCATGAGCTAAATTAGATGAGTTTCTATCTTTTCTATACATATTGTAATGCTTAATTTTCATAGATATTGCATTTGTGAGATTTGTTTCTTGAATGCATACTGCAACAGGCTTGTATTCAGATAGGAGATCGTAAAAGCCGTCAAAATTAGCACGGAGCCCACGACAATTCCATTGTATAACTGTATCCATTGTTTGGTTTTAGCTAGTGTCTGTTGACTTCCGTGAGGTAATTTGCTTACGCCTGTCTATTTTTCCTTTATCCTTCTTTGAGAAGACTGGTCTGCTTGTGTCAATGTCACCTTCTGGATGAATTTCAAGAAATGTGTCATCTTCATCTGCTTTTTCATCAGTGTCCATGGTATCAGATCTGAATGTGTGTGTGTCAGTTCTTTCAGAGCTCTTAGGTTGTACTTTCGGTTGATGATTGGGATTCTTGTCTGGAGGTATTGTTACCGGTGTATTTACTTCTTGGGTTGCATATTTGGAGGGAGATTGGTCTTTTAATGAAGTAAGTAATGATTTCGCCCAACCAGATATAGAGATATTTGGAGGGACGGAGCAGTCAGTCTGAGTTGATATTGTGCGTTGCTGTTGAGTAACTGATACGTATGTAGATGATTTAGTAGGGAGTGCAAAGTGTTTCTTTGCCTCTTGATATGACACTTTGTTCTCTATTTTATATATCTGAATGTTCTTCTCTATTTTGCATTGGATACAGTCCTTAGAAAAGGCAGAATGATTTCCCTGGCAGTTAGGACAGTTTTGGGTTTCATTATTACAGTCCGTATGTGTGTGTTCTTTTGAACCACAAGAAGCACAAGTGACTATACCTCTGCACACAGTTTGCGAATGACCGAATTTTTGGCACTTAAAGCACCGAACTAGGTTGGAAATGTACGGTCGAACATGGCATCTGAGATATCCAGCTTTCATAGTTGCGGGGAGATTTGGTGATTTAAATGTCAATATGACAGTTCGTGTAGGGACAGGCTCTCCATCTTTTTTGATGACAATTCTTTTTGTCTGGACTACATTTTGGTTGTTTAATTCAGAGACAAGTTCATCCTCTGATACATTTAGAAGATCCCATTCAGATATTACCCCTTTAGAGGAGTTCAAGTTAGCATGTGAGGTAACCTTTGTGGGAATTCCACCAAAGGTAGATATTTTCAAGAGTCTTTCAGCATGTCTGTGTTCACTCACCTCAACTAACAGGTCTCCAGATCTTAGTCGCCGAACCATTTTTGGAGATATAATTTATTCGCAGTCTGTCTATTCCACGAATCCTGCGAACCGTTTCTATTGAAGAAGTGTATCTTCTTCAACAGAAATAATACACATGAAGTGTATCTTCATGTGTATTATTTGCCTGTAGTCTGTATAGGGGACTGACAGGCAGTGATTATTACTGGGAATTGCTGATTTGGCTGCGGTGTCAGCCATATCATTTACACTAATCCCAACATGGCTAGGAATCCAGCAGAAGCGGATATCATATTCACGTTCACGGAGAAAGTGAATCTTCTGCTGAATGCTAGACAGAACCGGATGAGGATTATATCTCACAGATATTAAAGCCTGTAACACGCTGAGAGAGTCGGAATATAAAATGAACCGTTGGTATTGGCATTCACTAATGTGATCCAAGGCTAACTCTATAGAGTAGTAGAGTGTAAAGTAGAGTAGAGTGTGTTTAGTGTCAAACGGCACCAGGGGTTTCCCCCATCTCCACGTGCTATACATTGTGGGTGTGAAACAGAACACTGTCAATGCCAGAGGTTTAAAAATATATGGATTTTGTATTTGTGTAGTGTCGTGTACCGTTGTTCATCTGGTCATTTAGCCGCTGGGCCCCTAATGGGACCCAACGTTGCCCCACTCCGCCCCGTGGAGGCAGACCAGTTACACTACTTAGTTATTTACTCTGGCAAGTCCTGCCACCTAATTTCCTGAGATTTCAGTGGCAAGGACCTAAAAAAAAAAAAAAAAAAAACACACGCTATAGATAGGGGTCAGTACTAGTTAGGCGATTTGATGTTGTTAAGTTTTTGGATGTAGGGCTCAAACATTTTGGAGTTGATTCAGACACTAGTTGTAAGTTAGAGAAGGGGAGGGAGACTGAACACTGGGGGGAAAAGACAGAGATACGGGGTCCATAGAGAAGATGACCCCAAGTCAGTGGAGCAGGCCCATGCCCCATCAGAGTGAAAAAGAGGGGTGGCGAGGGGGGAGGACACCAGGGATGAACTCCCCCTCCTGCCAGGGAGTGGAGGCAAAGACCATGCAAGGAAGCGTGGCTAGGGAGGCCTAAAGGAAGCAGCTGAGCTGTGCTGGTGTAGGTTCTGTCACTCCTGGGACGAAGGAAGGAAGGAATGTTTTTTTTTTTTTTTTTTTTTTTTTCCCTTCTCCTGAGAGGACTATCATATCCAGGAAGTTTCTTACTTTGATCTTCAATGGGTGGTGTTTGGGTGCCTAACCCGTCTAGCAGTGAAGACAGACTGCGCAAACTCTGTAAAGGTGGCATAGCGCTGCTCGTCCATTATAATCAGGTGCTCACAATTCCGGGGATTTTCTTGCATTTTAGTGGCAAACCTTAGCCGGAACTCGTCATATTCATGGCAGTCATACATCACGTGATCCCACGTTTCTTCAGCCCCGCAGTGACACAGCGGATCTTCTTTTATGCCTTGGGATCTTAGCTTCGCTTTAAAGGGTCCGTGGCCTGTCAATAGAAATGTAGTATGGAGGCCTGGTGAGAACCAGGGAGGAGGCTTTGGACTGATGAGGTTCACAGAGGGAATGAACTTTTTGGTTATCAATCCTTTGTTGGTGGTGTCCCATGTCTCTTGCCAGGTCCTGTACATAATTTCAGAGATTCTCTTCCTTTCCTGTTTGGGGTTGTTATCAAGGTTAAGAGTGATGCCTGCTGTTTCGGTGGGAATACTCTTCTTCAATCGTTGATATAATCCTCTTCTTATTACCTCTAGGTGTAGGGGTATACATCCAGCTAGCACCTGCAGAGCTGGGGTGCTTACTGTACGGCACGCCCTTGTTACGGCAAGGAGCATAGAACGCTGTATGGAGTCTAGTTTACGGCGATTTCGGTCGAGGGAGGCCCTAGTACACCATACTGAGGCTCCATAGCAAGCTATTGGCACAAATATGGCATTATAGATGAGGGCCAGAGCCCGGCGCTTAAGGCCCCAGTCTGCACGGCTTATACGGATGATCATGGGCGAGTATTTTTTTATTTTCTGTGACATATATTTCAAGTGAGGATGGAAATTTAGCTTCATATCTAAGACGATTCCTAAATACTTGATTTCTGGGTATAATTTTATGGAGGTGTTGTCAATTTTGATAACCGGTGGTCTTCGTAGTTGGAGCGTTCCCTTGAGCAATATAGATTTGGTTTTCTCTCCCGAGATCTTTAGTGGGTGAATGGCTGTCCAATCCTGGAGCTTAGTTAGTGCACAATTTGCTCTCTCCTCTAAATCAGCTCTTGTGTCACCATGCACCACCAAAACCAAATCGTCAGCAAACGCAAGGGGTTGAGTCATCCCCAAGTCCATCCCAAGGAACTCGTCCAAGACGATGGACCAAAAGAAAGGCCCCAGGACCGAGCCCTGGGGACAGCCTCGGGAGACCTGGCTAGTGACAGACTTGTACCTGGTACTAACATGGACAGTGCGGTGTCTCAGGTACTGCTTGACACAGCTATAAAGGTTGAGTGGTGCTTTGGCTTGTCGGAGTCTTCTGAGAATACTTGGCCACCACAGCCGATCAAACGCTCCAGCAAAGTCAACTGTGATGGCTAGCACATACTTGCCTTGAGTGCTTGAAACAGTAGATATTAATTTAAGAAGAGCATCTTCAGTGCTGCAACCAGCTTTGAAACCGTACTGAAGTGGAGAAATAAGGTTTTCTTTAGAGTAGCATTTTGACAACCTGCTGAGGAGAAGCCTTTCTAGAAGTTTGCCTAGGACTGGCAAGAGAGCAATTGGCCTGTAAGATTTTGGCTCTTCAGGTGGTTTGTCTGGGTTCTTCAAGATGAGTTTAAGGCATGCCTCCTTCCAGATAGCAGGAAAGTGGCCTTCCATTAGGCATCTGTTGAAAGTGGCGAGCATGGTGTTAGGGAAGTAGGTTGCAAATTTCTTGATAACATCCACCTCGAGGAGGTCATTGCCAGGAGTTTTATTTTCTTTAGTTTTGTCCAGTGCAGCTTTTAGATCGTCATTTGTAAATGGTTCTTCAGTATTTTCTGTTGTATAAGAATCGTTAGCGGTAACAATCTGTAGTTGCTCTTCAGTTGGCTGTGCATCATCTGTTGGAAAGAGGGCATTTAGCATGTTATGGACAGAGTCCTCCCACGTGAAGGTGGAAGAACCATCAGGCTTTACAGTTGTACTGAGGACTTCACCTCTAGGGAGTTTGTTCACAACGATACGATAGACAACTCCCCAGGGGTTATCATTTCCTGTGATCGAGACCAAATTCTGCCATGAGGCTTTTTTGCAGCGTCTAATCATGGTAGTGTAACTGTTCCTTAAGAATCGGTAACTGTCTTTTGCGGCTTCGACTTCCAAGGGTGGGAGGTGAGCACGGGCTCTCTGAAAAGTTTTACGAGCTTGGTGGACTCTCTTCCTCATATCTTGTAGTTCAGCATTCCACCAAGGGACTGCGATTTTGAAGGGCCTTCTCTTGGGGATTGCCATAGAACAGGCCTCTTTGATGGTCTTGGAGGGGGAAACTGCACAGTCCTCAGAGGTGATGTGATTCAGTTGTGAAGAATCTTCATGAAGTCTTCTTACAAGTTCGGCTTGAAAGCGTGGCCAGTCAGCTTTCTTTGTGCAGATTCGCACTACATCCCTTGGTACTGGGGGAATACGATCCACGGAGCGGCCAAGAGAATAGGTGATTGCTCTGTGGTCAGAAGTGGTCCATGCTTCATTAACCTTCCACTTGCTGAACTTTCCTGAAATAGTCGGCGTGGTGAGGGTGATGTCGATTGTACTTTCCCAGAGGGTGCTACTGTATGTGGGGAGATTTCCGGGCTCGTTGAGTACTTGTAGTCTGGAGGCAAGGATGAAGTTTTCAAGTTCCTCCCCATTTCGAGTGACCGTACGATCAGGTGTTTGACTATGCCACAGGGGGGGAGCGACAATTCGCGTCCATGGCTATGAGTAGCTTACCCCCTGGGAGAAGGTCAAGTGCTGTTTGTATTATGGCGATCGCAATTGAGATGTCTTCACCAGGTCTGCTATAGAGTGAGAGCAGATGTAAGGATCCCATGGCAGTAAGAACTTGAGCACAGGCACTAAAGGATGTACAAAGTGGAGCTACTTTAGTTACAGAGATTTCAGTGTTACTGACTGGGATTGCGGCCCGTGGTGCATCTGTAGTACCTTGAATGATTTTGTATGAAGCTGGATAACCTGTGACCTTACCCTTGTAGGCATAAGGCTCCTGGAGCATAATTATGTCAATATTTTCTTCCTCTGTTTTTAATTTAATTTGTTCAACCACTGCTCTGGCATGCTGTGCATTAATCTGCAAGAAATTCAGCTTCTTCTGTGTTGGTGGTTGGGTGGACCGTCTATCCATAATTGGTTCTGTCTTGGTATATTCCCTTAAATTTTATATATACAGGGCAGTTTGCATCCCTGACGGAGTGCAGGTGGGGTATTTTAGACCGTTTGCAGTTTGCACAAGCTGCTGGTTCCTCCCTTTTAGGGCAGTCTTTGAACTCATGTCCCTGCTGGGTACAGTGCCCACACGTTGGGACCCGTTGGTTGCAGGTGTGCGATGTGTGCCCAAATTGCAGACACCTGAAACATTTGGGAACTGGAACGTACTCCTTAAATCGGTGGCTCGCCCATCCGATGTAGATTCTCTCGTGTTGGCTAATAACCTTCCACGTTCTGGGGGAAAGTTCGACTACCCAGTTTACTGTAGCAGCTGACTTAGACTTCGTGATATGTTTTGGTATAATGTCAGCATCAACGTCGTCCTCTGCTGTATGCGCGCTAAGGTTTTTGTAGTATATTTCCTCCTTTAGCTCTTGAGGAGTAGTACTCTTGTCCAGACCGAAGAGGATAATGGAAGGTCCTTTTCGTTTTGGCGTTTCTGCCTTCAATCCTATGTTGGAGATTTCTGAACTCTTTAGTATAGTGAGTGCCTCCTCCCTAGTATCCGTTTCAATGATAACACCAGGCATCCTGGTTTTTCTTATGCTTTTGATCTTTAGGGTTTTCATGTGCTCCTTGAGATTGCTAGTTAAGACATCCTTAACTGCGTCGCTAGTTGTTAGTTGCGTATCCTGTGTGGGTTTCACCAGGATAACGTGCGATTTATCTGTCCTTTTGTCAGATTTCCTGATAGTATTTTTTTGCACAGGGACCTCTTCGTTGAGCGATGAAGTGCCATTCCTCAACGCCTTGGCAAAAGAACGGGGGCGTTGTAGCATTTTGTTTTCCCGTTCTTGTGTGAGTAGGTCTAATTTGGCCGACATTTTCTCGTTATCTGTATGCAGATGATAAACAATGCCCTCCATTTTCGACCATATTCTAATAATGCCTGTGCGAGTGACAGCAGTGATTCTGTTGGTCTTCTTGGCCATATATTTCTCAAGGATGTCGCGCAGTTTTAAGAATTGGTCAATTGGGGTCCCCTGTAGTGGTTCTTCCTTGTCATCAGTGTTTTCTGTATCCGATCCGCTGGATGTATCCCTACTTGGGTCACCAGGTATATCCCTTACAGGGGGGGACTCTGTGCCAGATCTATGTCTTGTCCTTCTAGCTTTCCGCGTGCTTTTTTGCCTCTCTAGTTCTCTCATAGCTTCATCGTTCTCATGAAGGAGATTAGCATTTCTAGTGCGTCTGCCAGCGTCTGCGCGGTCTCTGTTCATATATTCAACGTCGGAATCTGACATGGTTTTAGTTCAGCCCAAAATTCCAGAAAAAAGGGCAATACAATTTTTCAGAATTCCACAACTATAGTCTTTTAGAGAATCGCAGAAGATTTTGTTTACTTTGCAGGCTGGCTTAAATGTTTTCGAAAATTATATGAACACTGATCAAGTGGGGTGAATTTGTAAGCGCTCTGTAAATAGGTTTCCATATTGTATGCGTGGACAATCCCATTTAGCTTGACCTTGTGAAACTCGAACAAGTATACTGTAACTACTTTCTCTTCTCAGAGAACAAAAGGCAGAGGGTTGGTGCCTCGTTGCTTGAGGCAGGGATTAACCACTTAGCTGCTTTAGGTTGGTATTCACTTTAAGTGGTATGTTCCAAGTGCTACCGATCACTACTGCTAAGCATATAACTATGTCAATCTAAAGTTATCAAAAGTAAATTTACCTCAAAGATTCTGGTCCAATAGTTGTCTCTGTTGTGTAGATGACATCTTTAGCTTTCAGAATACCCCAAATACTTTATACTTCGTTGTTTAATTAAACTTGAAATTTAAGTAAATGTAGGAGCACAAAATAACTAGACTGACACTGGAGTTCACTATCTACCGAGCTCTAACTCTACAGAGTGCAGCTCTGCAGTAAATATGCTACATTGGTTGGTTGGTTTATTTTATTGGCGCATTAGGAACTAAGGCTATAATGCGCCAAGACCAGGTATACATAAAAATAATATATAAATATAAAACCTAATTAATTAAGCCACCATGTCCACATCTAATGGCAAATATATAAAAAAAGATAAATCAATAAAAGAAATAACAATAACATATAAATTTTAAATACGATTAAAAACCTTTATTGATTTCAAAAAGCTAAAAATAGCAGACACATTGTCATTGTCGGACAAAATCTGACTGAATGTATACGGCTCAGTCAGATGGTTAAAAGCGGTAAAACGGATATTGCTAAAATCTGGACAGTCAACTAAAATGTGTCTGATGGATACAATTGTGCCACAGGTTTGTTTTGATTTGTTTGTTTTGGTTTTATTGGCGCATTAGTTACTAAGGCTATAATGCGCCAGGACCATGTCATTTATAAAAAAAATTTAACTTTCAGTGACCTAATTAGTTAGGTCACCATGTCAAGAAGTGGCGAGACGCAGAGCTGCCAACCTTCCATTGAATCTTTATTATTGCATGAAGGATTACCTGGCTGATAGAGCAGTGCAAGTTACCACACCATATAAATGCCTCAGTCGCCCAGTCCGCAGGGGCTGCCACCAGGGTTCTGTCCTGGGGCCGCTCCTGTGGAACTTTGTCCTGGACGAATTCCTCGCCATGGATCTGAGTGGTGTGGAGGCCCAGGCCTATGCAGATGACTTGATCTTGACCATCGAGGCTGACAGCAGATCCTCCTTAGAAATCCAAGCAAATGATGCCCTGCAAAAGCTGCTAGATTGGACGAAGCTACACTTGCTCAAACTAGCACCCGACAAGACAAATTCGGTGCTGCTAAAAGGTACGTTAGACTTAAGGAGACCACCACAAATTAAAATTGAGAACAAAACAGTTAAGCTGTGCGAACAGATTAAATACCTAGGAATAATCTTGGACAGAAAATTAAATTTCAAACCACACCTAGAATATATTAAACAAAAGATAAGAAGATACGCGGCCCTCCTCGCTAGAGTCACTCGCAGGGACTGGGGACTCAGACGTACTACCCTGTCTTTGTACTACAAAGCTCTCTTCATCCCTGCCATCACATATGGCTCCCCTGTCTGGTATGCGAGGGCGGCACTAGAAGTGAATAAACGGATCCTCGAAACCATTCAGAGGACCATCCTCCTTACCATGTCGAGAGCAACTAGAACAACTAGCACGGCTGCCCTCCAAGTCCTGGTAGGAGTTCTACCCCTGGATCTCGAAGCTACCCGCTGTGGTCTGCTCTACCATCTTGCCAGAAACACATCGGCTACGATGTATGACCTCACCACTGACATCACTAATGACCGCAACTATGAGAAGAGAAGAATCACCAACCACCTCATCCAGATTTGGCAGAGGAGATGGAGCAACACAGAAAAAGGTGCAGTGACCAGAAGATTCCTCCCCACTGTCACCAAGCTGTACCCTAAGGCGCCAGTGTGGTTTCACCCTGGTCGAAATACCACCTTCCTCCTTACAGGACACGGCCCGTTTAAAGCTAAACTTCACCAACTTGGTATCATAAATAACGCGGACTGTCCCTGTGGCAACCCGGAGTCCTGGAGACACTTAATGTTTGAGTGCGATTTGTATGACGACCTGCGACTACAGCTAATAACGTCAATCCAATATATCCCAGACAACCAAGAACCCAGACTGCTAGACACTCAAGAGGACTACAAGGCACTCAGTCAATATGCCCAGGATCTATTTTCTAGAAGGAAAACAATGATAGAAATATACCAAAGGCAACCCAACTAGGAAGAATGCAGGAGGTCAAACAAGTAAAAAAAAAAAAAAAAAAAAACACAAGCAATAAACTCACCATACCACAGAAAGACAAGACTTGAGGATGATTTGAATGGCCTACTATCGACCCAAAACTGCACTCCCTTGTGCGGTTTTTTTTTTTTTTTTTTTTTTTTTCGGGGAGGGGGAGGGGAGAGGGTATTTGCTCTTCTCCTCTCCTCGCCTCCCCATATTTTCACTCTGGTGGGGCATGGGCATGCCCCACTGAAAATGGGGGTCACCTCTCTATCCGACCCCTCTTCTTCCTATTTCATCCCCCCAGTCTTCACCCTCCCCTCCCAACACTTTCTCTTGTACAGCGACTGCCCCACATGTCCAAATTTAAATCACATCAAATTTTGCCCGACCTTTTAGGCTCTCTAGAAATAGTTCTTTCAGCGTAAAATCCCACGCAGCGCTTTCTAAATGCAATTTTACTTAAACCGATAACTCCAACTTAGCGATAACTAAAACCTTTATTTTAGGTCCTCGTCACCGAAATCCCAGGAAAGTAAGTGGCAGGACCTGCCAGAGTATAATTAGTCTCTTGGTACACCCGGCCGGCGTCCCCGTCGCTAGGTATGGTAACGCTGGGTCCCACTGGGGGCCCGGCGGCCAACAGGCCGGATGAACAATGGGCACAACACACTATATACCGCATGACCCATACATTATTTTTAAACCTCTGGCATAGACAGGGTACTGTCACTCGATACAAAGAACATACGCGGAGATGTGAGAAATCCCCGGAGCCGTCAGACCCTCAACATACCTATACCTATACCTATACCTATGTCAAGAAATATAAGAAAAATGTAAATTTTATAAACGAGTAAAACTATTTATTGATTTTAAAAATCTAAAAATAGCAGACACATTGTCATTGTCGGATAAAATCTGACTGAGTGTATACGGCTCAGTCAGATGAATAAAAGCGGTAAAACGGATATTACTAAAATCTCGACAATCAATTAAAATGTGTCTCATAGTTAAAATTGTGCCACAGGACACACACATAGGAGGGTCATCAGCCCTCAGCAAAAAAGAATGAGTCAAATGACTATGTCCTATGCGGGTCCGGGCAAAAACAGGTTCCTCCTTAAGATTCCTGCGCAGACTACACTGCCACGGTTCAATTACAGGCTTTATACAATATAGTTTATTCGCAGTCTGTCTATTCCACGAATCCTGCCATTGGGAATGTATTTTCTCGTGTATTATTTGCCTGTAGTCTGTATAGGGGACTAACAGGCAGCGGTTATTATTGGGAATTGCTGATTTGGCTGCGGCGTCAGCCAAATCATTTCCCCTAACCCCAATGTGGCTGGTAATCCAGCAGAAGCGGATATCATATTCGCGTTCATGGAGAACGTGAATCTTCTGCTGAATGCTAGACAGAACTGGATGGGGATTATACCTCACAGATATTAAAGCCTGTAACACACTGTCAGAATCGGAATATAAAATGAACTGCTGGTATTGGCATTCACTGTGGTGATCCCAGGCTAACTCTATAGTATGCAGCTCTGCAGTAAATATGCTGCATTCAGATCGAATCTGCTCCGATGTAGTGCTGTCTGTAAAGAGAGCAGCACATCCCACATATGAGTCCAACTTCGAATCGTCTGTGTAGACTGGCGCGAAGTCGGAATGTTCAGCTCGGTGTGCAGAGTAAAGCTGCAGCTAGGCCGATGATGGAGTGTCCGACTTTCCCCAATTTCTAAGGGTTTGGTTTGGTTTGTTTTTTTTGGTTTTATTGGCGCATCAGCTACTGAGGCTATAATGCGCCAAGACCAGGTCATTTATAAAAAAAATTTTAAACTTTCAGTGACCTAATTAGTTAGGTCACTATGTCAAAATGTATAACAAATATATAAAAGAAAAATGTAAAAATTTTATATATGAGTAAAAATATTTATTGATTTTAAAAAGCTAAAAACAGCAGAAACGTTGTCATTGTCCGATAAAATCTGACTTAGTGTATAGGGCTCAGTGAGATGGTTTGATTTGATTGATTGAGTTTTTATTGGCGCATCAGCAACTATGGCTATAATGCGCCAAACCCTTGTCATATAAGGTAAATACTTTCAGTGACCTACTGAATTAGGTCACTACGTCAAATTATAAAAACAAGTATAAACTGTAACATAATGTCTTAAAATAATAAGATTTTTTAAATATGAGTAAAAAGCTTTATTAATTTTAAGAAATTAAAAATAGCAGACACATGGTCATTGTCGGATAAAATCTGACTGAGTGTACACGGCTCAGTCAGATGGTTAAAAGCGGTAAAACGAGCATTTCTAAAACTGGTACAGTCAACTAAAATGTGTCTGATTGTTAAAACTGTGCCGCAGGACTGACACATAGGAGGGTCATCAGCCCTCAGCAAAAACGAATGTGTCAAATGACTATGTCCTATGCAGGTCCGGGCAAGAACAACTTCCTCCTTACGATTCCTGTGCAGACTTGACTGCCACGGTTGAATTACAGGCTTTATTTGATATAATTTATTCGCAGTCTGTCTATTCCACGAATCCTGCCATTGGGAATGTATTTTCTCGTGTATTATTTGCCTGTAGTCTGTATAGGGGACTAACAGGCAGCGGTTATTTTGGGAACTGCCGATTTGGCTGCGGCGTCAGCCAAATCATTTCCCCTAATCCCAATGTGGCTGGGAATCCAGCAGAAGCGGATGTCATATTCGCGTTCATGGAGAACGTGAATCTTCTGCTGAATGCTAGACAGAACTGGATGAGGATTATACCTCACAGATATTAAAGCCTGTAACATGCTAAGAGAGTCAGAATATAAAATGAACCGTTGGTATTGGTATTTACTAATATGATCCAAGCCTAACTCTACAGCGTGCAGCTCTGCAGTAAATATGCTGCATTCAGAGGGAATCTGCTCTGATATAGTGCTGTCTGTGAAGACAGCAGCAGATCCCACATATGATTCCGACTTCGAACCGTCTGTGTAGACTGGCGCGAAGTCAGAATATTCAGTTCGGTGTGCTGAATGAAGCTGCAGGTAGACAGATGATGGAGTGTCCGACTTTCCCCAGTTTCTAAGCGACAAGTCGCATGCCGGGACACGAGCATGCCAGGGTGGAAAGGGTTGCTTTGATGTTTGGGCAACCTTGTCTACCTTGATATTAAGTACTTTAAGTAGCTCTTGGAAACGAATACCAAAAGGACGATTGGCAGTCTTTCGAGTATTGTATAAATTTTCCCATCGTGGCTCAAAAACGAATGGCCACGTAGGATGGTCTGGCAGGGATTTCAGTTTTAAGGCGTACTTTAGAGACAACTGCTTACGTCGAAGTGATAACGGTGGTTCGTTTGCTTCGACGTATAAGCTCTGGACAGGAGATGTTCGAAATGCTCCAGTAGCGATGCGTATAGCCTGATGATGGACGGGGTCCAGCCACCGCAGGACACTGTCTCGGGCTGAGGAATATACCTGGGACCCATAATCTAGTTTGGATCGCACAAGTGCACGGGAAAGCCGAAAAATGGTACATCGGTCTGCTCCCCATGATGTAGAGGAGAGCGAGCGGAGAATATTAAGCCCACGTGTGCATTGTGTGCGGAGTTGACGAATGTGATCCAAAAAAGTTAGTTTTTTATCGAATATGAGTCCCAAGAATTTTGTGTTTGCTGCTACTGGAATAGCATTTTGTCCGAGTCTTAATTCGGGTTCAGGATGAAGATTACGATTGCGACAAAAGTGTACGCAAACGGTCTTCTCCGGCGAAAACCTGAAGCCATTTGCAAGTGCCCAGGAATTCAGACTATCAATGGCTTTCTTCAGTTGTCTTTCAATAACCCTCATGTTGCACGACTGGCAAAAAATGCTAAAGTCATCAACATAGAGGGCACTGTTTACAGTCGAAGGAAGTAGTTCTGTGATGGAATTTATTTTTATGGCAAAAAGCGTGACACTTAATACTGATCCTTATGGTACTCCCTCCTCTTTGCTAAAGGAGCGAGAGAGTGAGGATCCCACACGAACTTGGAACGATCCATTGGCTAAAAAGTTTTGAATAAAAAAGGGCAGATGCTCTCTTAGGCCTAGGCTATGTAAATCTTTTAAAATTCCAAATCTCCAAGTTGTGTTATACGCTTTCTCCATGTCAAAGAACATCGACACCAAGTGTTCGCGTTTTAGGAAAGCATCCCGGATGGATGCTTCCAATCTAATAAGATGGTCGAATGTGGACCGGTTCCTTCGGAAGCCGCACTGAATGCTGGAGAGAAGGTCATTTTATTCTAAGTACCATATTAAACGAGAATTGACCATTCTCTCCAGGATTTTGCACAGACAGCTAGTCAGAGCAATAGGAAGATAGTTGGTGGTGACTTTTGGATCCTTTCCTGGCTTAGGAAAGGCAAGAACGATTGCCTTTCGCCAGGAGTCCGAAAACTGCCCTTCAGTAAAGATTCTGTTATACAAAAGGAGCAGACAATCCATAGATTTTGGTGAAAGATGTTTAATCATTTCATAATGGATGCCATCTGGTCCAGCAGCACTTGCTTTGGAAAGAGTGAGGGCTCTTTTCAGTTCCTCTATAGTGAATGCCCTGTTGTAGGGATAGAGGCTCTTGGTCTTAAAATTAAGTGCTTGTTTTTCTAGTTTATGTTTCAGGACCAGGAACTCTGGGGAATACGAAGATGTTGCAGAGATCTTGGAGAATGTTTCCCCAAGAGAATTAGCTATTGCAGTTGGATCTGCAATAGCGCATCCATTATAATCTAGGATTGAAGAAGGGTGGGATGTATATTTTCCCTTCATTTTCCGGATTTTATCCCAGACTACCTTAGAGTTGGTAGACTGGTTAATAGATGATGTAAAACGGATCCACGATTCCTTTTGACTCTGACGGTGTATATATCGTGCTTTGTCTCGTGCACGTTTAAAGGTTATAAGGTTGGTCGTGGTGGGATATCGGCGGAATATCCCCCACGCTTTGTTTTGAGCCTTTTTTGCTGCTGTGCATTGTGAATTCCACCAAGGGTTAGGAAATGGTGGAAACTGGGCAGATGTTTTTGGAACAGCATTCGCAGCTGCTTGGACAATAATTTCTGTGATGTACTTAACTGCATCATTGATAGACTCTTGACTGACTGTGCTAAGATCAAAATTTGCCTGATGTTGGAAGGCAGTCCAGTCAGCCTGATCAATCTTCCACCGTGGTAACCTGAAGGGAAGACATGGTCTCCCACTGTGTAACGAGGTTATCACGGTGAAGTGATCGCTTCCGTATGGATTCTCCTCCACTTCCCAAGTGAGTGAATGGAGTAGAGAAGGGGAGCAGATAGAGAGATCAATGGCAGAAAAAGTACGGGTACTCATGTGGAAGAAGGCGTTTGTTCCAGTATTTAGAATGGAAAGGTCATTGTCATTGAGCATACGCTCTATGACTCGTCCCCTTCCGTTGATGTTAGCCGTACCCCACAGGGTGTTATGTCCGTTAAAATCCCCAAGAAGTAAGAAAGGGGAAGGCAGCTGCGTAAGAAGATCATCAAGGTCTTCCTGGGAGATGTCAGTCCCAGGTGGTAAATAGATAGAGCAGACAGTTAATAAAAATCCCACCCTAAGGCGAATTGCAACAGCTTCTATGCTAGATGTAATTAGCAAGGGCTGCACTGGGGTCAGGTTACCCACAAGGACAGCCACTCCCCCATGTACAGAGTCATCCGCAATTGTATCCTTTCGAAAAAATGTGATGTTGTGCATGGTGGGATCATCATTTGCCATTAGATATGTCTCCTGCAAGCAAAAGCAAACTGGCTCGTGCTTTTGCAGGAGAGCCTTGATGTCATCAATATTTCGCCGGAATCCATGACAATTCCATTGTAGGAATTTAGCTATTATTTTGGCTTGGTGGGTCCATCAGGCGGCTTCCGAGGTGCTGAGGGCTTACTTTTATCAGTCTTGGATTTATCTTTTTTGGGGAAGAATGGACGCTGTCCGGTGTCCATTTCTTCCTCTGCAAAGAGTTCCAAGACTGAATCTTTGGGTACCTCCTTCTGCTCGACATCCATTTTTTCTTGAGTACTAGGGGGGACTTCCCCTTTCTTATTCTTTTGTTTCATAATTACCTTTGTTACTTGTGGAGCATTAGGAGGTACCGTTGTTGTTGATGGGGTTTTAGGTGCAATGGCTACTTAGGCCATATTGCACTTAGAAAAGTGATTCATACTGCCTGTGTTGTTTCATGTAGAGACAGTTAGAAATGGCTGCACAGACCTATTTGTTTTAAGAAGGAAAAGAATTCTGTGAGATTTGATTTCTCGCCTATGATATGGCTAAGTGACAAAGGTTCCTTTAAGCTTGCCAGAGAAATGAATGATACTAATCGAGCATTATTATATAGAGTACATTCCAGAAGTATGTGTTTGACTGTGAGTGGTGTATGGCAATGGTTACACTGAGGAGGGTCATTCCCTGACAGGAGGAACAGATGAGTTAGATGAGTATGGCCTATTCTGGCTCTGGCCAGAATTACTTCTTCTTGTCTGTTTGCAATGGGGCTGGAAGCCAATAATTTTGGTACAGGTTTAATTTGGAAAAGTTTATTATGAATTTGCGCTTGCCATTGCAGAGTCCATCGACCATTACATAGGAGGTACCGATATAGGAGTGGCAGCTGATTAGTCCTTCTGTGTAGGTTTTTGAGAACTTAAGAGATAACGCGCGATGGGAATGAAAGACTCGTTTGGAGGAATGGTCATGTCCGTCTGAGTTCCGACGGAACATCTCCCTGCTACCTTCTGGGAGTAGGTAGGTCTGTTGATATTCAGGGGTTTAACCGATTTCCTTGCCTCCAAGTATGATGTGTTTAGCTCTGCCTTCAGCCGTTGAATCTCTTTTTCTTCTTTCCACCACTGGCATGCTCGTGAGTAGGCCGGGTGTGCTCCCTCACAGTTAATACAGGTGGGTTTTGCGGCTGAACATGCTGTTGTTTCGTGGTCCTTTGCACCGCATCGAGCGCATGCAAGGACTCCACGGCAGGCCATTTGAGAATGTCCATACTTCTGGCATTTAAAACACCGTAAAGGGTTCGGAACGTATGGACGGACTGAACAATTGATGTATCCAGCTTTAATCTCGTCAGGAGGTTTAGGAGAGTTAAAAGTCAGGATAACGCTCCTGGTTTTAACAATTTTTCCATCCTTTCGCGCAGTGATTTTCTTGAAGGAAATGACTCCCTGTGGTTTTAATTCGGTGCAGATTTCCTCCTCGATTACGTCGAGAAGGTCCAACTCCGAAATGACACCGCTAGAAGAATTTAGTGTTCTGTGTGGTGTCACTGTTATGGGTATTCCTCCGATTGATGTTACTCGGAGTAAATGTTCAGACTGCCTGTCATTTATTGTTTCAATCAAGTGGTCCCCAGAACGGAGCCTCTTAACTGACTTCGTTGTACCTGCTAACCCATCCAACCCTTTTGTTTTAAAAAAGGGTGACATTTTAGCAATCGGTGTTTCGTTGGTGGAAGGCATTATTAAGAACCTTGGGACAGGCCCTGATGGTAGTTCGGTTCGCTGCCTCTTTGTAGCAATAATGTTATCTGCCTCTCCGTCATTATTTTCAGATAGGGACCGGGTTGGGGCCCCTGAAGGAATATGTTTATCAGGATTCATGAAGTTTTTTAAATTGTTCAGTGCCCGGGCTCCCCACCCACCACGGAGCCCAAAGGGACGCCCACTACATGGCATGCAATAAATTCGCTCGGGTGTGGAACGCCAGGGCTACCCAGAGACTATACCGCACCGCCGCCAGCCTGATTCCTGTCCCTCTGACCATGAGGGTAGGGGCGTGGCATTGACACGGTTGACCCTCGCAGGCGAGCCTACTAGCTGATTGATCCTAGCCGGGCCTTCCAGGACCACCCGTCTTGTCGAAGCAGGGGCCCAAGTGGTGTATTGAAGCTGGGCCCCTCAACCACTAGGATCCCCCTTTCCGAATTTGCACGGGTCGCAGCGCACGGCAAACACGCCGGATTCCTTTGATGTAAGCCCGGAACCTGGGCTGTGGGCGTTGGATCCCAGTGACGCTAGTCTGGAAGTCCAGCAGCATCACTGTGAGGTCCCCTCACCACGTACAGGTGCCCACGTCGAGGGGCGTTTTGTCGAAGCAAGGGCCAAAATGGTGTATGAAGGCTGGGCCCCCTCAAACACCCGGATGCCCTTTCCGAATTCTACGTGTCGCGGCGCACAGCTGCACACGTCTGATTCCAACGATGTAACCCTGGAACCAAGGTATGGGTGTTAGATCCCAGTAATGCTAATCTGGAAAACGAGCAGCATCACTTGTTGTTGTTGTATTTGGGTTTTCTGGCACAAGGGCCTCTTGGGCCATATTGTGCCTGTTCGATATTTGCTTATCACTAATTTCTCATGTTATTGTGATCATAGGCTATTATAAAGATTTATCTGTTTCAAATAAGTAAACAGTTCCTCCAAATTTGCATCATTGCCAAGAATCTGCAATAAGGTAATCGGTTCCTTCAAATGGGATAGGGATGTAAAGGTTGATTTTCTGGTAGTTGAAAGTTGGGGACATTCAATGAGAATATGATATATTGTCAACTGAGACTGGCACAACAAACACTGAGGAGGGTTCTCTCCCATAAGCAAATACAGATGAGTTGGATGTGAATGTCCAATGCGGAGCCTTGCTAGAATTACTTCTTGTCGCCTGCTTTTCCTAATACTAGATGTCCACAATTTTGGCTCTTTTTTTATCTGCAGCAGTTTATTATTTATTTGAGCTTTCCAGAGGTCAGACCATTGCTTCCTGCATGATGTTTCAATGATGGATTTGTAGTCGGTGTAGGGCACTTTTTGTTGCCTGGAATTGCTTGAGTCAGGTTGTTTAGCGGCGGCGTCCGCTTGTTCATTACCTGGAATGCCTGCATGACCAGGTATCCAGCAGAAGGTAACCTTCTGGTTGGCTTTTTGACAGTAAAATAACTTGGACCGTATCTCTTTAAGAATCGGATGTGAGGGCGACATGGTAGTTTGAATGGCAGTGATTGCGCTTAAGGAGTCTGTGTATATCAGGGATTGCTTTATACAGCTGTTGTGTATTCTATCTAGAGCTAGTTTAATAGCAAATAATTCTGCAGTATAGATAGTACATTCCGTAGGAAGAGACACGGCATCTGAAAAGGTAGAAGAAACTGCTGCAGCACCAACGGCTGCATCTGTTTTGGAGCCATCAGTATAGATAGGTACTTTATCTGAATTTTCCAACAAATGAGTTTTATGGAGCTGTTGATAGTTTATATTTGCCAGAGAGGATTTTCCCCATCTTGAAAAGAAATTGTCGCAGAGAGGTGAGAATTCAGTCCAGGGAGTTTCAGGAGTAGCAAGGTCTTGGAATATGTTGTGAAATATAAGACCCCAACTGATCGTGAGTTCTTGCAGTCGAATCCCTGCAGGGCGGTTTTCATTAGGCTTATTGTGATATAATTCAGCATATTGAGGATCAAACAGGTACTGCCAGCTAGGGTGGAATGGCAGAGCAGCATCACTGGGAGGTCCCTTCACCACGGACAGGTGCCCATGTCCAGGGGTTAATATCCAGCTCCGTGGCTATATTCACTATGGAACAATGGTCAATCCTGATGACGTTTGTTTGCTGGGAGTATATTTTCGTTTGGTTGAGTGTGTGTGAGCGTATTCCTGGCGAAGGTTAGGAGTTCTTTCATTATGGTAAGAGTATGTTCATTTGCACCCTTGTGCAATTGAGATACAGTTGATGAAATACCCCTTTTCCATACGCTGGTGAACTGCTACTGAAGAAACTGAATGACATTGTGTTACTCTAGTTTCGTTGTACCCGTCACCGTGAAGTCCAGTTTTTTTTTTTTTTTTTTTCTTTCTAGTCAGCATCACTTCTCGAGCAATAGAGTCATCAATATCAATCCCTCAAATTACTGGCGCGCTATAGCCATTGCAGTTTGTGCGCCCTTCAAAACAACAACTTAAAAGGACAGCCATTACGGGGCATAGTTCAAGATTATACCCTGGAAATTTCATTTTCTTTTAACTCATCAATTTAGTATTACTTATAAATGAATAAACAATTAATCCCCAAAGAACAAGGGCAAATGAAACAAAAAAATTAAAAAATAAAAGAAATTTTGTAATTTAAGAAAGAAATTGAACCTACCTGTTCCTTTACTTTCGAAAATGCAAAAGCCGCAATAAAGATCAACATGATTCTGTATGAGAGGACACCAACTATGGTAACTTTCAACAAGGAAGAGTCATAATCGAGAAATAAAAATTGAGCAGTAAAACAACAACATGCTGTTTCTGTGGAAAACAAAAGAAACATGCTAGGTGAGAGAGCTATTTCTGCTTCCTTGTTTAACCGGCAACATTCGACATACTGAAACCTTCGTTTTGCCAACTTGTATGAAGAGAAATTCTCTGTTGAGAGTTTCAACTTCTTTACATCTTCGTTAATCGATTTTATGATTTTTGTGAAGAAAGCAGCAAAGAATGCTGCCCATGCCGGTATGGCTGTTGCATGGCCTACACAAAACAAATATGCAGCGCTCCATAGAACGATGAGTAGCCACTTAATAAACGATCCAAAATCATTCAGTTTGTTCTCTTCTAGCAGTTTGTCGTAATTCTGCCAAGAGAAAGAAAATCCTATTAAAAATGAACATAAGTTCAGGAAGATGAAGGTTGTGGGGATTACCCACAAGGACCAGTTAACTGTATCGAGTTTTACCGATTTTTCTAAAGCATAACAGTTGTGTATCAAACAAGACAGTCGGTCTGCTTTTATAAACAATAGAAGGCGATAGATAGCCATGTGGAATACTCCAATAAATGCATGACCAATCTGAAGTGTAAACTGCAAATTTTCTGCCTTTTGATATGCAAGCCACAAATTACTAGTGTGGCTGCAACTTGCTATGCAGAAAGCGAAAGAAAACACCGAATACATTATTGGAATAGCATTCCTTTGTACATCTATGTCTCTAGTATATTTACCAGTTATTCCTTTAAGGAAAGAAATTCCCAGTACTTTCTGAAACATGAACATGGGTCTGAAGTATCTTAAAAGGGTATCCATTTCGAAATGTGCCGAATTCCACTATATTATGAACAATAAATGTGTGATTCGATGGTGTACTTGTATGAAGCTAACAGGTGGCGACACTGGTCATTGTATTTGTATGTAAGGTGGGAACGCTATTTAGAACCAAGTCTGTAAGTTATGAAGTGGTTTTTGTTCTGAAAATCGACATACATTGTTCAAAAGCAATTTTATGTCTACTTTTGATGTTACTCTTCATGTTGACTTTTGTTGCTAACATAAATATTTTCAGCCTTCTTGAAAAGACACGATGTGAAGAAATAGCGTGCACCCAGCTTTTCGTCTTGTCAGACCGCATCATTAATGCTCGGTTACTAGGCAGTTATTAATATCAACATAGTTACAACAAAATGAGTTTTTATTTGAAAATTTAACAAAGCAAACTGATGATTAGTAGGTTATCAAGAACTGATCATTCCGAATTAGTATACATGGAAGGAGAACAGGTTGAAAGGTCTATAATAATCATGGAACCTGTAGAAAAAGATATTGGTCTGCTCGCTTGTGTTTAAAAGGGTAAGATTATGAGAATAAAGCACTGAATTTCCCGATGATGCAAAACGTAGATGGCAGCTGATCTTGTTGTTGTTGTTGATGTTATATTTTAGGTTTTTGGCCGAAGGGCCTCATGGGCTATATTGTGCCTGTTCATGGTTTAGTTGTTGTTGTTGTTGAAGTGAGATTTATTGGCGCAAGGGCTGCTATGGCCAAAATGCGCCTATAACTTAAGATTGTTGGTCAATATATGAAAGGAATTGTTCTAGAAATGACTGTATATGTTTATCTTTTTGAGTATTTAAACAGTTCTGATAGATTGGCGTCATCTCCAAGTATATGAGCTAGTTGCAAGGGTTTTTGTGAGTTGATTAAAGATCTGATACATTCAATTCTAGCTAAACCCTAGTGTGCACAGTCAATAATAATATGTTTCACTGTAAGAATGGAACTACAATGCGAGCAGAGAGGAGGCTCTTCTCCTAGCAGTAAAAAAAAGGTGCGTTAGGTGCGTATGACCAATTCGTCCTCTTGCAAGCACGACCTCTTCGTGCCTGGTTAATCGGGAACTAGATCTCCATAGCTGTGTGTTTTGTTTTATTTCAAGAAGTTTGATATCTGATTATGCCACTTTTAAGAACACATCTCTGAACATATCCTCCGTATGATTGGCTTGTAATCAGAAAAAGGAACTGGGATGGGATCAGAGCAAGCAGGGTGTTTTGTTGCTTCGTGTGCACGCTCGTTTCCTGGAATTCCGACGTGGCTGGGTATCCAGCAGAACGTGACAGTCAGCTTATTTTTATTGAGGTGATATAACTGTGATCTGATTTGTGTGAGAAGTGGATGGGAATTTTGTGGTTTTTCCTGTAGGGCATTCATTGCACTTAAAGAGTCTGTGTATATTATGACCTGGATATTTAAAAGATCATTAAGGAGATTTAGAGCAATTTTGATTGCATATAATTCGGCAGTAAATACACTGCATTCACATGGTAATTGTACAGAAACAGTGGATGTAGGACTGATTACTGCAGCTCCCACGGATATATCAGTCTTGGATCCGTCTGTGTATATATGAAGACTGTGAGCATTGGTCAATGCATGGTCCGCATGTAACTGTCTAAGATTGTGATTTGATAGGGAGTGTTTTCCCCACTGTAGAAAATAGTTGTCGCAAAGAGGTATATACATTGCCCATGGTGCTTGTACTGCATCTGCAGCTTGAGAGATGTTTCCTAGACAGATGTTCCAATTTTTGGTTAGCTCTTGTAGCCGGATACCAGCAGATTTATTTTCATTGGGTTTATTTTTATACAAATTTTCCCACTGAGGTTCAAACAGATATGTCCAGATGGGGTGAGAAGGGAGGCTATGTAGTTTGGCTGCATAGTTAAGGAGCAATACTTTTCTCCTAAGATGTAATGGTGGTTCATTGCGTCTATATACAAACTTTGCACTGGGGAGGTTTTAAAGACTCCTAAAGCAATCCTCAGAGCACTACGCTGGACTGGATTGAGCCGGACTAGTACTGTCTTACGCGCAGAGTCATAAACTGGGGCTCCATAATCTTGTCGAGATCTTATTAAAGTACGATATAAGTGTAAGAGTGTGAAGAGATCGGCTCCCCATGTCATAGAAGAGAAAACTTTGAGAATATTCATCTTTCTCATGCACTGAGTTCTCATTTGCATTATATGTGCCTTAAAGGTAGGTTTAGTGCCCAGTACTAAACCCAAGAACCGGATATTGTTGCTAAGTGGTATTAGTTGGGCTTCTAGCCTTAGCTCAGGATCTGGATGAAGCTGTCGCATTTTACAAAAGTGAATAGCAGTTGTTTTTGTTCTGGATAGGCAATAGCCATTGTGGGATGCCCATGACTCTATTTTGTTTATTGAGAGTTGCAGTTGGCGTTCAATGGAGCGCATATTTAGTGAATGGCAGGATATCGTAAGGTCGTCTGCGTATAGATAAATGTCGATATTAAGCGGAATATTATCAGTTGCATTGTTCAGCCTAACTGCAAAGAGTGTTGCACTAAGAACTGATCCTTGTGGGACCCTTCTTCCTGAACAACCTTTTGGGACAGTGTATTGTGCTAACGCACCTGAAATGTTCTATTTTGGAGAAAGCTCTGTATGATTAGTGGTAGCTGGCCCCGAAGTCCTGTGGCATAGGGAATTTTAAGTATGCCATGACGCCAGGTTGTATCAAAGGCTTTTTCAATGTCCAGGCAGACCATGACGAGATGTTCTCTACGGATAAAAGCATTCCGTAAGTTGGATTCTGCCTTGATCATAAGATCTAGAGTTGATCGATTTTTTCTAAAGCCATATTGATTATTGTACATTACCGAATAAGATTCTAGAAACCAGACTAATCGAGCATGAATCATTTTTTCCATTATCTTACCAATGCAACTGCTGAGACATATTAGCCGATAGTTTTGTGGTTCTGACTGAACCTTTCCAGGATTAGGAAAGGTTAGGACAATTGAGTGGCGCCAAGAAAGAGAGGAAGTAACCTTCTGAGAATAGCTGGTTGATATATGCCAGTAGTGAATTCACAGCTTGATTGTTTAGATGTTTAAGCATCATGTAGTATATTCCATCAGGTCCTGGTGCAGTATTCGCTGACCGGTTTAGGGAGCTCTCTAGTTCAAGTAATGTAATAGGTCTGTTATATGAGAGAGATGCTGTTGTATGAAAGTTCAGTTTATACTTTTCTGCTTTGACTTTATGCTGTTTGAAGGCAAGCTCATATGCTGCCGTGGCTGATATTTGAGAAAAGCATTCTGCCAGGGCATTTTCAATATCCACTGAGAAGAGAAAACTCTTTACCCTTCCAGCTTAGAATAGGTGTTAGTTCTGGGAGGTATTTTCCATTTAGTTTCTTTATTTTATTCCATATTTTTCTACTTTCAGTATTTTTAGCGATGGTAGAAGCAAACCGGATCCAAGAGTCTTTTTTTGCTTTTTTCTGCACGTAACGTGCCTTGGCTTTGAGTTTCTTAAAATTAATTAGGTTCTCGGTTGTTGGATGCTTGCGAAAAGGATTCCATGCCTTATTCCGTTTTTTTAGCATCTCGACAATAACGATTCCACCAAATATTGGCATATCTATGTGGACCGATTACGACTTTGGGTATGGTACTGGTTGCAGCTGTTATTATCTGTGTAGTAATATGGTCGGTAACATCATCAATAGGCTGGTTTTTAATAACTTGATCATCAAAGGAAATTGCATTGGTGAACTTGTTCCAATCTGCTTTGGAGAATTTCCATTTTATGGGACTGATTATATGTGAGGTTCTGTTGTTTGCAATTTGCAAATAATCGGGTAATGGTCGCTGCTCAGTGGGTTATTTGAGACTGACCACTGAATGATTGGGAACAATTTTGGGGAACATATTGATAAGTCTATGGCGGTAGATACTCCGGTTGGAAAGTGAATATAGGTGTCAGCACCAGTATTTAATAATGTGAGATTCCGGTTATCAATAATTGTTTCAATGAGTTTTTCTCTTTTGTTTATCTGGGGTGATCCCCGCATAGGGTGGTGCCCATTGAAATCTCCTAGCAGAATAAAAGGCGATGGAAACTGCCTTATAAGTTCCTCCAGCTCTTTCACAGTGAATTCTTTGTTTGGGGAAGGGTACAGTGAGACTACGTTTAACATAACACTCAGATCAATTCGTACTGCTACAGCCTCTAATGTGGTCTGCAGCGGGATCTGTTTTGTAGAAACCTTGTTGTCGACAATTATGGCTACGCCTCCTCTTGTTGAATTAGTATTGTTTCTGTCCTGTTGATAGATACTATAGTTTTTGATCACTGGAGCCACTTGTGGGGTTAGATTGGTTTCTTGTAGGCATAGGATAACTGGACTATGTTGTTTGATTAGTTCATAAATATCAAAAATATTGCTTCGTACACCTCTACAGTTCCATAGTATGATGTTGTGCATTATTTAATATTAGAAATTGTGTATGGTTCTGTCTGTCTGTTTTTTATGTCCTGCCTGTTTGCCTCGATCTAGTTTCATCTTTTCTTTTTATGGAAAAGTGGGGCGTCCAATTTCCATATCATCTTCTGCATGTAGGTCTAGTATTGGTTCATTCTGTAGGGTACCAGAATCAATATCCATATTTGCTGAGCATGTTTGGTTTAACTGTTTGGGGGTGATGCTTTTGATTTTGCAGTTTCTCCTACGGTATCAGAAGCAGTTGGTGGGACTGTTAGCGGGGTATTGCTAGCAGAAGTTACTTTACATTGTTCTGTAGGTGACTGCAGTGGGGATGATAGCACTGATCGAGCCCAATCAGCAATTGAAATGGATGGTGGTACTGTTACTGCCGTTTGTGTTGCTGTTGGCTGATATTTTTTGGTTGCTGCAGCATACGTAATTATTGGCATATTGAGCATAACTTGCTTCCTAGCTTCCTGATAGGTGACCTTTTGTTCGAATTTGTACTTCTGAATCTTTTTGCCTACTCTCCAGAGTTCGCAATTTTTTGAATACGCTGGATGCTGGGCTTTGGAGTTAGGGCATTGTGGCTTTTCTGCAATGCAGTCAATTTGTGCATGATCTTTGGAGCCGCAGTTCGGGCAAGTAGTGTCCCCTCGACATACTGTTTGCGAGTGTCCAAATTTTTGACACTTAAAACATCTGATTGGGCTGGGAATGTACGGTATTGGTATTGGTATGGTTATTTATGGCGCAAGGGCTATTTAGGCCATATTGCGCCTATAAACGAGATGAGGATTTCACCGTGTCTGTAAAAACAGTTAGAAACAATTATACAGATTTATTCGTTTTAAGAAGCAGAAAAATTCCGGGAGATTTGCATCATTACCTATGAGCTGTTGGAGTGTCAAAGGTTTTTTTAAGATTACTGAATGAAGCTTTTCGGGCATCGGTGTATAAGGTACATTCAACGAGTATGTGCTTTATTGTGAGAACAGAGTTGCAGTGCATACACTGCGGAGGATCGTTTCCTGTAAGAAAAAAAATATGGGTGAGCTGACTCTGCCCGATCCGGGCTCTAGCCAGGATAACTTCTTCCTTTCTGTTTACACAAAAACTGGAAACCCATAATTGTGGTTCAGGTTTTATTTCACGGAGCTTGTTATTCACTTGAGATTGCCATAGAAGTGTCCATTGTTCCTTACATGTATTTCTTATATGGGATCTTCCTTACATGTATTTCTTATATGGGATCTGCATTAGCATTAGTAGAGGCATATGATGCAAGAAAGCAATCTTATTCAGCATCAGCCAAAAAAAAAAAAAAAAAACACACCGCTCCCATTTCACCCCTCTGTTCGCTCGAAATACCTGTCCAGTTGAGCCTTAAATTTGTTTAGGCTATGAACTTCAACAACAAGTGATGGAAGTCGGTTCCACCAACCAACCACCCGCTGGCCAAAGGCAAATTTCCGCACATCTATCCGACATCCGTCCTTCCTCAATTTGAATTTATGCCCTCTGAGCTGATTATTCTGAACAAGATGAAGAATCCCATTGGCATTGAGCATGCTCAAACCATTCAAAGCCTTATACACCTCTATCGGATCACCTTGCCGGTGCCTAGTCTCCAGACTCTGTAATTTGCAAAATTTAAGCCTTTCTTCGTAAGAGCAACCCTTTGTTCCATTCACTAATCTTGTTGCCCTTCTCTGTACCCGTTCCAGCAGCTCTACATCCTTCTTGAAATGAGGCCTCCAGACCTGTATACAGTACTCTAGGTGTGGCCTGACCATTGCCTTATACAAGGGAATAATCACCTCCTTATCCCTGCTAGAAACATTCCTGTATATCATTGACAAGACACCATGAGCTACTCTTGCAACTCGTCTGCACTGCTCAGAGAACTTCATATCTGCCTGCACAATTACCCCCAGGTCCTTTTCATTCTCCACCACTGTCAGTGTAGTACCGCCGAGTTGATACGTTGCTTTGGGGTTACTGTTTCCCATATGTAGTACTTTACATTTGTCAATGTTAAACTTCATTTGCCACCTCTCAGCCAATCTGTTCAACCTTTCCAGATCCTGTTGCAGCAGCATAGCGTCAGTGGTGTCCGTAACAACCCTGCCAACCTTTGTATCATCTGCAAACGTGGACATTAAACTTGATATCCCATCATCAATATCATTCATAAACACCGAAAACAACAACGGACCCAACACTGAACCCTGAGGAACTCCACTAATAACATTAGTCCACGTTGAGCAGTGTCCATTGATTACCACTCTCTGTCTTCTGCCACTCAACCATCCCCTTATCCATAGCAGCAATTTGCCTCCAATGCCACACTGCTCCAATTTGTGCAGCAGTCTTCCATGTGCAACAGTATCAAAAGCCTTTCTAAGATCCAAATATATAATATCAAAGTTATTCCCTGCATCCAGTTCTTTTGTGACTACATCATAGTATCCAATCAAATTGGTCAGGCACGACCTGCCCTTAACAAAACCATGCTGCGTCTGAGCTATAACTGAATTCTTGTCTAGATGATCCTGCAGTGCTTCTTTAACCAGTGCCTCCATTAATTTACCTGGAACAGAAGTTAAACTAACAGGTCTATAATTACTTGTGTCAGCCTTTGATCCTCCTTTGTGAATTGGGGTTACATTTGCACATCTCCAGTCTATGGGTACCTCCCCTGAATCCAAAGAAGCTCTCATAATTATGGCTAGGGGTTTGCATACTTCCTTTGCTGCCTCCTTTAATATAACTGGATAGATCCCATCCACCCCAGGTGCCTTTTTTATGTTTATCCTCAACAATCTCTCCTCCACTTTCCTCTCAGTTATTACAAAATCATCCAGCTCACTGCCAATGTTTACTTTACCTACATCATTCTACTTCCTGAATAACTCCTCATGCGTGAATGTAGATGCAAAATACTCGTTTAGATTGTTAGCCACCTGAGCAGGATCCTCAACCGTTGAACCATCAATATCCAGTGGACCAATCTGATTCATCCCTTTCCTTCTCGAGTTCAAGTATGTAAAGAATTCCTTTCTGTTTTTCTTTGCATCCTTTGCCAAGGATTTTTCGTAGTCTGCCTTTGCCTGCCTAATCTCCTTTGTGACTTGGTTACAGACCAACTTATATATATCATAGGCTTCCATGCCACCTTCCATATGCATCAGTTAAGATTTTATAGATTTTATTAAGGGATGCGTTGCTGAGGAGGAATTTTGCAAGGCTAAGATTGAACTCTGTGAGTCACTATATATTACACTTTTTTGGATGGACAGTTGGAGAATGTTTTCTAAGGCAAGCTTGATAGCACATAATTCAGCTGTATAACTGCCGCATTCGGTGGGAAGTGAAACAGAGATTAAAGGGAAAGACAGCTGCAGCACCGACTTTTCTACCAGACTTTGATCCATCAGTGTATACTTGCGTAAAATTTGGGTAATTTTGTGTGTGTGCACAGCATGCAGTTGCTGCATTTTGGTATTTGCAAGCGAATGTTTTCCCCAGTTTAAGAAATAGCTGTCACAGGATGTTTTAATAAAAGACCATGGAGGATCTGAACTGTTCAGATCATAGAGGATTTTGTCCAGATGTATATTCCAAGTTTGTGATAATTCCTGTAATCTGATGCCAGCAGGTCGAACTGCTCTAGGTTTATTTCTGTAGTACATTGGGAACTGTGGATTGTTAAGTATTGGCCAATTGGGGGTGAGAAGGCAGACTTTGAATTTTGGCTGCATAGTTCAGAAGTAACATCTTTCTCCTGAGGCGGAGCGGAGGTTCATGGGCTTCGATATAAAGACTTTGCACTGGCGATGTTCTATAAGCGCCTACAGCAATTCTGAGGGCAGAATGTTGAATAGGGGCAAGACGTGCTAGCACGCTTTCCCTAGCAGAATCATACACCGGGGCGCCATAATCAAGGCGAGATCTGATTAGGGCTCTGTACAAGTGAAGTAAGGTGTAACGATCTGCACCCCATGATGTAGAAGAGATAATTCTTAATAAGTTAATTTTTTTCTGGCAAGCAGTCCTTAGATGTGTGATATATTCTAAGAAGTTCAGTTTATTATCAAAAATTAAACCAAGGAGACGAATGCTATTCACCACTGTGATGGGATGATTTGTTAGTTGTACCTCTGGATCTGGATGCATCTTTCGTTTATTACAAAAGTGAATGACTCTAGATTTCTGATAGGATAATCGGTAACCATTGTGTGTCATCCATAGCTCAATGTTAATTATAGATGTTTGCAGCTGCCTTTCGATAAAGCTCATGTTTTGCGAGCTGCAAGAGACAGTCAAATCATCAGCATAGAGGTAAGAGTTTACAGCTTTTGGAATATTTCTTGTCATCTGATTTATTCTAATTGCAAATAAGGTTGCACTTAGTACAGAGCCCTGCGGGACTCCTTCTTCTTGTATGTATGTTTGCGAAAGTACTTGCCGATAGCGGACTTGAAAGGTCCTGTGTTGTAGGAAATTCTGCATGAAATACGGTAAGTGTCCTCTCAGATCCAGGGAATGAAGATCTCTCAGGATACCAAACCGCCAAGTGGTGTCAAAGGCCTTCTCTATGTCGAGACATACCTTTACTAGATGTTTGTTTTGGATAAACGCATTCCTGATGTCTGTTTCTGCTTTGATCATGAGATCTAGAGATGATCGGTGTTTTCGGATTGATTGATTGATTGATTTGGATTTTTGTGGCGCAAAAACAGCAAGGTTATAATGCGCCATGGAAAGAATAAAATTCAAAAAAAGATTAGACTTGTTAGTTTTAAAAAAGGTTACTTCGTCTAAAGTTGCATGTGTATATATATATATATATATATATATATACAGACATATCAATACATAAAAGCAAATTGTATATTTCATATGAGTGTATATATATTGATCGATTTTAAAAATTTAAAAACTGCTGACACGTTGTCGTTGTCATTTAAAATCTGACTGAGTGTATATGGCTCAGTCAGATGGGTAAAAGCGCTAAAACGAGCATTTCTAAAATTGGTACAATCGCATAAAATGTGTTGGAAGGATAAAACGGTGTCGCATTGCTCGCACATAGGAGGGTCATCAGCCCTCAGCAAAAAGGAGTGTGTAACATGACAGTGTCCTATGCGGAGCCGAGCAAGAACAACTTCCTCTTTGCGATCCCTGCGTGAGCTGGACCGCCATGGATGGATCACAGGCTTAAATCGACATAGTTTGTTTGTAGTAATCAGTCGATGCCACGAATCTTGCCACTGAGATTGTAGGTTACTACGGATCACTTGCCTGTAGTCTGTATAGGGGTTGGTTGTTCGGTTGTTGTTGGGTTTTTTTGGCGCAAAAGCAACTTTGGCCATATTGCGCCTATCTATTAATGTTTAGTGACAAAGACATTTATATTTCTTAAATATGATTTATATCTGGTCAAAATATCCTATTAATTTTAAATAAGTGAATATATTTTCAATGTTGGAGTTATCGCCTAGGATTTGTGATAAGGTCAGAGAAACTTGGGAATTTATAGGGAGGTGGAAGGCTGATTGTCGTGCCATGTGGTATTGTGGACATTCTATAAGGAAATGTTTTACAGTGAGTTGACAAGAACAGTGAGGGCATTCTGGAGGATTTGCTTTGGTGAGTAAATAATTGTGCGTAAGATGTGTATGTCCAATGCGTAATCCGGATATAATGACTTCTTCATGCCGATTCTTGCGAAGACTCGATTTCCATGGCTGTAGCTCATGTTTTATTTGAAACAATTTATTGTTTAATTCATTTTGCCACATTTGTGACCACTGATTGTGGAGAAACTGTTTTATGATTGGTCTGTAATCGGTATATGGAACTTTGCAAAACCTTTGGTTTACGTTTATAGGATTCTTTGCTGCTTGATCAGCTCTTTCATTACCTTCAATGCCTGTATGTCCTGGGATCCAACAGAATTTTACTTGCCTCATTTTGCTTTTAAGCTTCACAAGGTGAGCTTGTATCTGATAGAGAAAGGGATGTGATGGAGTCTGTCTTTTTTGGAGAGCTTGTATTGCACTCAATGAATCTGTGTAGATGAGATGTTTTAGAAGAGGGGAAGAATCTATGTATTTTAAGGCCATTTGTAGGGCGAATAGTTCAGCGGAATAACTACTGCATTGATTTGGAAGTTGTTGTGAGAGAACAGTGTGTGGAAGTACCACTGCAGCACCAACTTTGGTGTTTGTTTTAGAGCCGTCTGTATATATATGAAGGTATTCCGAGAACTGTGATGCGTGGGCTGCATGCATCTGTTTTATGTTGACATTTGCCAGAGTGCTTTTTCCCCATTGTTGAAAATAAGTGTCGCAGTTTGGCGTGTAGGTGTGCCATGGTGGAATACTTATGCTGTTATCCTCATGTACATTTTCAAAGTTTAGGCCCCATTTTGAAATTGTTTCTTTTAGTCGTATTCCGGCTGGTTTATTTACTGTGGGTTTATTGCTGTAGAGGATTTCCCACTGTGGATTGAAAAGATACTGCCAAGTAGGATGGTGAGGCAGACTTCGGATTTTAATTGCATAGTTTAATAGCAGCATTTGCCTCCGGAGATATAATGAGGGCTCATGAGTCTCTGCATATAAGCTTTGTACTGGTGATGTTCTGTATGCACCTAAAGAGATTCGTAAGGCACTATTATGTATGGAATCGAGCCATTTGATGACACTTGGTCTACACGAACTGTACACAGGGGCTCCATAGTCTAGTCTTGATCTGATTATAGCATGGTATAGGTGAAGAAGTGTGAACCGATCGGCTCCCCACTTCATTGCAGAAAGAACTCTGAGAATATTTAGTTTTTTTTGACAGGTTGTTCGGAGGTATTTGATGTGTTCCAAAAAGTTAAGTTTTTTGTCAAGAATCAGGCCAAGGAAACGTATACTATTTGCTAGAGGTATCAGCCGGTTTTCTAGTTTTATTTCTGGATCTAGATGCATTTTTCGTTTTCTACAGAAGTGTACAGCTATTGTTTTTTTTTTCTGATAATCTATAGCCATTGTTTTTAGTCCACAGTTCTATTTTGTTCACTGCACTTTGTAATTGTCTTTCTATCATGTTCATGTTTTGTGAATGGCACGAGATAGTAACATCATCAGCATAAAGGAATGTTTCAACTGTTTTTGGCAGGTCTTTTATAATGGAGTTTATTTTGATGACAAATAAGGTTGCACTCAGCACTGAGCCTTGGGGTACACCTTCTTCCTGTGTGTATATTTTTGACAGATTGTTTTGGTATTTTACCTGGAAGGTTCTAACTTTCAGAAAATTTTTTACCAAGAGTGGTAAGTTTCCTCGCAAACCGATATTGTGGAGATCTTTAAGAACGCCGTATCGCCAGGTAGTATCAAAGGCCTTTTCTATGTCGAGACTGATCATTATTAGATGCTCATTCCTTAGAAAAGCATTTCGGATATTTGCTTCTGCTTTTATCATGGGGTCCAGAGATGATCTGTTTTTACGAAATCCGTATTGAGTTATGTTAAGAACGTTATATGTTTCCAGAAACCAGGTTAATCTATTGTTCACCATTTTTTCGAGGATTTTCCCAAGGCAACTTGTTAGCGCTATTGGTCGATAATTTGTAGGGATCGTGTGATCTTTGCCAGGTTTTGGTAAGGCAATTATAAGGGAGTGAAGCCAGGAATTTGGATAGTAGTTTTCTATATAAATTCTATTGTATAGCATAAGCAATGCCTTTAGAGATTTTTCATTAAGTTGTTGGATCATTTCATAGTGAACTCCATCAAGTCCTGCTGCACTTTTCCTAGACTTAGACAGAGCTTTCTGTAATTCTTCTATGTTGAAAGGTTTGTTATATGGGAGTTGTTTGTTGGTTTTAAAATTTAGCCTGTATTTTTCAGCTGCAGTTTTAGTTTTCTGAAAAGATGGAGTATATGCCGATACTGCTGATATATTTGCAAATATAGTTGCCAGTAAGTTAGCGATTTCCTTGGGGTTGGTTATCTCCTGGCCATTCCAGATTATTAGTGGAGTTGGAACTGAAAGAAATTTCCCATTTAGTTTTCTGATTTTGTTCCATATGACACGGGTATCTGTATTTTTGTTAATTGTGGAGGCAAAACGTATCCATGATTCCTTTCTACTTTTACGCTGGAGATATCTAGCTTTGGCTCTGGCTTTTTTAAAATTTATGAGATTGATGAAAATGGGATATTTTCGGAAGAGATTCCAAGCTTTGTTCTTCTCTCTTTTGGCTATACTGCATTCTTCAGTCCACCATGCTGTGTCATGTTTATGGCATTTTCCAGATGACCGAGGAACTGTAGCTTCAGCTGCTATTAAAATTTGGTTTGTGACATGAGCTGTAGCATTGTCTATGGGCTGGGTGGTGATTATTTGTTCATCTATTGCTGCAATTGTTTTATATTTAGTCCAGTCAGCTTTATGGAATCTCCATCTTTTTTGGCCATCGTGATGTGCAACATCATTTGTTAGTATTTTGCAGATCACAGGAAAATGGTCGCTATTCAGTGGATTCTTCAATATTGACCATTCAATCAATGGGTATAGGACAGGTGAACATATGGATACGTCAATTGCAGAGGCTGTTCCAGTGGGCAAATGGATGTATGTCTCAGTACCAGTATTAAGGAGAGAGAGATTTTGCTGTTCCAGTAATTTCTCAATCAATTTACCACGTTTATCTTGATGACGGGATCCCCACATGGGATGGTGGCTATTTAAATCTCCCATAATACAGACCGGAGGTGGAAGCTGGGCTACTAACGCTTCCAAATCTGAAAATGAAAATTCTTGATTTGGGGGAAGGTAGAGTGAGACCAGTGAGAAAGTAAAATGTACTGAGACTCGAACTGCGACTGCTTCCAAAAGAGTTTGTAGTTGGAGGCGTTTACACGGAATTTTGGAATCAATTAAGATTGCAACTCCACCATGAGCTCCTCCGGAAAAAATTCGGTCTTGTCTGTAGATACCGTAGTGGTTTACTGCTGCATTTATTTGTGGTGTGAGGTTAGTTTCTTGAAGGCAGACGCCTACCGGGTGATATTTATCAACTAGATTGCGAATGTCATCCAGGTTGCTGCGAAAACCTCGACAATTCCACTGTATTATTGTGCGCATTATATTGGCTTTGTATTTGTATTTGTCTCTGACTTTTTACGAGTGGGGGTCTGCTTGGATCGCTCAGGCTTTTTCTCTTTTCTGGGGAAGATTGGGCGAACTTCCATCTCTTCCTCAGCATGTATCTCTAAGATTGGTTCTTCTGGGGCTTCTTTTTCATATGTATCCATATGATCATGGGCAGGGGGTTTGTCATCTTTATCCATATTTTTAGTATTCATGATTGGCCGTGACATAGACGGCATTGTTGGCGGAATTGTAACAGGTGTATTTATGGCTTGATTAGAAGTTGAAGTTGAAGATGATTTTGCTGATGGAGCTAGGATTGAGCGAGCCCAATCAGAAATAGAGATGTTTGGTGGGACTGTAACGTTGGTTTGAACTGAAGTGGTAGTGGTGGTAACAGCAGTTATTTGTTTATGCTGTTGGACAGTTGCTGCATATGAGCGTGTTATTGTAATTGGTGATATTTGTTTTTTTGCCTCAGGGTAGGAAACTTTGTGCTCGATTTTATACTTCTGAATCATTTTTTCTTTTTTCCATGTTTCACAGTCTTTTGAGTAAGCGGAATGGTTGCCTCTGCAGTTTGGACACTGCAAGGTTTGTGCAGAACATTCGGTATGGATATGGTCTTTAGATCCACATGAAGCACATACAGCAGTCCCCCGACATACTGTCTGTGAATGCCCAAATTTTTGACATTTATAACATCTGATTGGGTTCGGTATATACGGTCGGACATGACAGTTCAAGTATCCGGCCTTTACAGTAGTTGGTGGATTTGGCAAGTTGAACGTTAGTATGATGTTTCTGGTTGGAAGTAATGAACCATCCTTTTTAATTAGGATTCTTTTAACTTGAATGACATTTTGGTCTGAGAGTTCTTGTTTAATTTCTTCCTCGGATACGTGTAGAAGATCCCATTCTGTTACAACTCCTTTTGAGTAGTTTAGGGTGGCATAAGGTGACACTTCTATGGGAATTCCTCCAAGTGTTTTCAATTTAAGTAGCTTGTCAGAATGCTTGGATTGTGTTGTTTCAACAAGCAGGTCACCTGATTTTAGTCTGCGAACCATTTTTGGTGAGCCAGCGACATTCTCTAAACTTTTCTGGATCAGAAAAGGAGAAAGCTTGCTGACTGGCTGGTCAGTCAAAGAATGTATTATGAGGAAATGAGGCCAGATATTCTGGTCTGTATCCTTCTTTTGTCTCTTAGCAAAGGAAGGGGTATATTCTTCCTGCTCTCTAGAATGTGATGGGGCATTGAGCCCGCAAGAGTCTGTGTTGGTATAGTCCATCTTTGCTCCTTTTAGCCCTTGGCAGAGAGACTTTTCTGCCAAGATTTCCGGCCCCGCCACGGGGAGGCAGGAGCAGTGCCTGGTGTGACCAAGCGAAGATTAGTAGGTATTAGTAATATACTATGAGAAAAAAGAAAGGTGGCTTTCCTTCCTTGCTCTGTACAGGGACTTTTGTTACGAGAGCTGTTATAATAGAAGGGATATGGCCGTCATTCAGTGTAGCCACGTGTTCTGGAGCTCCTGAATGTTGAGTTATTTTAATGTGTTTAAAGTGTTTTCTTCCACTGGAAAAGTGTACCAGCTAAAGGAACTTCGCAAGTGGATTACGTAGGTGAAAAAATTTTGTTATTACGAGGGTTATCTGGTCTGTACTCTCTCGTCATCTACCTAATCCCTTTAGGCTTAGCATTCTGCTAACGCTTTGCTGTAGTAACACACGCATTGTTGACAGTTAGGCCTAGTGGATATTGCTGGGAATACGATACTGTACGTATATAAAGTTTTGAATTGGAGCAAGTGACTCTGAAGAGGAAGACATCATCTTTAAGGCGATCAAGGCTCCCAGGTATTTATTATTTGTAGTTTTCTTTTTTCTTTCTCATATTGCAGAATCTCATAAGCGGACACTAACAAGCTGTATTATCGCTGCCAGCTACAAATCAAGGTCAGTTGCCCTAGTGATACACGTCAATCACTAACCCCCAGAGATTCACGTCCCACGCAAACGGATTAACTGCATTCCTAAGATCAGTGTCAACTCGCCGAACCAAATACCGTCGTTTTAGCCTGTTAAAACCTTCAAACACGAGCATTTGTTTTTTCTCCTACAGACATTCAAACATGACAGAATTGAATGAAGTCTTTACCATAGCCGAATGCAAATTATGCAAATTAAACACGGAGCTATGCATTATCTGTGTTACATGCTGTTCTACCTTTTGTGGGTCATGCCTCAAAATCGACCTAAAAAAGATGAATAAGCAACGGAGACGAAATTTTTCTTGTGTTTCATGCAAGGAAATACCTGACAACGAGGGATTAAGGGCACTTTCCCAACGTGACGTGATACCCTGCACATCGACTGAAACTATATCATCTGCACAGGAAGAAAACACTATCCAACCATACCTTAGCACAAGCACCACACCTGAAACTACCGATGAACAGGTACAAATCGCCGAGGGCGACAATCAATACCCCACAGATGACGATGCTGTCTCTACTTCTCTGTTGCACTACAGGGCAATTGAATGCCACCCTGAAGAAGTTATGCATCACGTAGCTACCTCGGCCACTAAATATTCCCAAACGGCATCAACTTCGATACACGTGGAAAACTACCCCCGGATAAGTAACGATTATGTGATTCTCATAAACAGTCAGCTGAATACTCTCATTAATGAGATTAAGCAAATTAAAGCACAAAACTCAAGCCTACTTGAAGAAGTACAACTACTAAAGGCAGAAGTAATTAGAAATAAGATCACCGTTGTGAACCAGCCTTCCGTCATAGAACAAAACCATCGAAATGTCAAAGGAGCTACATCAAATGAATACATGATACCAGCTTATCGTGATAGTCATCAAAGTATGAAGAAACCCACTAAACCTCAAACCAGCAGTACTAAAGAAAAACAATCTTTAACTAATAGGAAACACAGCGACCTGCCTACCCCCATCGAATTGAGTCAATTACCTGTATTAGAGCACCCTTGTGAACCTAGGTGTGATATCGATTATATATCTGAAGCAACCGTTTCTCACAATGAAGCGTCTCAAAATGCTCCATGCCTACACTCAAGCTTGAGTGGTGTCACCAATAAAAAACCCACTTATGCACATATTGTCTCCCAGCAGTCACCCGTCAAACGATCGCGACCTAATTCCCCTTCGGAAGTGTCATTAATGATCAATAATCCAACTTCTCACCAAGATAGGTCTGTAAATAGTTTGGTAGCCCAGGGGACCGGTCCCACTCAAGAAACATCACCAGCATACCCCAACAAAACCACACCAGTCAACCAATCCAACGTATTGGAGAAAATGTACAATATAACATCCGTCCAAACAAAATCGAAAATCTTCATATCGAGACTTGGACCGTCCACAACCGATGCAAATATATCTAAATTCTTTGAGGAACAAATAGGGATCAAGGTGGCTGTGAGACCTGTGAAAACAAGATATCCCTCCTATTCTTCATTTACAATTACTTGTGAAAAACAGGATGAACTAAAAGTGCTAGATACCAGCACCTGGCCGCCAGGAACTCTAGTAAAAATGTACAAAGAACGGACATCTTCCGCATCCTACCGCACAAGATCGACAATAATACAGGGATAGCAACCAATATCAGCCTCTTGCCAACCTCTCTCAATAACTCCCCTTAAATGCTTCTACCAAAATGTACGCAGTATCAGCAATAAACTACACCCCCTACAAACCATCATGTTACTAGCTGAATATCAGTTCATCTGCTTGACTGAAACCTGGTTATCTCACGGAAGGCAACTGAATGTCATAGGTCAGCCTCTTGATTACCTCAGCCTCCATAATTCCAGGGATAGCAGACGCGGTGGAGGTGTTGCGTTACTGTACTCATCCAGTTTCAAGCAGTCCAGATTTCAGGTGACCAAATCAGATAAATTCGAAGCCCTATGTGCCACATTAAGAAAGGATGCCATTCAACTACAAATTTGTCTTGTATATCTACCCCCTGACCACACAGAAGATTCACGAAATGAACTGATAGCATGGATAGCAACCAACCTAGTCCCCAACATCCCCACCTTCATTATAGGCGATTTCAACATGCCTACGCCTAGACATGATGAGGCCACTGAGGATCTCATATCAGCCATTGGCACGTTTGGCTTATTTCACCAAACCACACCTCCTACCAGGGGAAACCAGATGCTGGATCTACTATTCCACAATCTTCCACACCTAGGTCTGACCACTGAACACCACAGCTTCCCCTCCGATCACTCTCCCATCACGTTTGAGTTCAACGTCACTGTAAACTCAAACACTGATGAAGCTCTCAGGAACAAGAAGATTACCAAAACAGTATTCTCCATCAAATATTTAAACCCAGAGATCATCCTTGCACGTCTCATAGAAATAAACTGGAAGGATCTACAGCAGGAATCAATAGACACTGCTATATCTAAACTGGCTAACCAGCTGCTTGAAATTGCCTCCCAAGGAGCTTACAAACAATTAAAACTCTCTGATAGATCCAATACATGGTTCAATGCCGAAGTCCAAGTAGCATTCAAGAGGAAACAAAAAGCTTTCAGAATATGGAAAAAGTACCATAACTCAGCTGACTACCGGATGTACAAGAAAGAGCGGGCAACCTTCCTCAAATGTAAACGAAATGCAATCCGGCAGCTGGCACTCAACAGAATAAACCGCTCGAAACGTATTACATCCAAATGCAACAATGATTTCCATATCGATGAGAAGGTATTTCAGGAATGGGTATCTTCGACTTTCAACGAGTTGCCATTAGACCCAAAAACCCCAAACCTAAGTGATTTCATCACGCACTCCAGACAGCCCCTTTCAACTATAACGCTAACAAAACAACACCTTATAAATACCATCAATAGACTTCCTAATAAATCTACAATTGGTCCTGACGGCTTCCCTCTCTTCATGGTTAAAGTGTGTAGTGCCTTCATCGTGGAGCCCCTTCTTGTAATCTTTAATCGCATATTGAAGTCCGGATCAATCCCGACAATGTGGAATCACTACAGGGTACAACCCATACCCAAAAGAAGAAACCCAAAGGAACCTAAGGACTTGAGACCGATCTCAGTGGGTTGCTCTCTATTAAAAGTGTTTGAGAAAGCTATCTTATCAGCACTGATCGCCCAATGCTTCTCTCATAGACCGAAACATCTGCATACCGTGATCCCCAAAAGATCTACATATACAAACCTACTGGATACCCTATTTAAAATTCAAACTGCTCTCAACAGTAAATCTCAGCTAGACGTCATCTTCCTGGATATTTCACCTGCCTATGATAAACTCTCAATTCCCGCTCTCATCAACATTCTAGAAAAGTACTTTGGCATTACTGGAAGCCTGTTAAAAACCATCAACCGCATCCTTACGCCAAGACAACTCATCATCAGCTATAAATCCTTCCATCAGGAGTGCATTATAACGAGAGGAGTACCACAGGGAGGTGTCCTATCCTGTGTACTGTTCGCTGCTGCCCTTGAACCCTTCCTCGCAAGGTATACTGATTTCTCATCGTATGCAGACGACCTCAAATTATACATAACGTCTAAAGAAGCTGAGCAAACTCATCTGACTAATCAGCGAGTCTCCGTTCTGATCGACAACCTTGTAGCATATCTACTGCAAATAGGTCTGGAAATAAATTCTTCAAAATCAGCTCAACTTACCTTTACAAAAAAGAGAATAAAAAATGATATCACAGCCTATCACAATGGAGTGCAGATAAGGAAAGTGAAGTCTCACACCGACCTCGGCTTGACTTGGGACGAGGGCCTCACTTTTCAGAACCATTTCTCGACCATGAAAACGAAGACTTTCTCGGCGATGTGGGCAATTCGACAAGAGCTGACGGGGTTACTGAACGTAGATATAGTCGGAGGATACGTCCAGCGGTGCCTACAACCTATCGCATTGTATGCATCACCAATCTGGTCTTCTGCCCCGACGTCGTACATAAATAGATTCCTCGCAGTCGAGTACTGGGTAATGCGATGGATGAACAGGGTCACGGGCAATGCTTTCACCATCTCCAGGGCTGTGTTATATACCAACTTAAATATCACCCCCTGGAGAGTTCACATTGCATCCAGGAATATTCTTCTTCTTTCTCAGATGCTTACCGGAGTGATTGACGCCCCCAGTCTTCGAGGACTTATCTCTACTCCACGTGCTGGGCGCAGTATTGACAACCCCTACCTACCGTTGCATTCTACACTATCCAACCTGTGCTGTCTGAAGAACTTCTTCCCAAACAACGCAGTGAACCTTTTCAACTCATTGACAATAGACCCTGTGAAATACTCCGAAAGCAAGAAGTACAGAGTGAAGAGCATCTCAGAAGCGCACAGCTTAATTCAACTATAATCCTGACAGTGAGTGAATTTGTAAACAATTTGTATAAATATTGTAAATAATTGTATTCGTGCATTTTTGTACACTCTTCTTATATTGTAAATACTGTAAATAATTGTAATTTTTGCTCTTTGTACACCCTTCTTATATTGTATATAATTGCAATTCTTGCATTTTGTACACCCTTCTAGCCGGTTGGCTGTGTATAAGGGGTGAAGGCAAACACTTGCTATTTTAATAAACGGATTTTAATAATAATAATAATAATAAAATGAAAAGATTTTTTAAACGATAACAACAAAAAGGAACTGTAAATCGCTTTCTGGAAATCGCACTGGAAGTACTGAGAAGTCGCTTAGTCACAATCGCTTGGCACCCGGGGCCCTGTATAGGGGACCAACAGGTCAAGATTATCCGTCAGGGCTGCCGATTTGGCTGCAATGTCAGCCTAATCATTTCCTCTAATCCCGATGTGACTGGGGATCCAGCAGAAGCGGATATCGAATCAACTTCCATAGAGATTGTATATTATCTGCTGAATTCGGGACAGGGTTGGATGGTTAATGTGTGACATCGCTGATAAAGCCTGTAGTGCACTCACTGAATCGGCATATATAATACACCGTTGGTAACGGTGTTTTCTTATGTGATCTAGAGCTAACTCTATGGCATGCAGCTCTGCAGTATAAATGCTGCAGTCAAGGGGTATCTGCTCTGATATGGTATTATTTGGAAAGACAGCAGCAGATCCCACATACGATTCTGACTTCGAGCCGTCTGTGTAAACTGGCAAGAAGTCAGAATGTTCTGCACGGTGTTGTAAATAGAGCTGCAGGTAGACAGAAGGCGGAGTATTAGACTTCGTCGCAATCTTGAGCGAGAAGTCACATGCTGGTGTTTGTGCATGCCAGGGTGGAAGGGGCTCCTTCGGTGATCGAGCGACCTTGTCTACCGAGATGTTAAGCTCACTGAGTAGCTCTTGGACACGAATGCCGAATGGGCGATTAGCGGTCCGTCGTGTGTTGTAGAGATTTTCCCATCGTGGCTCGAAAACGGATGCCCACGTGGGATGATCTGGCAGCGACTTCAGCTTGAAGGCATATTAGCATTAGCATTAGCATTAGCATTAGTAGAGGCATATGATGCAAGAAAGCAAGCTTATTCAGCATCAGCCAAAAAAAAAAAAAAAAACCCTCTCCCATTTCACCCCTCCGTTCGTTCGAAATACCTGTCCAGTTGAGCTTTAAATTTGTTTAGGCTATCAACTTCAACAACAAGTGATGGAAGTCGGTTCCACCAACCAACCACCCGCTGGCCAAAGGCAAATTTCCGCACATCTATCCGACATCCGTCCTTCCTCAATTTGAATTTATGCCCTCTGAGCTGATTATTCTGAGAAAGATGAAGAATCCCATTGGCATTGAGCATGCTCAAACCATTCAAAGCCTTATACACCTCTATCAGATCACCTCGCCGGTGCCTAGTCTCCAGACTCTGTAATTTGCAAAACTTAAGCCTTTCTTCGTAAGAGCAACCCTTTGTTCCATTTACTAATCTTGTTGCCCTTCTCTGTACCCGTTCCAGCAGCTCTACATCCTTCTTGAAATGAGGCCTCCAGACCTGTATACAGTACTCAAGATGTGGCCTAACCATTGCCTTATACAAGGGAATAATCACCTCCTTATCCCTGCTAGAAAAATTCCTGTATATCATTGACAAGACACCATGAGCTACTCTTGCAGCTCGTCTGCACTGCTCAGAGAACTTCATATCTGCCTGCACAATTACCCCCAGGTCCTTTTCATTCTCAACCACTGTCAGTGTAGTACCGCAGAGTTGATACATTGCTCTGGGGTTACTGTTACCCATATGTAGTACTTTACATTTGTCAATGTTAAACTTCATTTGCCACCTCTCAGCCCATCTGTTCAACCTTTCCAGATCCTGTTGCAGCAGCAGCATAGCGTCAGTAGTGTCTTAACGACCCTGCCAACCTTTGTATCATCTGCAAACTTAGACATTAAACTTGATATCCCATCATCAATATCATTCATAAACACCGAAAACAACAAGGGACCCAACACTGAACCTTGAGGAACTCCACTAATAACATTAGTCCACGTTGAGCAGTGTCCATTGATTACCACTCTCTGTCTTCTGCCACTCAACCATCCCCTTATCCATAGCAGCAATTTGCCTCCAATGCCACACTGCTCCAATTTGTGCAGCAGTCTTCCATGTGCAACAGTATCAAAAGCCTTTCTAAGATCCAAATATATAATATCAAAGTTATTCCCTGCATCCAGTTCTTTTGTGACTACATCATAGTATCCAATCAAATTGGTCAGGCACGACCTGCCCTTAACAAAACCATGCTGCGTCTGAGCTATAACTGAATTCTTGTCTAGATGATCCTGCAGTGCTTCTTTAACCAGTGCCTCCATTAATTTACCTGGAACAGAAGTTAAACTAACAGGTCTATAATTACTTGTGTCAGCCTTTGATCCTCCTTTGTGAATTGGGGTTACATTTGCACATCTCCAGTCTATGGGTACCTCCCCTGAATCCAAAGAAGCTCTCATAATTATGGCTAGGGGTTTGCATACTTCCTTTGCTGCCTCCTTTAATATAACTGGATAGATCCCATCCACCCCAGGTGCCTTTTTTATGTTTATCCTCAACAATCTCTCCTCCACTTTCCTCTCAGTTATTACAAAATCATCCAGCTCACTGCCAATGTTTACTTTACCTACATCATTCTACTTCCTGAATAACTCCTCATGCGTGAATGTAGATGCAAAATACTCGTTTAGATTGTTAGCCACCTGAGCAGGATCCTCAACCGTTGAACCATCAATATCCAGTGGACCAATCTGATTCATCCCTTTCCTTCTCGAGTTCAAGTATGTAAAGAATTCCTTTCTGTTTTTCTTTGCATCCTTTGCCAAGGATTTTTCGTAGTCTGCCTTTGCCTGCCTAATCTCCTTTGTGACTTGGTTACAGACCAACTTATATCTATCATAGGCTTCCATGTCACCCATTAATTTGTATGTATCCCATGCATTTTGTTTCTCTGCCACATGTCTCATTAGTCCATCTGACAACCATTTAGGCCTAAACCTTGAACAATATTTCTTAGTTGGTATGTAAAGCCTGGTAGCCACCAAGATTAGTTCCTTGAATGCTTCCCATATTGAGTTTGCTGTTGGTAACATCATCAGTTGGTCCCACTGTATAGAATTTAAATACTGTCTCAGACCATCATAGTCGCCTTTACGAAAACAAAAACCCTTCCCTTTACCTCTGATGGTAGTTACCTCCTTGAGTAAATCCCACTTCAACACACTGTGATCACTGCCACCTAGTGGTTCATTTATCTGCAGGTTCTTAATGCATGAAGAATCACTACTGATAATCAGATCAAGAGTATTGCTCCCTCTTGTTGCCTCACGAACATGCTGATGTAGAAAACAATCATCCAATAAATCCACAAAAGCCTTGCTAGTGTGCGAGTGACCAACCCACAAATTCCATTCAATATCTGGGAAATTAAAATCCCCCATTATAAGACTCTCTGATTTACTGGCCCACTCTATTTCCCTGTACAATATATTATTATACTCATCAGAGTCATTAGGCCTATAGCACACTCCTACTCTCAATTTTGATTTCCCTATGCTTATGTCACACCAAACTGACTCGACACTGCCCTGTCCATCGATGTCAACTGGCTTCACTTCCTTTGACTTTATGTGTTTCTTAATTAATAGCATAACCCCTCCTCCCCTCCTGTCCTGTCTATCCTTTCTATATACATTGTATTCCCCAAATTCCAGTTCCACATTACCTATATCTGTGTGACACCACGTCTCTGATATCCCAACAATATCTGCCTTTGATGTTTTGAGTAATACCTCAAATTCATCAAATGTATTTACCAAACTCCTAGCATTGGTGTACACGCAGGTATACATGCACCTGTTTCTATTCTTAGCTACCCTAACACAACCCATGTGTTTACTTGTAACGCAATGACTACCAGCAGTCTCTGAAATATCCTGCATCTTGTTTTTCAGACTTCTGCTCATTTGAATAGAAGCAGTGCAAGAATCACTTCCACCTCTGCCAGTGGCTACTGTTAATCTATTAGTCCTTGTATCCCCCCCCCCCAACTAGCAGTTTTCCGACCCACCTAACACTGCCTCGACAGCATCAGCAAAAATTCTTGCACCCTTTCTATTTAAGTGTATCCCATCCCTGTAGAAGCAATCTCTCCTGTTAACAAGTACAGTCCAGGCTGAAAAAAATTCTACCCCTTGAGCCTTGCACAATCCCTCCAGGGCCGAATTGATCGACAAGGCTCTCATCATATACTCCCTCCTATCGTGGAGGGAGTATGTGATGTATATTCAACCCTAATTCACGGCTTTTTTTCAACAGTGACCTGTACTTGCTAAGTAATTCCGCCGGTCTCCTACTCTTAATATCATTAGTGCCAACGTGTACAACTATATCACCCTTTGTGCCCTTAAAAGATGATATCCGCTCTACAACGTCATCAACCTTTGCCTCTGGCAGACATACCCTGGTCCTATTCCACCTATCCTTTTTACAAAGTATGTTCCCCGTTTCCCTGACAATAGAGTCACCAATAACTACTAGTTCCTGTGGGACCAGCGCATTCTGCTTAGGGGGCTGCCCCTGTGTTGCCTGATGACCACGTGCAAGCTCTGGCGTTGATGTGGGCAGCTGAGAGCTTGATGAGCCCTCAATTTATTTCCTTCGAGGGCATCCACCCTGTCCTTCAAGGTCTCATTGGTATTGGTATTGGTATGGTTATTTCTGGCGCAAGGGCTACTTAGGCCATATTGCGCCTATAAACGAGATGAGGATTTCACGGTGTCTGTAAAAACAGTTAGAAAGAATTATACAGATTTATGCATTTTAAGAAGCGGAAAAATTCCGGGAGATTTGCATTATTACCTATGAACTGTTGGAGTGTCAAAGGTTGTTGAAGATTACTGTATGAAGCTTTTCGGGCATCAGTGTATAAGGTACATTCAACGAGTATGTGCTTTATTGTGAGAACAGAGTTGCAGTGCATACACTGCGGAGGATCATTTCCTGTAAGAAGAAAAATATGGGTGAGCTGACTGTGCCCGATCCGGGCTCTAGCCAGGATGACTTCTTCCTTTCTGTTTACAGAAAAACTGGAAACCCATAACTGTGGTTCAGGTTTTATTTCACGCAGCTTGTTATTCAGTTGAGATTGCCATAGAAGTGTCCATTGTTCTTTACATGTATTTCTTATATGGGCTCTGTAGTCCATATATGGAACATAGTAACCTGGCGATGCTATGTTGGATGAATGTTTGGCTGCATAGTCTGCTTTTTCATTCCCTGATATCCCAGTGTGACCTGGGATCCAGCAAAAGATGACAACTTGTTGGTGATCATGGATATGCATTAGTTGAGATTTTATAGATTTTATTAAGGGATGCGTTGTTGAGGAGGAATTTTGCAAGGCGAAGATTGAACTCTGTGAGTCACTATATATTACACTTTTTTGAATGGACAGTTGGAGAATGTTTTCTAAGGCAAGCTTGATAACATATAATTCAGCTGTATAACTGCTGCATTCGGTGGGAAGTGAAACAGAGATAGTGTTAAAGGGAAAGACAGCTGCAGCACCGACTTTACTATCAGACTTTGATCCATCAGTGTATACATGCGTAAAACTTTGGTAATTTTGTGTGTGAGTGGCATGCAGTTGCTGTATATTGGTATTTGCAAGCGAATGTTTTCCCCAGTTTAAGAAATAGCTGTCACAGGATGCTTTAATAAAGGACCAGGGAGGATCTGAACTGTTCAGATCATGGAGGATTTTGTTCAGATGTATATTCCAATTTTGTGATAATTCCTGTAATCTGATGCCAGCAGGGCGAACTGCTCTAGGTTTATTTCTGTAGTACATTGAGAACTGTGGGTTGTTAAGTATTGGCCAATTGGGGTGAGAAGGCAGACTTTGAATTTTGGCTGCATAGTTCAGAAGTAACATCTTTCTCCTGAGGCTGAGCGGAGGTTCATGGGCTTCGATATAAAGACTTTGCACTGGCGATGTTCTATAAGCGCCTACAGCAATTCTGAGGGCAGAATGTTGAATAGGGGCAAGACGTGCTAGCACGCTTTCCCTAGCAGAATCATACACCGGGGCGCCATAATCAAGGCGAGATCTGATCAGGGCTCTGTACAAGTGAAGTAAGGTGTACCGATCTGCACCCCATGATGTAGAAGAGATAATTCTTAATAAATTCATTTTTTTCTGGCAAGCAGTCCTTAGATGTGTGATATATTCTAGGAAGTTCAGTTTATTATCAAAAATTAAACCAAGGAGACGAATGCTATTCACCACTGTGATGGGATGATTTGTTAGTTGTATCTCTGGATCTGGATGCATCTTTCGTTTATTACAAAAGTGAATGACTCTAGATTTCTGATAGGATAGTCGGTAACCATTGTGTATCATCCATAATTCAATGTTATTTACAGATGTTTGCAGCTGCCTTTCGATAAAGCTCATGTTTTGCGAGCTGCAAGAGACAGTCAAATCATCAGCATAGAGGTAAGAGTTTACAGCTTTTGGAATATTTTTTGTCATCTGATTTATTCTAATTGCAAATAAGGTTGCACTGAGTACAGAGCCCTGCGGGACTCCTTCTTCTTGTATGTATGTTTGCGAAAGTACTTGCCGATAGCGAACTTGAAAGGTCCTGTGTTGTAGGAAATTCTGTATGAAGTACGGTAAGTGTCCTCTCAGGTCCAGGGAATGAAGATCTTTCAGAATACCAAACCGCCAAGTGGTGTCAAAGGCCTTCTCTATGTCGAGACATACCATTACTAGATGTTTGTTTTGGATAAACGCATTCCTGATGTCTGTTTCTGCTTTGATCATGAGATCTAGAGATGATCGGTGTTTTCGGAAACCAAATTGATTGTCAGAGATAATATTTTGGGAATCAAGATACCACGTTAGTCGACGGTGTATCATTTTTTCTATGGTTTTACTTAGGCAGCTTGTGAGCGAAATGGGTCTGTAATTGTTCGGAATAGAATGATCTTTCCCTGGTTTGGGTATGGCCAGTACAAAAGCATGACGCCAGAAGCTGGGGAAGGAATGCTCCATAAATATACGATTGTAGAAGGTCAGTAGCGAAGATAATGATTTATTGTCTAGATGTTGTAACATTATGTAGTATATTCCATCCGGGCCAGCAGCACTGTTCTTAGCGGTGGATAAAGCTTCTTGAAGTTCTACCAAAGTAAGTGGTGTATTGTATTGGAAGGTTGTTGTTGTTCTAAATTTCGGATGGGATTTTTCTGCTACAGCTTTAATCTTTTGAAATGATGGATCATATGCCGTAGAGTCAGACAACTGTGAAAATACCGTCCCTAGAGCATTTGCAATCTCTGCAGGAGTAGATAGCTCCTGTCCATTCACGGTGAAAAGTGGGGACGACAAAGGGGGAAATTTACCATTTAATTGTCTTATTTTCCTCCAAATAATTCTTACATCAGTATTTTTATTAATTGTAGTTGCGAATCGAACCCAAGAGTCTCTTTTTGCTTTCTTTCTAATATGACGGGCTTTAGCTCTAATTTTCTTGTAATTTATAAGATTAGTGGTGGTAGGATGTTTGCGGAATAAATTCCATGCACGGTTTTTTTCTTTTTTTATATTCTTACAGTCCTCGTTCCACCAATAATTTCTGTTTCTATGAATGCTTGACTTTGACTGTGGGATGGCAGTGGATGCAGCTGCTAGAATCTGGTTTGTAATATGGTCGGCAACTGTGTCAATCGGATGAGATTTGATGATCTGATTGTCGAAGGATACGTTAGTGGTATACTTTGCCCAGTCTGCCTTGGAAAATTTCCATTTTGTGTGAGTTTCTGAAGGTATGCAGTGTGACGTTTCAATTTTACATATTATAGGGTAGTGGTCACTATTGAGTGGATCATCCAGAGTTGTCCACTGGATACTAGGGAAAAGGATTGGAGAGCAGATAGAGAGATCTATTGAAGAGACTGTTCCTGTTGGGAGGTGGAGGTAAGTTGGTGAACCAGTATTTAATATGGTTAGATTTCGTCTTTCAATAAGCATTTCAATGATTTTTCCACGTCCGTCTGTATTGGAAGAACCCCACAATGGATTGTGTCCATTGAAGTCACCCAATAAGCAGAAAGGGGTTGGCAACTGCTGAATGAGATCTTCAAGTTCATGTATGGTACAAGGGCGACTGGGTGGCAGGTAGATTGAAGCAAGTGTTAGGGTAACGCCAATGGCTATTCGTGTGGCAACAATTTCAACAGTGGTTTGCAACTGAATGCGTTTGCAGGGTACTCTTCCATCTATAAGTATCGCTACACCTCCATGAGCATTATTAGTAGCAGGTCTGTCTTGCCGAAAGAGAGTGTAATTTTTTATCGAAGTAGACACCTGAGGTGTTAAATATGTCTCTTGTAAACAGATTCCAATTGGTTTATAACGCTTAATTATCTCGTGGATGTCGTCGATATTGCTGCGAAAGCCTCTACAGTTCCATTGGATGATGTTTTTCATTGTTTGGATTTAAATGAGGAAGCTGTGTCTGTCTGCTTTTTGGAAGTCTGTTTCTGTCGGTCAATTTTTATTTTGTCTCTCTTTGAAAATATTGGTCTGGCGTCTATTACATCTTCTGGATGAATTTCCAGAATGATTTCCGTTTCTTCATGAGAGCAAGTCTCATTCGTGTCCATGAAGAAAGATTCAGCATGCTGCTTGTTAACGGGATCAGAGTTTTCTGTTTGAGTAGATCTTACAGGAGTTGTAAGAGTAACAGGAGGTATCGTGACTGGTGTGTTATTAGATCTATTAGAAGTCTGTTGCTTTGAGGACTGAGGTACAGTAGAGAGTAAAGTTCGAGCCCATTCAGAAATAGAGATGCTTGGCGGGATTGATGTATCTGTTTGAACTGATATTGAGTGAAATGTTTGAGCAGCGTCGGCATATGTGCGTTTTGGCATCGGTATTAGTTGCTGTAATTGTTTTCTGGCTTCGGAAAATGAGACTTTCTTTTCTATCTTGTATTTTTGAATTTTCTTCTCATATTTCCACTGATCGCATGTTTTTGAAAAAGCTGGGTGATTGCCTTTACAATTAGGGCAAAGTGAGGACTGCGATTTACAATCAGCTTGGGCATGTTCCTTCGATCCACAGTTAGGGCATACTGCATCGCCTCTACAGACAGTTTGGGAATGTCCAAATTTTTGACATTTATAGCACCTTAGCGGGTTTGGGATATACGGGCGAATGCGGCAGTTCAAATACCCGGCTTTTACTGATGATGGTAGGTTGGGTGAGCTAAATGTCAGTATGATACTGCGTGTTGGAATAAGTTCGCCATCTTTCTTAATCATGATTCTCTTCGCTTGTATGACCTTCTGATCCTGCAATTCGTTGACAATTTCCTCTTCTGAAACATTCATTAGGTCCCATTCTGAGATAACACCCTTGGAGGTATTGAGTGTTGCGTGTGGTGACACCTTAACAGGGATTCCATTGAATGTTGTGAGCTTGAGAAGGTACTCTGAATGTTTAGAGCTTGTAGTCTCAACCAACAGGTCGCCAGATTTGAGACGGCGCACCATTTTGGGGGAACCTGCTACATTTTCCAGACATTTTTGTATGAGGAATGGCGATAGATTGCCTAGGGCCTGGTTCGCTAAGGAATGCAGGATCAGGAAACTCGGATGTTCTATTAGGGAATCATCTGTCTTCAGTCTCTTTCGGTTGGTTTTGTCATCATTAGGTTGATGCAAATCCTTTGAATTTGGATTTGCTGTCTGGATCGGGGGAAAGTTTTCAAAGTCCATGTTTTGCTCCTTTTGGCCCTGGGGGTTTGCTTTACCACCCAGGTTTCCGGCCCCGCCACGGGGAGGCAGGAGCAGTGCCACAAGGTGACCAAGCGGCTGGGTTAGGAAGTTAGTATTAATATAAAAAGAAACAGAAAGGTGGTTTTCCTTCCTGGGCCTTTGCCTACTTCTTGTAGTAAGAAAGAGCTACTTTGATCGAGAAATCAAGAAAAATGGTTGTTGAAACAAAAAATAGAATCTATTCGCTGGAAATCTCTTTAGAAAAAACGCTTTTACAGACGCACTAGAATCGCTTGGCCACGGAACGCTTGGCACCCGGGGCCTCAAGGTCTCATAAAGGCCCATAACAACGCTGAGTTGTCGCCTGATTTCCTTGCACTCCTTACATCGTGCACACACAAAGACATCCCCCTTGGCAGTATGATGTCCCGTACCCGACTTCTCCGCAAACATCAAGCAAATTGTAGAGACAACTGCATTCGTCGAAGCGATAAGGATGGTTCATTTGCTTCGACATACAGACTTTGGACAGGTGATGTTCTGAATGCACCAGTAGCAATACGAATGGCTTGATGATGGATGGGGTCAAGCCAACGAACAGCGCTATTTCTGGCAGATGCATATACCTGAGACCCGTAATCTAATTTTGAACGTACAAGTGCGCGGTACAGACGTAGGAGAGTGCATCGGTCTGCACCCCAAGAGGTAGAAGAGAGAGAGCGGAGGATGTTAAGCCCTCTCGTGCACTTTGTGCGAAGCTGACGAATGTGTTGGACAAATGTCAGCTTTTTGTCAAAAATGAGTCCCAGGAATTTCGCCTCTGATACTACTGGAATGGTGCTTTGTCCAAGTCGTAATTCAGGCTCAGGGTGGAGGTTACGTTTGCGACAAAAAAGGACGCAAACGGTCTTCTCCGGTGAGAACCTGAAACCATTGGCCATGGCCCAGATGTTAACACGGTCAATAGCTTTTTGCAGTTGTCTCTCAATAACCCTCATATTGCATGATTGAGCAAATATACTGAAGTCATCGACGTAGAGTGCACTGTTTATAGTTGGAGGAAGTTGTTCAGAAATAGAGTTTATTTTAATGGCAAAAAGCGTGACACTTAAGACAGATCCTTGTGGTACCCCCTCCTCTTGGCAAAAGGGCCGCGAGAAAGAGGATCCTACACGAACTTGGAAATAGCGGCAGGATAAAAAATTTTTAATAAAAATTGGAAGGTGGCCTCTTAGACTGAGGTTGTAAAGGTCTTTTAAAATACCAAATCTCCAAGTTGTGTCGTACGCTTTTTCCATGTCAAAGAAGATGGACACCAGATGTTCTCTTTTTAGGAAAGCATCTCGAATAGATGTTTCCAGTCTAATTAAGTGGTCCAGTGTGGACCTGTTTCTTCGGAAGCCGCACTGAAAGCGGGAGAGAAGGTCGTTCGATTCTAAATACCATAAGAGACGAGCATTGACCATTCTCTCCAATATTTTGCACAGACAGCTGGTCAGAGCAATGGGACGATAGTTTTTTGGACATATAGGATCCTTTCCTGGCTTAGCGAAAGCAAGAACAGTTGCCTTGCGCCAGGTATCCGGAAAATGCTCTTCAAGGAAGATTCTGTTGTACAGGAGGAGCACATGGTCCATGGATTCTGGTGAAAGATGTTTGATCATTTCATAATGGATGTTGTCTGGTCCAGCAGCTGTAGCCTTTGTACGGGCCAGTGCTGTCTTCAGCTCATTGATATTAAATGGCCCATTGTATGGGTGGGAACCCTTCGATGTGAATTTAAGGGAATGTTTTTCAATGTTGTGCTTTAAGACCAGAAACTCTGGGAAGTAAGATGATGTTGAAGAGATGTTAGAAAATGTTTCCCCAAGAGCATTGGCTATTGCAGTAGAGTCTGCAATAGTACATCCATTATATTCAAGGACCGATGAGGGGTATGCTGTGTATTTTCCCTTCATTTTCCGGATTTTTTCCCAGACCACCTTAGTGCTGGTCGTCTGGGTAATGGATGATGTGAAACGGATCCACGATTCCCTTTGACTCTGACGGCGGATGTAGCGTGCTTTTGCTCGGGCACGTTTAAAAGCTAGTAGGTTGACTGTGGTAGGATATCTTCGAAATATCCCCCAAGCCTTGTTTTGAGCCTTTTTAGCTGCTGTGCATTCTGGATTCCACCATGGTTTTGGAAAGGGAGGAAACCGGGTGGATGTTTTTGGAATTGTAGTTGCAGCTGCATGGACAACATTTTCTGTTATGTACGTAACTGCATCGTTTATAGGCTCCTGACTAGCTGCAGAGTTGTCAAATTTTGCCAGGTGTTGAAAGGCACTCCAATCAGCTTGATCAAACTTCCACCGCGGTAACCTGACAGGAAGACAAGGTCTCCCAGTAATTAAGGTGGTTATCACGGGGAAGTGATCACTTCCATACAGGTTCCCTTCTACCTCCCAGGTAAGTGACGAGAGAAGAGAAGGCGAGCCGATAGAGAGATCAATGGCTTTGGTTTTTGGTTTTTTTTTTTTTTGGCGCATTAGCTTCTATGGCTATAATGCGCCAAGACCATGTCAGTTATAAAAAAATTTAAACTTTCAGTGACCTAATTACCAGGTCACTATGTCCAAAGGTATAACAAATATATAAAGGGAAAATGTAAATTTTATATTCGATTAAAAATATTTATTGATTTTAAAAACCTAAAAACTGCAGACACATTGCCATTGTCGGATAAAATCTGACTGAGTGTATATGGCTCAGTCAGATAATTAAAAGCGGTAAAACGGATATTTCTAAAATGTGGACAATCAATTAAAATGTGTCTCATGGATAAAACGGTGCCACAGTTCTCGCACATAGGACAGTCATCTGCCCTCAGCAAAAACGAATGTGTAAGATGACCGTGTCCTATGCGGAGGCGAGCTAGAACAACTTCCTCCTTGCGATTCCTGCGCAGACTAGACTGCCACGGTTCAATTACGGGCTTTATTTGATATAATTTATTCGCAGTCTGTCTATTCCACGAATCCTGCCATTGGGAATGTATTTTCTCGTGTATGATTTGCCTGTAGTCTGTATAGGGGACTAACAGGCAGCGAGTATTATTGGGAATTGCTGATTTGGCTGCAGCGTCAGCCAAATCATTTCCCCTAATCCCAATGTGGCTCGGAATCCAGCAGAAGCGGATGTCATATTCGCGTTCATGGAGAACGTGAATCTTCTGCTGAATGCTAGACAGAACTGGATGAGGATTATATCTCAAGGATATTAAAGCCTGTAACATGCTAAGAGAGTCGGTATATAAAATGAACCGTTGATATTGGCAATCACTAATGTGATCCAAGGCTAACTCAACAGCGTGCAGCTCTGCAGTAAATATGCTGCATTCAGAGGGAATCTGCTCTGATATAGTCCTGTCTGTAAAGACAGCAGCAGATCCCACATATGAATCTGACTTCGAACCGTCTGTGTAGACTGGCGCGAAGTCGGAATATTCAGTTCGGTGTGCTGAATGAAGCTGCAGGTAGACACATGATGGAGTGTCCGACTTTGCCCAGATTCTAAGCGACAAGTCGCATGCCAGGACACGAGCATGCCAGGGTGGAAAGGGTTGCTTTGATGTTCGGGCAACCTTGTCTACCTTGATATCAAGTTCTTTGAGTAGCTCTTGGATACGAATACCAAAAGGACGATTGGCAGTCTTTCGAGTATTGTATAAATTTTCCCATCGTGGCTCAAAAACGAATGGCCACGTAGGATGGTCTGGCAGGGATTTCAGTTTTAAGGCGTACTTTAGAGACAACTGCTTACGTCGAAGTGATAACGGTGGTTCGTTTGCTTCGACGTATAAGCTCTGGACAGGAGATGTTCGAAATGCTCCAGTAGCGATGCGTATAGCCTGATGATGGACGGGGTCCAGCCACCGCAGGACACTGTCTCGGGCTGAGGAATATACCTGGGACCCATAATCTAGTTTGGATCGCACTAGTGCACGGTAAAGCCGAAGAATGGTACATCGGTCTGCTCCCCAAGATGTAGAGGAGAGCGAGCGGAGAATATTAAGTCCACGTGTGCACTTGGTGCGGAGTTCACGAATGTGATCCAAAAAAGTTAGTTTTTTATCGAATATGAGTCCCAAGAATTTTGTGTTTGCTGCTACTGGAATAGCATTTTGTCCGAGCCTTAATTCGGGTTCAGGATGAAGATTACGCTTGCGACAAAAGTGTACGCTAACGGTCTTCTCCGGCGAGAACCTGAAGCCATTTGCAAGTGCCCAGCAATCCAGACTATCAATGGCTTTCTGCAGTTGTCTTTCAATTACCCTCATGTTGCACGACTGGCAAAAAATGCTAAAGTCATCAACATAGAGGGCACTGTTTACAGTCGGAGGAAGTTGTTCTGTGATGGAATTTATTTTTATGGCAAAAAGCGTGACACTTAATACTGATCCTTGTGGTACTCCCTCCTCTTGGCTAAAGGAGCGAGAGAGTGAGGATCCCACACGAACTTGGAACGATCGATTGGCTAAAAAGTTTTGAATAAAAAAAGGCAGATGCCCTCTTAGGCCTAGGCTATGTATGTCTTTTAAAATGCCAAATCTCCAAGTTGTGTCATACGCCTTTTCCATGTCAAAGAACACCGACACCAAGTGTTCCCGTTTTAGGAAAGCATCCCGGATGGATGCTTCCATTCTAATAAGATGGTCCAAAGTGGACCGGTTCCGTCGGAAGCCGCACTGGATGTTGGAGAGAAGGTCATTTGATTCTAAATACTATATTAAACGAGAATTGACCATTCTCTCCAGGATTTTGCACAAACAGCTAGTCAGAGCAATAGGACGATAATTGGTGGTGACTTTTGAATCCTTTCCTGGCTTAGGAAAGGCAAGAACGATTGCCTTTCGCCAGGAGTCCGGAAACTGCCCTTCAGTAAAGATTCTGTTATACAGAAGGAGCAGACAATCCATAGATGTTGGTAGAAGATTTTTAATCATTTCATAATGGATGCCATCTGGTCCAACGGCACTTGCTTTGGAAAGAGTGAGCGCTCTGTTCAGTTCCTCTATAGTGAATGCCCCGTTGTAGGGATAGAGGCCCTTGGTCTTAAAATTAAGTGCTTGCCTTTCCAGTTTGTGTTTAAGGACCAGGAACTCTGGGGAATACGAGGATGTTGCAGAGATCTTAAAGAATGTTTCCCCAAGAGTATTGGCTATTGCAGTTGGATCTGCAATAGCGCATCCATTATAATCTAGGATTGAAGAAGGGTGGGATGTATATTTTCCCTTCATTTTCCGGATTTTATCCCAGACTACCTTAGAGTTGGTAGACTGGTTAATAGATGATGTAAAACGGATCCACGATTCCTTTTGACTCTGACGACGGATGTAGCGTGCTTTGGCTCGTGCACGTTTGAAGGCTATAAGGTTGTTCGTGGTGGGATATCGGCGAAATATCCCCCACGCTTTGTTTTGAGCCTTTTTTGCTGCTGTGCATTGTGAATTCCACCAAGGTTTGGGAAATGGTGGAAACCGGGCTGATGTTTTTGGGACAGCTTTAGCAGCTGCTTGGACGATGATTTCTGTGATGTACTGTACTGCGTCATTGATCGGCTCTTGACTGACTGTGCTAAGATCGAAATTTGCCTGTTGTTGGAAGGCAGTCCAGTCAGCCTGATCAATCTTCCACCGTGGTAACCTAAAAGGAAGACATGGTCTCCCACTGTGTAACAAGGTTATCACAGGGAAGTGATCGCTTCCGTATGGATTCTTCTCCACTTCCCAGGTGAGTGAAAGGAGTAGAGAAGGGGAGCAGATAGAAAGATCAATGGCAGAAAAAGTACGGGTAGGCATATGGAAGGTGTTTTTTCCAGTATTTAGAAGGGAAAGGTCATTGTCATTGAGCATACGCTCAATGACTCGTCCCCTTCCGTTGACGTTAGCACTACCCCACAGGGTGTTATGTCCATTAAAATCCCCGAGAAGTAAGAAAGGGGGAGGCAGCTGCGTGAGAAGATCATCAAGGTCTGCCTGGGAGATGTCAGTCCCAGGTGGCAAATAGATAGAGCACACAGTTAATAAAAATCCCACCGTAAGGCGAATTGCAACAGCCTCTATTCTAGTTGTAATTAGTAAGGGCTGCACTGGGGTCTGGTTACCCACAAGGATAGCCACTCCCCCATGTACAGAGCCGTCCGCAATTCTATCCTTTCGAAAAACTGTGATGTTATGCATGGTGTGATCATCATTTGCCTTTAGATAAGTCTCCTGCAAGCAAAAGCAAACTGGCTCGTAGTTTTGCAGGAGAGCCTTGATGTCATCTATATTTCGCCGGAATCCACGACAATTCCATTGTAGGAATTTAGCCATTATTTTGGCTTGGTGGGTCCATCAGGCGGCTTCCGAGGTGCTGAGGGCTTAGTTTTATCAGTCTTGGATTTATCTTTTTTGGGGAAGAATGGACGCTGTCCCGTGTCCATTTCCTCCTCCGCAAAGAGTTCCAAGACTGAATCATCGGGTACCTCCTTCTGCTCTACATCCATCTTTTCTTGGGAACTAGGGGGGACTTCCCCTTTGTTATTCTTTTCTTTCGTATCTACTTTTGTAATTTGTGGAGCATTAGGAGGTACCGATATAGGAGTGGCAGCTGACTGGTCCTTTTGTGCAGGTTTTTGTGAACTTAATAAATACCGCGCGATGGGAGTGAAAGACTCCTTTGGAGGAATGGTCATGTCCGTCTGAGTTCCGACGGAACATCTCCCTGCTACCTTCTGGGCGTAGGTAGGTCTGTTGATATTCAGGGGTTTGACCGATTTCCTTGCCTCCTGGTATGATATATTTAGCTCTGCCTTCAGCCGTTGAATTTCTTTTTCTTCTTTCCACCTCTGGCATGCTCGTGAATAGGCCGGGTGTTCGCCTTCACAGTTAATACAGGTGGGTTTTGCGGCTGAACATGCTGTTGTTTCGTGGTCCTTTGCACCGCATCGAGCGCATGCAAGGACTCCACGGCAGGGCATTTGAGAATGTCCATACTTCTGACATTTAAAACACCGTAAAGGGTTCGGAATGTATGGACGTACTGGACAGTTGATGTATCCAGCTTTGATCTCATCAGGAGGTTTGGGAGAGTTAAAAGTCAGGATAACACTCCTGGTTTTAACAATTTTCCCATCCCTTCGCGCAGTGATTCTCTTGACGGCAGTAACTCCCTGTGGTTTTAGTTCGGAGCAGATTTCCTCCTCGGTGACGTCGAGAAGGTCCCACTCCGAAATGACACCTCTCGATGAATTGAGTGTTCTGTGTGGTGTCACTGTTACAGGGATTCCTCCGATTGATGTTGTTCGGAGTAGATGTTCAGATTGCCGGTCATTTTTAGTTTCAATTAAAAGGTCTCCAGAACGAAGCCTCTTAACTGATTTGGGTGAACCTGCTAACCCGTCTAACCCTTTTTGTATGAAAAAGGGCGACATTTTACCAATTGGTGTCTCATTGGTAGAATGCATAATTAGGAACCTTGGGACTGGCCCTGATGGTACTTCGGTTCTCTGCCTCTTTGTAGCAATAATGCTATCTGCCTCTCCGTCATTATTTTCAGATAGGGACCGGGTTGGGGCCCCTGAAGGAATACGTTTATCAGGATTCATGGAGTTTATTAAAGTGTTCAGTGCCCGGGCTCCCCACCCACCACGGAGCCCAAAGGGACGCCCACTACCCGGCATGCAATAAATGCGCTCGGGAGTGGGACGCCAGGGCTACCCAGACACTATACCCGCACCGCCGCCAGCCTGAATCCTGTCCCTCGGACCATGAGGGTAGGGGCGTGGCATTGACACGGTTGACCCTCGCAGGCGAACCTACTAGCCGATTGATCCTAGCCGGGCCTTCCAGGACCACCCGTCTTGTCGAAGCAGGGGCCAAAGTGGTGTATTGAAGCTGGGCCCCTCAACCACCAGGATCCCCCTTTCCGAATTTCCACGGGTCGCAGCGCACGGCAAACACGCCGGATTCCATTGATGTAAGCCCGGAACCTAGGCTGTGGGCGTTGGATCCCAGTGATGCTAGTCTGGAAGTCCAGCAGCGTCACTGGGAGGTCCCCTCACCACGTACAGGTGCCCACGTCGAGGGGAGAGATCAATGGCAGAAAACGTACGGGTAGGCATGTGGAAAAAGGTGTTTGTTCCCACATTAAGAAGGCAGAGGTCATTGTCAATGAGCATACGCTCTATGACTCGTCCCCGTCTATTAATGCTAGCACTACCCCACAGGGTGTTATGTCCATTAAAGTCCCCAAGAAGTAAGAAAAGGGGAGGCAACTGCATTAAGAGATCATCAAGGTCTTTCTGGCAGATGTCAGTACCAGGTGGCAAATATATAGAGCAAACGGTTAGTAAAAACCCCACTGTTATTCGAATTGCTACTGCCTCTATGCTGGTAGTAAGTTGCAATTGCTGAAAGGGGGTATGGTTGCCCACAAGGATTGCGACTCCTCCATGAGCGGGACCATCCCCAGTTCTATCCTTGCGAATGACAGTAACGTTATGCATCCTGGGGTCATCATTTGCCCTTAGGTAAGTCTCCTGTATGCAAAAGCAGGATGGTTTGTGCTTTTGCAGGAGTGCCTTGATGTCTTCTGCATTTTGCCGGAATCCACGACAATTCCATTGTAGGAACTTAGCCATTATTTTGGCTTGGTGGTTCCTTCAGGCGGCTTCCGAGGTGCTGAGGGCTTACTTTTGTCAGTCTTAGATTTATCCTTCCTGGGGAAGTATGGACGCTGCCCCGTGTCCATATCCTCCTCAGTAAAGAGTTCCAAGACTGCTTCTTCTTGTACCTCCTTTTGCTCCACATCCATTTTTTCCTGAGAACTAGGATGTACGTCTGATTTTTTATTCTTTTGTTCAGAAACTGATTTTCTAACAGGTGGGGCACTCGGAGGTACAGATATTGGAGTGGCAGCTGATTGGTCCTTTTGTGCGGGTTTTATTGAACGTAACAGGTAGCGAGCAATGGGAGTGAATGACTCTTTTGGTGGTATGGTCATTTCGGTCTGAGTTCCGATGGAACATTTCCCTGCTACCTTCTGAGCGTAGGTTGGTTTATTTATATTTATAGGTTTCACCGTTTTTCTTGCCTCTTGATAAGATATGTTCAGCTCTGCCTTAAGTCGCTGGATTTCTTTCTCTTGTTTCCACCTCTGGCATGCCCTTGAGTATGCCGGGTGTTCTTCTTGGCAGTTAATGCAGGTTGGTTTTGCAGCTGAACATGATGTTGTTTCGTGGTCCTTTGCGCCACACCGAGCGCATACAAGGGTTCCACGACAAGCCATCTGTGAGTGTCCGTATTTCTGGCACTTGAAGCACCGTAACGGATTTGGGACATACGGACGCACTGGGCAATTAATATAGCCAGCTTTGATTTCATGAGGAAAAGTTGGTGAATTGAATGTTAATATGATATTTCTAGTAGGAACTAATTTTCCATCCCTACGCATGGATATACGTTTAACAGCTGTCACTCCCTGTGGTTTTAACTCTGAACAGATCTCTTCTTCAGTTACATCCATCAGATGCCATTCCGCAATGACACCACGGGATGAGTTCAGTGTCTTGTGGGGGGTTATAGTGACAGGCATTCCCCCGATAGATGTAGCACGGAGGAGCTGTTCTGAGTGTATATGACTTCTGGTTTCTACAAGTATGTCACCCGAACGAAGCCGTTTGACAGACTTAGGAGAGCCTGCCAACCCTTCCAAACCCTTCTGGATAAAGAAGGGTGACATTTTTCCTATGGGCTTCTCACTAGTTGAGTGAATTATCAGGAACCGAGGTGTAGGACCTGATATAACCTCCTTTTTTTGTCTTTTTGCAGAAGTGACGTTCTCTTGGTCTACGGTAAAATTTTCAGTTAGGGACCGGGTTGGGGCCCCAGAAGAAATTAGTTTATCAGGATTCATGCAGTTTTTTAAGTGGTTCAGTGCCCGGGCTCCCCACCCACCACGGAGCCCAAAGGGACGCCCACTACCCGGCATGCAATAAATGCGCTCGGGAGTGGGACGCCAGGGCTACCCAGACACTATACCCGCACCGCCGCCAGCCTGAATCCTGTCCCTCGGACCATGAGGGTAGGGGCGTGGCATTGACACGGTTGACCCTCGCAGGCGAACCTACTAGCCGATTGATCCTAGCCGGGCCTTCCAGGACCACCCGTCTTGTCGAAGCAGGGGCCAAAGTAGTGTATTGAAGCTGGGCCCCTCAACCACCAGGATCCCCCTTTCCGAATTTCCACGGGTCGCAGCGCACGGCAAACACGCCGGATTCCATTGATGTAAGCCCGGAACCTAGGCTGTGGGCGTTGGATCCCAGTGATGCTAGTCTGGAAGTCCAGCAGCGTCACTGGGAGGTCCCCTCACCACGTACAGGTGCCCACGTCGAGGGGGGTGTTTTCGGAAACCAAATTGATTATCAGAGATAATATTTTGGGAATCAAGATACCACGTTAGTCGACGGTGTATCATTTTTTCTATGGTTTTACTTAGGCAGCTTGTGAGCGAAATGGGTCTGTAATTGTTCGGAATAGAATGATCTTCCCTGGTTTGGGTATCGCCAGTACAAAAGCATGACGCCAGAAGCTGGGGAAGGAATGCTCCATAAATATGCGATTGTAGAAGGTCAGTAGCGAAGATAATGATTTATTGTCTAGATGTTGTAACATTATGTAGTATATTCCATCCGGGCCAGCAGCACTGTTCTTAGCGGTGGATAAAGCTTCTTGAAGTTCTACCAAAGTAAGTGGTGTATTGTATTGGAAAGAGGATGTAGTTCTAAATTTCGGATGGGATTTTTCTGCTAAAGCTTTAATCTTTTGAAATGATGGATCACATGCCGTAGAGTCAGACAACTGTGAAAATACCGTCCCTAGAGCATTTGCAATCTCTGCAGGAGTAGATAGCTCCTGTCCATTCACGGTGAAAAGTGGGGACGACAAAGGGGGAATTTTACCATTTAATTGTCTTATTTTCCTCCAAATAATTCTAACATCAGTATTTTTATTAATTGTAGTTGCGAATCGAACTCAAGAGTCTCTTTTTGCTTTCTTTCTAATATGACGGGCTTTAGCTCTAATTTTCTTGTAATTTATAAGATTGGTGGTGGTAGAATGTTTGCGGAATAAATTCCATGCACGGTTTTTTTCTTTTTTATATTCTTACAGTCCTCGTTCCACCAATAATTTCTGTATCTACGAGTGCTTGACTTTGACTGTGGGATGGCAGTGGATGCAGCTGCTAGAATCTGTTTTGTAATATGGTCAGCAACTGTGTCAATCGGATGAGATTTGGTGATCTGATTGTCGAAGGATACGTTAGTGGTATACTTTGCCCAGTCTGCCTTGGAAAATATCCATCTTGTGTGCGTTTCTGAAGGTATGCAGTGTGACGTTTCAATTTTACATATTATAGGGTAGTGGTCACTGTTGAGTGGATCATCCAGAGCTGTCCACTGGATACTAGGGAAAAGGACTGGAGAACAGATAGAGAGATCTATTGAAGAGACTGTTCCTGTTGGGAGGTGGAGGTAAGTTGGTGAACCAGTATTTAATATGGTTAAATTTTGTCTTTCAATAAGCATTTCAATGATTTTTCCACGTCCGTCTGTATTGGAAGAACCCCACAATGGATGGTGTCCATTGAAGTCACCCAATAAGCAGAAAGGGTTGGCAATTGCTGAATGAAATCTTCAAGTTCATGTATGGTACAAGGGCGACTGGGTGGCAGGTAGATTGAAGCAAGCATAGGGTAACGCCAATGGCTATTCGTGTGGAAACAATTTCAACAGTGGTTTGCAACTGAATGCGTTTGCAGGGTACTCTTCCATCTATAAGTATCGCTACCCCTCCGTGAGCATTATTAGTAGCAGGTCTGTCTTGCCGAAAGAGAGTGTAATTTTTTATCGAAGTAGACACATGAGGTGTTAAATATGTCTCTTGTAAACAGATTCCAATTGGTTTATAACGCTTAATTATCTCGTAGATATCGTCGATATTGCTGCGAAAGCCTCTACAGTTCCATTGGATGATGTTTTTCATTGTTTGGATTTAAATGAAGAAGCTGTGTCTGTCTGCTTTTTGGAAATCTGTTTCTGTCGGTCAATTTTTATTTTGTCTCTCTTTGAAAATATTGGTCTGGCCTCTATTACATCATCTGGATGAATTTCCAGAATGGTTTCCGTTTTTTCATGAGAGCAAGTCTCATTTGTGTCCATGAAGAAAGATTCAGCATGCTGCTTGTTACCGGGATCAGAGTTTTCTGTTTGAGTAGATCTTACAGGAGTTGTAAGAGTAACAGGAGGTATCGTGACTGGTGTGTTATTAGATCTATTAGAAGTCTGTTGCTTTGAGGACTGAGGTACAGTAAAGAGTAAAGTTCGAGCCCATTCAGAAAAAGAGATTCTTGGCGGGATTGATGTATCTGTTTGAACTCATATTGAGTGAAATGTTTGAGCAGCGTCGGCATATGTACGTTTTGGCATCGGTATTAGTTGCTGTAATTGTTTTCTGGCTTCGGAAAATGAGACTTTCTTTTCTATTTGGATTTTTGGATTTTCTTCTCATATTTCCACCGATCGCATGTTTTTGAGAAAGCTGGGTGATCGCCTTTACAATTAGGGCAAAGTGAGGACTGCGATTTACAATCGGCTTGGGCATGTTCCTTCGATCCACAGTTAGGGCATACTGCATCATCTCTACAGACAGTTTGGGAATGTCCAAATTTTTGACATTTATAACACCTTAGCGGGTTTGGGATATACGGGCGAATGCGACAGTTCAAATACCCGGCTTTTACTGATGATGGTAGGTTGGGTGAGCTAAATGTCAGTATGATACTGCGAGTTGGAATAAGTTCGCCATCTTTCTTAATCATAATTCTCTTCGCTTGTATGACCTTCTGATCCTGCAATTCGTTGACAATTTCCTCTTCTGAGACATTTATTAGGTCCCATTCTGAGATAACACCCTTGGAGGTATTGAGTGTTGCATGTGGTGACACCTTAACAGGGATTCCATTGAATGTTGTGAGCTTGAGAAGGTACTCTGAATGTTTAGAGTTTGTAGTCTCAACCTACAGATCGCCAGATTTGAGACAGCGCACCATTTTGGGGGAACTTGCTACATTTTCCAGACACTTTTGTATGAGGAATGGCGATAGATTGCCTAGGGCCTGGTTCGCTAAGGAATGCAGGATCAGGAAACTCGGATGTTCTATTAGGGAATCATCCGTCTTCAGTCTCTTTCGGTTGGTTTTGTCATCATTAGGTTGATGCAAATCCTTTGAATTTGGATTTGCTGTCTGAATCGGGGGAAAGTTTTCAAAGTCCATGTTTTGCTCCTTTTGGCCCTTTTGGGGGTTTGCTTTACCACCCAGGTTTCCGGCCCCGCCACGGGGAGGCAGGAGCAGTGCCACAAGGTGACCAAGCGGCTGAGTTAGGAAGTTAGTATTAATATAAAAAGAAACAGAAAGGTGGTTTTCCTTCCTGGGCCTTTGCCTACTTCTTGTAGTGCGAAAGAGCTACTTTGATCGAGAAATCAAGAAAAACGATTGTTGAAACAAAAAATAGAATCTATTCTCTGAAAATCTCTTTTGAAAAAAACGCTTTTACAGACGCACTAGAATCGCTTGGCCACGGAACGCTTGGCACCCGGGGCCGTGAGATATTTGGAGGGACTGAGCAGTCTGTCTGAGTTTCTACTGAACGTAGCCGTCGGGTAACTGAAGCATATGTAGGTGACTTAGCAGGCACTGCAAAATGTTTTTTAGCTTCTTGATAGGATACTTTCTGCTCAATCTTATATTTTTGAATATTCTTTTCTCTTTTCTATTGATGGCATTCCTTAGAGAAGGCAGAGTGGTTACCATGGCAGTTAGGACAAATTTGCATTTCAATATTACAGTTCGTGTGTGTATGCTCTTTTGATCCGTAGTTACCACAAGTGGCTACAGCTCTGCACAAGTGCAGACAGCTTGGGAATGACCAAATTTTTGGCACTTAAAGCACCAGACTGGTTGTTGTTGTTGTGGGGGTTTTCTGGCGCATAAGCTGCTTTGGCTATAATGTGCCTATTCCTTTATTGTAATAATAAATGAGAATTTCTTGTTATGTTAGAAGAGGCAAAAATCAGAAATGACTAAAAACTCCAATTTTCTTCAGAAAGTTAAAAGTTCAGTGATATTTGCATTGTCACCAATGACATTCTCTAGGGTTATTGGTTTGCGAAGGTTAACCAAAGATAACAGGGTTGTATTTCTGTCTTGATTATAGTGTGGGCATTCAATGAGAATGTGTTTCTCAGTCAGATTTAGAAAACAATGTGGACACTGTGGTGGATCATCTCCTGTGAGTAAATGAAGGTGAGTCAAATGTGTATGGCCTATTCTTGATCTTGAAAGGAGTACCTCTTCTCGTCTTGATGAACGGACACTGGAACGCCAAATTTTAGGATCCTGTTTCAATTGAAAAAGTTAGTTATGTGTTTGAGAGTGCCAGAGTGCTGTCCATTTTGTTAGGCATGCATCACGAATGATTTGTGGGTAGTCTGATGCTGGAACAGGGATAGTGGTTAAATCTAAGGTAGATGGATTTTTTGCCGCTTTATCGGCCAGTTCATTACCAGAAATTCCAGATTGTTGTTGTTGCTGTGTTTAACGACACATAGGCTGCTAGGGCCATATTGTGTCTTTCTAATAGAGAATATAACTATATTTTATGATATATTCCTATACGATTTAGGAAAATAAATAGTTCTTTTTCATTAGAATCATCACCCAGAATCTGTAATAAATTTATTGATGACTGTGTATTAGCTATTGATTTAAAGGTGTTTAAGCGGATATTTTGAAAGTGGGGACAGTCCACTAACAAATGGCGAATGGTCAGTTGTACTTGACAGAATGTGCATTGTGGAGCGCTGTCATTAGTTAATAGATATAGGTGAGTGAGGTGAGTATGCCCAATCCTTATCCTTTATTGCAGGATACCAATTAAGGGAAGTGCTGCACATTTGACGACAGAACACTTCGTGTAATGTCATCTTTATAGGATGTTTCTTGTCTACAGCAAGATGATCTTCTGCTCCTGGACACCCAATTCAGGCTTGCATTTGTGGATGGACTCTAAAGTGGAGATAATGTTAATGTTAATGTTTCTAAGTGTTAAGTTAATGTAAGTGTATGTATTTGCTATTTGCATGTAAATAATCGTATAATGTTGCTTTTTTTTTCAACAAGTGTACATTGTTCTTAGTTGGAAAATTTTTATTTTTATTTTTTATTTTATTTTTATTTTTATTTTTTTTTTATTTTTTTTTTTTCGCTGGCCTCCAAGTTTGGGCAGCCTTGGGGGCGGGTTGCTGGCACCTACCAGTATAGCACTACTTCCGGTAGGTGCAGGATTTGTGCATTACAGCACACATAGAGAATGGTGGATCCAGGTGTTAGTTAATCCCTGGTGGCGAAATGGCCTGACATAATGCTCTTTTTTTCAGGCCTGTCTTGCAGACGTTCTGAGCTTTCTCAGGAGTAAAAGGTGGAGATGGGCTTGTGTCTAGGAGCCACCCTTCATATCAGGACACACACAATCAATGTACAGAAAGACTACAGTATATATAAGAGCATGTATATAAATCTGTATATAAATATTGTATATAAATTGATTAATATTGTATGTAAATTGATTAAGATAACTTGAGATTGTATATACAGTTGTGTGTTAATAAATAAAATAAATAAAAATAAAAAAATCCTTAGCCTTCCTAAAATTATTTCATCTCGCCTGTTTTTGCTGAAGCTGGATTGCCATAGCTTTGGTTCCGGTTTTATTTGGTAGAGTTTATTTCCTGGATAACCTTTCCAGATTAATGACCAACTGTTATAACATGCTTTACGGATAATGTGTTTGTAATCTGTATATGGAACTTGAAAATTCTGCGAAATGGTGGTTTCTGGTCGTTTGGCTGCATGATCCGCTCTTTCATTGCCAGCTATTCCAGAATGTCCTGGGATCCAGCAGAATGTCACAGTTTGGTTCAATTCCTTACAGGCAAGTAGCTTAGAACGAATCTGTTTTATTACAGGGTGAGAAGAGTTGTTACCACTTATTATAGCAGTGACAGCACTTAGTGAGTCGGTATATATTAAAGTGGTCGTAATTAAAAATTCAGTTATCCGATCGAGAGCTAAATTAATAGCATAAAGCTCAGCAGTAAAGATACTGCATTCTATTGGTAATGAAACAGAAATGGTGAATGAAGGGAAGACTGCTGCAGCACCTACTTGGGTCTCAGTTTTTGATCCATCTGTATATATTTTGCAGGCCTCTGAGTTAGAACAATGAGTTTCATGTAATTGTGCAATATTGGAGGGCGACAAGGTGTTCTTACCCCACTGTTGAAAATAATCGTCGTAATTAACAGAAGTATTTGTCCAAGGCTGATCAGGAGGTGTCATGTCCTGAAATATATTGCTGATGTCTATATTCCATGCTTGAGTGAGTTCTCTAAGTCTAAGTGCAGCAGGTCGGTTTTCATTTGGTTTACTGTTGTAAAATGACTCCCATTCGGTATTATACAGATATTTCCAACTAGGGTGGGAGGGCAAACTGCGAATTTTTGCGGCAAACATCAAAAGTAATGTTTTCCTGCGAAGATGTAAAGGTGGCTCATGAGCTTCGATATAAAGGCTCTGAACAGGGGAGGTTCTGAAAGCTCCTAGAGAAACTCTCAGCGCACTGTGCTGGATCGTGTTTAATTGCTCTAAAGTAGTTCTTCTCGCAGAGTCATACACTGGAGAGCCATAGTCTAAGCGGGATCTGATGAGGGCTCGATAAAGATGGATCAAGGTATGTCGATCAGCACCCCATGACATAGATGACACACACCGGAGAATATTCAACTTTTTCAAGCAGATAGTTCTAAGATAAGCTACATGTGCTTTAAAGTTCAGTTTCTTATCGAGTACGAGACCAAGAACACGGACAATGTGAACAAGAGGAATTGAAATGTTATTGATCTTTAGCTCAGGATCGGGATGCATTGACCGTAATTTGCAAAAATGAGTAGTGGTGAATTTCTGCTCAGCTAGGCGGTATCCATTACGTAAGGTCCACGATTCTATTCTGGAAAGAGCAATTTGTAACTGTCTTTCAACAGTATTCATACTTTGTGACTGGCAGGATATGGTGAGGTCATCTGCATACATGTATATTTGTATGGATTTTGGAAGTTCTTCCAATAAGTGGTTGACTCGAATAGCAAATAGGGTAGCACTCAGTATGGAACCCTGAGGAACACCCTCTTCTTGAATGTGAGTTGCTGATAGTATGTTTTGGTATCGGACTTGAAAGGTGCGTAACCTTAAAAAGTTCTGGATGAATTGTGGAAGGTAGCCTCTCAGCCCCAACTGATGTATATCTTTAATAATACCATGACGCCAAGTGGTATCAAATGCTTTCTGAATATCTAGGTTCACCATCACCAGATGTTGTCTCATGACAAAAGCGTTACGTATGTTAGATTCAATTTTGAGTAGTAAATCTAGGGTAGATCTGTTTTTACGGAAGCCATATTGGTGATCGGAAAGAAGGTTTTGGGAGTCTAGCACCCACATGAGCCTCTTATGCACCATCCTTTCAAAGATTTTGCCCAAACAGCTTGTCAAGGATATTGGTCTGTAATTCTCAACTATGGAAGGATCTTTACTTGGTTTTAGAATAGCACAAATGTAGGAATGACGCCATGAGAGAGGATATGTATTTTCTGAGAAGATCCGGTTATAAAAGAGTAATAGTATGTAGAGATCAGCTTCACATAGATTCTTCAGCATACTGTAGTGAATGCCGTCTGGTCCTGCTGCACTATTTGGAGATTTGCTCAAGGATTCTTTGAGTTCAGCTATAGAAAAGGGTTGATTATACGGAAGTGAGAGTCTAGTTGAAAAATTAAATTTATGACGTTCCTCAACAGATTTAATGCGTTGAAAGGAGGTGACATAAGAAGAGGAGGCGGAAATGTTATAGAAAGATTCTGCTAAAGCATTTGCAATGTCAGTAGAAGAGGATAGGTCCTGCCCATTCCATTGTATTATCGGGGACTGCTGCGGAGGAAATTTTCCATTGAGAGCTTGTATTTTTTTCCATATAATTCGAGTGTCAGTATTTTTGTTAATAGTTGATGCAAAGCTTATCCAGGAGTCACGTTTTGCTTTCTTCCTAATTTGCCTTGCTTTGGCTCTGAGTTTTTTGTATAAAATTAGGTTGGCAGTAGTTGGGCATTTGCGGAACCGGTTACAAGCACGGTTTTTTTCTACTTTTGCTTTAGAGCAATCTGTATTCCACCACTGGTTTTTGTGTACATGTTTGCATTGGTCTGATTTTGGGATGGAAATTTCTGCTGCATATAGGATTTGGCTGGTAATGTGGTCAGTTACGTCATCAATATGTTGATGTTGAACATATTGAGTGTCGAGAAGGACACAAGCTGAGTAGTTTACCCAGTCTGCTTTATAAAAATTCCAAGAAGTACGGCCTTTTGGACATGACACAGCCTGGTTGTTGTTGTTGTTGTTGGGGTTTAAAGTGCAATGGCTACTTAGGCCATATTGCACTTATGGAAGTGATGCATACAGTCTGTGTTTGTTGATTTATAAGCAGTTAAATACGGTTATACAATCTTATTCGTTTTAGAAAGGAGAAGAATTCTGCAAGATTTGTATTTTCGCCTATGATATGGTGAAGTGACAAAGGTTCCTTTAAATTTGACAGAGAATTGAAAGACATTAGTCGAGCATTATTATATAGAGTACAGTCCAGAAGTATGTGTTTGACTGTGAGTGGTGTATGACAATGATTACACTGGGGAGGATCATTTCCTGACAAAAGAAACAGATGGGTTAAATGAGTATGTCCAATTCTGGCTCTGGCTAGAATTACTTCTTCTTGTCTGTTTGCTATAGAGCTAGAAGCCCATAATTTTGGTAAGGGTTTTAGTTGGAATAGTTTATTTTGGAATTGTGTTTGCCACTAAAGAGTCCATTGATCTTTACATATTCTTTGTATATTCATTTTATAATCTGTGACAGGTACTAGCGAATTCGTTGGGGCTGGGCTGGATGGATTTTTGGCAGCATCATCTGCAATTTCATTCCCTGGTATTCCGGTATGGCCTGGAATCCAGCAGAAGATAACCTTTTGCTGATGCTCTCTAAGTCGTATCAACTGTGTTTTGATGAGCTTTAATATCGGATGAGTAGGTGGGGAATTGTTTTGCAATGCTAATACGGAACCTTGCGAGTCTGTGTAAATTATGCTCTTTTGAATTGACATATGGAAGACATTTTCTAATGCAAGCTTTATGGCAAATAATTCAGTTGTGTAGCTACTACACTCTGTCGGAAGAGATTGAGAAACTATTTTATCAGGGAGTACCACTGCTGCACCCGATCCACTCTCGGATTTCGACCCATCTGTATATATTTTAGCGAAGTCAGGATAATGTTGACCATGCTCAGTGTGCAGCTGTTGGATGGTAAAGTCTGATAGAGAGTGTTTACCCCACTGGTGGAAGTACTTGTCACAACATGGCGTGATGTCAGACCATGGAGGGTCAGGATCTATAGGATCTTGCAAGATTTTATCGAAGTGTATATCCCAATCTTCTGTAAGATGTTTTAGCCTAATACCAGCAGGCCGAACTGTCTGTGTTTTGTTTCTATACAGGGTCATATACAGCGGATCATGAAGTATTGACCAATTAGGATGGGTTACCTGGCTTTGGATCTTGATTGCATAGTTTAACAGCAACATCTTTCTCCTGATATTTAGAGGAGGTTCATGGGCTTCGATATATAAACTTTGCACTGGAGATGTTCTGAATGCACCTAATGCTGATCTAAGAGCTGAATGTTGGATAGGGTTGAGCCGAGATAAAACACTCTCCCTAGCAGAATCAAAAACAGGCGCCCCGTAGTCCAGGCGTGATCTAATTATGGCTCTGTATAGGTGAAGCAGGGTTTTACGATCTGCTCCCCATGCTGTCGCTGATAAAACTCTGAGTATGTTCAGTTTCTTTTGACAGTTTGTCCGGAGATATTCAACGTGTTTTTGGAAGTTTAACTTGTTGTCGAAAAATAATCCTAGTAGACGAATACAATTAGCTATGGGAAGAGGTTGGTTATTCAAGTGGAGCTCGGGCTCAGGATGCATATTTCGTCTGTTACAGAAGTGTATGGCAGCAGATTTCTGGCTGGACAGTCTATAACCATTTTCTGTCATCCATGTCACGATGCGATTAATTGATATTTGTAGCTGGCGTTCAATGTAATGCATGTTTTGAGAATGACAGGATATTGAGAGATCATCTGCAAAGAGGTAGGAATCTACAGTTTTCGGAATGAGTTCAATTATGTGGTTCATTCTCATTGTGAATAAAGTGGCACTGAGAACCGACCCTTGCGGAATTCCTTCTTCTTGGGTAAAGATCTTAGAGAGGGTTCCCCGGTAACGGACTTGAAAGGATCTCTGATGTAGAAAATTTTTTATAAAGTATGATAAATTACCTCTCAGGCCAAGAGAATGCAGATCTTTTAAGAGGCCGAATCGCCAAGTAGTGTCGAAGGCTTTCTCAACATCAAGACAGACCATTACGAGATGTTCCTTCTTGACGAAAGCATTTCTAATGTTTGTCTCGGTTTTGATCATGAGATCCAATGAAGATCGATTTTTCCGGAATCCAAATTGGTTGTTGTTAATCAAGTTTTGGGACTCCAGTAACCAAGTGAGACGGCGATGTATCATTTTCTCTAGGGTTTTGCTTAGACAGCTGGTAAGGGATATTGGTCTGTAATTTTGCGGAACAGAATGATCTTTACCGGGCTTTGCAATTGCTAGTACATAAGAATGACTCCAGGAACTTGGGAAGGTATGTTCGGAAAAAATGCGATTGAAAAATATGAGCAGTAATGAGAGTGATCTCTGATCCAAATTTTGCAACATTACATAGTATATCCCATCTGGGCCAGCAGCACTGTTTCTTGAGTTGTTAAGGGATTGTTGCAGCTCAAGCATGGTAAATGGTTTGTTATAAGGTAAAGCGGAATTGTCAGTGAAATTTAGTCTGGATTTCTCTGCAATTGTTTTAAGTTTTTGAAGTGTTTGATCATAGGCGATAGAAGAGGACAGCTGAGAAAATGTGGTTCCCAGTGCATTTGATATTTCTGTAGGGGTAGAAAGCTCCTGTCCATTCCAGTTCAGTAGTGGGGTGGATAAAGGAGGAAATTTACTGTTTAAACATTTTATTTTTCTCCAGATTAATCTAATATCAGTATTTTTATTCACTGACGAGGCGAATTTAATCCAGTTTTCTTTTTTCGCTTTACGTCTGATGTAACGAGCTTTTGCTCTAAGACGTTTATAACTAATAAGATTGAGGGTGGTTGGGTGTTTGCGGAAAAGGTTCCAGGCTTTGTTTTTCTCTTTTTTCGCATGGTTGCAGTCCTCATTCCACCAATAATTTGTTTTTCGTCTATTTCTTGCTTGATATTGAGGAATGGTAGCGGATGCGGCTGACAGAATTTCATTTGTGATGTGCTCAGTAACACTGTCGATGGAACAGGACTGAATAATGTAGTTGTCAAATGATATTTGCGTTCTGTATTTTGTCCAATCAGCTCTTGAAAATTTCCATTTCATTGGATTTTCTGTTGGGAAGGAACAGGATGTTTGAATTTTGCAGATTATGGGATAGTGATCACTGCTATAAGGATCGCTTAGAGTTACCCACTCTATACTTGGAAAGAGGATTGGGGAACAAATAGTAAGGTCTATTGTAGAGGTTGTACCTGTAGGGAGATGGATATATGTGGGAGTGCCAGTATTTAGTAAAGTTAAATTTTGCCTGTATATCAACATTTCAATAAGCTTCCCTCGTTTGTCTGATATAGGTGAACCCCATATTGGATGGTGGGCATTAAAGTCTCCTAGGATACAAAAGGGAGATGGTAACTGCAAGACAAGATCTTCGATTTCTTGAATGGTATATTGATGATTTGGTGGAAGATAGATTGAAACCAGTGTCAGTGTAATACCATTTACAACGCGAGTGGCAACAGCTTCTAAGGAGGTTTGTAAATGGATGCGTCTGGAGGGGATACTTGAATCCACGAGTATTGCTACTCCTCCGTGAGCACTGTTAGTGTCAGCTCTGTCTTGTCTAAACAAGGTATAATTTTTGATTTTGATTGAGATCTGAGGTGTCAAATTCGTTTCCTGCAAGCACATTGCAAGAGGAAACGAATTTAATTCATCGGTATAGGTGAATTAATTCATGGATATCATCGATGTTGCTGCGAAGGCCTCTACAGTTCCATTGGATGATCTGTTCCATTATTTGGATTTGAAAGAGGGAGATGAATCTGACTGCTTTTTATATGTGGGTTGTTTGTGACGATCCAGCTTAGGTTTTTCTTTTCTGGGGAAATTGGGGCGTGTTGAATTATTGCTATCTTCCATTTCATCATCTGCATGTAATTCAAGGCGGTCTTGGGTAGTCGTATCGTCGGTATCCATCCTTGTTGAGGGTGGTTGATTAACCTCGACATTATCTGATTTTTGAGGTTTTTCTGTTACTTTACCTTGGGTTATGATTTGGGTTGGAACTGTGATAGGTGTATTCATACTTTGGTCAACTGTGTTTGGCTTTGATGTAGGCTGGGTCGATAGAACTGATCGAGCCCAGTCTGCAATCGATTTATCTGGAGAGAGTGACACTTCCGTCTGACATGCTACTGATTGGTGAGATGGATAATCGAGGCATAAGAGCTATTTGGCATGGTTAGTTTAATTTGTTTCCTAGCTTCTTGATAGGAGACTTTATTTTCAGTCTTATATTTTTGAATTTTTTTGCCTATCTTCCAGAGGTCACATTCTTTAGAGTATGTTGGATGGCTTCCCCTGCAATTAGGACACTGTGGAGTTTGTGCTTTGCATTCTAACTGGGTATGAGTTGTGGAGCCACAGTTTGGACATGTTGAAACGCCACGGCATGCTGTCTGGGAGTGACCAAATTTCTGGCACTTGTAGCATCTTAGGGGATTTGGGATAAAGGGTCGAACACGGCAATTTAAGTAACCTGCTTTGACTGATGCTGGTAGATTCGGTGTATTGAAAGTTAGAATTATGTTACGTGTTGGGACTAAGGTACCATCTTTTCGTATCATGATTCTTTTTGCTTGAGTTACATTTTGTGACTTTAGTTCTTGTACTATTTCTTCTTCAGACACGTTCAGTAGATCCCACTCAGTAATCACTCCTCTGGATGAATTCAGGGTGTTATGCGGAGTGACTTGTATTGGAATTCCGCTTAGAGTGGTGAGTTTCAGTAGTTGTTCAGAGTGTCTTGGGAGAGAAGTCTCTATTAACAAGTCCCCGGATTGGAGACGTTTCACCATTTTTGGAGATGATGCTGCATGTTCAAGGCATCGTTGGATGATGAAAGGGGAGAGCTTGCTAACAGGCTGTGCCGACAGAGAATGGATAATCAGGAAAGCTGGTGATTCCTGTCTGCCTGCATCTTTTTTCATTCTCTTAGAGGTAGAAAAGTCATGGTCGGGTTCACGATTGTCATATTGAGCACTCTTGGGCTCTAGACGTGGAAATTCATTCGTTTCCATTACTGCTCCTTTTAGCCCCGAGGGTTGATTTATCCCCCAGGTTACCGGCCCCGCCACGTGGAGGCAGGAGCGGTGCCACCAGTGACCAAGCGATAAAAGGTTAGTGGTTAGTGTGTTAGAAAAGTAGTTATATATACAAAAGAAAGGTGTCTTTCCTTTCTTGTAGGAGGCTTCCTTCTTTATTTACAAAGAGCCAGAAAATAAATAACTTTGAAAGTAAAGCCTTTGGAAATCTCTTTATCAACTTCTCTTTAGAAAAACGCTTTCAAATTCGCTTTGTAAATCGCTAGATCACTCGCTTGGCACTCGGGGCCACACAGCCTGGGTTTCAATTGAACTGATAATAGGAAAATGGTCACTATGGAATGGGTCATTCAACACTAACCATTTCATGCTTGCAAAAAGAGATGCTGAACAGATGGACAAGTCTATGGCTGAGGTAGTACCTGTAGGTAGTTGTATATAAGTCGGAGAGCCAGAATTCAGCAGAGTCAGGTTATGGTTATCCAGGAATGATTCAATTAATTGGCCTCTCCTATCCATGGTGGAAGATCCCCACAATGGATGGTGGCCGTTGAAATCACCGAATAAGCAGACAGAAGGATAATTGGGCGAGATATAAATGGATGCAAGCGTTAATGATATTCCCAATGCCATCCGAACTGCAACAACTTCTAAGGAAGTCTGTAGCTGGAGATGTCTTGACGGTATAGTAGATTTTACAAGAACAGCTACGCCCCCACGGGCAGGACCATCAGAATCTCTGTCTCGTCTAAACATGGTGTAATTTTTGAATCTGATAGGGACTTTTGGTGATAGAAATGTTTCCTGTAAGCATACACCTACTGCATTTGTTTGAAAAAGTAAATCACTCAGGTCATCAAAATTACTACGTAATCCTCTACAATTCCATTGTATTAATTTATTCATTGTTTGGATTTGATTGAATAAGATTGATCTGACTGTTTTTTCTGAGAAGGTTTCAGTCTGCTTTGTTTTGATTTTTCATTCTTTGAAAAGGTTGGGCGTCCTGTTTCTATGGTATCATTAGCATATAATTCTAAAACTGACTCTTCATCCTCTGGTTGAATATCAATTTCCATTTTCCTATTGCATTGTTTCTCTTTTTCTTGGTCTTCAACATTTGCTGATATTGCTGTTTCGAGCAATGATGAGATAGCATCAGTCGGGATACTAATTGGTGTATTGTTGGTCTCATTGACTGTAAGTTTCTTTTTGGATGTTAGCAGTGCAGTTTTGGCCCAGGTGGAAAAAGAACTGCTTGGTTCTATGGAGACATCTGTTTGTGTTGCAATTGAGCGGCTACTTCTGGTCACTGATGCGTATGATCTGCTAGGCATGGTTAATAGCACTTGCTTTCTTGCTTCAGGATATGTAACTTTATGCTCCACTTTATATTTCTGGATTTTTTTCCCTGTTTTCCAGAGGTCACATGCTTTAGAAAATGCAGGGTGGTTTCCTTTACAGTTTGGGCAAGTAGGAGTGGAAACTGTACACTCTCCTTGGGAATGCTCCTTAGAGCCACAAATAGGATACACAGCATCGCCTCTGCATGCAGTCTGTGCATGGCCGTACTTCTGGCACTTAAAACAGCGAATGGGATTCGGGATGTAAGGTCTAATCTTGCAGTTTAAATAACCTGCTTTGACAGAAGATGGAAGATTCGGAGTGCTGAACGTCAAAATAATAGACCTAGTTGGTAGTAGGTTGCCATCTTTTTTGATCATTATTCTCCGTGCATGTGTCACCTTTTGTTCGCTAAGCTCTTGTACTATTTCTTCTTCAGAAACAGTTAATAGGTCCCATTCACTGATAACGCCTTTAGACGTGTTCAGGGTGTTATGGGGCGTAACTGACACTGGAATATTGTTGAATGTTGTTAAATTTAACATTTTTCCGAATGAGATGTTTTTGAGGTTTCAATTAAAAGATCTCCTGATTGGAAACGCTTCACCATTTTAGGGGATCCAACAACCGATTCTAAACATTTCTGTATCAGAAAAGGCGATAGCTTGCCGACAGGTTTTGGTTTGGTTTGGTTTTGTTTTTAATGGCGCATTGGCAGCTAAGGCCATAATGCGCCAAGACAAATTTAAAATGTTATTAAACATTTTGGTAGCAAAAGCTACCACGTCAAACAAATAATTATTACGTTAACAAGGTATAAAAGTAAAACCATAAAACTTATATCTTTGTATAAACATTAATAGATTGTAAGAAGTTAAAAACGTCAGACATATTGTCTCTGTCACCTATAATCTGACTGAGTGTAAATGGCTCAGTCAAATTATTAAAATCAGTAAAACACAAGCGTCGTGCTTCAATAATAACAGGACATTCTACAAAAAGATTACTGACGGTTAAAATAACATTACAATTCTCGCACATAGGTGGGTCATCCGCCCTCAGCAAATAGGAATGGTTTGGTTTGGTTTGGTTTTGGTTTTATTGGCGCATTAGCTACTAGGGCTATAATGCGCCAAGACCATGTCATTAATAAAAATTTAAACTTTCAGTGACCTAACTAGTTAGGTCACCATGTCAAAATAAATAATTACAAAAGTATAAAAGATAAATCAATGGAAAAGAACAATAAAATGTAAATTTTATATGGCAGTAAAAATGTTTATTGATTTTAAAAAGCTAAAAACAGCAGACACATGGTCATTGTCAGATAAAATCTGACTGAGTGTATAAGGCTCAGCCAGATGACTAAAAACGGTAAAGTATAAATCACGTTCATGTCTAAAACGTGGACATACGGTTAAAATGTGATTAATAGATAAAATGGTGTCGCATTGCTCGCACATAGGACAGTCATCTGCCCTCAGCAGAAAAGAATGTGTAAGATGACTGTGTCCGATGCGGAGACGAGCTAGAACAACTTTCTCCTTACGGTTCCTGCGCAGACAAGACTGCCACGGTTCAATTACAGGCTTTATACAATATAATTTATTCGCAGTCTGTCTATTCCACGAGTCCTGCCATTGGGAATGTATGTTTTGATGTATTATTTGCCTGTAGTCTGTATAAGGGACTAACAGGCAACGGTTATTATTGGGAATTGCTGATTTGGCTGCAGCATCAGCCAAATCATTTCCCCTAATCCCAATGTGGCTCGGAATCCAGCAGAAGCGGATGTCATATTCACGATCATGGAGAACGTGAATCTTCTGCTGAATGCTAGACAGAACTGGATGGGGATTATACCTCACAGATATTACAGCCTGTAACATGCTAAGAGAGTCGGAATATAAAATGAACCGTTGGTATTGGCATTTACTAATATGATCCAAGGCTAACTCTACAGCGTGCAGCTCTGCAGTAAATATGCTGCATTCAGAGGGAATCTGCTCTGAGATAGTGCTGTCTGTGAAGACAGCAGCAGATCCCACATATGATTCTGACTTCGAACCGTCTGTGTAGACTGGCGCGAAGTCGGAATATTCAGTTCGGTGTGCTGAATGGAGCTGCAGGTAGACGCATGATGGAGTGTCCGACTTTCCCCAGTTTCTAAGCGACAAGTCGCATGCCGGGACACGAGTATGCCAGGGTGGAAAGGGTTGCTTGGATGTTTGGGCAACCTTGTCTACCTTGATATTGAGTTCGTTGAGTAGCTCTTGGACACGAATACCAAAAGGACGATTGGCAGTCTTACGGGTGTTGTACAAGTTTTCCCATCGTGGCTCAAAAACAAAGGGCCACGTAGGATGGTCTGGTAGGGATTTCAGTTTTAAAGCGTACTTTAAAGACAACTGCTTACGTCGAAACGATAACGGTGGTTCGTTTGCTTCGACGTATAAACTCTGGACAGGGGATGTTCGAAATGCTCCAGTAGCAATACGTATAGCCTGATGATGGACAGGATCCAGCCATCGAAGTACACTGTCTCTAGCTGAAGAATATACTTGGGACCCATAATCTAATTTGGATCGCACAAGTGCACGGTAAAGCCGTAAAAGGATGCATCGGTCTGCACCCCAGGATAAGGAGGACAGCGAGCGTAGCATATTAAGGGCTCTTGTGCACTTTGTGCGGAGTTGGCGAATGTGATCCAAAAAGGTCAATTTTTTATCGAATATGAGTCCCAAGAATTTTGTGTTCGCTGCTACTGGAATAGCATTTTGTCCGAGCCTTAATTCAGGTTCAGGATGAAGATTACGCTTGCGACAAAAGTGTACGCAAACGGTCTTCTCCGGCGAGAACCTGAAGCCATTAGCAAGTGCCCAGGAATTCAAACTATTGATGGCTTTCTGCAGTTGTCTTTCAATAACCCTCATGTTGCATGACTGGCAAAAAATGCTAAAGTCATCAACATAGAGGGCACTGTTTACAGTTGGAGGAAGTTGTTCTGTGATGGAATTTATTTTGATGGCAAAAAGCGTGACACTTAATACTGATCCTTGTGGTACTCCCTCCTCTTGGTTAAAGGAGCGAGAGAGTGAGGATCCCACACGAACTTGGAACGATCGTTTGGCGAGAAAGTTTTGAATAAAAAAGGGGAGATGCCCTATAAGGCCTAGGTTATGTAAATCTTTTAAAATGCCAAATCTCCAAATTGTGTCATACGCTTTTTCCAAGTCAAAGAACACCGACACCAAGTGTTCGCGTTTTAGGAAAGCATCCCGGATGGATGCTTCCATTCTAATAAGATGGTCCAAAGTGGACCGGTTCCTTCGGAAGCCGCACTGGATGTTGGAGAGTAGGTTGTTTGATTCAAGATACCAAATCAAACGAGAATTAACCATTCTCTCCAGGATTTTGCACAGACAGCTAGTCAGAGCAATAGGACGATAATTGGTGGTGACTTTTGGATCCTTTCCTGGCTTAGGAAAGGCAAGAACGATAGCCTTTCGCCAGGAGTCCGGAAACTGCCCTTCAGTAAAGATTCTGTTATACAGAAGGAGCAGACAATCCATGGATTTTGATGAAAGATGTTTAATCATTTCATAATGGATGCCATCTGGTCCAACAGCACTTGCTTTGGAAAGAGCGAGGGCCCTTTTCAGTTCCAAAATAGTGAAATCCCCGTTGTAGGGATAAATACTCTTAGATTTAAAGCTAAGTGCCTGTTTTTCGATTTTATATTTCAGGACCAGAAACTCTGGGGAATACGAAGATGTTGCAGAGATCTTGGAGAATGTTTCCCCAAGAGAATTAACTATTGCAGTTGGATCTGCAATAGCGCATCCATTATAATCTAGGATTGAAGAAGGGTGGGATGTATATTTTCCCTTCATTTTCCGGATTTTATCCCAGACTACCTTAGAGTTGGTTTGATTTGATTTGATTTGATTTGATTTTTAATGGCGCATTGGCAGCTAAGGCCATAATGCGCCAAGACAAATTTAAAATCTTGTTAAACATTTTGGTAGCAAAGGCTACCACGTCAAACAATTAATTATTATGTTTAAAAAGGTATAAAAGTAAAAGCATAAAAAACTTAGATCTTTGTATAAATATTAAAAAATTGTAAAAAGTTAAAAACGTCACACATATTCTGTCTGTCACCTATAATCTGACTGAGTGTAAATGGCTCAGTCAAATTATTAAAAGTGGTAAAATACAAGCGTCGGGCTTCTATAAAAACAGGACATTCTATTAAAATATGACGAACGGTTAAAATAACATTACAGATCTCGCACATAGGTGGGTCATCCGCCCTCAGCAAGTAGGAATGCGTTAGATGACTATGACCTATGCGGAGCCGAGCAAGAACAACTTCCTCTCTTCGGTCCCTGCGTAGACTGGACTGCCATTGCGCAATTACGGGCTTAATACGATGTAATTTATTTGTGGCCTGTCCGTGCCAAGAATCTTGCCATTGGGAGAGTAATTTAGAACGTATTATTTGCCTGTAGTCTGTATAGGGGACTGACAGGCAATGGTTATCCAGGGAAACAGCCGATTTTGCAGCCGTATCAGCTAATTCATTTCCCCGGATCCCAACGTGGCTTGGGATCCAGCAAAAGCGAATATCAAATTCTAATTCCAAGAGAGGAAGAAGAATCTGCCGGATCCTGGACAGGATCGGATGAGGATTAAACCTCACCGACACTAGAGCCTGTAACACGCTCAAGGAATCACAATAAATCATATACCTTTGGTAGTCGCTATTTTTAATGTGATATAGGGCTGTTTCTATTCCACGCAACTCTGCAGTATGAATGCCAGTTTCTTGTGGGATCTGATTGGATAAAGTTTTGTTAGGGAACACGACAGCATATCCCACATAGCTTTCTAACTTTGAGCCGTCTGTATAGACTGGCAGAAAGTCAGAATACTGCTGTCTATGTGATGCAAAGAGTTGCTGGTAGACAGATGGCGGTGTAGCAGCCTTCTCCCAGATCTTAAGGGAGAAGTCACAAGGTGGAGAATAAGCATGCCAGGGTGGAAAGAATTGCCTTGGTGATTGGGCAACATTGTCTACCGTCAAGTTCAGCTCATTCAGCAGCCCTTGAATGCGAATACCAAAAGGTTTGTCGGCAGTCCGACGGGAGTTGTAGAGGTTTTCCCAGCGCGGCTCAAAAACGGATGGCCACGTGGGATGATCGGGCAGGGACTTCAATTTGAAAGCGTACTGTAAGGACAACTGCTTACGTCGAAGAGACAGAGATGGTTCATTTGCTTCAACGTAAAGGCTTTGGACAGGAGATGTGCGAAATGCTCCAGTGGCTGTCCGGATGGCTTGATGGTGGATTGGATCTAACCACCGAAATGCGCTATCTCTAGCAGAACCGTAAACCTGAGACCCATAGTCGAGTTTGGAACGGACAAGTGCCCGGTAGAGACGAAGAAGGGTAGTACGATCTGCGCCCCATGAGGTTGACGAAAGGGCACGAAGGATGTTAAGCCCTTTTACACACCTTGTCCTAAGCTGGCGAATGTGTTTTAAAAATGTCAGCTTCTTGTCGAAAATAAGTCCCAGGAATTTGAATTCTGCTACAACTGGAATGTTATTTTGCCCAAGCCTTAATTCTGGGTCAGGATGAAGATTACGTTTGCGACAGAAATGCACACAAACAGTCTTCTGTGATGAAAATCTGAACCCATTAGCCAAAGACCAAGCTGTAAGATGGTCAATGGTTTTCTGCAGTTGCCTTTCAATGACCCTCATATTGCATGAATTGCAAAATATGGCAAAGTCGTCTACATAGAGGGCATTGTTTACAGTGGGTGGAAGTTGTTCTGTGATAGAGTTTATTTTGATTGCGAAAAGCGTAACACTGAGAACGGATCCTTGTGGGACTCCCTCTTCCTGAGAGAAAACTCGAGAGAGGGTGGATCCTAAACGGACTTGAAACTGGCGATTCGAAAGAAAGTTTTTAATAAAAACAGGAAGGTTACCTCTAAGACCAAAGTTATAGAGGTCTTTTAAAATTCCAAATCGCCAGGCTGTGTCGTACGCTTTTTCAATATCAAAGAAAACTGCTACCAAATGCTCGGATTTAATAAAAGCATCACGAATGGACGTTTCCAATCGGATTAAATGATCGAGAGTGGATCTATTTCTTCGGAAGCCGCACTGTGTCCTGGAAAGCAGACCATTTGTTTCTAAATACCATACGAGGCGTGCATTAACCATTCTTTCCAGGACTTTGCACAAACAGCTTGTCAGAGCGATAGGACGATAATTACTTGGATTGCTAGGATCCTTTCCTGGTTTTGGGAAGGCAAGAACGATTGCTTTCCGCCAGGAGTCCGGAAATTGTTTATTAAGAAAAATTCTGTTAAACAGAATTAAAAGGTGATCCTTACATTGTGGTGTGAGGTGTTTCACCATTTTGTAGTGGATGTCATCGGGCCCCACAGCACTTGCGTGCGTGAGAAAGAGTGCAGCATTTAACTCCTCCTGTGAAAAGGGCTTGTTATAGGATTCAAGCCCTTTTGAATAGAAGTTCAGGGGGTTTTTCTCATTTTTCTCTTTCAGGGCCAAAAACTCTGCGGGAAAAGATGTTATTGCAGATATTTTTGCAAATGTTTCCCCTAGAGTATTTGCTACTGCAGTTCGATCTGCAATTGGACATCCATTATACTCGAGGATCACAGAAGGGCATGGTGGATATTTTCCCTTCATTTTCCGGATCTTATCCCAGACTACTTTTGAGCTAGCAGCCTGAGTTATGGAAGATGTAAAACGAATCCAAGATTTCCTTTGGCTCTGACGTCGTACATAACGCGCTTTCGCACGTGCACGTTTAAATATTATTAAATTTTCAGTTGTGGGATATCGGCGGAATATCCCCCAGGCTTTGTTTTGTGCTTTTTTTGCTGCTGTGCATTCGGAATTCCACCAAGGTTTCGGATAGAGTGGGAACCGGCTAGATGATTTTGGGATTGCAATTGCAGCTGCTTGGACAATTGTTTCTGTGACGTACACGACTGCATCATTGATTGGCACCTGACTGACTGTAGCGATGTCAAGATTTGCCAGATGTTGGAAGGCATTCCAGTCAGCCTGATCAATCTTCCACCGCGGTAAACTAAATGGAAGACACGGTCTACCACTAGTTAGGGTGATTATCACGGGGAAGTGATCGCTTCCATATGGGTTCTCCTCTACCTCCCAAGCAAGTGAAGGAAGGAGAGAAGGGGTGCAGATAGAAAGATCAATGGCAGAGAAAGTTCGGGTAGGCATGTGGAAGAAGGTGTTTGTTCCCACATTTAGGAGGGAGAGATCATTGTCAGTGAGCATATGCTCTATGACTCGTCCCCTTCCATTGATGTCAGCACTACCCCACAGAGTGTTATGTCCATTGAAATCCCCAAGAATTAAACAAGGGGAAGGCAATTGCAAGATAAGATCATCAAGGTCTTTCTGGGGGATGTCAGTCCCAGGTGGCAAATAAACAGAGCAGACAGTTAATAAGAACCCCACTGTAAGGCGAATTGCTACAGCTTCAATGCTAGTTGTAAGCTGCAAAGGCTGAAATGGGATCTGGTTGCCGATGAGGATTGCGACTCCTCCGTGGGCAGGACCATCCACAATTCTATCCTTACGAATGATGGTAATGTTATGCATGGTGGGGTCATCATTTGCCTTTAAATAAGTCTCCTGTATGCAAAAGCAAACTGGTTTGTGCTTTTGCAGGAGTGCCTTGATGTCGTCAGTATTTTGCCGGAATCCACGACAATTCCACTGTAGGAATTTAGCCATTATTTGGACTTGGTGGGTCCATCAGGCGGCTTCCGAGGTGCTGAGGGCTTAATTTTGTCAGTCTTGGATTTCTCTTTCTTGGGGAAGTATGGACGCTGTCCTGTGTCCATTTCTTCCTCAGCGAAGAGTTCCAAAACTGACTCATCATGTACCTCCTTCTGCTCGACATCCATGTTTTCCTGGGTACTAGGTGTTACTTCCCCTTTCTTATTCTTTTCTTTTGCTTTTGTTACTTGTGGAGCATTAGGAGGTATCGATATAGGAGTGGCAGCTGATTGGTCCTTCTGTGCAGGTTTTTGGGAGCTTAAAAGATAACGTGCAATGGGAGTAAATGATTCTTTTGGAGGGACAGACATGTCCGTCTGAGTCCCAATCGAACATCTCCCTGCTACCTTCTGGGCGTAGGTAGGTTTTTTGATGTTAAGAGGTTTCACTGCTTTTCTTGCCTCCTGGTACGATATGTTTAGCTCTGCCTTCAGCCGTTGAATCTCTTTTTCTTCTTTCCACCTCTGGCATGCTCTTGAATAGGCTGGATGTTCTCCCTCACAGTTAATGCAGGTGGGTTTAGTGGCTGAACATGCTGTTGTTTCGTGGTCCTTTGCACCGCACCGGGCGCATGCAAGGACTCCACGGCAGGCCATTTGAGAATGTCCATACTTCTGACATTTAAAACACCGTAATGGGTTCGGAATGTATGGACGTACTGGACAGTTGATGTATCCAGCTTTAATCTCATCAGGAGGTTTGGGAGAGTTAAAAGTCAGGATAACACTCCTGGTTTTAACAGTTTTCCCATCCCTTCGCGCAGTGATTCTCTTGACGGCAGTAACTCCCTGTGGTTTTAATTCGGAGCAGATTTCCTCCTCGGTGACGTCGAGAAGGTCCCACTCCGAAATGACACCTCTCGATGAATTTAGTGTTCTGTGTGGTGTCACTGTTATGGGTATACCTCCGATTGATGTTACTCGGAGTAGATGTTCAGACTGCCCGTCATTTTTTGTTTCAATCAAGAGGTCCCCAGAACGGAGCCTCTTAACTGACTTGGGTGTACCTGCTAACCCATCCAACCCTTTTTGTATAAAAAAGGGCGACATTTTACCAATCGGTGTTTCATTGGTGGAATGCATTATTAAGAACCTTGGGACAGGCCCTGATGGTAGTTCGGTTCGTTGCCTCTTTGTAGCAATAATGCTATCTGCCTCTCCGTCATTATTTTCAGATAGGGACCGGGTTGGGGCCCCTGAAGGAATACGTTTATCAGGATTCATGAAGTTATTTAAATTGTTCAGTGCCCGGGCTCCCCACCCACCACGGAGCCCAAAGGGACGCCCACTACCCGGCATGCAATAAATGCGCTCGGGAGTGGGACGCCAGGGCTACCCAGACACTATACCCGCACCGCCGCCAGCCTGAATCCTGTCCCTCGGACCATGAGGGTAGGGGCGTGGCATTGACACGGTTGACCCTCGCAGGCGAGCCTACTAGCCGATTGATCCTAGCCGGGCCTTCCAGGACCACCCGTCTTGTCGAAGCAGGGGCCAAAGTGGTGTATTGAAGCTGGGCCCCTCAACCACCAGGATCCCCCTTTCCGAATTTCCACGGGTCGCAGCGCACGGCAAACACGCCGGATTCCATTGATGTAAGCCTGGAACCTGGGCTGTGGGCGTTGGATCCCAGTGATGCTAGCCTGGGAGTCCAGCAGCGTCACTGGGAGGTCCCCTCACCACGTACAGGTGCCCACGTCGAGGGGCTTAGAGTTGGTAGACTGGTGAACAGATGATGTAAAACGGATCCACGATTCCTTTTGACTCTGACGACGGATGGAACGTGCTTTGGCTCGTGCACGTTTGAAGGCTATAAGGTTGTTCGTGGTAGGATATCGGCGAAATATCCCCCACGCTTTGTTTTGAGCCTTTTTTGCTGCTGTGCATTGTGAATTCCACCAAGGTTTAGGAAATGGTGGAAACCGGGCTGATGTTTTTGGGACAGCATTAGCAGCTGCTTGGACAATATTTTCTGTGATGTACTTAACTGCATCATTGATAGGCTCTTGACTGACTGTACTAAGATCAAAATTTGCCTGGTGTTGGAAGGCAGTCCAGTCAGCCTGATCAATCTTCCACCGTGGTAGCCTGAAGGGAAGACATGGTCTCCCACTGTGTAGCAAGGTTATCACGGGGAAGTGATCACTACCGTATGGATTCTCCTCCACTTCCCAGGTGAGTGAAGGGAGTAGAGAAGGGGAGCAGATAGAGAGATCAATGGCAGAAAAAGTACGGGTAGGCATGTGGAAAAAGGTGTTTGTTCCAGTATTTAGAAGGGAAAGGTCATTGTCATTGAGCATATGCTCTATGACTCGTCCCCTTCGATTGATGTTAGATCTACCCCACAGGGTGTTATGTCCATTAAAATCCCCAAGAAGTAAGAAAGGGGGAGGCAGCTGCGTTAGAAGATCATCAAGGTCTGCCTGGGAGATGTCAGTCCCAGGTGGCAAATATATAGAGCATACAGTTAATAAGAATCCCACTGAAAGGCGAATTGCAACAGCCTCTATGCTGGTTGTAATTAGCAAGGGCTGCACTGGGGTATGGTTACCCACAAGGATAGCCACTCTCCCATGTACAGAGCCATCCGCAATTCTATCCTTTCGGAAAACTGTGATGTTGTGCATGGTGGGATCATCATTTGCCTTTAGATATGTCTCCTGCAAGCAAAAGCAAACTGGCTCGTGCTTTTGCAGGAGGGCCTTGATGTCATCTATATTTCGCCGGAATCCACGACAATTCCATTGTAGGAATTTAGCCATTATTTTGGCTTGGTGGGTCCATCAGGTGGCTTCCGAGGTGCTGAGGGCTTACTTTTATCAGTCTTGGATTTGTCTTTTTTGGGGAAGAATGGACGCTGTCCCGTGTCCATTTCCTCCTCCGCAAAGAGTTCCAAGACTGACTCTTCGGGTACCTCCTTCCGCTCAACATCCATCCTTTCTTGGGTACTAGGTGGTACTTCCCCTTTTTTGTTCTTTTCTTTAATAGTTACCTTTGGAACTTGTGGAGCGTTAGGAGGTACCGATATAGGAGTGGCAGCTGATTGGTCCTTCTGCGCAGGTTTTTGAGAACTTAAAAGGTAACGCGCAATGGGAGTGAAAGACTCCTTTGGAGGAATGGTCATGTCCGTCTGAGTTCCGATGGAACATCTCCCTGCTACCTTGTTGTTGTTGTTATGGGATTTCTGGCGCAAGGGCTACATAGGCCATATTGCGCCTATCAAAGAAATTAAGTGTACGTGTGATAACTGCTCTGGGAGCAATTAGAGTTGGTCATACATTTTAATTTTTTTCAAGTAGGTGAAATTCGGAGAGTTTTGCGTCATTACCTATGATGCTGTTGAGTGACAAGGGGTTTGAGATGGAGCTGAAAGTAGTCTGTCGGGCAGTGTCAAACAAGCTACATTCAATCAGAATGTGCTTCACTGATAACGGCTGCAAACAGTGCGTGCACTGAGGGGGATCATTTCCTGTGAGCAGAAACAGATGAGTAAGGTGAGTGTGGCCAATTCGGGTTCTGGCTAGAAGTACTTCTTCCTTTCTGATTTTACGGAGGCTAGAGGTCCATAGTTGTGGTTCGGGTTTCAATTGAAACAGTTTATTATGTGTTTGCTTTTTCCACAAAAGAGTCCATTGTTCCATACATATTTCTTGTATTTTATGTTTATAATCAGGATAGGGAACAAGATCATTTGATAAGGCTACGTTGGAGGGATGCTTTGCGGCATCATCAGCGCACTCATTTCCAGGAATACCGCTGTGACCTGGGATCCAGGAGAAGACAACAGTGCAATGTTGCTCATGGAGATGTATCAGCTCTTGTCTTATTAGCTTTACCAAAGGATTGCAAGGAGAGGTGTCTGTGAGAGCTAAGAGAGCACTCTTGGAATCAGTGTACACTATACTTTTATTCGTTGATAGGAGGGAAATATTTTCCAGGGCAAGTTTAATTGCATAGAGTTCAGCAGTGTAGCTGCTGCATTCAGCTGGAAGTGGAATAGAAACAGTTGTATTAGGGAAGATAGCAGCTGCACCCACTTTATTGCCAGACTTTGAACCGTCAGTGTAGATCTTATAAAAGTGGGAATAATTTTCTTCATGGACAAGATGCAATTGTCTGATGTTAACATCTGCTAGAACACCTTTTCCCCATTTTTCAAAGTAATCATCATATGAAACAGTTAAGGTAATCCATGGGGGATCCGGGTCTTTTAAATCTCTGATGATATTATGAAAGGAAATATTCCAGCATTCTAATAGGTTCTGTAATCTGATACCGGCAGGTCGGATTGTTCTGGGTTTGTTTCCATAGTGTGTTCTCCACTGCGGATCGTACAGTAGTGGCCGAATAGGATGAGTGGGGATGCTTTTAATTTTAGCCGAGTAGTTTAACAGTAACATCTTTCTCCTGATACTGAGTGGAGGTTCGTGAGCCTCAACATACAGACTTTGAACAGGTGATGTTCTGTATGCACCCAGGGCAATTCTAAGGGCAGCGTGTTGGATTGGAGCAAGACGAGCCAAAGTACTCTCTCTAGCAGAGTCATACACAGGCGCTCCATAATCTAGGCGAGATCTAATTAGAGACCTATACATGTGGAGCAGGGTGTACCGGTCTGCACCCCAAGATGTACTGGAGACGACCCGAAGTATGTTAATTTTCTTAAGGCAGGTGGTTCGTAGGTGTTTAACATGCTCCTGAAAATTTAGATTTTTATCAAGAATTAGCCCTAGGAGACGAATACTGTTAACGATTGGAAGAGGATGATTGGCCAAGTGTAACTCGGGTTCTGGATGCATTTTCCGCTTGTTGCAGAAGTGTGTGGCCATAGATTTGTGTTTTGATAGTCGATATCCATTTTGTGTCATCCATAGTTCAATATTATTTATTGATATTTGTAATTGCCTCTCAATATAATTTATAGTCTGAGAATGGCAGGACAAGGTAAGATCATCAGCATAAATATATGAGTCAACAGTGTTTGGAATGCTGTTTGTGATATTGTTAATTCGTATAGCAAATAGAGTGGCACTGAGGACAGAGCCTTGAGGGACACCTTCTTCTTGTCTGTATGTGTGAGACAGAGCCTGCCGGTATCGAACTTGGAATGTCCTGTGGCGAAGGAAGTTTTGGATAAAATATGGTAAATGCCCTTTCATATCTATAGAATGGAGATCCTTTAGGATTCCATAACGCCATGTGGTATCGAAAGCTTTTTCTATATCGAGACACACCATGACGAGATGTTGATTCCTGATAAAAGCGTTTCTTATATTTGATTCAGCCTTTATCATGAGATCTAAGGATGATCTCTTCTTCCGAAAGCCAAACTGATTGTCGCTGATTATGTTTCTAGACTCAAGGTACCACGTCAATCGACGGTGCACCATTTTTTCTAAAGTTTTACTTAAGCAGCTGGTTAGAGAAATCGGTCTGTAGTTGTTAGGGATCGAATGATCTTTTCCTGGTTTAGGGATAGCAATTACATATGAATGTTGCCAGGAGCTAGGAAATGTGTGTTCATAAAATATCCGATTGTAAAATTTCAGTAGAGAGGATAACGATTGCTGATCTAGGTTTTTAAGCATTACATAGTAAATTCCATCAGGGCCAGGGGCACTGTTGTGGGACATATTTATAGATTCTTTCAATTCTGATAGAGTGAGCGGTTGATTATAGGGTAAACAGCGGGTAGTTTTGAAATTTAGTTTGAATTTTTCAGTATCGGCTTTAATTTTTTGGAATGATGGATGATACGCGATGGAGGCAGACAATTCAGAGAACACTGTTCCTAAGGCATTTGCAATATCTTCGGGATTAGAGATCTCCTTCCCATTCCAATTAAAAATAGGTGCAGGTAATGTAGGGTATTTACCATTTAGCTGCCTTATTTTTTTCCATATTATTCTGGCATCAGTGTCTTTATTGATTGATGAAGCAAATTTTATCCAAGAGTCTTTTTTAGCCTTTCGCCTGATGTACCGTGCTTTGGCTTTCAGTTTCTTATAATTGATAAGGTTGGCAGTGGTAGGGCATTTTCGGAATAAGTTCCATGCTGCATTCTTTTCTCTTTTCACCTTATTACAGTCATCGTTCCACCAGTGGTTGGTATGTCTACGATTTCTTAATTGAGACTGTGGGATGGCAACCTTTGAAGCTGATAGTATCTGCATTGTGATATGTTTTGTGACAGTATTGATAGAGGCAGACTCAATGATGTGATCATCAAAAGAGATATGATTTTTATATTTAGTCCAGTCTGCTTTAGAAAATTTCCATTTCATTTGTGGATCAGTTGTTTTGGAGTTCGTGGTTTGAATTCTGCATATTACTGGATAGTGATCACTGTTGAGAGGATTGTCAAGTGTTGTCCATTCGATACTTGGGAAGAGGATCGGAGAGCAGATTGAGAGGTCTATTGCAGATGGTGTTCCAGTAGGAAAATGAATGTAAGTGGGTAAACCTGTGTTCAGTAATGTTAAATTCTGTCTGTCTAGTAGTGTCTCAATGAGTTCTCCGCGTCTGTCTGAGACGGGGGATCCCCATAGTGTATGGTGTCCATTAAAGTCTCCTAATAGGCAAACTGGTGACGGTAATTGCAAAACAAGGTTTTCTAGTTCATGAATCGTACATTGCTGATTGGGAGGGAGATATATTGAAACGATCGTTAAAGAAATGCCAATCATTACACGAGCCGCAACAGCTTCTAAGGCAGTTTGAAGAGGAATTTGTTTACAAGGAACCCTTGAGTCTATGAGTATGGCCACTCCACCATGAGCACTGTTTGTCCTGTCTTGTCGAAAAACAGTGTAATATTTAACTGACACGGACACTTGTGGTGTTAGATTTGTTTCTTGTAGGCATATGCTCACAGGATGATAACGATCAATTAGTTCATATATATCGTCTATGTTGCTACGAAAGCCTCTGCAATTCCATTGAATTATGTTGTTCATTGTGTTGGTTTTGAATTAGAAGTTGAATCTGTCTGTTTTTTAATGTTACTCTGCTTGTGACGGTCAATTTTTATTTTGTCCTTTTTTGGAAAGACTGGACGTACGTGTGTCTATGTCGTCTTCTGCATGAAGATCTAGGATAGGTTCATTACAAGTATTGTTTTCTGCAATATCCATAGCTGTGTTATCAGATAATTTCTTTCTAACATGAACTGAGTTTTCCTTCTGATCTGCAGTAACTGGATCTAATTTAGCAGTGGATGGTATCGAGATCGGGGTATTGTTTGTCCTATCTACTGTTTGGTGTTTTGTTGACTGTGATGCAGGTGATAGCAATGATCGAGCCCAATCAGAAATTGACACTTTTGGTGGGACTGATATATCTGTTTGCGTTGAAACTGTTTGTTGTCTTTTGGATGCTTCAGCATATGTACGCTTAGGCATGTTTTGTAGTACGTTCTTTCTGGCTTCAGGGTATGTGACTTTGTTCTCCACTTTGTATTTTTGGATTTTTTTCTCCAGCTTCCATTGCTCGCAGGATCTGGAAAAGGCTGAATGGTTGCCTTTGCAGTTTGGACACCGTAGTGATTCAGCATTACAATCAGTATGGACATGTTCTTTTGATCCGCAGTTTGAGCAAACTGAATCTCCTCGGCAGACAGTTTGGGAATGTCCAAACTTCTGACACTTGTAGCATCGAATAGGATTGGGTATATAAGGACGGATGCGACAGTTTAAGTATCCTGCTTTTACTGCTGAAGGAAGGTTTGGTGTAGAAAATGTGAGAATGATGCTACGAGTAGGAACAAATTCTCCATCTTTCTTCACCATTATTCGTCTTGCTTCAGTAACTTTCTGGTCTTGGAGTTCTTGAACAATTTCCTCCTCTTTGACGTTCAACAGATCCCATTCGGAAATTACTCCCTTGGAGCTATTCAGGGTAGCATGAGGAGATACTTTAGTAGGAACTCCACCAAACGATGTAAGTTTCAGAAGGGACTCAGAAGGTTTACGATTGGTGGTTTCGACTAATAGGTCGCCAGACTTCAGTCTTCTTACCATTTTTGGTGATCCGGCTACACTTTCTAGACATTTCTGTATATAAAAAGGAGACAAAGTACCCAAAGACTGATTCGTTAGGGAATGCAGTATGAGGAAAGATGGATATTCCATTTGAGGTACATCTGTTTTCATCCTCTTCCGTGTTTGATAGTCAGAGTCAGTTTGTTGCAAATCCAAAGAAGCAGGATTTACAGTCTTGAGAGGTGGAAAATTTTCGGTATCCATAATTGCTCCTTTTGGCCCCGGAAGGATAACTTTTCCTTCCAGGTTTCCGGCCCCGCCACGGGGAGGCAGGAGCAGTGCCACGAGGTGACCAAGCGGCTGTTAGTTGTGTTAGTGAAATAAGAAAAAGAAACAGAAAGGTGACTTTCCTTTCTGGGCCTTTGCCTACTACTTGTAGTGCGAAAGAGCTACTCTAATAGAAAATGAGGAAAACGGTATTTAGAACGAAAAAGAATCTATATCTGGCAAAAGCTCTTTAGGAGGATCGCTTTAACGAACGCACTGAAATCGCTTGGCCACGGAACGCTTGGCACCCGGGGCCCCCTGCTACCTTCTGGGCGTAGGTAGGTCTGTTGATATTCAGGGGTTTGACCGATTTCCTTGCCTCCTGGTATGATATATTTAGCTCTGCCTTCAGCCGTTGAATTTCTTTCTCTTCTTTCCACCTCTGGCATGCTCGTGAATAGGCCGGGTGTTCGCCTTCACAGTTAATACAGGTGGGTTTTGCGGCTGAACATGCTGTTGTTTCGTGGTCCTTTGCACCGCATCGAGCGCATGCAAGGACTCCACGGCAGGCCATTTGAGAATGTCCATACTTCTGGCACTTAAAGCACCGTAAAGGGTTCGGAATGTATGGACGCACTGAACAGTTGATATATCCAGCTTTAATCTCATCAGGAGGTTTAGGAGTGTTAAACGTCAGGATAACGCTCCTGGTTTTAACAATTTTTCCATCCCTTCGCGCAGTGATTCTCTTGACTGCAATGACTCCCTGTGGTTTTAATTCGGAGCAGATTTCCTCCTCGTATACGTCGAGAAGGTCCCACTCCGAAATGACACCTCTAGATGAATTGAGTGTTCTGTGTGGTGTCACTGTTATAGGGATACCTCCGATTGATGTTACTCGGAGTAGATGTTCCGATTGCCTGTCATTTTTAGTTTCAATTAAGAGGTCTCCAGAACGGAGCCTCTTAACTGATTTGGGAGAACCTGCTAACCCGTCTAACCCTTTTTGAATAAAAAAGGGCGACATTTTGCCAATCGGTTTTTCATTGGTGGAATGCATAATGAGAAATCTTGGGACAGGCCCTGATGATGATGTTTCGGTTCGCTGCCTCTTTGTTGCAATAATATCTGCCTCTCCGTCTATGTTTTCAGATAGGGACCGGGTTGGAGCCCCTGAAGAAGTAAGTTTATCAGGATTCATGGAAATTTTTAAGTTGTTCAGTGCCCGGGCTCCCCACCCACCACGGAGCCCAAAGGGACGCCCACTACCCGGCATGCAATAAATGCGCTCGGGAGTGGGACGCCAGGGCTACCCAGACACTATACCCGCACCGCCGCCAGCCTGAATCCTGTCCCTCGGACCATGAGGGTCGGGGCGTGGCATTGACACGGTTGACCCTCGCAGGCGAGCCTACTAGCCGATTGATCCTAGCCGGGCCTTCCAGGACCACCCGTCTTGTCGAAGCAGGGGCCAAAGTGGTGTATTGAAGCTGGGCCCCTCAACCACCAGGATCCCCCTTTCCGAATTTCCACGGGTCGCAGCGCACGGCAAATACGCCGGATTCCATTGATGTAAGCCCGGAACCTAGGCTGTGGGCGTTGGATCCCAGTGATGCTAGTCTGGAAGTCCAGCAGCGTCACTGGGAGGTCCCCTCACCACGTACAGGTGCCCACGTCGAGGGGCAAATAGGAATGTGTTAGATGACTATGACCTATGCGGAGCCGAGCAAGAACAACTTCCTCTCTTCGGACCCTGCGTAGACTTGACTGCCATTGCATAATTACGGGCTTAATGCGATGTAATTTATTTGTGGCCTGTCCATGCCAAGAATCTTGCCATTGGGAAAGTAGTTTAGAACGTATTATTTGCCTGTAGTCTGTATAGGGGACTGACAGGCAATAATTATCCAGGGAAATGGCTGATTTGGCAGCGGCATCAGCTGATTCATTTCCCCGGATCCCAATGTGGCTTGGGATCCAGCAAAAACGAATATCGAATTCTAATTTCTTGAGGGAAAAAAGAATCTGCCGGATCCTGGACAGGATCGGATGAGGATTAAAACTCACCGATACCAGAGCCTGTAACACGCTCGATGAATCACAATAAATCATATACCTCTGGTAGTCGCGATTTTTAATGTGATCTAGGGCTGTTTGAATTGCATGCAACTCTGCAGTATAAATGCTAGTTTCTTGTGGGATCTTATAGGATAATGTTTTGTGAGGGAATACAACAGCAGATCCCACATGACATTCTAACTTTGAGCCATCTGTGTAGACTGGCAGAAAGTCAGAATACTGCTGTCTATGTGATGCAAAGAGTTGCTGGTAGACAGATGGCAGTGTAGTAGCCTTCTCCCAGATCTTAAGGGAGAAGTCGCAAGTTGGAAGATAAGCATGCCAGGGTGGAAAGAATTGCCTTGATGACTGGGCAACGTTGTCTACCGTCAAGTTTAACTCATTCAGCAGCCCTTGAATGCGAATACCAAAGGGTTTGTTGGCAGTCCGACGGGTGTTGTAGAGGTTTTCCCAGCGCGGCTCAAAAACGGATGGCCACGTGGGATGATCGGGCAGGGATTTTAATTTAGAGGCGTACTGTAAGGACAACTGCTTACGTCGAAGAGACAGAGATGGTTCATTTGCTTCAACGTAAAGGCTTTGGACTGGAGATGTGCGAAATGCTCCAGTGGCTGTCCGGATGGCTTGATGGTGGATTGGATCTAACCACCGAAGTGCACTATCTCTAGCAGAACCATAAACCTGAGACCCATAGTCAAGTTTGGTGCGGACAAGTGCTCGGTACAGACGAAGAAGGGTAGAACGATCTGCGCCCCATGAAGTTGACGAAAGGGCACGAAGGATGTTAAGCCCTTTGATACACCTTGTCCTCAGCTGACGAATGTGTTGTAAAAATGTCAGCTTTTTGTCGAAAATAAGTCCAAGGAATTTGAATTCTGCTAAAACTGGGATGTTATTTTGCCCAAGCCTTAATTCTGGGTCAGGATGAAGATTACGTTTGCGACAGAAGTGTACACAAACAGTCTTCTGTGATGAAAATCTGAACCCATTAGCCAAAGACCAAGCTGTAAGATGGTCAATGGTTTTCTGCAGTTGCCTTTCAATGACCCTCATATTGCATGAGTGACAAAATATAGCAAAGTCATCTACATAGAGGGCATTCTTTACAGTGGGTGGAAGTTGTTCTGTGATAGAGTTTATTTTGATTGCAAAAAGCGTGACACTTAGAACGGATCCTTGTGGGACTCCCTCTTCCTGAGAGAAAACTCGAGAGAGGGTGGATCCTAAACGGACTTGAAATTGGCGATTCGAAAGAAAGTTTTTAATGAAAAGAGGAAGGTTACCTCTAAGACCAAAGTTATAAAGTTCTTTTAAAATCCCAAATCGCCAGGCTGTGTCGTACGCTTTTTCAATATCAAAGAAAACTGCTACCAAATGCTCGGATTTAATAAAAGCATCACGAATGGACGTTTCCAATCGGATTAAATGATCCAGAGTGGATCTATTTCTTCGGAAGTCGCACTGTGTCCTGGAAAGCAGACCGTTTGTTTCTAAATACCATACCAGTCGTGCATTAACCATTCTTTCCAGGACTTTGCACAAACAGCTTGTCAGAGCAATAGGCCGATAGTTACTTGGATTGCTAGGATCTTTTCCTGGTTTTGGGAAAGCAAGGACGATAGCCCTTTGCCAGGAATCCGGAAATTGTTTGTAAATAAAAATTCTGTTAAACAGAATTAAAAGGTGATCCTTAGATTGTGGTGAGAGGTGTTTCAGCATTTCATAGTGGATGTCACCGGGCCCCACAGCACTTGCATGCGTGAGACAGAGTGCTGTATTTAACTCTTCCTGTAAAAAGGGCTTGTTATACGATTCAAGCCCTTTTGAAAAGAAGTTCGGTGGGTTTTTCTCAATTTTCTTTTTCAGGGCCAAAAACTCTGCGGGAAAAGATGTTATCGCAGAGATTTTTGCAAATGTTTCCCCTAGACAATTTGCAACTGCAGTTCGATCTGCAATTGGACATCCGTTGTGCTCGAGGATCACTGAAGGGCATGGTGGATATTTTCCCTTCATTTTCCGGATCTTATCCCGGACTACATTTGAGCTAGCAGCCTGAGTTATGGAAGATGTAAAACGAATCCAAGATTTCCTTTGGCTCTGACGTCGTACATAACGTGCTTTTGCACGTGCACGTTTGAATGATATTAAATTTTCAGTGGTGGGATATCGGCGGAATATCCCCCACGCTTTGTTTTGTGCTTTTTTTGCTGCCGTGCATTCTGAATTCCACCAAGGTTTGGGAAATAGTGGGAACCGGCTGGATGATTTTGGGATTGCAATTGCAGCTGCTTGGACAATCGTTTCTGTGACATACATGACTGCTTCATTGATTGGCTCCTGACTGACTCTAGTGATGTCAAAGTTTGCCAGATATTGAAAGGCATTCCAGTCAGCCTGATCGATCTTCCACCGCGGTAAACTGAATGGCAGACAGGGTCTACCATTAGTTAGGGTTGTTATCACGGGGAAGTGATCGCTTCCATATGGATTTTCTTCTACCTCCCAAGTAAGTGAAGGAAGGAGAGAAGGGGAGCAGATAGAAAGATCAATGGCAGAGAATGTACGGGTAGGCATGTGGAAGAAGGTGTTTGTTCCCACATTTAGGAGGGAGAGATCAATGTCAGTGAGCATATGCTCTATGACTCGTCCCCTTCCATTGATGTCAGCACTACCCCACAGAGTGTTATGTCCATTGAAATCCCCAAGAATTAAACAAGGGGAAGGCAATTGCATGATAAGATCATCAAGGTCTTTCTGGGGGATGTCAATCCCAGGTGGCAAATAAACAGAGCAGACAGTTAATAAGAACCCCACTGTAAGGCGAATTGCTACAGCTTCAATGCTAGTTGTAAGCTGCAAAGCCTGAAATGGGATCTGGTTGCCGACGAGGATTGCGACTCCTCCGTGGGCAGACCCATCCATAATTCTATCCTTACGAATGATGGTAATGTTAGGCATGGTGGGGTCATCATTTGCCTTTAAATAAGTCTCCTGTATACAAAAGCAAACTGGCTTGTGCTTTTGCAGGAGTGCCTTGATGTCGTCAGTATTTTGCCGGAATCCACGGCAATTCCACTGTAGGAATTTAGCCATTATTTGGACTTGGTGGGTCCATCAGGCGGCTTCCGAGGTGCTGAGGGCTTAATTTTGTCAGTCTTGGATTTATCTTTCCTGGGAAAGTATTTACGCTGTCCTGTGTCCATTTCTTCCTCAGCGAAGAGTTCCAAAACTGACTCATCATGTACCTCCTTCTGCTCGACATCCATGTTTTCCTGGGTACTAGGTGTTACTTCCCCTTTCTTATTCTTTTCTTTTGCTTTCGTTACTTGTGGAGCATTAGGAGGTATCGATATAGGAGTGGCAGCTGATTGGTCCTTCTGTGCAGGTTTTTGGGAGCTTAAAAGATAACGTGCAATGGGAGTAAATGATTCTTTTGGAGGGACGGACATGTCCGTCTGAGTTCCAATCGAACATTTCCCTGCTACCTTCTGGGCGTAGGTAGGTTTGTTGATGTTAAGAGGTTTCACTGCTTTTCTTGCCTCCTGGTACGATATGTTTAGCTCTGCCTTCAGCCGTTGGATTTCTTTTTCTTCTTTCCACCTCTGGCATGCCCTTGAATAGGCCGGATGTTCTCCCTCACAGTTAATGCAGGTGGGTTTAGTGGCTGAACATGCTGTTGTTTCGTGGTCCTTTGCACCGCACCGGGCGCATGCAAGGACTCCACGGCAGGCCATTTGAGAATGTCCATACTTCTGACACTTAAAACACCGTAAAGGGTTTGGAATGTATGGACGTACTGGACAGTTGATGTATCCAGCTTTAATCTCATCAGGAGGTTTGGGAGAGTTAAAAGTGAGGATAACACTCCTGGTTTTAACAATTTTCCCATCCCTTCGCGCAGTGATTCTCTTGACGGCAGTAACTCCCTGTGGTTTTAATTCGGAGCAGATTTCCTCCTCGGTGACGTCGAGAAGGTCCCACTCCGAAATGACACCTCTCGATGAATTTAGTGTTCTGTGTGGTGTCACTGTTATGGGTATACCTCCGATTGATGTTACTCGGAGTAGATGTTCAGACTGCCCGTCATTTTTTGTTTCAATCAAGAGGTCCCCAGAACGGAGCCTCTTAACCGACTTGGGTGTACCTGCTCACCCATCCAACCCTTTTTGTATAAAAAAGGGCGACATTTTACCAATCGGTGTTTCATTGGTGGAATCATTATTAAGAACCTTGGGACAGGCCCTGATGGTAGTTCGGTTCGCTGCCTCTTTGTAGCAATAATGCTATCTGCCTCTCCGTCGTTATTTTCAGATAGGGACCGGGTTGGGGCCCCTGAAGGAATACGTTTATCAGGATTCATAGAGATTTTTATATGGTTCAGTGCCCGGGCTCCCCACCCACCACGGAGCCCAAAGGGAAACCCACTACCCGGCATGCAATAAATGCGCTCGGGAGTGGGACGCCAGGGCTACCCAGACACTATACCCGCACCGCCGCCAGCCTGAATCCTGTCCCTCGGACCATGAGGGTAGGGGCGTGGCATTGACACGGTTGACCCTCGCAGGCGAGCCTACTAGCCGATTGATCCTAGCCGGGCCTTCCAGGACCACCCGTCTTGTCGAAGCAGGGGCCAAAGTGGTGTATTGAAGCTGGGCCCCTCAACCACCAGGATCCCCCTTTCCGAATTTCCACGGGTCGCAGCGCACGGCAAACACGCCGGATTCCATTGATGTAAGCCTGGAACCTGGTCTGTGGGCGTTGGATCCCAGTGATGCTGGTCTGGAAGTCCAGCAGCGTCACTGGGAGGTCCCCTCACCACGTACAGGTGCCCACGTCGAGGGGTTGCCGACAGGTTGTGTGGACATTGAGTGCATTATAAGAAATGCTGGCATATCTGAAATCTGTTTTTCCGTCCGAAGTCTCTTCGGACGATTGGACTCGTGTTCTGAGACAGAGTTAACAACTTTGCCGCCTGTGGGCTCCAGAGATGGATATCCATTACAATCCATCGTTGCTCCTTTTAGCCCTGGAAGAGGGAAATCCTTCTCCCAGATTACCGGCCCCGCCACGTGGAGGCCGGAGCGGTGCCAACCAGTGACCAAGCGATCAGCAGAAGAGGAGAGCAGTACGTTGCTAGCGATAGCAGTGACATTGCAAGCGGGGTTAGCAGTAACGTTGCTAGCGGTGAAGCAGTGACGTTGCTCAGCGAGGGAAGCAGTAACGTTGCGAGCGGTCAGCAGTAACGTTGCGAGCGGTGGAGGGATTATCAAAGCACTAGTACTCGCCCTAGGAAAATCGCTAGAAAATCGCACTAGAAAGATCGCTTGGGAACTATCGCTTGGCACCCGGGGCCAGAAATTCCAGAATGTGCTGGATTGGTTTGGTTTGGTTTTGGTTTTCGTTTATTGGCGCATTAGCTACTAAGGCTATAATGCGCCAAGACCAGGTCATTTATAAAAAAAATTTTTTTTTTTAAATTTTCAGTGACCTAATTAGTTAGGTCACTATGTCAAACAGTATATAAAAAATATATAAAAGCACAATGTAAAAATTTTATATTAGAGTAAAAATATTTATTGTTTTTAAAAAGCTAAAAACAGCAGACACATTGTCATTGTCAGAAAAAATCTGACTGAGTGTATACGCCTCAGTCAGATGAATAAAAGCGGTAAAACGGATATTGCTAAAATCTGGACATTCAACTAAAATGTGTCTAATTGTTAAAATTGTGCCACAGGACTCACACATAGGAGGATCATCCGCCCTCAGCAAAAATGAATGAGTCAAATGACTATGTCCTATGCGGGCCCGGGCAAGAACAACTTCCTCCTTACGATTCCTGCGCAGACTAGACTGCCACGGTTCAATTACAGGCTTTATGCGATGTAATTTATTCGCAGTCTGTCTATTCCATGAATCTTGCCATTGGGAATGTAACTTTTGATGTACTATTTGCCTGTAGTCTGTATAGGGGACTAACAGGCAGCAGTTATTATTGGGAATTGCTGATTTGGCTGCGGCGTCAGCCAAATCATTTCCCCTAATCCCAATGTGGCTGGGAATCCAGCAGAAGCGGACGTCATATTCGCGTTCACGGAGAACGTGAATCTTCTGCTGAATGCTAGACAGAACTGGATGAGGATTATACCTCACAGATATTAAAGCCTGTAACATGCTAAGAGAGTCGGAATATAAAATGAACCGTTGGTATTGGCATACACTAATGTGATCCAAGGCTAACTCTACGGCGTGCAGCTCTGCAGTAAAGATACTGCATTCAGAGGGAATCTGCTCCGATGTAGTGCTGTCTGTAAAGACAGCAGCAGATCCCACATATAATTCCGACTTCGAACCGTCTGTGTAGACTGGCGCGAAGTCGGAATATTCAGCTGGGTGTGCTGAATAAAGCTGCAGGTAGACCGAAGATGGAGTGTCCGACTTTCCCCAATTTCTACGGGACAAGTCACATGCTGGGACACGAGCATGCCAGGGTGGAAAGGGTTGCTTTGGTGTTTGGGCAACCTTGTCTACCTTCATATTAAGTTCTTTGAGTAGCTCTTGGAGACGAATACCAAAAGGACGATTGGCAGTCTTACGGGTGTTGTACAAATTTTCCCATCGTGCCTCAAAAACGAATGGCCACGCAGGATGGTCTGGCAGGGATTTCAGTTTTAAGGCGTACTTTAGAGACAACTGCTTACGACGAAGCGATAACGGTGGTTCGTTTGCTTCGACGTATAAGCTCTGGACAGGAGATGTTCGAAATGCTCCAGTAGCGATACGTAGAGCCCGATGATGGACAGGGTCCAGCCATCGAAGGGCACTTTCTCTGGCTGAAGTATATACTTGGGACCCATAATCTAATTTGGATCGCACAAGTGCACGGTACAGCCGTAGTAGGGTGCATCTGTCTGCTCCCCAAGATGTAGAGGAGAGCGAGCGGAGAATATTAAGCCGACGTGTGCCCTTTGTGCGGAGCTGACGGATATGATCCAAAAAGTTCAATTTTTTTTATCGAATATGAGTCCCAAGAATTTTATGTTCGCTGCTACTGGAATGGCATTTTGTCCGAGCCTTAATTCAGGTTCAGGATGAAGATTACGCTTGCGACAAAAGTGTACGCAAACGGTCTTCTCCGGCGAGAACTGAAGCCATTAGCAAGTGCCCAGGAATTCAGACTATCAATGGCTTTCTGCAGTTGTCTTTCAATAACCCTCATGTTGCACGACTGGCAAAAAATGCTAAAGTCATCAACATAGAGGGCACTGTTTACAGTTGGAGGAAGTTGTTCTGTGATGGAATTTATTTTTATGGCAGAAAGCGTGACACTTAATACTGATCCTTGTGGTACTCCCTCCTCTTGGCTAAAGGAACGAGAGAGTGAGGATCCCACACGAACTTGGAACGATCGTTTGGCGAGAAAGTTTTGAATAAAAAAGGGGAGATGCCCTCTAAGGCCTAGGTTATGTAAATCTTTTAAAATGCCAAATCTCCAAGTTGTGTCATACGCTTTTTCCAAGTCAAACGACACCGACACCAAGTGTTCGCGTTTTAGGAAAGCATCCCGGATGGATGCTTCCATTCTAATAAGATGGTCCAAAGTGGACCGGTTTCTTCGGAAGCCGCACTGGATGTTAGAGAGAAGGTCATTTGTTTCTAGATACCAAATTAAACGAGAATTAGCCATTCTCTCCAGGATTTTGCACAGACAGCTAGTCAGAGCAATAGGACGATAATTGGTGGTGACTTTTGGATCCTTTGATGGCTTGGGAAAGGCAAGAACGATAGCCTTTCGCCAGGAGTCCGGAAACTGCCCTTCAGTAAAGATTCTGTTATACAGAAGGAGCAGACAATCCATAGATTTTGATGAAAGATGTTTAATCATTTCATAATGGATGCTATCTGGTCCAACGGCACTTGCTTTGGAAAGAGCGAGGGCCCTTTTCAGTTCCAGAATAGTGAAATCCCCGTTGTTGGGATAAATGCTCTTAGATTTAAAGCTAAGTGCCTGTTTTTCGATTTTATATTTCAGGACCAGAAACTCTGGGGAATACGAAGATGTTGCAGAGATCTTGGAGAAAGTCTCCCCAAGAGAATTAGCTATTGCAGTTGGATCTGCAATAGCGCATCCATTATAATCTAGGATTGAAGAAGGGTGGGATGTATATTTTCTCTTCATTTTCCGGATTTTATCCCAGACTACCTTAGAGTTGGTAGACTGGTTAATAGATGATGTAAAACGGATTTTGACTCTGACGACGGATGTAGCGTGCTTTGGCTCGTGCACGTTTAAAGGCTATAAGGTTGGTCTTGGTAGGATATCGGCGGAATATCCCCCACGCTTTTGTTTTGAGCCTTTTTGCTGCTGTGCATTGTGAATTCCACCAAGGTTTGGGATATGGTGGAAACCGGGCAGATGTTTTTTGGAACAGCATTCGCAGCTGCTTGGACAATATTTTCTGTGATGTACTTAAATGCATCATTGATAGCCTCTTGACTGACTGTGCTAATATCAAAATTTGCCTGATGTTGGAAGGCAGTCCAGTCAGCCTGATCAATCTTCCACCGTGGTAACCTGAAGGGAAGACATGGTCTCCCACTGTGTAACAAGGTTATCACAGGGAAGTGATCGCTTCCGTATGGATTCTCCTCCACTTCCCAGGTGAGTGAAGGGAGTAGAGAAGGGGAGCAGATAGAGAGATCAATGGCAGAAAAAGTACGGGTAGACATGTGGAAGAAGGTGTTTGTTCCAATATTTAGAAGGGAAAGGTCATTGTCATTGAGCATACGCTCTATGACTCGTCCCCTTCCGTTGATGTTAGCACTACCCCTCAGAGTGTTATGTCCGTTAAAGTCCCAGAGAAGTAAGAAAGGGGGAGGCAGCTGCATTAGAAGATCATCAAGGTCTGCCTGGGTGATGTCAGTCCCAGGTGGCAAATAGATGGAGCACACAGTTATTAGAAATCCCACTGAAAGGCGAATTGCAACAGCCTCTATACTGGTTGTAATTAGCAAGGGCTGTACTGGGGTCTGGTTACCCACAAGGATAGCCACTTCCCCATGTACAGAGCCATCCGCAATTCTATCCTTTCGAAAAATTGTGATGTTATGCATGGTGGGATCATCACTTGCCTTTAGATATGTCTCCTGCAAGCAAAAGCAAACTGGCTCGTGCTTTTGCAGGAGGGCCTTCATGTCATCGATATTTCGCCGGAATCCACGACAATTCCATTGTAGGAATTTAGCCATTATTTTGGCTTGGTGGGTCCATCAGGCGGCTTCCGAGGTGCTGAGGGCTTACTTTTATAAGTCTTGGATTTATCTTTTTTGGGGAAGAATGGACGCTGTCCCGTGTCCATTTCTTCCTCCGCAAAGAGTTCCAAGACTGAATCTTCGGGTACCTCCTTCTGCTCAATATCCATCTTATCTTGGGTATTAGGGGGAATTTCCCCTTTCTTATTCTTTTCTTTCATAATTACCTTTGTTGCTTGTGGAGCGTTAGGCGGTACCGATATAGGAGTGGCAGCTGATTGGTCCTTCTGTGTAGGTTTTTGAGAACTTAAAAGATATCGCGCGATGGGAGTGAAAGACTCCTTTGGAGGAATGGTCATGTCCGTCTGAGTTCCGACGGAACATCTCCCTGCTACCTTCTGGGCGTAGGTAGGTTTCTTGATATTCAGGGGTTTGACCGATTTCCTTGCCTCCTGTTACGATATATTTAGCTCTGCCTTCAGCCGTTGAATTTCTTTTTCTTCTTTCCACCTCTGGCATGCTCGTGTATAGGCCGGGTGTTCGCCTTCACAGTTAATACAGGTGGGTTTTGCGGCTGAACATGCTGTTGTTTCGTGGTCCTTTGCACCGCATCGAGCGCATGCAAGGACTCCACGGCAGGCCATTTGAGAATGTCCATACTTCTGGCATTTAAAACACCGTAAAGGGTTCGGAACGTATGGACGCACTGAACAGTTGATGTATCCAGCTTTAATCTCATCAGGAGGTTTAGGAGAGTTAAAAGTCAGGATAACGCTCCTGGTTTTAACAATTTTACCATCCCTTCGCGCAGTAATTCTCTTGACGGCAATGACTCCCTGTGGTTTTAATTCTGAGCAGATTTCCTCCTCGGTTACATCGAGAAGGTCCCACTCCGAAATGACACCTCTGGATGAATTGAGTGTTCTGTGTGGTGTCACTGTTATAGGGATTCCTCCGATTGATGTTGTTCGGAGGAGATGTTCAGATTGCCTGTCATTTTAGTAGTTTCAATTAAGAGGTCTCCAGAACGAAGCCTCTTAACTGATTTGGGTGGACCTGCTTACCCGTCTAACCCTTTTTGAATGAAAAAGGGCGACATTTTACCAATCGGTGTCTCATTGGTAGAATGCATGATTAAGAACCTTGGGACTGGCCCTGATGGTACTTCAGTTCTCTGCCTTTTTTTAGCAATAATGCTATCAGTATCATTGTCTATGTTTTCAAATAGGGACCGGGTTGGGGCACCTGAAGAAATAAGTTTATCAGGATTCATGAGTTTTTTTAAGTGGTTCAGTGCCCGGGCTCCCCACCCACCACGGAGCCCAAACGGCGCCCACTACCCGGCATGCAATAAATGCGCTCGGGAGTGGGACGCCAATGCTACCCAGACACCATACCCGCACCGCCGCCAGCCTGAATCCTGTCCCTCGGACCATGAGGGTAGGGGCATGGCTTTGAAACGGTTGACCATCGCAGGCGAGCCTACTAGCCGATTGATCCTACCCGGGCCTTCCAGGACCACCCGTCTTGTCGAAGCAGGGGCCAAAGTGGTGTATTGAAGCTGGGCCCCTCAACCACCAGGATCCCCCTTTCCGAATTTCCACGGGTCGCAGCGCATGGCAAACACGCCGGATTCCATTGATGTAAGCCCGGAATTTTGAGTTTGATTTGGGTTTTATTGGCGCATTAGCAACTTAGGCTATAATGCGCCAAGACCAGGTCATGTATAAAAGAGTAAACTTTCAGTGACCTAATTAATTAGTTCACTATGTCAAAAAATTTAGCAAATGTATAAAAGGTAAATCAACAAAAATTCACAATAAAATGTAAATTTTATATATAAGCGAAAACGTTTATTGATTTTAAAAAGCTAAAAACAGCAGACACGTGGTCATTGTCGGATAAAATCTGGCTGAGTGTATAAGGCTCAGCCAGATGACTAAAAGCGGTAAAATAAAAATCACGTTCAGGGGTAAAACGTGGACACACGGTTAAAATGTGATAAATAGTTAAAATGGTGCCACAGTTCTCGCACATAGGACAGTCATCTGCCCTCAGCAGAAAAGCATGTGTAAGATGACTGTGTCCTATGCGGAGGCGAGCTAAAACAACTTCCTCTCTGCGGTTCCTGCGCAGTAAGCCCGGAACCTAGGCTGTGGGCGTTGGATCCCAGTGATGCTAGTCTGGAAGTCCAGCAGCGTCACTGGGAGGTCCCCTCACCACGTGTACAGGTGCCCACGTCGAGGGGCAGAATGTGCTGGAATCCAGCAGAAGGTGATCATTTGGTGGCGCTCTTCAATCTGCAGTAATAATCTTCTAATTTCATTTAGAAAAGGGTGAACTTTATCTGTGGAGTTAGATAATGCCATAATTGAGCTGAGGGAATCAGTGTAAATAACAGATTTTAATGAGCAGTCAGAACAGAGATTTTCTAAGGCTAGTTTAATTTATATAATTCTGCTGAGAATATACTGAATTCAGGTGGAAGGGCTGCTGAAATAGTGGTATTTAGGAACACTGCTGCTGCTCCAACATTTTAGTTAGATTTAGAGCCATCTGTGTAAATTGGAGAAAAGTCAAAATATTTGTGAGTGTGAATTGCAGGAAGTTGTTTCACATTTGATGCTTGAAGAACATTTTTCCCCCACTGGCAAAGGTAAGTGTCACAGGTGGGTAGAGGAGTAAGAGTCCATGGTGGTTGAGTGCATGTTACTACTTCTTGTACAGAATGAATGGAAACTTTCCAAACTTGCATCAGTTCAAGAAGGCGAAGACCAGCTGGTTTTACTATACTAGGCTTACTTCTGTAGAGGTTTTCTAATCGTGCATTAAATAAGTATGACTGAATTGGATGTGAGGCACAACTTTGTATTTTGACAGCTTACTTCAGTAGCAGTGTTTTCCTACGTAGTGTTAACGGGGGCTCATGAGCGTCAATGTAGAGGCTATGTGCTGCTGATGTTCTGAAAGCTCCAAGTGCAATCCTCAAAGCACTGTGTTGAACTGGATCAAGCCAGCCCAAAACACTTGCTCTGGCAGAATCATAGACAGGAGCACCATAATCAAGACGGGATCGGATTAATGCCCTGTATAGCCGAAGTAAGGAGGTGCGATCTGCACCCCATGTTAGGGCGGATAAAGTTCTGAGTATATTTAACTTTTTTAAACAGGAAGTACGTACATTTTTAATATGGTCTAAGAAATTTAATTTGTTTTCAAGGAGTAATCCTAGAAATCTGATGTTACTATTGACTGGGATGGAGAAGTTGGAAATTTGGAGTTCAGGATCCAGATGGAGTTTGCGTTGTCGACAAAAATGGATAGCAAATGTTTTCTGTTGTGAGAGTCGATAGCCGTTAAGGGTGGCCCATTGTTGTATTTTATTCAGTGATATCTGAAGCTGCCTTTCAATTGATCTCATGCTTTGGGAATGACAGGAAATGGAAAGGTCATCCGCGTAAAGATATGACTCAACTGTGTTTGGAAGCTGTTTAGTGATGGAATCGATTCAAAGAGCAAAAAGAGTGGCACTCAGCACAGATCCCTGAGGAACGCCTTCTTCCTGAATGAAAGTTGTAGAGAGGTCATTTTGGTATTTTACTTGAAACGATCTAGTGTATAGGAAGTTCTGTACAAATATGGGAAGGTTTCCCCTTAGACCGAGAGAATAAAGATCACTAAGTATGCCATGTCGCCAGGTGGTGTCAAAGGCTTTCTGTATATCTATAGTAACCATTACCAGATGCTCGTGTTTAACGAACGCATTGTGAATGGCAAATTCAGCCTTGATCATGAGATCTAAGCATGATCTGTTTTGTCGAAAGCCATGCTGACTATTGCTCATGAGATGTTGTGACTCTATGATCCAGACGAGTCTATTGTGGGCAATTTTTTCAAGGATTTTGCTGAGGCAGCTTGACAGAGATATAGGTCTATAGTTATGGGGATTGGTTGGATCTTTTCCAGGCTTCAGGAACGCCAAAACAATAGAGTGGTGCCAAGAAGCTGGATAAGTTTTTTCTAAAAAAATACGGTTGTAAAAGACCAGGAGGAGGCGCAAAGCTTTGTCATCAAGATGTTGCAGCATGATATAATAGATCCCATCTGGTCCTGCGGCACCATTACGAGCTGTTTTAATGGCATGCAATAATTCAGGATATTGTAGAGGTTTGTTATATGGCAGAATGAGGGCAGTTTGGAAGTTAATAGAATACCGTTCTCGACTGTTTTTAATTCGTTGGAAAGATGTAGTATAAGCTGATTTTGCTGAGATCTCAGCAAAAGTATTGCCCAAAGCGTTAGCTATATCCGAGGGACTAGTTAAATCTCGCCCATTCCAGGAGAGCACTGGAGAGGGTATGGTTGGAAACTTACCAGAAAGCTGTCTAATTTTTTTCCAGATTAATTTGCTGTCAGTATTTCTGTTAATTGTTGATGCAAAACGGGTCCAGGATTCTTTTTTGTCTTGCCTCTGTATGAAGCGTACTTTTGCCCTTTCTTTCTTATAATTTATCAGATTGGCTGTGATTGGATATTGCCGAAACAAATTCCACGCTTTATTTTTTGCTTTTTTTGCTTTGGTGCATTCCTCATTCCACCAATAATTATAGTGCTTTCGACCTGGTGGATTTGATAATGGTATTGTATCTTTAGCCACGTTTAAGAGATGTGACGTTATGTAATCTGTCACATCATCAATACGGTGGAGACGGATTTTTTTCTCATCGAAAGAGATTGATGACTGAAATTTTGCCCAGTTTGCTCTTGTAAATTTCCATTTCCTGCAGGGTTTAGTTAAAGGAGTCTGTGCTATCAATACCTTGCTTACGATTGGGAAGTGATCACTGCACATAGTATCGTTTATAATATACCACTCTATGATCGGGACCAGTACTGGAGAACAAATGGAAAGATCTATTGCTGAAGTATGTCCAGTTGGGAGCTGAATGTGAGTGTGCGTTCCAGTATTCAGTATGGTGAGGTTTAGTGCATCTAAAAGTCTTTCAATGAGTCGACCACGTGTATCCAATTTAGAAGCACCCTATAGGGAGTTGTGCCCATTAAAGTCCCCTAATATACAGAGAGGTGGAGGTATCTGTATGAGGAGGTCTTCACGTTCTTTTAAACAATAAGTATGGTTTGGTTGTAAATAGATTGAGACTAGTGTTATTGCAATATGGAGAGTTATACGAACCGCTACAGCTTCTATTTCAGTTCGAAGTGGATATGCTTAGTTGGCATCTTTGAATTTATCAGGATTGCTACACCACCGTGGGCAGTATTTGCTGTATTGCGATCTCTTCGATAAAGGCAGTAGTTCTTTATCGATGGAGAAATTTGCGAGGTTAAGTAAGTTTCTTGGAGACAGAGAGCAATTGGAGAATACTGGTTAATCAGATTACGGATATCATCTGTGTTGCAACGAAAGCCTCTGCAGTTCCATTGTACAATGAAGGCCATTATTTGTGTTTAATTGTTTGAGATGTATCTGATTGCTTTTTGAAGGTGACTGGTTTATGACGTTCCAATTTTTGTTTGTCTTTTTTTAGGAAAACTGGCCGACCAGTGTCCATTTCTTCTTCTTCGGCATGAATTTCTAATATTGGATCTTCCTGTAGAGTAGGAGATGTCGCTGGTATTGCAAGAGGAGTGTTACTTGCCTGATCTGAATGCTTGGGGTTACTGGACTGTTTCTGAGAGAGGACAGCTCGAGCCCAGTCAGAGATTAATATGTTTGAGGGGACAGTAACTTCAGTTTGGGTGGATACTGTTTGTTGGTTTTGTGCAACCTTTGCATAGGTACGTTTGGGCATGGTAGGAGCAATTATTTTCCTTGCTTCTTGAAAGCTTACCTTGTTCTCAACCTTATATTTAACAATTTGTTTCTCAGTTTTCCATCTCTCACAAGTTCTAGAATATGCAGGATGGTTATCTTTAGAGTTGGGTTGTTGTTGTTGATTAAGGGTTTAATGACACAAGGGCATCAATGGCCAAGATGTGTCTTTTCCAAGTTTTGTTGTAAATCAAACTTTTTTTTTTTTTTTTTATTAGATTTGTTTGTCAAATCTGATTTGCTGGATAAAATTAAGCAATTCCTCTATATTCGCAGAATTGTCTAAGATCTGTTGAAGGGTAACTGGATTCTGGTTATTGCATGAACTCTGAAAACAAAGCAATCTGGAATTTCTGAATCGAGGGCATACCAAAAGAATGTGTTTTACGGAAAGCTGAACTTGGCATTGGACACAGAGTGGGGGATTTTTGTTTGCCAATAGATGAAAATGAGTAAGATGAGTATGGCCAATTCTCAGTCTGGCAAGTATTACTTCTTCTCTGCGACTCTCTCTGATGCTGGACTTCCATATTTCTGGATTAGGTTTTATTTCCTGCAGTTTATTGTTGATTTCATTTTTCCATATTTGAGACCATTCATTTTCACTTTCTCTAATAATGATTGGACTAAAATCGGTGTGTGGCACTATCATTGTTTTATTTGGCAGTTCGGATGCTGACTTAGCTGCAATGTCTGCTTTTTCATTGCCTTCTATTCCGCAGTGTCCTGTGATCCAGCAAAGAGTTATTTTGGATTGTTTCTTTTGACAGAGGTTGATTAGAAAGTCAATTTCTTGTAGGAGAGGATGACGAGAATGTTGTTTATCCTGTATGGCTGAAATAGCACTGAGTGAATCTGAATATATTAAGACAGAAAGGGACGAGTGTTGACATATTTCACTTAATGCAAGCTGTATAGCATACAGCTCTGCAGTTAGAATGCTGCACTCAACTGGAAGGGATTTTGAAATTACTTGCGATGGGAGCACGGCTGCTGCACCTACATGTGATTGGCTCTTAGATCCATCCGTATAGATTATGAGTTTCCCAGTGTGTTGAGAAGTATAGTTGGCATACAACTGTCGGATATTACATGGTGGAATGGTATTTTTTGGCCACTGAGCGAAATAAAGATCAATGTTTATATGATGTCTATTCCATGGGGGTAAGGGCATATTTTCATTTTCCGCAATTTTATTGAGATCGAGTTTCCACTTTTTTATTATTTCTTGAAGACGAATCCCAGCAGGTCTGGGTTCATTAGGCTTAGATTCATAAAGTGTTGGCCATAAAGGTTGGTTGAGGTATACCCAACAAGGGTGAGTTGGAAAGCTTCTTATTTTGGCAGCGTATTGGCAGAGTAGGCGTTGTCTTCTAAGATGAAGTGGAGGGTCATGTGCTTCTATATACAAGCTTTGAACTGGCGAGGTTCTGTAGGCGCCTAATGCTGATCGAAGGGCACTGTGTTGAATGGTGTTCACAGAGCGTAAGATGCTTTTTTTTGCTGATGCATATACTATAGCTCCATAGTCTAATCGTGACCGGATTAGAGCACGATACAAATTCAGTAATGACTGTCTGTCAGCACCCCAAGATGTTGAGGATACTGCACGAAGGATGTTTAGTTTCTGGAGGCACGTAGTTCGTAGATAGGTCACATGTTTACGAAAATTTAATTTGGTGTCTAAATTCAGACCCAATAATCTTATGGAGTCTGTCATCGGTATTTCTCTGCCTTTCAGTTTTAATACAGGTTCCGGATGAAGCGATCGTAATTTACAGAAGTGTATTGCTGCTGTTTTCCCCTCGGTTAATTGATAGCCGTTGCTTTCTGTCCAAGTTTCAATTTTGTTTATTGCTATCTGTAGTTGTCTTTCAATGGTAGCCATGTTGGATGATTGACAGGAAATAGTAAGATCGTCTGCATACATATAAACTTCTACTGTGGCTGGGATGTCTCTTGTAATGCTACTGGTACGTAAAGCAAAGAGTGTGGCACTTAAAATAGATCCCTGAGGTACTCCTTCTTCTTGTGTGTGAATTTTGGATAGCTCATTCTGGAATCTTACTTGAAAGGTCCTGAGGTGAAGAAAATTCTGTATGAATCTAGGCAGGTTACCTCTCAGTCCAAGTTTGTATAAGTCTTGGAGGATTCCATATCTCCAGGTTGTATCGAATGCTTTGGTAATATCGAAAGTTATCATTACCATGTGCTGTTTTTTAAGAAAAGCATTTCGAATGTGAGCTTCAACCTTGATGTGCACATCAGTTGTACTCCTGTTACGGCGGAAACCAAATTGATTGCATGATATAGCATCTTGATCTTCAACAATCCAGACAAGTCTCTTGTGAACCATCTTTTCTATTATCTTTCCTAAACAGCTGGTCAAAGATATAGGACGATAATTATTGGGAGAGGAAGCATCTTTCCCGGCTTTTGCTATGGCTACCACAACTGAATGATGCCAGGTATCAGGGTAAACATTCTCCTCAAAGATTCTATTGTAAAATTTCAGTAGTATAGATTTTGAGTTTGAGTTGAGGTGGCAAAGCATTATATAGAAAATGCCATCTGGTCCAGCAGAACTATTTCTAGAATTCTGGAGAGCTTCGTTGAGTTCATTCATAGTGAACGGAAGGTTATAAGAATGAGGTTGTTTTGTAACGAAGTTAATTTTATATTTTTCCATGGACATTTTTTTGCGTCTAAATGAGTCTTCATAAGATTGAGATGATGAAGTGACTGCAAATGTTTGCGCTAAAGCCTCTGCAATATCAGTTGGAGAAGAAATATCTATTCCTTTCCAGGTCAAGATTGGGGCTTTGGTTTGTTGGCACTTTCCACTGAGGATACGGATCTTTCTCCAAATTATTCTGGGGTCAGTGTTTCTGCAGATGGTAGAACTGAATCGAATCCACGCATCCTGTTTAGCTTTTCGACGAATTCGGCGTGCTTCAGCTTTCAGCCGTTTATAGTTTATAAGGTTTTCCATTGTAGCATTTCGGCGAAAAGTGTTCCAAGCTTTGTTTTGTTTCCTTTTGGCAAGATAGCAGTCCCTTGTCCACCAATTATTATACCTTTGTTTTGTAAGGTTAACTTTCGGTATTGCGCTGGTAGCAGCTCCAAGTAGTTGTTCTACTATATGTCTAGTGGCATTATTAATAGGTGCAGTAAGAATCAGATGGTTATCAAATTGCACTGTTTTCGAAAACTTCTCCCAGTTAGCTCGGTGAAAATTCCATGTAATTCTTTGGTTAGATGTATAGTTTGTATCTGTCTGTATTTTGCAAATTATAGGAAAGTGATCACTATTGTGAAGGTCAGTCAATACTGTCCAATCAAAGCTAGGATAAATAGACGAGGAACATATGGACAGATCCAGAGCGGAGCTGGAAACTGTAGGCAAGTGGATATAAGTATGCACACCGGTATTCAGTAGTGTTAAGTGATGGTTATCAAGTAGAGTTTCGATCATCCTCCCTCTACGATCCATGTTCGGGGAACCCCACAAAGGATGATGAGCATTTAGATCACCGAGAAAGCATACAGGTTGGGGCAGTTGATTAATTAAGTTGTCAAGTTCCGCAATGGAACAAGAAAAGTTTGGTGGAATATAAATGGAGACAAGAGTGAGATTAATTCCAAGAACAATACGAACGGCTATTGCTTCTAGATTAGTGGAAAGCTGAACGGGTTTCGATGGTACGTTACTACGAACTAATATTGCTACTCCTCCTCTTGCTGGAGAATCAGAACATCTGTCACGTCTATATAGTGTATACCGTGAGAAGTGTGGGGTATAATTTGATGATAAATAAGTTTCCTGTAGACAAATACATGCAGGATCATGCTGGTGCATTAGGTATTTTAATTCGTCAAGATTGCTTCTTAGTCCTCTACAATTCCATTGAATAATTTTCTGCATTACTTGGGTTTAGGTTAGGTGGATTGGTCTGATCGTTTGTTTTTCCCTCGATCCTGTTTATATTTATCTCGTTTTGATAAGACTGGGCGAGTAATATCCATCTCATCATCAGCATGAAGCATGAGAACAGCATCATCATTGTCTAATTTCTCATCGGTTTCCATGGTTCGTTCAGTTGGTTTATTTTGTGTACGATGAACATCTTTCTCCTTTGATAATGTGTCTGAGTTTGGAACGTCTTGTTGTGGTTTGGATGGCTTTGTATTAGTAGTATTTGATAGACTCTTTGTCTTTGTTGCTGTTAGTGTCTCACCATCCGCAAGGATGGATCTAGCCCATTGAATAAGAGATAATTTAGGAGGAATAGTAATATACGTCTGAGTAGAAAATTCTTTAGTGTTTTTGACTGCATTGGAATATGTTTTGGCAGGCATCACGTTTAATATCTGTTTACGTGCCTCTTGGTAAGATACATTTTTCTCTACCTTGTACTTCATTATTTTCTTTCCCGTTTTCCATAATTCGCAAGTTCTAGAATATGCGGGGTGAGTACCCTGGCAATTGGGACACTTTGGCGTTGCTGCTGTACATTCAGTTTGGGAATGGTCGGATGAGCCACACAGGGGACAGATTGTCTTACCTTGGCATGCTGTTTGAGAATGACCATACTTCTGGCATTTAAAGCATCTAAGTGGATTTGGTATATATGGTCGGATTTTACAGGAAAGGTAGCCAGCTTTTACTGATTCTGGTAGATTCGGACTGCTGAAGGTAAGGATAACATTTCTTGTGGGTGTAAGGACACCATCTTGTTTGGTCATAATTCTCTTAACTCCGACAACACGTTGTGCTTTAAGTTCTTCGGCAATTTCTTCCTCAGAAACATTAAGGAGGTCCCATTCCGAGATGACTCCCTTTGAGGTGTTTAAAGTTCTGTGAGGGGTTACCGAGATGGGAAGGCCTCCGAAGGTCGTTTGCTTCAGGAGTTGTCTAGAATGACTGGGATGGGAAGTCTCTATAAGAAGATCTCCTGAGCGAAGGCGTTTGACAATTTTGGGAGTACCTGCTACAGCCTCTATGCTTTTCTGCACAAGAAATGGCGATAAGCTACTAAGAGGTTTCGTTGATAACGAGTGTACAATTAGAAAAGCAGGTAGGTCATGTGAAGAATCATCTTTTTTGATTCTTTTTGCTTGAGATGACTCAAGTTCATGCGAGCACGTAGGCTCTACAGTTGGTGATATTAATGGATCCATATTTGCTCCTTTTCGCCCTGAGTATTAGATTAATACTCAGATTACCAGCCCCGCCACGTGGAGGCAGGAGCGGTGCCACCAGTGACCAAGCGATAAGAGATTAGTGGTTAGTGTGTTAGAGAAGTGGTTATATATATATAAATATAAAAGAAAGGTGTCTTTCCTTCCTTGATAGAAGCTAAGTTCTTTATTTAGAAAAAGCCAAAATTAAATAATTTTATAAATAAAGAGGGTTTTAACAATCTCTACAATCTGTCGCTTAGAGAAAAGACGCTTTCAAATCACTTTGGAAATATCGCTATGATCACTCGCTTGGCACTCGGGGCCTTAGAGTTGGGACATGTCTTTTCTGTCGCCAAACATTCAGACTGAGTATGATCGGAACATCCACAGTTTGGACAAACTGGGTTTCCTCTACATGTTGTCTGAGAGTGACCATACTTTTGGCACTTGTAGCATCTCAAGGGATTGGGTATATACGGGCGAACACGGCAAAGTAGATAGCCAGCTTTTACTGTTGATGGTAGGTTTGGGGAATTAAATGTAAGAATGATATTCCTGGTAGGCATAAGGTTATTGTCTTTTTTAATCATGATTCTTCTTGATGCAATAACATTTTGATCCTGAAGTTCTTGGGTTAATTCATCCTCTGTCACGTTCAACAAATCCCAAACTAGAAATCACACCTTTGGATGTATTTAAGGTAGCATGGGGAGATACTTTAATTGGTATCCCAGCAAAATTTGAAAGTTGTAAGAGTTTCTCTGAATGTTTACTTGTTGTTGTTTCTAAAAGAAGGTCTCCAGATTGCAGCCTTCTCACAGTCTTCGGAGAACCTGCAATACTCTCCAGGTGTTTCTGGATGAGGAAAGGAGATAATTTGCTGAGAGGTTGTTCTGAAAGTGAATGTAAAATTAAAAAGGAAGGAAACTCTTTGGTTGTTGAATTTGTTTTCAACCTCTTGGGTTGTGAAATGTCATGATCAATTTCAGTAAGTGGCCGAGAGCTTGTCGGCTCTAAAGATGGATAATCATTTTGCTCCATCTTTGCTCCTTTTCGCCCTTGGCAGATGAGCTTTTCTGCCAAGGTTTCCGGCCCCGCCACGGGGAGGCAGGAGCAGTGCCTGGTGTTGTTGTTGTTGTTGTTGTTGTTGTTAGGTTTGTTGGTGCATCAGCAACTGTGGCTATAATGCACTGATTTCTGACTAGTATATCTTTGCTGTTGATGCTGATTCTGATAAAAATTTAAACAAGGTGATATTTATCAATTGATTTTAGGAAAACAAAAACGTCATCCATATCTTGACGATCTTCCAGAATATTACGTAGTGTTAATTGATTGCAATTTTTGGAAAGTAGGGAGAAAGCAGTTTTTCGTTCTCTTAGATATAGCGGGCATTCGATAACGATATGCTTTACAGTGAGTGGACATGAACAGTTACTGCATTGTGGGGCATCTTCCTTTCTTAATAGATAACTGTGAGTGAGGTATGTGTGACCTATGCGCAGTCGTGCTAGTACAGTTTCTTCTTTTCTATTTCCTCTCAGACTGGAGCGCCACTGTTTGGGTTCTTTCTTTATTTCAAAAAGTTTATTATTTATTTCTTTTTCCCATATATGTTTCCAATGTTCTTTAGAGGTCTGCTGTATAATGGATTTATAGTCAACATAAGGTGTCCTGAAATTGTAAGAAATAGGATTTGAAGCATTTTTGGCAGCTAAATCTGCCTGTTCATTTCCTGGGATTCCAGAGTGTCCAGGAATCCAACAAAAAATTATGCGGTGACCACGTGCATGAATTGCCATTAACTGAGTCCAGATTTGTTGTACCAGAGGATGACTGTTGGGGCGTTTACTTTGCATACAATTCACGGCACTTAATGAATCGGTATATATTATGGATTGAGTATATGAGGCTTCTTTTATTTTCTCCAGGGCTAGTAAAATACCATACAACTCAGCAGTATAATTACTACATTCTGAGGGAAGCTGTTTGGCGATGATAGCATCTGGCAGGACTACAGCTGTACCAACCTTACTGGCAGTCTTGGATCCATCTGTATATATCTGCATATAACTCCTAAACTGAATTGAGTGGGCCAGATGTAATTGTCTGATGTTAATATCTGGAAGATTATTCTTCCCCCATTTCTGGAAATATCTGTCAACGTATGTTGTGGGTATTTGCCATGGCTGGATTTGCATGCTAGTATCCTGCATTATGTTATTCATGCTGATTCCCCAGCTAGTGTTTAGAGCTTGAAGCCTAATGCCAGATGGTTTGTTGAGACGTGATTTAGTACGATAGAGGTTTTCCCATTTTGGTCTGAAGAGATATTGCCATATCGGGTGATGTGGAAAGCTGCTGATTTTTGCGGCATAATTTAGGAGAAGAATTTGTCGCCGAAGGTCTAGCGGCGGTTCATTGGCTTCCGTATATAGACTTAAAATGGGAGATGTACGAAAGGCACCCAGTGCTATTCGAAGTGCACTATGATGAATGGGATCAAGCCATTTCAGGACACTTGGCCTGGCTGAGGCGTATGCAGGAGATGCATAGTCTAAGCGGGATCTAATTAATGAGCGGTATAAATGTAGCAACATGTAGCGATCTGCACCCCATGTCATAGAGGAGATTACTCTGAGAATATTTAGTTTCTTAAGACAACTGGTACGAATATATTTTATATGTTCAAGGAAGTTTAATTTTTTATCAAGTATTATACCAAGAAAACGAATGCTTGGTTGAAATGTAATACAATGGGAGTCTAACTGGAGGTTTGGATCAGGATGCAATGTACGTTTACGACAGAAGTGTACTGCAGTTGTTTTCGGTTTAGAAATTCTGTAGCTTGTTTGTTTGTTTGTTTGTTTGTTTCGGGATTTATTGGGCGCATCGGCAACTATGACCATAGTGCGCCATACATATGATAGTTATGCATGCTATTTCTTCCCAATTACAGAAAATGGAAAAAGAAACCAGAAAATAATTTTTTTTCCCTAACTAAAGGAGGTGATATACTTTAATCATCTTCAGAAAGTTATATATGCTTGAGACATTTGTTTCATTGTTTAAAATTGAGGTAAGTGTAGGATCTTTTGTTGTGGCTGAAGTGCAAAGAATCTGGCGTTCTCTTGTATATTTTGTGCATTCGACCAGAATGTGTTTCACTGAGAGCAGTGTATTACAGTGATGACATTGAGGGGGTATTTCTCCTCTTAAAAGATAACCATGAGTGATATTTGTGTGGCCTATTCGCAGTCGAGCCAAAATTACCTCTTGATGTCGGATTGAACTAAAGCTGGAAGGCCATCGCTCAAGGTTTGGCTTGATACTTCGAAGTTTATTATTAGGTTGATTTTCCCATGAAACTGCCATTGGCACATGCATTTTTTCTGGATTATTGGTCGATAGTCTTGATGAGGCACTTTCCACTTTTTCTCGGGTGGTAGGTGAGCTGATTTGGCAGCATTGTCCGCGAGTTCATTTCCAGGAATTCCCATATGTCCTGGGACCCAGCAGAAATGTATGTTTTTTCCAAGTTCTGATAAGCTATGTAAAGAGCTGACTATTCTTTTCACGACTGGGTGGGTGATGTTCATGGTGTTTTTTAGTGCTTGAAGTGCACTTAAAGAATCTGTGAAAATTAAACTGTTGTTAATATCAGAGGACTCGATATGATTCAGTGCAACCTGAATTGCTATTAGTTCGGCGGAAAATATACCGAACTCAGGTGATAACTGATAAGCTAATGTGATGTTTGGAAAAACTGCGGCGATTCCGACGTGGACATCATTCTTTGATCCATCCGTATGTACTATGGAAAAGCTGGGAAACTGGTCCAATACTGCATGGTATAGTTGCGAGAAGTTTTCTCTATGCAAAGTAGATTTATTCCATTCATGCAGATGTAAGTCACATGAGGGTGGAATGATATTCCAAGGAGCAAGAGAGGATGGGAGGCTATGTGCCACATTGTCTAAGGTTAGATTTAGTTCTTCTAAGAGGTGTTTTATTCTCATACCCAAAGGACGATTAGCATTAGGGCGGTTTTGATATAACCTACTGTGCTGTGATGTGAAAAGTATGGGCCAGTTCGGGTGTTCCGGCATAGATCTAATTTTATAGGCGTAACGTAGTATCAGTTATTGTCGCCTGATTGAGAGAGGGGGTTCGTGTGCTTCAGCATATAAGCTATGTGTTGGAGATGTGCGATATGCCCCTAAAGCAACGCGTATTCCACTATGATGGATAGGGTCAAGCCAGCGAAGGGCACTAGGTCTTGCTGAACTATAGACTGGTGCTCCGTAGTCAAGTTTCGATCTTATTAATGCTCTATATAACCGTAATAAAGTAAGGCGATCAGCTCCCCAATTGGTTGCAGAGAGAACCCGGATGATATTTAGTTTTTGTTGACATGATGTTCTTAGTCTTTTGATGTGCTCAACGAAAGTGAGTTTATGGTCTAAAGTGATTCCTAAGAACCGTATGCTGGGATGAACTGTTATTTGTTGGCGATTCAGTTGTAGCTCCGGATTGGGATGGAGTTTGCGTTGGCGGCAAAAATGGATGCAAAATGTTTTTTCTGGACAAAGTTGAAATCCATTAGTCTGAGCCCATGAACAGATCTTATTTATTGCCACTTGCAACTGTCTCTCAATAGTATTCATATTTTTAGCATGACACCAAATACTAAGATCGTCTACAAACAGTGCTTTATCAACAGTGTCTGGAATTTGTCCGGCAATGGAGTTTATTGCAATTATAAAAAGTGAAGCACTGAGTACGGAGCCTTGAGGAACTCCTTCTTCTTGGGAAAATACTTGGGACAGTGAGGTTTTGAATCGTACCTGGAATGTACGCTTGCATAGGAAATTCTGTATGAAAATCGGGAGGTGACCACGAAGTCCATGACGATGTAATTCACGGAGTATTCCATACTTCCACGTGGAATCATAGGCCTTACTGATATCAAAGCAGACTAACACATGGTGTTCCGATCTGAGGAATGCATTACGGATGGAATTCTCTAGTCTGACTAGTATATCTAGTGTAGATCTGTTTTGTCGGACACCGTATTGTGCAGAATGTAGCAGATTGAGATTTTCAAGGTACCAGATCAGTCGGCGGTTTACCATCTTTTCGAGAATTTTGCAAATGCAACTGGTCAAGGCGATTGGTCTATAATGAGTGGGATTTGTAGGGTCTTTACCTGGTTTAGGGAAGGCAAGGACCGTAGCGTGATGCCATTGATTAGGAAATTTATCTTCCAGGAAGAGTCTGTTGAATAGATGAAGAAGTAACTGTAATGATTCGGTACTTAGTTCCTGAATCATGGAATAGTGGATGTTATCTGGTCCTACAGCACTGCGTCTAGATGTTGACAAAGCTCTATGTAATTCGTGTATGGTAAAAGGTAAATTGTATTCTTCATCACCTTTTGAAGAAAAGTTTAACTTTTGTTTTTCTAAACTTGTTTTTAATCTTCTGAAGGTCGGTGTATAACTTTCTATTGCTGATGTTTTTGCAAAGGTTTCACCTAGTATATTGGCAATTCCAGCAGGATCATTTACATTCTGCCCTCTCCATTCCATGATGGGTAGGGGTATCGGTTTATATTTGCCACTCATTTTTCTGATTGCTTTCCAAATTTTATGTGTAGACATTGCTTGATTAATAGTCGAAGTGAAGCGGATCCAAGCAGCCTTTTTATTGCAGCGTCTAACATATCTCGCTCTTGCTCTAGCACGCTTATATTGAATGAGATTGGTTGTAGTTGGACTCCGGCGAAAAGAATTCCAAGCTTTGCTTTGCACTTTTTTAGCCACAAGGCATTCATCACTCCACCAGGTTTTTGGATGAATCGGTAATTTTGATGAGGATTTCGGTACGGTTTGTTCTGCTGCATGTAATATCATTTTGGTGACATAGTCAACTGCTTCGTCAGTTGTGAAATTTTGGATTATTTCGGGATCAAGCTTGGTTAATTTTTTATAGGACTGCCAATCTGCTTTATCAGTAAGCCAATGCGGAATTTTAGTAGGATGATGAGTGGGCTTATTAAGTAATTCAATTATTATGGGGAAATGATCGCTATGTAGCGGATCGTTGTTTACCGTCCACTTTAGAATAGGATATAAGGTTGCAGAACAGATAGACAAATCTATTGCAGTGCTTGTTCCTGAAGGAAGGTGAACGTATGTAGGTGAACCGTCATTTAGAAGAAGGAGGTTGTTATTGTCTAGACACTGTTCAATTAGTTTTCCTCTTTGGTCGATGTTGTTGTTACCCCAAAGAGTGTGATGACCATTTAAGTCTCCCAGAATGAGGAAAGGTGTTGGGAGTTGAGCTATAAGATTGTTGAGATCATTTTGCTGGAGTGTATAGCTCGGTGGAATGTATAAGGAGCAGATTGTCATATGGATGTCAGCAGCTATACGGACTGCTATTGCCTCGAGGGGAGAGTTCAGTGAGACCTGTTTGGTAGGAATATGTGGGTTTGTTAAAATAGCTACGCCACCATGTGCGATATTCTGATTGGTTCTGTCTTTTCTAATAATGTTATAACGAGACAGTTTTGGTGTATTTTGGGGTTTTAAATACGTCTCTTGAAGGCAGAGACATATTGGTGAGTACTTACAAGAAAGATCGTATAGGTCATCGATATTGGCACGGAATCCACGACAATTCCACTGTATTATTCTGTTCATTATTTATCTCTTATTAGGCTTTCTGAGCGTTTTCGGGTTGTTGAAGTTTTCTGTTTTTCACTTTTGCTTTTATCTTTTTTTGGGAAGGAAGGCCTTTCGGTGTCCATGTCTTCTTCAACAAAAATTTGAAGAACAGGGTCATCTGCTGATTTTTCTTCAGTGTCCATTTGTTGTTGGTGACTAGAAGTTAGGATATGTTTTTCTTTGGGTCCTTGATCCGGACTCTGGACGTTTTCTTGTGGTATGGTAATTGGTGTATTTACAGCTTGGGTTTGAGTTGCACTGTACAAAGATTTTACGTAATTTGAGAAAGACTGTTTTGGAGGTACTGTTATTTCAGTTTGCGATCCGGTTGATTGGAATTTTTTGGTGGCTTGGGCATACGTAGGTCTGTCTGCATGAATTGGTGGTGAGATGATTCTTTTTGCTTCTTGGTAAGAAACATTATGCTCAGTTTTATATTTCTGGATAAGTTTCTCGCTTTTCCAGCGCTCGCATATTCTGGCATAAGCGGGATGATCGTTTTTGCAATTTGGACATACTGATTGAGGAGCATTACAGTTTTCGCAATCGTGTTCGATTGAACCACACTTTGCGCAAGTGGGGGTTCCCCGGCAAGCTGTTTGGGAATGTCCATACTTCTGGCATCGGAAACACCGTAGCGGGTTTGGGACGTATGGTCTGACATTACATACCAGATATCCGGCCTTAATGGATGATGGACGATTCGGTGTGTTAAAGGTCAAGATCAGATTGCGGGTAGGGATCAGATTACCATCTTTTCTCGTGGAGATTCTCTTGACATGAATAACTCCTTGTTCTTTCAGTTCTTCTAGCATTTCTTCTTCAGTTACATCTAGTAAGTCCCAGTTTGAGATCACTCCTTTAGAGGTGTTTAGTGATCTGTGGGGTGTTACAGTTACTGGGAGACCTGCAAAGAAATTTGTTTTCAGAAGTCGCTCAGAATGTTTGGTATTAGATGTCTCAATGAGAATATCTCCTGATCTGAGTCTTTTTACGGATTTCGGAGATCCTGCTTTACTTTCCAATTCCTTTTGAATTCTAAAGGGAGAGAGTTTGCCAACTGCATTCTCACCAGTTGAATGGATGATTAGATAGGTTGGAATGGGATATGTCTCTGGCTCAGTTTTTTGGCGCTTTGCCGTTCCTGCTGTGGAACTGTCTTTCTTTTTTGATATCTGGGTTGCGTCTGGCAGCCCAGATAAGTCTGAGTTTGATTTACTCATGAAATGCTCTTTTTGGCCCCGGGAGATTGTCTTTTTCTCCCAGGTTACCAGCCCCGCCACGTGGAGGAAAGAGCGGTGCCGCCTAGTGACCCAAGCGAAGAAAAGGGTTAGTAATAACTAAAAATAAAAAGAGGGATTAAAGAAAGGTGGCTTTCCTTTCTAGGTTATAGTATTTGAATATATCTATTTAATTATAATATTCAGGAGTTATCGGAATTTCGAAACTCAGGAGAAACCTATTTACAATTAAGCGTACTAGATAATCACTCTGGAAAGGCGCTGTGGTCACTAATATCGCTTGGCAATCGGGGCCAATTCTGTAGCCATTGTTTTTGGCCCAAGAGACTATTCTATTAATGGTGACTTGTAGTTGTCTCTCAATAAGTCGCATATTTTGAGAATGACATGAGATGGCAAGGTCATCAGCATACAGGTATGCATCAACTGTGTTAGGTATACTATTAGTTATAGGTATTGGTATTGGTATTGGTATGGTTATTTCTGGCGCAAGGGCTACTTAGGCCATATTGCGCCTATAAACGAGATGAGGATTTCACGGTGTCTGTAAAAACAGTTAGAAAGAATTATACAGATTTATGCATTTTAAGAAGCGGAAAAATTCCGGGAGATTTGCATTATTACCTATGAACTGTTGGAGTGTCAAAGGTTGTTGAAGATTACTGTATGAAGCTTTTCGGGCATCAGTGTATAAGGTACATTCAACGAGTATGTGCTTTATTGTGAGAACAGAGTTGCAGTGCATACACTGCGGAGGATCATTTCCTGTAAGAAGAAAAATATGGGTGAGCTGACTGTGCCCGATCCGGGCTCTAGCCAGGATGACTTCTTCCTTTCTGTTTACAGAAAAACTGGAAACCCATAACTGTGGTTCAGGTTTTATTTCACGCAGCTTGTTATTCAGTTGAGATTGCCATAGAAGTGTCCATTGTTCTTTACATGTATTTCTTATATGGGATCTGTAGTCCATATATGGAACATAGTAACCGGGCGATGCTATGTTGGATGAATGTTTGGCTGCATAGTCTGCTTTTTCATTCCCTGATATCCCAGTGTGACCTGGGATCCAGCAAAAGATGACAACTTGTTGGTGATCATGGATATGCATTAGTTGAGATTTTATAGATTTTATTAAGGGATGCGTTGTTGAGGAGGAATTTTGCAAGGCCAAGATTGAACTCTGTGAGTCACTATATATTACACTTTTTTGGATGGACAGTTGGAGAATGTTTTCTAAGGCAAGCTTGATAGCATATAATTCAGCTGTATAACTGCTGCATTCGGTGGGAAGTGAAACAGAGATAGTGTTAAAGGGAAAGACAGCTGCAGCACCGACTTTACTATCAGACTTTGATCCATCAGTGTATACATGCGTAAAACTTTGGTAATTTTGTGTGTGAGTGGCATGCAGTTGCTGTATATTGGTATTTGCAAGCGAATGTTTTCCCCAGTTTAAGAAATAGCTGTCACAGGATGCTTTAATAAAGGACCAGGGAGGATCTGAACTGTTCAGATCATGGAGGATTTTGTTCAGATGTATATTCCAATTTTGTGATAATTCCTGTAATCTGATGCCAGCAGGGCGAACTGCTCTAGGTTTATTTCTGTAGTACATTGGGAACTGTGGATTATTAAGTATTGGCCAATTGGGGTGAGAAGGCAGACTTTGAATTTTGGCTGCATAGTTCAGAAGTAACATCTTTCTCCTGAGGCTGAGCGGAGGTTCATGGGCTTCGATATAAAGACTTTGCACTGGCGATGTTCTATAAGCGCCTACAGCAATTCTGAGGGCAGAATGTTGAATAGGGGCAAGACGTGCTAGCACGCTTTCCCTAGCAGAATCATACACCGGGGCGCCATAATCAAGGCGAGATCTGATCAGGGCTCTGTACAAGTGAAGTAAGGTGTACCGATCTGCACCCCATGATGTAGAAGAGATAATTCTTAATAAATTCATTTTTTTCTGGCAAGCAGTCCTTAGATGTGTGATATATTCTAGGAAGTTCAGTTTATTATCAAAAATTAAACCAAGGAGACGAATGCTATTCACCACTGTGATGGGATGATTTGTTAGTTGTATCTCTGGATCTGGATGCATCTTTCGTTTATTACAAAAGTGAATGACTCTAGATTTCTGATAGGATAGTCGGTAACCATTGTGTATCATCCATAATTCAATGTTATTTACAGATGTTTGCAGCTGCCTTTCGATAAAGCTCATGTTTTGCGAGCTGCAAGAGACAGTCAAATCATCAGCATAGAGGTAAGAGTTTACAGCTTTTGGAATATTTTTTGTCATCTGATTTATTCTAATTGCAAATAAGGTTGCACTGAGTACAGAGCCCTGCGGGACTCCTTCTTCTTGTATGTATGTTTGCGAAAGTACTTGCCGATAGCGAACTTGAAAGGTCCTGTGTTGTAGGAAATTCTGTATGAAGTACGGTAAGTGTCCTCTCAGGTCCAGGGAATGAAGATCTTTCAGAATACCAAACCGCCAAGTGGTGTCAAAGGCCTTCTCTATGTCGAGACATACCATTACTAGATGTTTGTTTTGGATAAACGCATTCCTGATGTCTGTTTCTGCTTTGATCATGAGATCTAGAGATGATCGGTGTTTTCGGAAACCAAATTGATTGTCAGAGATAATATTTTGGGAATCAAGATACCACGTTAGTCGACGGTGTATCATTTTTTCTATGGTTTTACTTAGGCAGCTTGTGAGCGAAATGGGTCTGTAATTGTTCGGAATAGAATGATCTTTCCCTGGTTTGGGTATGGCCAGTACAAAAGCATGACGCCAGAAGCTGGGGAAGGAATGCTCCATAAATATACGATTGTAGAAGGTCAGTAGCGAAGATAATGATTTATTGTCTAGATGTTGTAACATTATGTAGTATATTCCATCCGGGCCAGCAGCACTGTTCTTAGCGGTGGATAAAGCTTCTTGAAGTTCTACCAAAGTAAGTGGTGTATTGTATTGGAAGGTTGTTGTTGTTCTAAATTTCGGATGGGATTTTTCTGCTACAGCTTTAATCTTTTGAAATGATGGATCATATGCCGTAGAGTCAGACAACTGTGAAAATACCGTCCCTAGAGCATTTGCAATCTCTGCAGGAGTAGATAGCTCCTGTCCATTCACGGTGAAAAGTGGGGACGACAAAGGGGGAAATTTACCATTTAATTGTCTTATTTTCCTCCAAATAATTCTTACATCAGTATTTTTATTAATTGTAGTTGCGAATCGAACCCAAGAGTCTCTTTTTGCTTTCTTTCTAATATGACGGGCTTTAGCTCTAATTTTCTTGTAATTTATAAGATTAGTGGTGGTAGGATGTTTGCGGAATAAATTCCATGCACGGTTTTTTTCTTTTTTTATATTCTTACAGTCCTCGTTCCACCAATAATTTCTGTTTCTATGAATGCTTGACTTTGACTGTGGGATGGCAGTGGATGCAGCTGCTAGAATCTGTTTTGTAATATGGTCGGCAACTGTGTCAATCGGATGAGATTTGATGATCTGATTGTCGAAGGATACGTTAGTGGTATACTTTGCCCAGTCTGCCTTGGAAAATTTCCATTTTGTGTGAGTTTCTGAAGGTATGCAGTGTGACGTTTCAATTTTACATATTATAGGGTAGTGGTCACTATTGAGTGGATCATCCAGAGTTGTCCACTGGATACTAGGGAAAAGGATTGGAGAGCAGATAGAGAGATCTATTGAAGAGACTGTTCCTGTTGGGAGGTGGAGGTAAGTTGGTGAACCAGTATTTAATATGGTTAGATTTCGTCTTTCAATAATCATTTCAATGATTTTTCCACGTCCGTCTGTATTGGAAGAACCCCACAATGGATTGTGTCCATTGAAGTCACCCAATAAGCAGAAAGGGGTTGGCAACTGCTGAATGAGATCTTCAAGTTCATGTATGGTACAAGGGCGACTGGGTGGCAGGTAGATTGAAGCAAGTGTTAGGGTAACGCCAATGGCTATTCGTGTGGCAACAATTTCAACAGTGGTTTGCAACTGAATGCGTTTGCAGGGTACTCTTCCATCTATAAGTATCGCTACACCTCCATGAGCATTATTAGTAGCAGGTCTGTCTTGCCGAAAGAGAGTGTAATTTTTTATCGAAGTAGACACCTGAGGTGTTAAATATGTCTCTTGTAAACAGATTCCAATTGGTTTATAACGCTTAATTATCTCGTGGATGTCGTCGATATTGCTGCGAAAGCCTCTACAGTTCCATTGGATGATGTTTTTCATTGTTTGGATTTAAATGAGGAAGCTGTGTCTGTCTGCTTTTTGGAAGTCTGTTTCTGTCGGTCAATTTTTATTTTGTCTCTCTTTGAAAATATTGGTCTGGCGTCTATTACATCTTCTGGATGAATTTTCTTCATGAGAGCAAGTCTCATTCGTGTCCATGAAGAAAGATTCAGCATGCTGCTTGTTAACGGGATCAGAGTTTTCTGTTTGAGTAGATCTTACAGGAGTTGTAAGAGTAACAGGAGGTATCGTGACTGGTGTGTTATTAGATCTATTAGAAGTCTGTTGCTTTGAGGACTGAGGTACAGTAGAGAGTAAAGTTCGAGCCCATTCAGAAATAGAGATGCTTGGCGGGATTGATGTATCTGTTTGAACTGATATTGAGTGAAATTTTTGAGCAGCGTCGGCATATGTGCGTTTTGGCATCGGTATTAGTTGCTGTAATTGTTTTCTGGCTTCGGAAAATGAGACTTTCTTTTCTATCTTGTATTTTTGAATTTTCTTCTCATATTTCCACTGATCGCATGTTTTTGAAAAAGCTGGGTGATTGCCTTTACAATTAGGGCAAAGTGAGGACTGCGATTTACAATCAGCTTGGGCATGTTCCTTCGATCCACAGTTAGGGCATACTGCATCGCCTCTACAGACAGTTTGGGAATGTCCAAATTTTTGACATTTATAGCACCTTAGCGGGTTTGGGATATACGGGCGAATGCGGCAGTTCAAATACCCGGCTTTTACTGATGATGGTAGGTTGGGTGAGCTAAATGTCAGTATGATACTGCGTGTTGGAATAAGTTCGCCATCTTTCTTAATCATGATTCTCTTCGCTTGTATGACCTTCTGATCCTGCAATTCGTTGACAATTTCCTCTTCTGAAACATTCATTAGGTCCCATTCTGAGATAACACCCTTGGAGGTATTGAGTGTTGCGTGTGGTGACACCTTAACAGGGATTCCATTGAATGTTGTGAGCTTGAGAAGGTACTCTGAATGTTTAGAGCTTGTAGTCTCAACCAACAGGTCGCCAGATTTGAGACGGCGCACCATTTTGGGGGAACCTGCTACATTTTCCAGACATTTTTGTATGAGGAATGGCGATAGATTGCCTAGGGCCTGGTTCGCTAAGGAATGCAGGATCAGGAAACTCGGATGTTCTATTAGGGAATCATCCGTCTTCAGTCTCTTTCGGTTGGTTTTGTCATCATTAGGTTGATGCAAATCCTTTGAATTTGGATTTGCTGTCTGGATCGGGGGAAAGTTTTCAAAGTCCATGTTTTGCTCCTTTTGGCCCTGGGGGTTTGCTTTACCACCCAGGTTTCCGGCCCCGCCACGGGGAGGCAGGAGCAGTGCCACAAGGTGACCAAGCGGCTGGGTTAGGAAGTTAGTATTAATATAAAAAGAAACAGAAAGGTGGTTTTCCTTCCTGGGCCTTTGCCTACTTCTTGTAGTGCGAAAGAGCTACTTTGATCGAGAAATCAAGAAAAATAGTTGTTGAAACAAAAAATAGAATCTATTCGCTGGAAATCTCTTTAGAAAAAACGCTTTTACAGACGCACTAGAATCGCTTGGCCACGGAACGCTTGGCACCCGGGGCCATTAGTTATAGAATCGATCCTGATGGCAAAAAGTGTTGCACTCAGCACTGAGCCCTGGGGAACTCCCTCTTCTTGAACATATGTGCCAGAAAGTGACGAGTGGTAGAGGACCTGGAAGGATCTGTTAGATAGAAAGTTCTGAATGAATTTCGGGAGATGACCCCGAAGACCAGATTTATGTAAGTCCCGAAGAATCCCATAACGCCAAGTTGTATCAAATGCTTTCTCGATGTCAATGCATATCATAACAAAGTGCTCATTTCTTAGAAAGGCGTTCCGAATATTTGCTTCTGCTTTGATAATGAGATCGAGCGTCGATCTACTTCTCCGAAAACCATACTGGCTTGGACTCAGAATGTTTTGAGTCTCCAAATACCACGTTAGTCGAGTGTTAAGTATTTTTTCCATTGTTTTCCCCAAGCAACTTGTTAAGGAGATAGGTCGATAGTTTGTTGGGTCTGTGTGGTCTTTTCCTGGTTTCGGGAAGGCTAGCACATAAGAATGGCACCAGCTGGTGGGGTAATATTCCTCTAAGAAAATTCTATTATAGAGTAGTAAGAGAGCACTTAATGATCTTTCACTTAAATGGGAAATCATTGAGTAATAAATTCCATCAGGACCTGGAGCACTGTTTTTCACTTTTGTGAGCGCATTAAGCAATTCAGTCATGGTCAACGGCAGATTGTATGAATGTTGGAGAGCGGTATTAAAATTCAGTTTATACTTTTCTGTATCGCGTTTTAGCATCTGAAAGGCTGGTTCATAGGCGGAGACAGCTGAGAGTGATTCAAAAGACGAGCCAAATGCATTAGCAAGTTCTTCGGGTTCAGAAATTTCCTTTCCTTTCAGAAATAGAATTGGGGAAGTAACAAGTGGGTATTTGCCATTGATACGTTTGATTTTTTTCCAGACAGTGCCTGGTGTGACCAAGCGAGAAGTAGTAGGGGGTTAGTAATAAGACTATGAAAAAAGAAAGGTGGCTTGCTTTTCTTGCTCTGTACAGGTACCTTTGTAGCAAGAGCAGTTATAAAATAAATAGATTACTTAACGAGAGGAACGCAAAAGAACTATATATCACTTTTTGGAAATCGCACTATAAGGCACAGATAAATCGCTCAGTCACAATCGCTTGGCACCCGCACCGGACTGGATTTGGAATGTATGGTCTTACTTGGCATCTAAGATAACCAGCTTTAATAGAAGTAGGTAGGTTTGGTGTTTTGAATGTTAGTATCACCGTCCGTGTGGGGACAGGCTCTCCATCTCTTTTAATAACATTTCTTTTGGCTTCTACCACGTTTTGATCTCTTAGTTCATGCACAAGCTCATCCTCTGATACATTCAATAGATCCCACTCTGATATTACCCCTTTAGAGGCGTTTAAGGTGGCATGTGGGGTAACCTTCGTGGGAATTCCACCAAAAGTGGATACATTCAATAGCCTCTCAGCATGTCTATGTTCGGTCATTTTGATTAATAAATCTCCAGATCTTAAACGCCGAACCATTTTTGGAGGGCCAGCCACATTTTCGAGACATTTCTGTATCAAAAATGTGGACAGCTTACTCAATGGTTGGTCTGTGGGGGAGTGTAGTATTAGAAAGAGAGGAGTGGTCTTGTCCATTCCTTCTTTTTTATGTCTCTTAGCATGGGATACATTTGTGTCGTCATGATCTGGATTATGTTTGTCTAGTTCTGAATCATAAGATCCACACGAGGACTGTTTATTTTTGTCCATCGTTGCTCCTTTTAGCCCTGGGTGTGAGAGCTTTTCCTCCCAGATTTCCGGCCCCGCCACGTTGAGGCAGGAGCGGTGCCATCTAGTGGCCAAGCAGTTGGAGAGGTTAGTTTGTTAGTGCAAAATTTAATAAATATACTAAGAAAAGAAAGGTAATTTTCCTTTCTGGGTTCTTACTTAGGATCTGTTAAGTACAGAACCACTAACAGAGAAATGAGAATGAGAAAAGCACTGGAAAGAAAATATAACTAAATCACCGAAAAAGAGCACTATAAATCACTTATGAAAATCGCTTGGACACTGTCGCTTGGCACTCGGGGCCACATGCTGTTGTAGAAAACAGTCATTCAACAAATTGTGTGAGTGGGCAATTACAATTTGCAATCAGTATCTGGAGTGTTAAATCCCCATTATAAGACATTTTGATTTATTGGTTCGCTTTGTGTATCTGTACAGTTGCCTCCTTATGCTTCTCATAATGAATAATAGCTTTGTGTCCTCTCTTCTCTTATAACTAAAGAGAAGCAGTTATTTTACCAGCAAATGACCATAGTTGCATCACTAAAAAGGGATCTCTCAGTAACTTTAAGTTTATTAGATCGTAATGTGATTCAAAATATGTTTAATGATTCGGTGTATATATTGGTGCTCAATGTTTTACTAATTTAACTTTACATTTCACTGGCATCGCTTTTAGAATCAAGACTCAGAACATTTCCAAACTTTTTATTTGAATTACTGTAGATTTGTGGTACTATAGTTGTATTACTGCGTCATTGAACAACGAAAATGTAATCATAGAGCATATGAAACTACAAACTACTTATGTGAATAGTCTTGGAAAAATGAATAAAATTTCAGGTAGTTTCTTATTCATCGAGTTCTAAGAGCTATCTCTATGCAAGAGAAACGATTCTTTTTTTTAAAGATGCTATTCGACAGTTTGCTTCAGAATGATGGTATATGTTATGATGGTGCCAACAATCTAAAAGTAGAAAAAAAGTATTTTACTTAAATGAAACACTATAAAAATGACTTATTCTACAACTTTACTTTGGGTTTCAATCATAAACGTTTACAGATGAATTATAATCGATTTTTTCTTTTAATGTACGCTTAAACAGCTTTAAGTTATCAAAAGAGATAAAAAAATAGTACTAAAACTAAAAAAGTTGCAATTCGAGATCAAAAGGAGGATAGAAAGCTCAAATCAAGAATTAAAAGTTTTATTTGGCTGATGGATAAACCAAAAACTGAAATTATAATAAACAGTAAATAAAAATCTCAATATGACACTTAAGGCTTTGTCTAGAACATTCACAAATAAACAATAAACTGCTTCATCGAAAAACTGCTCACCGAAAACACGATTCAGGAAGAAACAATCCTAAAAATCAGTTTCATTTACATATATAATATTTCTATATTATTTTATGTAACATTTCTATATTCTATATAACTCTATGTAACATTTCTATATTCTATACAATTCTATGTAGCATTTCTATATTCTATATACTGTAATTCTTTAATTTCTACCATGGAATATTGTTTCCACATCTGGTGAGTGCCCATCAAAACCTCTCTCTCAGGCTTCTTGATTCCATTCAAAAGAGGACAGTTAGGTTAATTAATGACTCAACTCTAACAGAGTCTCTCTACTCTGTTTCACAGAGGTTCTCTTACTTCCATGGGCACTGTTCTTCTGAACTGGCTTCTATAATCCCCACTCCTTCTTTCTAAGCAGTCCGAACTCGTGTCGCCACCAGCCAACATCCTTTTACTATCCAACTTCAAACTCACAGAACAAACTTTTCTTCTTCCTCATTTATTCATTGAACTTTTCTAGAAAAGTTCAAGTCTAATACCAACAAATATCTTCTTTCGCCTTCTCAACCTCCAAACCCTGTACGGTGCTAAGTACCAAAGGTTCTAATACCTCTCGTGTTTGGGATTTTCATAAAAAAGATATATATATATATACACAGAGGAAAAATTAATTTGACTATTTATTTAATTATAATTAACCAAATTACGTGACAAAAATAATAAAAGTAAAACAAATATAAACGAAGACAATAATAGTAATATATATCCGGTTAACACTTGTGGAGCAAAGTAGAAATTTAGGTCAAAGACATTAAACAATATTTAGTTGAAAAATAAAATAACATTTTAATTACCAGATATGAATTCGCCGAAAATACAGTTCATTGATAAATAAATAAATAAGAATAAGTAACACAGTAATATATATTTTTTTATTTTTACTCTAGAGTCTGTTAGCAGGTGGGATCTACACTAACGTCTTCCAAAAGTACTACATTTTTAAATGTCAATTAAAATAAAATATATGTTTTTAAAACATTTTTTATGTCTAATTTTTAAAGTATATCTTGAATTTTTTTCACATATACGACTTACTTTAAGTTCACTAAAGTTTAAATTTCGTCATTTCCTGCTGAAATGCATTGACTGCTGTCTTTATATTTTCTTCTTTATTATTTTATTTTAAATGGAAGGGTCACATTCACTTATGTTGTTGTTGTTGCTGTGGGGGTTTCATGGCGCATAAGCTACTTTGGCTATAATGCGCCTATTCATTTATATTAAAGGAAAAAAATACATTCACTTATATATTGTTCAATAATTAAATTGTTTAAAGACTTCTCTTTCAAGAACTTCTATGAATTTTCATATAGTTGAATGACTGGTAAATATTTGTTGCTCAAAGCCAAGATGTCATTCTTCTACTGAGTTATAGATTTTCGGTCAATTTTCTTGTGCCCTTTCGTAACAATTCCGTAGTAACCGTCGACGATTCCTACGATCTGGACGACCTTCCCTGACTTTGGAAATGCTAGTACAACTGTGTGGCGCCAAGTGGAGTACACATGTCATTAATGTGCCGTTATGTGTTTTCATTCAGTACGATGTCTTATAATAGGTAAATCTTTGAAAATAATACACACATACACCAAAGGTTCTATTTGATTGTGTATTCTTATTCGGGTTTATAATAATAATCTACGCAAAAGAGTTATGAATTTATGGACCCTTTTGGCAAAAAATGCTTATAATATTAATATCAAAATGTGAAAATTAAAATTTCAAAATAGAAAGTAGAGTGACTTTTGCTAAAAAGATATGAGGAAGGAAAGGAAAGCTTACCGTTGTCATTAGAGCCAAGTTAATTGTAAAAAAACCTGCTCCTGAAAAGCTTGGTCCCACTTCTTTGCAAGCCACCATGAAGTTCAGGACCTGAATGAGGAAAACAAATATACTGTATATAATTTTTAATATTTGCTTTGTTTTGGAGCAGAAGTGTCAAAGTAGAGTTATTGATCATTTTTGTACAAATAATGTTAAATGGTGTATAAAAAGAGACAATAAACGGTATAAATTTTCAAAAGAATTCAGAAATTATACAAATCATCATAAATATTGCTCGAGAGACTTTCTGTTTTAGTGCAAAAGTATCGCTTTCCAGTATCCATCTCTTCTTCCACTGCAAAAATTTCTAGTATTGTTTCTTCTGTCTGATTCCTTTCTTCTACTTCCATGTTGTCCATTTTATTTCCATTTACTTCAGTGGTTCTATCTTGTTTTGTGTAGTAGCTGGTTTCTCTGGTTGGTGATATCGTAATGGGCATGTTTACTGCCTCTTCTGCTTTTTGTTTTGGTTTTGGCTCAATGAGCAGTGACCGTGCCCAATCTGACATGGACTTTTTTGGTGGGATCGTTACTTCTGTCTGTGTTTCTATTGTTTTATAAGTTTGTGTTACTTGTGTATAAGATGGTCTATTTGTTCTGTGTGGTTGTATTGTTCTTTTAGCTTCTTGATATGTTACATTATTTTCCACTTTATATTTCTGTATTCTCTTTTCTCTCTTCACATTCTTTCGAGTTGTTGTTGTTGTTGTGTTTGGATTTTTCTGGTGCAAAGGCTACTTAGGCCATATTGCACCTATCATAGTAGTTAGTACTAATATGATTGACTTCTATGGAAGCAGTTAGAAATGGTTATATAATCCTATTCGTTTCAGAAAGGAAAAAAATTCTGTAAGGTTTGAATTTTCGCCTATGATATGGTTAAGTGACAATTCTTGTAAGTTTGAGAGAGAAGTGAATGAAATTAGACGGGAGTTGTTATATAAGAGGCATTCCAGGAGTATATGTTTTATTGTGAGTGGCTTGTGGCAATGTGAACACTGTGGAGGGTCATTACCTGATAACAGGAATAAATGGGTCAGATGGGTGTGGCCTATTCGGGCTCTGGCCAGAACTACCTCTTCTTGCCTGTTTGTGCGAAAATTGGAAGCCCATAATTGCGGTATAGGTTTCATTTCAAAGAGTTTGTTATGAATATGCATTTGCCACTGTAGTTTCCATCGTTCCTTACATATATTTCGTATATGTACTTTGTAATCACTGAATGGGACCAAAAAATTCATTGGGGATGTGCTGGATCTATGCTTGACAGCATCATCTGCAATTTCGTTTCCTGGTATTCCAGTATGGCCTGGGATCCAGCAGAAGACAACATTTTGCCGATGATCTCGGAGACGAATCAACTCTGATCTGATTGGCTGAAGTAACGGATGAGTAGATGGGGAAATCTTTTGCATTGCTAATAGGGCACTTTGCGAGTCTGTGTAGATTGTGCTCTTTTCGATTGAGAGATGGGAAATGTTTTCCAGAGCAAGCTTTATGGCATATAATTCAGTGGTGTAACTGCTGCATTCTGTCGGAAGTGACACAGAAGTGATAGAGTCATTGAATACCACTGCTGCACCTGATCCATTCTCAGACTTTGAACCGTCAGTATATATTTTTGCAAAGTCAGGATAACTTTGTAAATGTGCAGTGTGCAGCTGCTCGATGTTAATACCCATTAAAGAGTGTTTCCCCCATTGGTGGAAATAATAGTCACAACACGGCATGATGACAGACCAGGGAGGATGGTTTCTGCCTGCAAGAAACCTATTTAACTCCTCAAATTTCCATTTCCATAAAAAACTACTCAGTCTATCGATTAGATCGAAATACTTCCAGTTCTGCTCGTGGTGGTGTAGCTATTTTAATTAACACAAGGATTCCAGCTAGGCAAATCACTCTCCAAACCCAAATCGAAGCTGTCGCTGTGCGTCTGATTACTCAGACTGCTTTAACTCTAGTCTCAGTTTATCTCCCACCAAATCATACTTACTCTTATAATGATCTTAAGGAACTATTATTACAGCTACCCTCCCCTATCTGCCTGCTAGGGGATTTCAATGGCCACCATCCTATATGGGGATCAACTAAATTAGACAGACGCGGCCGACTGATCGAAACTTTACTGGAAAAACAAAACCTCACTCTTCTTAACAGTGGTTCGCACACCCATATACAGTTACCAAATGGACAGACTTCTGCCATTGACCTATCGATTTGCTCCCCGATACTGTTTCCAGTCATGCAATGGTCCGCTCTGGATAATCCCGTGGGCAGCGATCATTTTCCAATTGTTTGTAATCTGATGACTACTCAACCACCATTAGATGAACCCTGCAGGAAATGGAAATTCTCTAAAGCTAATTGGGACAAATTTCAGTCAGCAATCACACTGGACAAACAAATTATACAACTAAATCCCATAGATGAAGTTACCGACTACATCACTTCCTGCCTTTTATTTGCAGCTAAAAGCTCAATTCCAATATCAAATTCAAAGACTCGACGCCATTTCAACTGTTGGTGGAATGAGGAATGCACAAAAGCTAAGAAAGAACAAAATAAAGCATGGAATTTATTTCGTCGAACTCCAACTACAGTTAATCTTATTAAATACAAGAAACTAAAGGCAAAAGCTCGTCTCATTCAAAGACAAGCGAAGAAAGATTCTTGGACTCGGTTTGCATCGACTATCAATAGAAACACGAACCCACGATTAATATGGAAGAAAATTAGGCAGCTTTCGGGGAAGTTTCTAACTGTTCCTTCCCCAATTCTCTCCTGCAATGGTCTAGACGTCTCTGCTCCTCTGGATATAGCAAATGCCTTAGGCAAAACTTTTGCTCACGTCTCAGCTGTTTCCACCTACTCTCCGGAATTTCAGAAAACCAAGAGCACCACAGAACAGAGACATATCAACTTTCGAACTTCACTGCTACTTCCATATAACCAGCCACTCCAAAAATGTGAACTTATGCAAGCCATCAGAACAACACCCAACAGTGCCGCTGGGCCAGATGGGATATATTATGTTATGTTACAGCACCTTGATGAGGAAAACTTACAAATGCTGCTAGCCTTTTTTAACAGAATCTTCCTGGGAAATGTTTATCCCACTCCTTGGCACCATGCTACAATTCTGGCCTTAATGAAACCTGGAAAAGATCCCTCCAATCCTAATAGTTACAGACCAATATCTCTATCCAGTTGCCTCGGTAAAATTCTTGAAAAAATGATCCACAGTCGACTCACTTCGATCATTGAAAGCGAACATCTACTAAGTAATAGTCAGCATGGCTTTCGCCAAAACAGGTCCTCCTTTGATCTGATGATCAAGGCTGAATCCGAAATTCGCAATGCCTTTGTTAAAAACGAACAGTTAGTTATGGTCTCCATAGATATAGAGAAGGCATTCGATACTACCTGGCGTTATGGAATTCTCCGTGACCTCCATAATCATGGTCTCCGTGGCAACCTGCCTATATTCATTAAGTACTTCCTCAAGAGCAGATCTTTCCAGGTGCGATATCAAAATTCCCTTTCTACTACATTCTTGCAAGAAGAAGGAGTACCACAAGGGTCAGTTTTGAGTGCAACCCTGTTTGCCCTCAGAATTGATTCTATCACAAAAGAACTTCCAAATACTGTAGAGGCGTACCTTTACGCTGACGATCTCTCTCTTTCTTGCCACTCACAGAATATGAGATCTATTGAAAGGCAATTGCAGATGTCTCTCAATAAAATACAAAAGTGGGCTGAGCGCAATGGATATCGTCTTTCCCAACAAAAAACAGTTACGATCCACTTTTGCAATCAACGCAAACTGCATACGGATCCTGAACTTCGGATATCAAATACAACCATTCCGATTGCCAGCAATATCAGATTCTTGGGACTAATCCTGGACAGTAAGCTGAACTTCTTTGAGCATGTTAAATTATTACGTACTACCTGTCTCAAAAAGATCAACATGCTAAGAGCTTTATCTGTCCATTCTTGGGGAGCAGACCGTACAACTTTGCAGCTCTTATATAGAGCATTGATCAGATCCCGTTTAGATTATGGTGCTCCAGTTTATGATTCTGCCCAAAGGAGTGTACTACACTGGCTGGATCCTATTCAACATAATGCACTGCGGATTGCAATTGGTGCGTATAGGACATCTCCAACTCATAGCCTGTACATTGAAGCTCATGAGCCCCCTCTGCATCTCCGCAGAAAAATGCTGTTACTTAAATATGCAGCCAAAATACAGACTTGCTCTTTGCATCCCATTCAGCCATACCTTTTTAATCAACCACTAGTTAATCTCTATAGAAATAAACCAGGTAAAATCCGACCAGCTGGCCTACGGCTTCTTGAAATATCACAGAACTGGAATGTTCCTCTCCAAAGTAGGCAACAGATAGAGAATTACTCTCATCCTCCGTGGACCCCGTTTCCTCAACTAACTTGTGATACTTATTTTCTCCAATGGGGAAAGAATCGCCTACCGACACTGAATGTGCAACAACTCCATGCTAGCCATCTTCAAAGCTGTGCTGACTTCTTGCCGGTATATACGGATGGTTCCAAATCTCTTTCAACTGTTGGAGTAGCAGCAGTGTTTCCCTCTGCTATCATATCAGCTTCTCTTCCACCTGAGTATACCAACTTTTCAGCAGAACTGTATGCAATACAGTTAGCTCTAGAAAATTTGACTCTACACCCATCTGCAAAATATATAGTTTACACTGACTCTCTCAGCTCAATTAGAGCACTGCAGAATCCCTCTCAAAAGAATCACTATATTTTAGTTAAAATCAGGAGTTTGCTTTTGCAAATTGACCACCGTCAACAACTAGTGAAGTTTTGCTGGATTCCGGCACATTCAGGCATAAAAGGAAATGAAATAGCTGATATATCTGCTAAAAATCCATCAACCTTAGACTTAACCTCTGCCTTCATTCCAGCATCTGATTATAATATCATAATTCAAACAGCATACCATGCACAGTGGACAGCGCTATGGCATAAAGAAACAAATAACAAACTGTTTCAATTGAAACAGGATCCAAAATTATGGCACTCATGCACCCAGAAAGTTCGGCGAGAAGACGTGGTACTTGCACGGATAAGAATAGGGCACACCCATCCGACTCACCTCCATTTACTCACCGGCAATGATCCTCCGCAGTGTTCACACTGCTCTGAACATCTAACAGTCAAACATATTTTGATTGACTGTCCACACTATCAACCACATCGTACTTCAACACTTCAAAATCTGGCTAATATTCAAGAACCGCTGACACTACATCATATCATAGGAGAGGAGGCAAATATTAAGGAACTTTTCTGCTTTCTGAAACAAATTAGAGTGTATAATCTTTTATGAATAGCTCTCAGAACTGAAATGAATTTGAATTGTTACGTTCTTTATTATTTTCTGATATAACTACGAATAGGCGCACTATAGCCATAGCAGCTGATGCGCCGATAAACACCCATACCACACACACACACACACACACACCAGGGAGGAATGTGATCTGTAGGTTCTTGGTGGACTTTATTGAGTTGTATATTCCAGTTTTCTGCTAGTTCCATTAAACTAATACCTGCAGGCCTAGTTGCTTGTGGTTTGTTTCTATAAAACATTGTGAGTGGCGGGTCATTAAATATTGACCAATTAGGATGGGCCAACTGACTTTGGATCTTGGTTGCGTAGTTCAGTAATAACATCTTTCTTCTGATGTTTAGAGGAGCTTCGTAGGCTTCTACATAGAGACTTTGCACTGGAGATGTTCTGAACGCACCTAGAGCTATTCTTAGAGCTGAATGTTGAATAGGGTTCAGACGAGATAAGGCACTTTCCCTAGCCGAATCAAAGACAGGTGCGCCATAGTCCAGACGAGATCTAATTATGGATCTATATAAATGAAGCAAGGTGTAACGATCTGCTCCCCAGGTTGTTGCTGATAAGGCTCTGAGTATGTTTATTTTCTTTTGGCAAGCTGTCCGGAGACGTTCAATGTGTTTTTAATAATTTAACTTACTGTCAAAAATTACGCCAAGCAGACGAATACTATTTGCTATTGGAATAAGATGGTTATCTAATTGGAGTTCAGGATCAGGATGCATTTTACGTATGGTACAGAAATGAATGGCAGTAGATTTCTGGCCGGATAGTCTGTAACCGTTTTCTGTCATCCAAATCTGGATCTGGTTTATTGATATCTGCAATTGTCTCTCAATGTAGGTCATGTTTTGAGAGAGGCAGGAGATTGTGAGATCATCGGCATAAAGATATGAGTCCACTGTTTTCGGAATAAGTTCAGTTAAGTGATTAATTCTAATTGCAAATAGAGTGGCACTGAGAACGGACCCTTGAGGGACTCCTTCCTGAACAAAGTTTTTAGAGACAGTTCCTCGGTAACGAACTTGAAAGGATCTTTGTTCTAAGAAATATTGGATGAAATATGGTAAATTTCCTCTCAGGCCAAGAGAATATAGATTCTTTAAAATGCCGAAACGCCATGTGGTGTCAAAGGCCTTCTCAATATCCAGACAGACCATAACGAGATGCTCCTTTTTGATGAATGCATTTCTGATGTTTGCTTCGGCTTTAATCATAAGGTCCAATGATGATCGATTTTTTCTGAATCCAAATTGGTTGTTATTGATTATATTTTGGGACTCAAGATACCAAGTCAGACGGCGGTGAATCATTTTTTCGAGGGTTTTGCTCAGACAGCTGGTAAGTGAAATTGGTCTGTAGTTTTGAGGAACAGAATAGTCTTTACCAGGTTTTGGGATTACCAGAACGTAGGAATGACGCCAGGAGCTTGGGTATGTATGTTCAGTGAATATTCGATTGAGGAAGAACAGCAGTGATGACTGTGACTTTGGATTTAAATTTTTGAGCATAATATAAAATATCCCATCAGGGCCAGCGGCGCCGTTCCTTGTGTTGGTAAGGGCATGCTGAAGTTCAACCATGGTAAATGGTTGATTATATGTTAGTGCCCATCTGTCAGTGAAATTCAGTTTGGATTTTTCAGTTCCACCTTTAATTTTTTTGAAATGATTGGTCATAAGATGTTGAGGAGGACATCTGAGAAAATACAGATCCTAGTGCATTTGCGATTTCTGCAGGAGTAGAGAGTTCCTGTCCATTCCAGTTAATTCGTGTAGTAGATGTTGGAGGAATTTTGCCATTTAACAATTTTATCTTATTCCAGATCAGTCTGATGTCTGTATTTTTATTAACTGAGGAAGCTAATTTAATCCAAGATTCTTTTTTTGCTTTCCGTCTGATATAACGGGCTCTTGCTCTAAGTCGCTTATAATTAATAAGATTGGAAGTGGTTGGATGTTTGTGGAATTGATTCCAAGCTTTGTTTTTCTCTTTTTTTGTATTGTTGCACTCTTCGTTCCACCAATAATTTAATTTTCGCCTTTTCGTGACTTGGTATTGTGGAATTGCAGCGGTTGCAGCTGTTAAAATTTGGTTTGTTATATGTTCAGTAACATGGTTGATAGAAGAGCACTGTATGATATTGTTGTTGAACGAGACAAGCGTGCTATATTTTATCTAGTCAGCCTTTGGAAATTTCCATTTTACTGGATTGTCTGTTGGTAATGAACAGGAAGTTTGAACTTTGCATATTATTGGAAAATGATCGCTGTTGTGAGGGTCATTAAGAGTTACCCACTGGATACTTGGATAGAGCACTGGAGAGCAAATGGAAAGGTCTATTGCGGAGGTTGATCCGGTAGGAAAATGAACATAGGTAGGAGAGCCAGTATTCAACAATGTTAAATCCTGTCTATCTATTAACGTTTCAACAAGCTTTCCACGCCTGTCTAAGCTGGAGGAACCCCATAATGGGTGGTGAGCATTGAAGTCGCCTAGTAGACAGAAGGGAACTGGTAGTTGCAACACAAGATCTTCGATTTCCTGAATAGAATATGGACGGTTAGGTGGAAGATAAATTGAGACCAATGTAACGGTGATTCCAATTACTATGAGTGCGGCAACAGCTTCTAAAGAGGTTTGCAATGGAATGCATCTGGAAGGAACTCTTGAGTCCAACAGGATGGCTACTCCTCCATGAGCACTATTAGTGTCAGATCTATCTTGTCTGTAGATAGTGTAATTTTTGACTGTAGTGGAAACATGGGGCGTCAAGTTGGTTTCCTGTAGGCACATGGCAACAGGATTGAAGCAGTGAATTAGTTCATTGATATCATCGAGGTTGCTGGGAAAACCTCTACAATTCCATTGAATGATGTGTTCCATTATTTGGTTTTGTTCGTGGAAGATGTATCTGACTGCTTTTTATACGTTGATTGTTTATGACGGTCCGGTTTTGGTTTTTCTTTTCGGAGAAAAGTGGGACGTCCTGATTCTTTGCTATCGTCCATATCATATTCTGCGTGTATTTCAAGCAGTTCTTCTTGACCGATAGTATCATCTGTATCCATGCTTGTTAGGCATGATACTTTCGTCTCAGCAGAATACGATCTTTGCAAATTATCTGCTGCCTGAAGATGCGGAGGTCTCTGGGTTGGAATTGTGAGTGGCGTGTTATTGCTTTAGTCTATTGAATTTGGTTTAGATGGATGCTGGACCGAGAGTACTGATCGTGCCCAGTCTGATATTGATATTTTTGGAGATATGGATACTTCAGTCTGACATGCCACTGATTCGTGTCTGAGAATGGTAGATGCTGTTGTTGTTATTGGGTTTAAAGACACAAGGGCAACTGAGGCCAAATTGTGTCTATTTATCGTTTAATTGCATGACCCTATCTTTTTTGTTGTTAAATTATATACTTTTGTATAGGCCAATACATTTTAAGTATATTAAAAGGTTTTCAATATTTGCATTGTTTCCTAGGATATGAGATAAATCAGGTGATACGTTAAGCCTGGAAATTGATTGAAAAGTGTTTGACCAGATGGTTGAATGCAAGGGACAATCAAGCAGAAAATGGCGGACTGTGAGCCGACTGTTACCGGATGAACACTGAGGTGGGATTTCTCCCAATAGCAAGTGGAGATGGGTATGATGTGTATGTCCAATTCTTAGCCTTGCCAACACCACTTCCTCACGTCTGTTTGGTCTGAAGCAAGAGAGCCACAGCTTTGGTTCTTGTTTTATTTGGTAAAGTTTGTTGCTAGTATTCCTTTTCCATGTCTGTGACCAGTTGTGGTAACATGCTTTACGAATAACAGGTTTGTAATCAGTGTATGGAATCTGAGGTTGTTGTGAGAGAGTGGGTTGAGGATGTTTAGCGGCAAAGTATGCACTTTCATTTCCCGGAATGCCAGAATGGCCAGGGATCCAGCAAAAGCAGATTGGACATACTACAGGAAAATAGTTGGGAATGAATTTCTTTCAATATAGGATGAGAAGAGGAGAAATTCTTCCTTATAGCATAGATAGCACTGAGGGAATCAGTGTAAATTATTGCGGGTGAGATGCAAAGTTCAATAATCTTATTAAGTGCTAACTTGATGGCATAAAGTTCAGTAGTGAAGACACTGCATGATATAGGTAGTGTGGATGAAATTGTACATGTAGGAAAAACAGCTGCAGCACCTACCTTACTATCAGTTTTCGACCCATCGGTATATATTTTACAGGCTTCGGAGTTAAGGGTAGCATGAGCTGAGTGCAACTGTCTTATGTTATTGGGAGGTATGACATTCTTCCACCACTGGAGAAAATGTGTATCATGTGAGGCACAAACATACGTCCAGGGTGGAACAGGTGCAGTTGTGTTCTGATAAATATCAGCTAAATTAATATTCCAACTCTGAATAAGATCTTTGATCCTGAGTGAAGCAGGACGATTTTCATGTGGCTTAGTCTCATAAAAAGAATCCCACCGAGTGTGATAAAGATACTCCCACCGAGTGTGATAAAGATACTCCCAACTAGGGTGCGATGGAAGACTCTGGATCTTAGAAGCATAGAAAAGCAATAATGTTTTTCCACGAAGATGTAATGGAGGCTCGTGGCCTTCAATATAAAGACTTTGCATGGGAGAAGTCCTGAATGCGCCCAGAGCAGTCCTCAGGGCACTGTGCTGGATGACATTTAGCCGATCTAATGTGCTTTTCCTAGCTGAGTCATATACAGGAGAACCATAATCTAAGCGTGAACGGATCAGAGATTTGTAGAGGTGAAGTAAGGAGTACCGATCAGCTCCCCACGACATGGATGAGACTGATCGAAGCATGTTCAACTGTTTTCGACAAGTAGTTCGTAGATATGTGATATGTGCTTGGTTGTTGTTGTTGTGGGAGTTTCTGGCGCAAGGGCTACTTTGGCCATATTGCGCCTACCAAAGGTAGTGAAGTTCTATGTGATGACTGCTCTGGGAGCAGTTAAAATTGATCATACATTTGAATTCGTTTTAGGTAAAAAAAAAATTCGGAGAGGTTTGCATTATTACCTATGATGTGGCTGAGTGACAACGGTTCTTGTAATGACAACGAGCTGAAAATACACTGTCGGACATTGTTAAACAAGCTACATTCAATGAGTATATGCTTTACTGTCAGTGGTTTCAAGCAGTGCGTACACTGCGGAGGATCGTTTCCTGTGAGCAAAAAAAGATGAGTGAGGTGAGTATGGCCTATTCGGCTTCTGGCTAGAATTACTTCTTCTTTTCTATTTTTACGCAGGCTGGAATTCCATAATTGTGGTTCAGGTTTCAGCTGAAACAGCTTGTTCTGTGTTTGATTTCTCCACATAAGTGCTCACTGCTCCATACATTTTTTTTGGATATTGCATCTACAATCAATATACGGGACAAGGTCATTTGTTGAATTTATGCTGGAGGGATGTTTGGCAGCATTATCTGCGCATTCATTTCCTTTAATACCGCTGTGTCCTGGAATCCAAGAGAAGACAACAGTTTGCTGATGTTCGTGAAGACGTATTAGCGCATGTCTTAAGATTTTTAGCAAAGGATTGTGAGGTGTCGTGTTTTTGAGAGCTGAGAGAGCACTTTTGGAATCCGTATATATGATTGATGCTTTTATTGATTGACAGGAGTGAAATATGTTCCAAGGCAAGCTTAATGGCATGAAGTTCAGCAGTATAACTGCTGCATTCGCAGGAAGTGTAAGTGAAATAGTTCTGTTAGGGAAGACAGCAGCTGCACCCACTTTATTACCAGACTTAGAGCCATCAGTATAGATCTTAGTCAAGAGGGAATAATTCTGTGTATGGACAAGATGTAGCTGTTGGATGTTGATATCTGATATAGCACCTTTTCCCCACTGCTCAAAGTAATCATCACAAGAAGGCGTGAAGGTAATCCACGGAGGATCTGGATCTCTTAAGTCACTGAGAACATTATGAAGTTGAATATTCCAGCATTCTGTTAGATTTTGGAATCTGATACCAGTAGGCCGAATTGTTCTTGGTTTGTTTGCATAGTGGCTTATGTACTGAGGATCATGTAGTAGTGGCCAAATAGGATGTGTGGGGTGACTTTTAATTTTAACAGAATATGTCATCAATAACATCTTTCTTCTGATATTCAGTGGAGGTTCGTGGGCCTCAACATACAAACTTTGAACTGGCGATGTTCTGTATGCACCTAGAGCAATCCTAAGAGCAGTGTGTTGGATGGGAGCAAGACGAGCTAAGGTACTCTCTCTAGCAGAGCCATAAACAGGTGCTCCATAATCCAGCCGAGATCTAATTAGGAATCTGTATAGACGGAGCAAAGTGTAACGGTCTGCAACCCCCATGATGTACTGGAGATTACCCGGAGTACGTTCATTTTCTTAATGCAAATAGTTCGTAGGTTTTTGATGTGGTCTTGGAAATTTAGCTTCTTATCGAAAATTAGTCCTAGGAGACGAATATTGTTCATGATTGGAATAGGATGACTGTCCAAGAGTAGCTCAGGATCTAGATGGATTTTGCGCTTGTTGCAGAAGTGGATAGCTGCAGACTTTTGCTTTGATAGCCTGCATCCATTTTGGGTCATCCACAGTTCAATATTATTTATTGATATTTGTAAGTGCCTCTCGATATAATTCATATTCTGGGAGTGACGAGATAAAGTAAGGTCATCAGCGTAGAGATATGAGTCGACAGTGTTTGGAATTCTGTTTGTGATATTGTTGATTCGCACTGCAAATAAAGTGGCACTGAGTACAGAGCCTTGTGGGATTCCTTCTTCTTGTATGTATGTTTGTGACAGAGCCTGATGGTATCGGACTTGGAAAGACCTGTGGCGAAGGAAGTTTTCAATAAAAGATGGTAAATGGCCTCTCATATCAATAGTATGGAGATCCTTTAGGATTCCATAACGCCATGTGGTATCGAAAGCTTTTTCTATATCAAGAAAAACCATGACCAGATGTTGATTTCTAATGAACGCATTTCTTATGTTTGATTCCGCCTTTACCATAAGATCTAAAGATGATCTATTCCTCCGAAAGCCAAATTGATTGCTGCTGATTATGTTTCTTTTCTTCAGGTACCATGTTAATCGGCGGTGCACCATTTTTTCCAAAGTTTACTCAAGCAGCTGGTTAGACTTATCGGTCTATAGTTGTATGGAGCCGAGTGATCTTTTCCTGGTTTAGGGATAGCTATTACGTAAGAATGTTGCCAGGAACAGGGGAATGTGTGTTCAGAATAGACCCTATTGTAGAATTTTAGGAGTGAGGACAGAGATTTCTCATGTAGATGTTTCAGCATTATATAGTAAATACCATCAGGGCCAGGGGCGCTGTTTCTAGAGGTATTTATGGATTCTTTCAGTTCAGATAGTGTGAGTGGTTGATTATAAGGCAAAGAATAGGTAGTTTTGAAATTTATTTTGAATTTCTCAGCTTCGGCTTTAATTTTTTGGAATGATGGCTGATAAGCTATTGAGGTGGACAACTCAGAGAACGCAGTTCCTAAGGTGTTTGCAATCTCTGTGTGATCAGAGATCTCCTTCCCATTCCAGTTAAGAATAGCTGAAGGTGATTTAAGATATTTGCCATTCAACTGCCTTATTTTTTCCAAATTTTTCTGGAGTCGGTATCTTTGTTAATTGTTGAAGCGAATTTTATCCAAGAGTCTTTTTTGGCTTTTCGGTGGATGTATCGTGCTTTGGCTCTAAGTCTTTTATAATTAATAAGGTTGACAGTGGTTGGGTATTTGCGGAATTGGTTCCATGCTGCATTTATTTCTCTTTTAACCGTGTAACAGTCTTTGTTCCACCAATGATTGATATGCTTGCGGTTTCCTAGTTGAGACTGCGGAATGGCGATTGTTGCAGCTCTAAGTATCTGTGCTGTTATATGCTCTGTGACGGTATCGACGGGAGAAGACTCAATTATGTGATCATTAAAAGAGACATAATTTTTATATTTTTCCCATTCTGCTTTGGAAAATTTCCATTTCGTTTGGGTTTCAGTTGTTTTAGAATGGGTGGTTTGAATTCGGCATATGACAGGATAGTGGTCGCTGTTCAGAGGATTGTCATGTATTGTCCACTCGACACTTGGGAAGAGGATAGGAGAGCATAGCGAAAGATCTATTGCTGAGGTTGAACCAGTAGGAAAATGAATGTAAGTGGATAAGCCAGTTCAGTAACGTTAAATTCTGTCTGTCTAGTAACATTTCAATGAGCTCTCCACACGTCTATCTTAGACGGGAGATCCCCATAATGGATTGTGACCGTTAAAGTCTCCTAACAGGAAGATGGGAGACGGTAATTGCAGAATAAGGTTTTCCAGTTCCTGAATTGAACATGGTTTATTGGGTGGAAGATGGATTGTTGTTGTTGTTGTTCGGTTTAACGACACAAGGGCTACTAAGGCCAAATTGTGTCTCTTCAGCGTTAATTGACAAAAAGCATATTGTTAGAGAAATTACGTTATATGCTTCCATATAAACCAATATGTTTTAGATATAATAAAAGTTCTTCAATATTTGCTTCATTTCCTAAGATGCGAGATAAATCAGGTGATATATTCAATTTAGAGAGAGACTGAAAATTATTTGACCGGATGGTTGAATGTAAGGGACAATCAACCAGGAAATGACGGACTGTAAGTTGCGTCTGACAGGATGGGCACTGGGGTGGGTTTTCACCCAATAATAGAAAGAGATGAGTATGGCGAGTGTGTCCAATTCTGAGTCTTGCCAGTACCACTTCCTCTCGTCTGTTTCTTCGGAAGCCAGACAGCCACAGCTTTGGATCTTCTTTTATCTGGTAAAGTTTATTGTTAGGGTCACTTTTCCAGGTCTGTGACCATTTATTGTAGCAGGCTTTGCGTACGACAGACTTAAAATCAGAGAAAGGAACCTGAGGATGTTCTGAGAGAGCGGGTTGAGGATGTTTAGCAGCAAAGTCGGCACTTTCATTTCCCGGAATGCCTGAATGGCCAGGGATCCAGCAAAAACTAATTGACCGATTGGACACACTGCAAGCAAATAGCTGGGAATGAATCTGTTTCAATGTAGGGTGAGAAATGGAGGAATTCTTGCTTATGGCAGAGACAGCACTAAGAGAATCTGTGTAAATTATGGCAGATGAGATAGAAAGCTCAATTACCTTACTAAGCGCCAACTTAATGGCATATAATTCAGCTGTGAAGACACTGCAAGCAAGCGGTAGTGTGGCTGAAATTGTACATAAAGGAAAAACTGCCGCAGCACCTACCATATTCTCAGTTTTTGAACCATCGGTATAAATTTTACAGGCATGGTTGTCCGTAGCATGAGCTGAATGTAACTGTCTGATATTGCAGGAAGCTATATTTTTCCCCCATTGGAGGAAGTATGTATCTTGAGAGACAGACACATATGTCCAAGGAGCAACAGGTGTAGTTGTGTCTTGGAAGATTTCATTTAAATCGACGTTCCAAGTCTGAACAAGCTCTTTGATTCTGAGGGAGGCGGGTCTATTTTCTTTTGGCTTGCTCTCAAACAAGGTTTCCCAACGAGTATTATAGAGATATTCCCAACTTGGGTGCGATGGTAGACTCTGGATCTTAGCAGCGTAGTGAAGCAATAGTGTTTTTCTACGCAGGTGTAATGGGGGATCATGAGCTTCAATATATAGACTTTGGATCGGAGAAGTCCTGAAAGCTCCCAGCGCAGTCCTCAGGGCACTATGATGGATAATATTTAGCCGTTTTAAAGTAGTGCTCCTGGCAGAGTCATACACTGGACAACCATAATCTAACCGTGAACGGATTAAACTTCTATAAAGATGCAGCAAAGTACACCGATCAGCTCCCCAAGACATAGATGAGACCGAACGAAGTATATTCAAATGCTTTAAGCAAGAAGTTCTCAAATAAGTGATGTGAGCTTGGAAATTTAGTTTGCGGTCTAATATTAATCCAAGAAATTTAACGGTATTAACGAGAGGGATTGGAGTATTGTTTATTTGTAATTCAGGTTCAGGATGGAGAGCTCGCTTCTTGCAAAAGTGAGTGACAGTGCATTTATTTTCTGACAGTCTGTAACCGTTCCGTGAAGTCCAGGATTCTATTTTGGTTATGGCAAGTTGTAGCTGCCGTTCAATGGTATTCATACTTTGAGATTGACAGGAAATGGTAAGATCATCTGCATATATATATAAGTTTGAACAGTTTTTGGGATATCTCGGGTCATGCTGCTAACTCGGATTGAAAACAGTGTTGGACTGAGTATTGATCCCTGCGGGACTCCCTCTTCCTGAATGTGAGATGTAGAGAGGACGTTTTTGTATCGGACTTGAAAAGAGCGCAATTGCAGGAAATTCTCAATTATTTCTGGCAAATGACCCCTAAGCCCCAGATGGTAAAGGTCCATAATAATCCCATGCCGCCATGTAGTGTCAAATGCCTTTTCAAGATCTAAATTTACCATGACTAGATGTTGTTTCATGACAAAGGCATTTCGGATATGAGACTCTGCTTTAATGAGCACATCTAGGGTTGATCTATTTTTTCGAAAGCCATATTGGTGATCTGGAAGGAGATTCTCTGACTCCAGGATGTAAGTGAGCCTAGTATGAACCATCCTTTCGAAAATTTTTCCCATGCAGCTTGTAAGAGATATTGGCCTGTAGTTTTCAACACAGGAAGGATTTTTCCCTGGTTTTGGTAAGGCGATAATGAACGAATGGCGCCATGAAGATGGATAGGCATTTTCAGAGTAGATCCGGTTGTAAAAAATTAATAGGGTTCTCAAGTCTTCTCCAAGTAAATGCTTTAACATAATGTAATGAACTCCATCTGGACCTGCAGCACTATTGGAAGATCTATTTAATGATTCTTGAAGTTCTGTTAACGTAAACGGTTGGTTGTACGGGAATGAACGGCGCGTGGAGAAGTTAATTTTATACCGTTCTGCACCTGCTTTGATTTTCTGGAAGGTGGAGGCATAAGTGGCAGAAGCTGATATTTTTGCAAATGATTCTGCTAATGCATTTGCAACTTCTTCGGGAGTAGAAATGTCTTTCCCTCTCCAATGAAGTATCGGAGAGGGCGGCCGAGCAAATTTGCCATTTAGTGCCTGTATTCTTTTCCAGATCACTTGTGTGTCCGTGTCTTTGGTAATAGTGGAGGCAAAAGCAATCCATGAATCCCGTTTCGCTTTCTGCCTAACTTGTCTAGCTTTTGCTTTTAGTCTTTTAAAAGCAATTAGGTTAGTAGTGGTGGGATACTTGCGGAAATGATTCCAGGCTCGGTTTTTATCCTGTTTGGCAATTAAACAATCTGTATTCCACCAGTTATTTCTGTGTTTTCGATAAGGTGTGGATTTTGGAATGGAGGCCTTGGCTGCAGTCAGAATCTGATTGGTTATGTAAGTGTTGACATCATCAATATGTTGACTTTGAACATAAAATCTGTCTAAGCGTATCTGGGCAGAATAGCCATCCCAGTTTGCCTTTTTAAACTGCCAAGTGGATCGTTGGTCAGGATTTGAAGTTACCCCCGTTTGTAGCGAGCAAATAATTGGAAAGTGATCACTGTTGAAGGGATCGGTTAATACCGACCATGTCATGATTGGAAATATGGATGGCGAACAAATTGACAAGTCTATTGCGGAAGCAGATCCGGTTGCTAAGTGGATGTAGGTAGGAGATCCAGAATTTAATAAATTAAGGTCATTATTATGCATGAATTTCTCCATCAATTTGCCTCTTATATCCATTGTGGCCGATCCCCACATTGGATGGTGTCCATTAAAGTCACCAAAAAGACAAATTGGAGTTGGCAGTTGTGCAATTAGGTTGTCAAGTTCTGAAAGCAGAAGTGGTGCAGATGGCGGAATATAAATAGAAACAATGGTAAATGACGTACCAGCTGCAAGGCGAGCTGCCACAGCTTCTAGGGTAGTTCTCAATTGAATCGGCTTGGATGGTATGTTAGCGTGAACAAGAATAGCAACTCCTCCACGTGCAGGTGATACAGAGTTCCTATCTCGTCTGTAAATGGTATAACCCGAAAATTTTGGCAAAACTTGGGGTGACAAGAATGTTTCCTGTAAGCATACACCTATGGGATTAAATTGAGCTATTAAATCTCTTACGTCATCAGAATGAGTGCTTAGTCCTCTGCAATTCCATTGTATGATATTGTTCATTATTTAGGTTTACCTGAGGGTGATTCATCTGACTGTTTTCTGTACGTGGGACATTTTTTCCGGTGCTTTTTTGAGAATGTGGGGCGTCCAGTATCCATGGTGTCCTCTGCATGGAGTTCTAGAATAGGTTCCTCATTATCTAGCAGCTCATCTACATCCATGCTTTTGGAGGGAGATTCCGTTTTTTTAGAGACTGATTCAGATTTTAATTGTTCTTTTCCAACTGGGGCTAATGGGGTATGAGTAGGAATGCTGATTGGAGTATTTGTGGCTTCGCTAGTTCTTTTTGGAGGACTATCTTTCTTTGAGGTTGAAAGCGTAGATTTGAGCCAGTTCGCCAGAGAGGTGTTAGGTGGAACTGATACATCTGTTTGAGCTGCAGTAGAAACGAAGTTCCGAGTGCGAGCTGCATAGGAGCGACTACTAGGCAGGGTCGACATAACTTGTCTACGTGCCTCAGGAAAGGTGACTTTATTCTCTATTTTGTACTTTTGAATTTTCTTTCCTGTAATCCATAGCTCACATGTTTTGGAAAAAGCTGGGTGGCTTTCTTTGCAGTTGGGACAAACAGGGGTTTTGACAGAGCAATCTGCTTGAGTATGATCTTTAGAGCCGCAGATGGGACATATGGCCTCACCTCTACATGCCTGCTGCGAATGCCCGTATTTCTGGCATTTGAAGCAGCGAACGGGATTCGGGATAAATGGTCTTATACGACAATTCAAATAGCCTGCTTTAATTGAGGATGGTAAGTCTGGCGTACTGAATGTTAAGATGATCGATCTCGTTGGAGTGAGATTTCCATCTTTTTTAGTCATAATCCGTTTCACATTTGTAACTTTTTGACTACTTAGTTCTTGAAGTAGCTCTTCTTCGGAGACTGTAATTAGGTCCCACTCACTGATTACACCCTTTGATGAATTTAAGGTTCTGTGTGGAGTAATTGATACTGTGAGCCCACAAAATGATGTTGTGTTTAAGAGCCGCTCAGAATGTTTAGCGGTGGCAGTTTCAATGAGGAGATCTCCGGACTGTAGTCTTTTCACCATTTTCGGTGATCCAGTAATTGATTCCAAATATTTTTGAATCAAGAACGGTGACAATTTTCCTACAGGTTGGGAGGATAAGGAATGAATGACCAAGAAATTTGGTAATTCATCATGGCATTCAGGTTCCCTTCTAAGCCTTTTGGGCTGGTTGGTGTCACGGTCGTTGTCATTAATTTCTGACCTTGAGCTTGATGGCTCTAAAGGTGGATAATTTGTCGTATCCATGTTAGCTCCTTTTGGCCCTGGGGGTATATTTTTACCACCCAGATTACCGGCCCCGCCACGGGGAGGCAGGAGCAGTGCCGCTTGTGGCCAAGCGTATAGGTTAGTACAATTAGTAAGACTAATCTAATTAAAGAAAAAGGTTCTTTCCTTCTTCTGGGCTCTCTTCTTAGTGCTTTTAAGAAAAAGGGCTACTTAACGAAAAAGTTTAATAATCAAGGGAGAAAACAAAAGAGAACCTAGTCGCTTAGAGAAAAACGCTTTTGAATCGCACGAGAATCGCTTGGCCACGGAAACGCTTGGCACCCGGGGCCGGAAGATGGATTGAGACGATCGTTAAAGCAGTGCCAACCACTAAACGAGCTGCGACGGCTTCTACGGAAGTTTGGAGAACAATTTGCTTACAAGGAACTGTTGAGTCTATCAGTATGGCTACTCCTCCATGAGCATTTTTTGCAGTGGACCTATCTTGACGAAAAAGAGTATAATTTTTAATTGATACAGATACTTCAGGTGTTAAATTTGTCTCTTGTAGGCATATACCCACAGGATGATAACGGTCGATTAACTCGTATATGTCATCTATGTTGCTACGAAACCCTCTGCAATTCCATTGGATTATGATTATGTTATTCATTGTGTAGGTTTAGAGTTAGCAGTCGAATCCGTCTGTTTTTTAGACGTGCTCTGTTTTTGACGGTCAAATTTTATTTTTTCCTTTTTTGGGAAGAATGGACGTGTGTCCATGTCGTCTTCAGCACATAGATCTAGAATGGGTTCATCATAGGTATTATTCTCTGCAACATCCATATTTGTGGTGTCAGATGATTTATTTCTGGCATAATCTGAGTTCTCCATTTGACCTGAAATGGCTGGACCCTGAGTAGTAGGTGGTATTGAGATTGGTGTGTTATTAGTCCTATCGACAGCTTGTTTTGTGGATTGTGGTGCAGATGATAAGAGTGATCGAGCCCAGTCAGAAATTGACACTTTTGGTGGAACAGTTGTATCCGTCTGAGTTGAAACTGTTTGGTACCTTTTGGATGCTTCAGCATATGAACGTTTAGGTATGCTTTGTAGAAGGTGTTTTCTCGCTTCGAGATACGTGACTTTGTTAACTACTTGGTATTTCTGGATTGTTTTCTCCAGCTTCCATTGCTCACAGGATTTAGAGAATGCTGAATGATTGCCTTTGCAGTTTGGACATCGTGATGATTCGGCATTGCAATCGGTATGAATATGCTCCTTTGATCCGCAGTTTGAACATACTGAATTTCCTCGGCAGACAGTTTGGGTTTGGTTTGGTTTGGTTTTTAATGGCGCATTGGCAGCTATGGCCATAATGCGCCAAATCAGAAAATAAAACTAATACAAAAATATTGGTCAGCCTTAGAACAGGCTACCGTGTCAAAAAGGTAAAAATGATACAGTGGTTAAAGGTTATATAAAAGGTATAAAATATAAACTTAAATCTTTGTGTATAAATTGATCGACTGTAAAAAATTAAAAACGTCAGACATGTTGTCTCTGTCACCTAAAATCTGACCGAGTGTAAAGGGTTCAGCCAGATTACTAAAACTGCTAGAAAAAGATTGTCTAAAAACAGGACATTCAATAAAAACGTGAGAGATAGTTAAAATGACGTTACACGTCTCACACATAGGTGGGCCATCCGCCCTCAGCAAAAAGGAGTGTGTTAGATGGCTATGACCTATGCGGAGCCGAGCAAGAACAACTTCCTCTTTTCGGACCCTGCGTACACTGGACTGCCATTGCATGATTACAGGCGTAATACGCTGTAGTTTATTCGCGGTCTGTCCGTGCCAAGAGTCTTGCCATTGGGAGTATAATTAACATCGTATTATTTGCCTGTAGTCTGTATAGGGGACTGACAGGCAATGACTATCCAGGGAAATGGCTGATTTGGCAGCAGTATCAGCTAATTCATTTCCCCGGATCCCAATGTGGCTTGGGATCCAGCAGAAGCGAATGTCAAATTCTGATTCAAAGGCAGAACATAGCATCTGCCGGATCCGTGACAGGACCGGATGAGAGTTGTACCTCATCGACACTAGAGCCTGTAATACGCTCAATGAATCACAGTAAACCATGTACCTTTGGTAATCGCTATTTATAATGAACTCAAGGGCTATTTCAATTGCATGCAACTCTGCAGTATAAATGCTAGCTTCTTGTGGGATCTTGAATGATAATGTCTTCTGAGGAAATACAACAGCAGATCCCACATAAGATTCTGACTTTGAGCCATCTGTATAGACTGGCAGAAAGTCAGAGTACTGCTCTCTATGCGATGCGAAGGGTTGCTGATAGACGGCCGCCGGTGTATTAGCCTTCTCTATGATCTTGAGGGAGAAGTCGCACATTGGCAAATGTGCATACCAGGGTGGAAGGAGTTGCCTTGGTGACTGGGCAACATTGTTTACCGTCACGTTTAGTTCATTTAATAGCCCTTGCATCCGAATACCAAAAGGTCTGTTGGCAGTCCGACGGGTGTTATAGAGATTTTCCCAACGTGGCTCAAAAACTGATGTCCATGTGGGATGATCAGGCAGGGCTTTCAATTTAAAGGTGTAATGTAAAGACAACTGCTTACGTCGAAAAGATAGGGATGGTTCATTTGCTTCGACGTAAAGGCTTTGGACTGGAGATGTGCGAAATGCTCCTGTGGCTATCCGAATGGCCTGATGGTGAACTGGATTTAACCACCGAAGTGCACTATCTCTAGCAGATCCATATACCTGGGACCCATAATCGAGTTTAGAACGGACAAGGGCTCGGTAAAGACGAAGAAGAGTAGAGCGATCTGCGCCCCATGATGTTGACGAAAGGGCACGAAGGATGTTAAGCCCTTTAACACACCTTGTCCTAAGCTGACGAATATGTTGAACAAATGTCAGCTTTTTGTCGAAGATAAGTCCAAGGAATTTGACTTCTGCTACGACTGGGATGTTGTTTTGCCCAAGCCTTAAATCCGGTTCAGGATGAAGATTACGTTTGCGACAGAAGACAGTTTGGGAATGCCCAAACTTCTGACACTTGTAGCATCGAAGAGGATTGGGGATGTAAGGACGGATGCGGCAGTTTAGGTATCCAGCTTTTACTGATGAAGGTAGGTTCGGTGTAGAAAAGGTAAGAATAATGCTGCGAGTGGGTACAAATTCTCCGTCCTTCTTTAACATTATTCGTCTCGCTTGAATTACTTTCTGGTCTTGAAGTTCTTGAACAATCTCTTCCTCTTTGACGTTCAATAGGTCCCATTCGGATATGACTCCTTTAGAGGTATTAAGGGTGCCATGAGGAGATACCTTAGTGGGGACTCCACCAAATGATGTTAGTTTGAGGAGAGACTCAGAATGTTTGCGGTTCGTGGTTTCAACTAATAAGTCACCCGATTTCAGTCGGCGTACCATTTTTGGTGATCCGGCTACACTTTCTAAACATTTTTGTATGTAGAAGGGAGATAGTGTACCTAAGGACTGATTCGTTAAAGAATGCATTATGAGGAAAGATGGGTATTCCGTTTGAGGTACATCAGTTTTCATCCTTTCGCGGTTTTGATTGTCACAATTTTGTTGCAAATCCATAGGATTTGCAGTCTTTAGAGGAAGGAAATTTTCGTTTTCCATGATTGCTCCTTTTAGCCCTGGAAGGATAACTTTTCCTTCCAGGTTTCCGGCCCCGCCACGGGGAGGCAGGAGCAGTGCCACGAGGTGACCAAGCGGCTGTTAGTTGTGTTAGTGAGAGATATAAAAAAGAAACAGAAAGGTAACTTCCTTTCTGGGCCTTTGCCTACTTCCTGTAGTGTCAAAGAGCTACTCTAGTATAAAATGAAAATAACGGTAATCACAACAAAAAGAAACTCTATATATAGCAAAAGCTCTGAAAAGATCGCTTCAATGAACGCACTTAAATCGCTTGGCCACGGAACGCTTGGCACCCCGGGGCCTATGTGCTTGGAAGTTAAGCTAACTATCTAATATCAGACCGAGAAATCTGATGCTGTTTACTACTGGTATTGGACAATTGTTTAGCCGTAATTCAGGATGGTGGTGGACAGCACGTTTCTTACAAAAGTGAGTGGTGGTAGACTTTTGTTCAGCTAGTCGATATCCGTTGCGCGACATCCAGGATTCAATTCTGTTAATGGCAAGTTGGAGTTGACGCTCAATGGTGTTCATGCTTTGAGATTGGCAGGAGATGGCGAGGTCATCCGCGTACATATAAGCCTCCACAGTTTTGGGGATGTCTCTAGTTATGCTGTTGACTCGAATTGCAAATAATGTTGCGCTGAGTATAGATCCCTGTGGTACTCCTTCTTCCTGAATATGGGGTGTAGACAGTACGTTCTGATAACGGACTTGAAAAGAGCGGTGGCGCAGGAAATTCTGAATTATCTGAGGGAGATGACCCCTTAGTCCTAGGTGATAAAGGTCCATAATAATACTATGTCGCCAGGTAGTATCAAATGCCTTTTCAATATCTAAATTGACCATGAGTAGATGTTGCTTCATGACAAAAACATTCCGAATATTCGATTCAGCTTTGATAAGGACATCAAGAGTGGATCTGTTCTTACGAAAGCCGCTCTGATGATCTGTTAAAAGGTTCTCTGCTTCTAAGATCCAGGTAAGCCTCGTATGTATCATTCTTTCAAAAATTTTCCCCATGCAGCTTGTGAGAGATATTGGCCTATAATTGTTAACCAAAGAAGGGTCTTTGCCTGGTTTTGGTATGGCAAGTATGTGAGAGTGACGCCACGAAAGTGGATAATCATTTTCTGAGAAGATTCGATTATAGAAGATCAATAGGGTACGAAAGTCCTCTTCAAGTAATTGTTTTAGCATGATGTAATGTACGTCGTCTGGGCCGGCAGCCCTATTTGAAGATTTATTTAAGGATTCTTTGAGTTCTGTTATATTAAATGGTTAATTGTATGGAAGTGAGAGCCGTGTGGAAAAGTTAATTTTGCGGCGTTCTGCAACTGCCTTGATGCGCTGAAAGGAGATGGAGTAGGAAGCAGAAGCAGATATTGAAGAAAATGATTCTGCTAGCGCATTGGCGATTTCCTTAGGTGCCGAGAGATCTTTTCCATTGCAACAGAGTATTGGAGTGGGAGGTCGAGTGAATTTTCCATTTAGCGCTTTAATTCTTCTCCAAATGAATCGTGGGTCAGTGTCCTTGGTGATAGTTGAAGCAAATGAGATCCAGGAGTCACGCTTGGCTTTTCTCCTAATCTGCCTTGCTTTGGCTTTAAGTCTTTTGTATTCTATTAGATTACTGGTTGTAGGAAACTTACGGAATTTGTTCCAAGCACGGTTTTTCACACGCTTGGCATTAGAACAATCTGTGTTCCACCAGTTGTTATGGTGGGAGCACTTGTGAGGTCGTGACTTCGGAATTGAATTTTTTGCTGCATTTAGTATCTGATTGGTAATGTAGTTAGTTACGTCTTCAATTGGATGTTGCTGAACATAACTGCTGTCTAACTGGACCTAGGTACAGTAGCTCTCCCAGTTTGCCTTCTTGAACTTCCAGGTGGATCGGTGCTCGAGATTTGCAGTTACCCTTGTTTGTAATGAGCAAAGGATTGGGAAGTGATCACTCTTTAGAGGATAGTTTAGCACTGACCATGTCATACTTGGGAGAATTGCTGGCGAGCAGATAGACAAGTCTATTGCAGAAGTAGATCCTGTAGATAGGTTAATATAAGTGGGAGATCCAGAATTTAGTATAGTTAGGTTGTTATTATTCATGAATGTTTCTATTAATTTGCCTCTTGTGTCAATCGCAGGCGACCCCCATAATGGATGGTGGCGATTGAAGTCACCAAAAAGGCTTGTTTGTTTTGTTTGTTTGTTTAGATTTTATTGGCGCATTAGCATTTAAGGCTATAATGCGCCAAGACCAGGTAATATATAAAAATTTAAACATTTATCCTTTCAGTGACCTAAGTAATTAGGTCACCATGTCCAGATATATAATAAAAGCTTATCAATAAAAGAAATAACAATAACGTATAAATTTTATATACGTGTAAAAACCTTTATTGATTTAAAAAAGCTAAAAACAGCAGACACATTGTCATTGTCAGATAAAATCTGACTGAGTGTATACGGCTCAGTCAGATGGTTAAAAGCGGTGAAACGGATATTGCTAAAATCTGGACAGTCAATTAAAAGGTGTCTGATAGTTAAAACTATGCCACAGGACACACACATAGGAGGGAAATCAGCCCTCAGCAAAAACGAATGAGTCAAATGACTGTGTCCTATGCGGGTCCGGGCAAGAACAACTTCCTCCTTACGATTCCTGCGCAGACTAGACTGCCACGGTTCAATTACAGGCTTTATAGGATATAATTTATTTGCAGTCTGTCTATTCCACGAATCCTGCCATTGGGAATGTAGCTTTTGATGTACTATTTGCCTGTAGTCTGTATAGGGGACTAACAGGCAGCGGTTATTATTGGGAATTGCCCATTTGGCTGCGGCGTCAGCCAAATCATTTCCCCTAATCCCAATGTGGCTGGGAATCCAGCAGATGCGGATATCATATTCGCGTTCATGGAGAACGTGAATCTTCTGCTGAATGCTAGACAGAACTGGATGAGGATTATATCTCACAGATATTAAAGCCTGTAACATGCTAAGAGAGTCAGAATATAAAATGAACCGTTGGAATTGGCATTCACTAATGTGATCCAAGGCTAACTCTACAGCGTGCAGCTCTGCAGTAAATATGCTGCATTCAGAGGGAATCTGCTCTGATATAGTGCTGTCTGTAAAGACAGCAGCAGATCCCACATATGATTACGAACCGTCTGTGTAGACTGGCGCGAAGTCGGAATATTCAGTTCTGAATGAAGCTGCAGGTAGACACGTGATGGAGTGTCCGACTTTCCCCAGTTTCTAAGCGACAAGTCGCATGCCGGGACACGAGCATGCCAGGGTGGAAAGGGTTGCTTTGATGTTTGGGCAACCTTGTCTACCTTGATATTAAGTTCTTTGAGTAGCTCTTGGAAACGAATGCCAAAAGGACGATTGGCAGACTTTCGAGTAATGTATAAATTTTCCCATCGTGGCTCAAAAACGAACGGCCACGTAGGATGGTCTGGCAGGGATTTCAGTTTTAAAGCATAATTTAAAGACAACTGCCTACGTCGAAGCGATAACGGTGGTTCGTTTGCTTCGACGTATAAGCTCTGGACAGGAGATATGCGATATGCTCCAGTAGCAATACGTAGGGCCTGATGATGGACGGGGTCCAGCCATCGCAGGACACTGTCTCTGGCCGAGGAATATACCTGGGATCCATAATCTACTTTGGATCGCCCAAGTGCACGGTAAAGTCGAAGAAGGGTGCATCTGTCTGCTCCCCAAGATGTAGAGGAGAGAGCGAGCGGAGAATATTAAGCCCGCGTGTGCACTTTGTGCGGAGTTGACGAATATGATCCAAGCAGGTCAGTTTTTTATCGAATATGAGTCCCAAGAATTTTGTGTTCGCTGCTACTGGAATAGCATTTTGTCCGAGCCTTAATTCAGGTTCAGGATGAAGATTACGCTTGCGACAAAAGTGTACGCAAACGGTCTTCTCCGGCGAGAAACTGAAGCCATTACCAAGTGCCCAGACATTCAGATTATCAATGGCTTTCTGCAGTTGTCTTTCAATAACCCTCATGTTGCACGACTGGCAAAAAATGCTAAAGTCATCAACATAGAGGGCACTGTTTACAGTTGGAGGAAGTTGTTCTGTGATGGAATTTATTTTTATAGCAAAAAGCGTGACACTTAATACTGATCCTTGTGGTACTCCGTCCTCTTGGCTAAAAGAGCGAGAGAGTGAGGATCCCACACGAACTTGGGACGATCGATTGGCTAAAACGTTTTGAATAAAAAAGGGCAAATGCCCTCTTAGGCCTAGGCTATGTAAATCTTTTAATTGTTGTTGTTGTTGTGGGGGGTTTCATGGCGCATAAGCAACTTTGGCTATAATGCGCCTATTCATTTCTATTAAAGGAAAAGGGAAAGAATCGTACTGCCTGAAATGTCCTTAATCAGAAAAGATTAAAAATTCTAATTTGCTTCAGAAAACAGAAGAATTCAGATATACTTGCCTTGTCACCTATCAAATTCTCTAGGGTTATTGGTTGTTGAAGGATAACCAGTGATTGCAGGGTTGAAAATCTGTCTTGTTTATAATAGGGGCAGTCAATGAGAATGTGTTTGGTTTGGTTTGGTTTGGTTTGGTTTTATTGGCGCATTAGCATCTAAGGCTATAATGCGCCAAGACCAGGTAATATATAAAAATTTAACATCTCAGTGACCTAATTAATTAGGCCACCGTGTCCAGATCTAATTACAATGATAAATCAATAAACGAAATAATAATAACATGAATTTTAAATACGATTAAAAACGTTTATTGCTTTCAAAAAGCTAAAAATAGCAGACACATTGTCATTGTCAGATAAAATCTGACTGAGTGTATACGGCTCAGTCAGATGGCTAAAAGCGGTAAAACGGATATTGCTAAAATCTGGACAGTCAACTAAAATGTGTCTAATTGATAAAATTGTGCCACAGGACTCACACATAGGAGGGTCATCAGCCCTCAGCAAAAACGAATGAGTCAAATGACTATGTCCTATGCGGGTCCGGGCGAGAACAACTTCCTCTTTACGATTCCTGCGCAGACTAGACTGCCACGGTTCAATTAAAGGCTTTATAAGATATAATTTATTCGCAGTCTGTCTATTCCACGAATCCTGCCATTGGGAGTGTATCTTTTCGTGTATTATTCGCCTGCAGTCTGTATAAGGGACTGACAGGCAGCGATTATTATTGGGAACTGCTGATTTGGCTGCATTGTCAGCCAAATCATTTCCCTTAATCCCAATGTGGCTGGGAATCCAGCAGAAGCGGATATCATATTCACGTTCTCGGAGGAAGTGAATCTTCTGCTGAATGCTAGACAGAACTGGATGAGAATTATATCTCACAGATATTAAAGCCTGTAACACGCTGAGAGCGTCGGTATACAAAATGAACCGTTGGTATTCGCATTTACTAATGTGATCCAAGGCTAACTCTATAGCGAGCAGCTCTGCAGTAAATATGCTGCATTCAGAGGGAATCTGCTCTGATGTAATGCTGTCTGTAAAGACAGCAGCAGATCCCACATATGATTCCGACTTCGAGCCGTCTGTGTAAACTGGCGCGAAGTCAGAATATTCAGCTCGGTGTGCTGAATAAAGCTGCAGGTAGACAGACGATGGAGTGTCCGACTTTCCCCAATTTCTAAGTGACAAGTCACATGCCGGGAAATGAGCATGCCAGGGTGGAAGGGGTTGCTTCGGTGTTTGGGCAACCTTGTCTACCTTGATATTAAATTCTTTGAGTAGCTCTTGGACACGAATACCAAAAGGTCGGTTGGCAGTCTTACGTGTGTTATACAAATTTTCCCATCGTGGCTCAAAAACGGATAGCCACGTAGGATGGTCTGGCAGGGATTTCAGTTTGAAAACGTAGTTTAGAGACAACTGCTTACGACGAAGCGATAACGGCGGTTCGTTTGCTTCGACGTATAAGCTCTGGACTGGAGATGTTCGATATGCTCCAATAGCGGTACGGAGTGCCAGATGATGGACAGGATCCAGCCACCGAAGTACACTGTCTCTGGCCGAATTGTATACCAGGGACCCGTAATCTAGTCTGGATCGCACAAGTGCACGGTAAAGCCGAAGGAGGGTACATCGGTCTGCTCCCCAAGATGTAGAGGAGAGAGAGCGGAGGATATTTAGCCCTCTTGTGCACTTGGTGCGGAGTTGACGAATGTGATCAAGAAAGGTCAACTTTTTATCAAATACGAGTCCCAGAAATTTTGTATCCGCCGCAACTGGAATAGCATTTTGTCCGAGCCTTAATTCAGGTTCAGGATGAAGATTACGCTTACGACAAAAGTGTACGCAAACGGTCTTCTCCGGCGAGAACCTGAAACCATTTTCAAGTGCCCAGGAGTTGAGGCAATCAATGGCTTTCTGCAGTTGTCTTTCAATAACCCTCATGTTGCATGACTGACAAAATATGCTAAAGTCATCAACATAGAGGGCACCGTTTACGGTTGGAGGAAGTTGTTCTGTGATGGAATTTACTTTGATGGCGAAAAGCGTGACACTTAAAACTGATCCCTGTGGTACTCCCTCCTCTTGGCTAAAGGAACGAGAGAGTGAGGATCCCACACGAACTTGGAAAGATCGATCGGCTAAAAAGTTTTCAATAAAAATGGGGAGTCGTCCCCTAAGACCAAGGCTATGCAGATCTTTTATGATGCCAAATCTCCAAGTTGTGTCATACGCTTTCTCCATGTCAAAGAACACCGACACCAAGTGTTCGCGTTTTAGGAAAGCATCCCGGATGGATGTTTCCAATCTAATAAGATGGTCCAAAGTGGACCGGTTCCTTCGGAAGCCGCACTGGATGTTGGAGAGAAGGTCATTTGTTTCTAAGTACCATATTAAACGAGAATTAACCATTCTCTCCAGGATTTTGCACAGACAGCTAGTCAGAGCTATAGGACGATAATTGGTGGTGACTTTTGGATCCTTTCCTGGCTTAGGAAAAGCAAGGACGATTGCCTTCCGCCAGGAGTCCGGAAACTGCCCTTCAATAAAGATTCTGTTATAAAGAAGGAGCAGATAATCCATAGATTTTGGTGAAAGCCGTTTAATCATTTCATAATGGATGCCATCTGGTCCAACAGCACTTGCATTAGAAAGAGTGAGGGCTCTCTTCAGTTCCTGCATAGTGAATGCCCCGTTGTAGGGATAGAGGCCCTTGGACTTGAAATTAAGTGCCTGCTTTTCAATTTTATGTTTCAGGACCAGGAACTCTGGGGAATACGAAGATGTTGCGGAGATGTTAGAGAATGTTTCCCCAAGAGCATTGGCTATTGCAGTTGGATCTGCAATAGCGCATCCATTATAATCTAGGATTGAAGAAGGGTGGGATGTATATTTTCCCTTCATTTTCCGGATTTTATCCCAGACTACCTTAGAATTGGTAGCCTGGTTAATAGATGATGTAAAACGGATCCATGATTCCTTTTGACTCTGACGGCGAATGTAGCGTGCTTTGGCTCGTGCACGCTTGAAGGCTATTAGATTACAAGTGGTAGGATATCGACGGAATATCCCCCACGCTTTGTTTTGAGCCTTTTTTGCTGCCGTGCATTGTGAATTCCACCAAGGTTTGGGAAATGGTGGAAACCGGGCAGATGTTTTTGGAACAGCATTCGCAGCTGCTTGGACAATGATTTCTGTGATGTACGTTACTGCGTCATTGATAGGCTCCTGACTGACTGTACTGAGTTCAAAATTTGCCTGATGTTGGAAGGCATTCCAGTCAGCCTGATCAAACTTCCACCGTGGTAACCTAAAAGGAAGACATGGTCTCCCACTGTGTAACAAGGTTATCACAGGGAAGTGATCACTTCCGTATGGATTCTCCTCCACTTCCCAAGTGAGTGATGGGAGTAGAGAAGGGGAGCAGATAGAGAGATCAATGGCAGAAAAAGTACGGGTAGGCATATGGAAGAAGGTGTTTGTTCCAGTATTTAGAAGGGAAAGGGCATTGTCATTGAGCATACGCTCTATGACCCGCCCCCTTCCATTGATGTTAGCACTACCCCACAGGGTGTTATGTCCATTAAAATCCCCAAGAAGTAAGAAAGGGGGTGGCAACTGCGTTAGAAGATCATCAAGGTCTTCCTGGGAGATGTCAGTCCCAGGTGGCAAATAAATAGAGCAGACCGTTAATAAAAATCCCACTGTAAGGCGAATTGCAACAGCCTCTATGCTGGTTGTAATTAGCAAAGGCTGAACTGGGGTCTGATTACTCACAAGGATAGCCACTCCTCCATGAGCAGGACCATCCGCAATTCTATCCTTACGAAAGATTGTGATGTTATGCATGGTAGGATCATCATTTGCCTTTAGATATGTCTCCTGCAAGCAAAAGCAAACTGGCTCATGCTTTTGCAGGAGGGCCTTGATATCATCTGTATTTCGCCGGAGTCCACGACAATTCCATTGTAGGAATTTAGCCATTATTTTGGCTTGGTGGGTCCATCAGGCGGCTTCCGAGGTGCTGAGGGCTTACTTTTATCAGTCTTGGCTTTATCTTTTTTGGGGAAGAATGGACGCTGTCCGGTGTCCATTTCTTCCTCCACGAAGAGTTGCAAGACTGAATCGTCCGGTACCTCCTTGTCCTCTACATCCATTGATTCTGTTAATTTTGGTTGCTCTTTTTTACCACTTGGTTTTGTTAGTGGTGGAGCACTAGGAGGTACGGATATTGGAGTAGCAGCTGATTGTGTTTTTGTGGTGGGCTTTTGTGAACTCAATAAATAGCGTGCAATCGGCGTGAATGACTCTCTTGGTGGTATAGTCATATCTGTTTGTGTACCGATAGTGCACTTCGCAGAAACCTTCTGAGCATATGAAGGCTTTCCGCTATTTATTGGTTGTATGCGTTTTCTGGCCTCTGGGTAGGAGATGTTTAGCTCCGTTTTTAACTTTTGTATCTCCTTTTCGTCCTTCCACCGCTGGCATGCTCGAGAGTATGCAGGGTGCTCTCCTTGGCAGTTAATACAGTTAGGCTTAGGAGCTATACATTCCTTGCTCTCGTGATCTTTAGCACCACATCGAGCACAGGCAGGGTTACCACGACAAGCTGTTTGTGAGTGGCCGTACTTTTGACATTTAAAACACCTCAGTGGGTTTGGAACGTAAATCCTCACTGGGCAGTTTAAGTACCCTGCCTTGATGGAACTTGGAGGCCTTGGGGTGTTGAATGTTAGGATGAGAACTCGGGTAGGGACAAGATTCCCATCCTTACGCATGGATATTCGCTTGACAGCTGTTACTCCTTGTTCTTTTAATTCAGAGCAGATCTCTTCTTCAGAAACGTGAAGAAGATCCCACTCTGATATCACACCTCTTGAAGAGTTCAAAGTTTTGTGAGGGGTTGTGATGATGGGTATTCCCCCTATAGATGTGGCTTTCAAAAACTTTTCAGCTTGATTTACATTTGATGCTTCTATTAGAATATCTCCAGAACGCAGCCGTTTTACGGATTTGGGTGAACCTGCCATCCCTTCTAATCCTTTCTGGATGAAGAAGGGTGACATTTTCCCAAGTGACTGCTCTCCGGTGGAATGGAGAATGAGGAAAAGAGGTGTCACAGATGTTGTTTTCTCCTCAGTTCTGGCTCTTTTAGCTGAATTACTTTCACTCTCATCTAACGATCGATTAGGTAGGGGCCTTGTTGGGGCCCCAGAAGAAGGATTTAAATTACTCATGAGAGTAAAGAAAAAATGTCTGATGCCTAAGTACCTCACCCACCACGGAGCCCTACGAGGGGGCGCCCACCCGTGAACTAGCAGGTACTGCGTACACGAATGGGACGCCGAGTTCGCTTAGAACACCATACCCACGTTACCAATAAGTCTTTATCCCGTCCCAGGACCAAAGGGAGGGAGACTTATTGGAACGCAGTTGACCCTAGCAGTATAGAACCACCCGCCGATTGATCCCAGTCGAGCCGGTCCGGGACCGCCCGTCTTGTCGAAGCAGGGGCCAAAGTGGTGTATTAAGGCTGGGCCCCTCAACCACCAGGATCCCCCTTTCCGCTTCCACGGGTCGCGGCGCACGGCTGCACACGCCGGATTCCAAAGATGTAACCCTGGAACCAAGGTATGGGCGTTAGATCCCAGTGATGCTAATCTGGAAACCCAGCAGCATCACTGGGAGGTCCCCTCACCACGTACAGGTGCCCACGTTGAGGGGTGAGAATGTGTTTAACAGTCATATTTATATAGCAATGTGGACATTGTGGTGGATCATCTCCTGTGAGTAAATGAAAATGGGTCAGGTAAGTATGACCTATTCTTACTCTTGAAAGAATTACTTCTTCTCGTCTTGATGTCCGGACACTGGAGGGCCAGATTTTCGGAACCTGTTTAATCTGAAAGAGTTTATTATTCGTTTGGGAATGCCATAGTGCTGTCCATTCTGTTAGGCACGCAGTATGAATCATTAGCGCATAGTCTGAGGCTGGGACAGGGATATTGGTGAAATCTAAGCTGGTTGGGTTTTTTGCAGCTTTATCAGCCTGTTCGTTGCCTAAAATACCAGAATGTGCTGGTATCCAGCAGAAGGCGACCAGTTGGTGACGTTCTTTAATCTTTAGTAATAAATTTCTAATTTCAATTATAACAGGGTGAAATTTATCTGAGGAACTACACAAAGCGTTGATTGAGCTGAGGGAATCAGTGTAAACTACTGATTTTAATGAGCAGTCAGGAGGGAGATTTTTTAAAGCTAGTTTAATTGCGAATAACTCAGCTGAGAAGATACTGAATTCAGGAGGAAGGGCTGCTGATACAATTGTATTCGGAAACACTGCAGCTGCTCCAACTTTTGAATTTGATTTAGAGCCATCTGTGTATATTGGTAAAAAATCAATATATTTTTGAGTGTGAACAGCATGAACTTGTCTGATATTTGATGATTGCAAGATATTCTTTCCCCACTGACAGAGGTAAGTGTCACAGGTCGGTATAGGAGGTGGAACCCATGGTGGTTGAGTACAAGTGGCGACTTGTTGTACGGAATGGATGGATACATTCCAAACCTGCAGTAGTTCAAGGAAGCGATGACCAGCTGGTTTTATTATGCTAGGTTTATTTCTGTACAGATTTTCAAATGGCGGATTGAAAAGATATGGCTGAATGGGATGTGAGGCACAACTTTGTATCTTGACAGAATACTTCAGCAAAAGCAATTTCCTACGTAAAGATAGTGGCGGCTCGTGAGCATCAATGTAAAGGCTATGTGCTGGCGATGTTCTGAATGCGCCAAGTGCAATCCTCAGTGCACTGTGTTGTACTGGATCAAGCCAGCGTAACTCGCTCTTTCTGGCAGAGTCATAAATGGGAGCTCCATAATCAAGACGAGATCTGATTAATGCCCTGTATAATCGAAGAAGGGAGGTACGATCTGCACCCCACGTTTGTGCAGATAAAGCTCTGAGTATGTTTATCTTTTTTAAGCAGGCAGTACGTACTTTTTTAATGTGCTCTAAGAAATTTAGCTTGTTGTCCATGATTAAACCTAGAAATCTAATATTACTAGTGACTGGGATGGAGATATTCGAGATGTAAAGTTCAGGATCCAGATGAAGTTTGCGTTGTCTACAAAAATGGATAGCAACTGTTTTCTGCTGCGAAAGCCTGTAGCCGTTAAGACTGGCCCATTGCTGTATTTTATTTAATGATATCTGAAGTTGTCGTTCAATAGATCTCATATTTTGGGAATGACAGGAGATGGAAAGGTCATCTGCATAAAGGTAAGTTTCTACAGTATTTGGAAGTTGTTTAGTGATAGAATCTATTCTTAGAGCAAAAAGAGTGGCACTCAGTACTGATCCCTGTGGAACACCTTCTTCCTGAATGAAAGTTGCAGAGAGGGCATATTGGTATCGTACTTGAAACGATCTAGTGTGTAGAAAATGCTTTATAAATATAGGAAGGTTGCCCCGCAGACCAAGAGAGTAAAGATCTCTTAGTATGCCATGCCGCCAGGTGGTATCAAAAGCCTTCTCTATATCTATGGAAACCATTACTAGATGTTCATGCTTAATAAAGGCATTACGAATGGCAAATTCAGCCTTCACCGTAAGGTCCAAGCATGACCTGTTTTGACGAAAGCCATACTGACTATTGCTCATTAACTGTTCTGACTCAATGATCCAGACGAGTCGACAGTGGACAATTTTTTCTAGAATTTTGCTGAGGCAGTTTGAGAGGGATATTGGTCTATAGCTATGGGGATTGGTTGGATCTTTTCCAGGTTTTAGGAATGCCAAAACAGTAGAATGATGCCAAGAGGTTGGATAGACGTTTTCTAGAAAAATACGATTGTAAAAGAGCAGAAGGAGATGCAAGGCTTTGTCATCAAGATGTTGTAGCATGACATAATAGATTCCATCTGGTCCGGCAGCACCATTGTGGGCTGTTCCGATCGCATGCACGAGTTCGGAATATTGTAGAGGTTTATTATACGGCAGAAGATGAGCAGTTTGGAAGTTAATAGAGTGCTGTTCTGCAGTGTTTTTAATTCTCTGGAAAAGTGGAGTGTAAGCTGCTGACGCTGAGATTTCAGCAAATGTGTTGCCCAAAGCATTTGCGATATCTAAAGGACTAGATAGATCTTGCCCATTATAGGACAGAATTGGTGAAGGTACAGTAGGAAACTTACCAGAAAGTTGTCTAATTTTTTTCCATATTATTTTTGTGTTAGTGTTTTTGTTAATGCTTGATGCAAAACGGATCCAGGATTCTTTCTTGGCTTGCCTTTGTATGAAGCGTGCTTTTGCCTTTGACTTCTTATAATTAATTAGATTGGGTGTTGTTGGATATTTCCGAAACAAATTCCAGGCTTTATTTTTTGCTTTTTTGGCTTTTGTGCATTGCTCATTCCACCAATAATTATAATGCTTACGAACCGAGGGATTTGACAGTGGTATTGTTTCTTTAGCTACATTTAGGAGATGTGACGTGATGTATTCTGTCACATCATCGATAGGCTGGAGACGGATTTTTTGCTCATCAAGAGATATTGATGACCGGAATTTTGCCCAGTTTGCTCGGGCAAATTTCCATTTTCTGCAGGGTTGAGCTGGAGGAGTCTGTGCTATTAATAGGTTGCATACGATTGGGAAGTGATCACTACGCGTTATATCATTTAAAACATACCACTCTATGGTCGGGACCAGTAATGGAGAACAAATGGAGAGATCTATGGCTGAGGTATGTCCATTTGGGAGCTGAACGTGAGTGTGTGTGCCAGTATTGAGTATAGTGAGGTTTACTGCCTCTATTAGGCTCTCAATGAGTCGACCTCGTCTATCTAATTTAGGATCCCCCCATAAGGGGTGGTGCCCGTTGAAGTCCCCTAACATACAGAGAGGTGGAGGTATCTGTATAAGGAGATCTTCAAGATCTTTTAAACAGTAGGTACGGTTTGGCTGTAAGTAGATTGATACTAAAATTATTTCAATATGGAGCGTTATACGCACAACAACAGCTTCTATTTCAGTGTGAAGTGGAATATGTTTAGTTGGGATCATTGAATTAATCAGTATCGCTACACCACCATGGGCAGCATTTGCTGTATTACGATCCCTTCGATAAAGGCAATAGTTCTTTATCGAAGGAGAAATTTGCAAAGTTAAGTAAGTTTCCTGAAGACAAAGGGCAACTGGAGAAAATCGATTTATTAGATCTTGGATATCGACTGTATTGCAACGAAAGCCTCTGCAGTTCCATTGTAAAATACAAGGCATTATTTGTGTTTAGTTGATGGAGCGGATTCTGACTGCTTTTTGAAAGTGACTGGTTTATGGCGTTCCAATTTGTGTTTGTCTTTTTTTTGGAAGACTGGCCGACCAGTGTCCATTTCTTCCTCTTCGGCATGGATTTCTAAAAGTGGATCTTCCTCTATAGATGTTCCATCTGTGTCCATGGTTGTGTCTCGATTATTTTTGATTCTATTTGAATTTGTGATACATGGTGTGGTAGCACTCATTGGAGGAGGAGATTCCGCTGGTATTGTAAGAGGAGTATTATTTGCTTGGTCTGAGAGTTTGGGTTGTTGTTTAGGTACATTTGGTTTTTCCACAGACAGGACAGTTCTAGCCCAATCTGAAATTGAAATATTAGTAGGAACTGTAACATTAGTTTGAGTAGAGACTGTTTGGTATTTTTTAACTGCATTAGCATAGGAAATATTTTTATTCATAGTAGGTGCCACTAGTCTTCTCGCTTCTGGGTAACTCACTTTGTTCTCGACCTTGTATTTTACAATTTGTTTCTCCGTTTTCCATTTTTCACAAGTTCTAGAATAGGCAGGATGATCACCTTTGCAATTTGGACATGTCATTTTAGTAGTCGTACAGTCACTTTGTATGTGATCCGAGGAACCACAGTTGGGACAGACAGGAACTCCTCTCCATACAGTTTGTGAGTGACCATACTTTTGACATTTAAAACATCTTAAAGGATTGGGAATGTACGGGCGGATTCGGCAAAGTAAATAACCTGCTTTTACAGAGGAGGGTAAGTTTGGTGTATTGAAGGTGAGAATAATATTTCTTGTAGGTGTAAGTTCATTATATTTTTTAATCATTATTCGTCTTGCTTCAATTACGTGTTGTCCCTGCAGCTCTTGGGTTATTTCTTCCTCGGTAACGTTTAATAAGTCCCAACTGGATATCACACCCTTAGATGAATTTAGGGTTGTGTGCGGTGATATTTTGACTGGAATGCCAGCAAAACTTGTAAGCTGTAACAGCTTCTCAGAATGTCTGTGGTTGGTGGTTTCTACTAGTATGTCTCCTGATTGCAGTCTCTTCACCGTCTTGGGAGATCCTGCAATACCCTCCAGATGTTTTTGTATGACAAACGGAGACAATTTATTAATGGGCTGACTAGTAAGAGAGTGGATAATTAAGAACGATGGGCAAGGTTGCTCCATCCGATCAGTCTTTTGTCTCTTTGGATTTTCGTTCTCAATATCCTGATGGTCTGTGTTTGCCATGTTTGCTCCTTTTAGCCCTTGGCAAGTGGTCTTACTTGCCAAGATTTCCGGCCCCGCCACGGGGAGGCAGGAGCAGTGCCGCTAGGAGGCCAAGCGGTTAAAGTGTTAGTTAGTTAGCGAAAATAGAAATATATGGATAAATAAAGAAAGGTGAGTTTCCTTTCTCTGTTCTAACTTGTGGCTTTTAAGTGTAGAACGATATAGAAATAAAGCTGCTAATAGAAACGTAGGAAATTAGAAAAAACTTTAATCGCTTTTGATGAGCACTCTGTTTTCGCAGAAAAATAGCTTGACCTCGAATTCGCTTGGCACCCGGGGCCGTAAATCTTTTAAAATGCCAAATCTCCAAGTTGTGTCATACGCTTTCTCCATGTCAAAGATCACCGACACCAAGTGTTCGCGTTTTAGGAAAGCATCCCGGATGGATGTTTCCAATCTAATAAGATGGTCCAAAGTGGACCGGTTCCTTCGGAAGCCGCACTGGAATTTGGAGAGAAGGTCGTTTATTCGAAGTACCATATTAAACGAGAATTAACCATTCTCTCCAGGATTTTGCACAGACAGGTAGTCAGAGCAATAGTACGATAGTTGGTGGTGACTTTTGGATCGTTTCCTGGCTTAGGGAAGGCAAGAACGATTGCCTTTCGCCAGGAGTCCGGAAACTGCGCTTCAGTAAAGATTCTGTTATACAGAAGGAGCAGACAATCCATAGATTTTGGTAAAAGATGTTGGATGCCATCTGGTCCAACGGCACTTGCTTTGGAAAGAGCGAGGGCCCTTTTCAGTTCCAGAATAGTGAAATCCCCGTTGTAGGGATAACTGCTCTTAGATTTAAAGATAAGTGCCTGTTTTTCGATTTTATATTTCAGTACCAGGGACTCTGGGGAGTACGAGGATGTTGCGGAGATGTTAGAGAATGTTTCCCCAAGAGCATTGGCTATTGTAGTTGGATCTGCAATAGATCATCCATTATAATCTAGGATTGGATTTAAGAAGGGTGGGATGTATATTTTCCCTTCATTTTCCGGATTTTATCCCAGACTACCTTAGAGTTGGTAGACTGGTTAATAGATGATGTAAAACGGATCCACGATTCCTTTTGACTCTGACGACGGATGTAGCGTGCTTTGGCTCGTGCACGTTTGAAGGCTATAAGGTTGTTCGTGGTAGGATATCGGCGAAATATCCCCCACGCTTTGTTTTGAGCCTTTTTTGCTGCTGTGCATTTCCACCATTTCCCAAGGTTTGGGAAATGGTGGAAACCGGGCAGATGTTTTTGGAACAGCATTCGCAGCTGCTTGGACAATATGTTCTGTGATGTACTTGACTGCATCATTGATAGGCTCTTGACTGACTGTGCTAAGATCAAAATTTGCCTGATGTTGGAAGGCAGTCCAGTCAGCCTGATCAATCTTCCACCGTGGCAACCTGAAGGGAAACATGGTCTTCCACTGTGTAACGAGGTTATCACAGGGAAGTGATCGCTTCCGTATGGATTCTCCTCCACTTCCCAAGTGAGTGAAGGGAGTAGAGAAGGGGAGCAGATAGAGAGATCAATGGCAGAAAATGTACGGGTAGGCATGTGGAAGAAGGTGTTTGTTCCAGTATTTAGAAGGGAAAGGTCATTGTCATTGAGTATACGCTCTATGAGCCTTCCCGTTCCGTTGATGTTAGCACTACCCCACAGGGTGTTATGTCCGTTAAAATCCCCGAGAAGTAAGAAAGGGGGGAGGCAACTGCGTTAGAAGATCATCAAGGTCTGCCTGGGAGATGTCGGTCCCAGGTGGCAAATAGATAGAGCACACAGTTAATAAAAATCCCACCGTAAGGCGAATTGCAACAGCCTCTATGCTAGTTGTAATTAGTAAGGGCTGCACTGGGGTCTGGTTACCCACAAGGATAGCCACTCCCCCATGTACAGAGCCATCCGCAATTCTATCCTTACGAAAAATTGTGGTGTTGTGCATCGTGGGATCGTCATTTGCCTATAGATATGTCTCCTGCAAGCAAAAGCAAACTGGCTCGTGCTTTTGCAGGAGGGCCTTGATGTCATCAATATTTCGCCGGAATCCACGACAATTCCATTGTAGGAATTTAGCCATTAGTTTGGCTTGGTGGGTCCATCAGGCGGCTTCCGAGGTGCTGAGGGCTTACTTTTATCAGTCTTGGATATATCTTTTTTCGGGAAGAATGGACGCTGTCCCGTGTCCATTTCTTCCTCCGCAAAGAGTTCCAAGACTGAATCTTCCGGTACCTTCTTCTGCTCGACATCCATCTTTTCTTGGATACTAGGGTGCACTTCCCCTTTCTTATTCTTTTCTTTCTTAATTATCTTTGTTACTTTTGGAGCATTAGGAGGTACCGATATAGGAGTGGCAGCTGATTGGTCCTTTTGTGCAGGTTTTTGAGAACTTAATAGATACCGCGCGATGGGAGTGAAAGACTCCTTTGGAGGAATGGTCATGTCCGTCTGAGTTCCGACGGAACATCTCCCTGCTACCTTCTGGGCGTAGGTGGTTTGTTGATATTCAGGGGTTTGACCGATTTCCTTGCCTCCTGATATGATATGTTAAGCTCTGCCTTCAGCCGTTGAATCTCTTTTTCTTCTTTCCACCTCTGGCATGCTCGTGAGTAGGCCGGGTGTTCGCCTTCACAGTTAATACAGGAGGGTTTTGCGGCTGAACATGCTGTTGTTTCGTGGTCCTTTGCACCGCATCGAACGCATGCAAGGACTCCACGGCAGGCCATTTGAGAATGTCCATACTTCTGGCATTTAAAACACCGTAAAGTGTTCGGAACGTATGGTCGCACTGAATAATTGATGTATCCAGCTTTGATCTCATCAGGAGGTTTAGGAGTGTAAATAGTCAGGATAACGCTCCTGGTTTTAACAATTTTTCCATCCCTTCGCGCAGTAATTCTCTTGACGGCAGTAACTTCTTGTGGTTTCAGTTCCTAGCAGATTTCCTCCTCGGTGACGTCGAGAAGGTCCCATTCCGAAATGACACCTCTCGATGAATTGAGTGTTCTATGTGGTGTCACTGTTATGGGTATTCCTCCGATTGATGTTGCACGGAGTAGCTGCTCAGACTGCCTGTCAGTTTTGGTTTCAATTAAGAGGTCTCCAGAACTGAGCCTCTTAACCGATTTGGGTGACCCTGCTAACCCATCTAACCCTTTCTGTATGAAGAAGGGCGACATTTTACCAATTGGTTTTTCTCCTGTGGAGTGTATAATTAGGAATCTTGGAACAGGCCCTGATGGTACTTCAGTTCTCTGCCTTTTTTTAGCAATAATGCTATCTGGATCGTTGACTAAATTTTCAGATAGGGACCGGGTTGGGGCTCCTGAAGGAGTAAGTTTATCAGGATTCATAGAGGTTTTTTATTTGTTCACTGCCCGGGCTCCCCACCCACCACGGAGCCCAAAGGAACGCCCCCTACCCGGCATGCATTAAATGCGCTAGGGAGTGGGACGCCAGGGCTACCCAGACACTATACCCGCACCGCCGCCAGCCTGAATCCTGTCCCTCGGACCATGAGGGTAGGGGCGTGGCATTGACACGGTTGACCCTCGCAGGCGAGCCTACTAGCCGATTGATCCTAGCCGGGCCTTCCAGGACCACCCGTCTTGTCGAAGCAGGGGCCAAAGTGGTGTATTGAAGCTGGGCCCCTCAACCACCAGGATCCCCCTTTCCGAATTTCCACGGGTCGCAGCGCCCGGCAAACACGCCGGATTCCATTGATGTAAGCCTGGAACCTCTGCTGTGGGCTTTGGATCCCAGTGATGCTAGTCTGGAAGTCCAGCAGCGTCACTGGGAGGTCCCCTCACCACGTACAGGTGCCCACGTCGAGGGGGCCAATACTGGCATAGCTACGGTTAGATATACTGGGTGCAATTAATTTTCTTGCTTCTTGGTAAGTAACTTTGTTTTCGACTTTATATTTTACAATTTTTTTCTCCATTTTCCACTTCTCACATGTTTTAGAGCAAGCAGGGTGGTTACCCTTGCAATTAGGACAAGTCATTTCTTTTGCTGAACAGTCATTTTGGCTGTGATCTGAAGATCCACAGTTAGGACAAGCTGGGTTCCCTCTGCATGCCGTCTGAGAGTGGCCATACTTTTGGCATTTATAGCATCTCAACGGATTAGGAATATAAGGACGAATGCGACAGAGTAGATATCCTGCTTTTACTGATGAGGGTAGATTTGGACTGCTAAAGGTGAGGATGATATTTCTGGTGGGTGCGAGTATATTGTCCCTTTTAGTCATAATTCTTTTGACAGCAATTACATTTTGTTCACTTCGCTCTTCTTTCATTTCTTCTTCTGTCACATTCAAAAGGTCCCAACTAGATATAACACCCTTAGATGTATTTAGGGTTGCATGGGCAGTTACCTTTACTGGAATTTTAGAAAAGTTTGTCACTTTCAAGAGTTTTTCAGAATGCCTGCAGTTGACAGTTTCTACTAGTAAGTCCCCCGATTGCAATCTCTTAACCATCTTGGGAGACCCTCCAATACTTTCCAAGTGTTTTTGGATAAGAAAGGGGGATAGCTTACTAAGAGTCTGTTCTGATAATGAATGCATTATTAAAAATGCAGGAAACTCGGTCGCAGAGGAAATGGTTTTTAACCTCTTTGCTTGCGAAGAGTCATGTTCGTGCTCTGTGTTTAGCCGACTGCTTGTCGGTTCTAAACAAGGAAACATATTTTGTTCCATCTTGGCTCCTTTTAGCCCCTGGCAGATGAACTTTTCTGCCAAGGTTACCGGCCCCGCCACGGGGAGGCAGGAGCAGTGCCTGGAGTGACCAAGCGAAATTAGTAGGAGTTAGTCTATTAGATGCGAAAAATAAAGAAAGGTTACTTTCCTTCCTTGCTCTGTACCAGTACTTTTGATATAAGAGCTACTAAATTAAAGTGTTTCTCAAAGAGAGGAACGTAAAAGAGAACGCAGAATTCACTTATCAAAAAGTCGCAGTGAAAGCACAAAGAGAAATCGCTGAGTCAATCGCTTGGCACCCGGGGCCATTGGATACTGCCTTGATCATAAGGTCTAGAGTTGACCGATTTTTCCTAAAGCCGTACTGATTCTTGTCCATTACCGAATAAGGTTCTAGAGACCATACTGCTTGAGAGTGTCCGTACTTCTGACACTTAAAACATCGGACAGGATTTGGTATGCATGGTCTCAGTAAGCAGTTTAGATATCCAGCTTTTACAGTTTTTGGCGGTTTTGGAGTGCTGAAGGTCAGAATTATATTCCTCGTTGGGATCATTTCTCCGTCTCTTTTAATTGCTATTCGTTTGACTTGTATTACCCCTTGATCTTTCAGCTCTTCTTTGATTTCATCTTCGGGAACGTTGAGGAGGTCCCATTCAGTAATTACACCTCTCGGGGTATTCAGAGTGGAATGGGGAGTAACTGTTATTTGAATATCTCCAAAAGTTTTTTTTGCTTTTATTAGATGTTCAGCTTGTTTTTGGTTTGTCATATCTGCTAGCAGATCCCCTGACTTTAGTCTTCTGACTGTTTTAGGGGAACTAGCTATGCTTTCGAGAGTTTTTTGGTTTCGAAATGGTGACAAACTTCCTATTGATTGTTCATTCTTGAAATGAATAATTAAGAACAGTGCAACTAGAGGGAGAGTCGGTCTTTTGTCGCTTAGCTGTACCTGAACCTATTTCGTCTAATTTTCTGCTAGTTGGAGTAGCAGAAACATGGTCTGTGCTGCCATATTTTCTCCTTTTGGCCCTTGGCTGGAGGACTTTTCCGCCAAGATTTCCGTCCCCGCCAGGGGGGAGGCAGGAGCAATGCCGGTAAGAGGCCAAGCGGTTGAAGTGTTAGTTGGTTAGTGCTACAAAAAATATATGGAAAAGGAAAAGAAAGGTGAATTTCCTTTCTGCGTTCTGACTTGTAGTTTTCAAGTACGGAACTGTTTTGAAATGAAACTGTTAAGAGAAAGACGGGAACTGAAAAATGACGTTATTCACTTATCAAACTCTAAGTCGCAGTAATGTCGGTTGGCCTCGAAAAACGCTTGGCACCCGGGGCCATAATTCTTTGAACTGTAATAACATTTTGTTCCTGAAACTCTTTGTTTCTTTCTTCCTCCGTCGCATTCAACAAGTCCCAACTAGATATAGCATTCTGTCTGCTTTTGAGGAATTTTTCGCGCATTCAGCGCACTATTCAAAATAGAATGATGTGAGCGGGAAGATATTTCTATTTCAATGTCGGGTTACCATAAAAAATAATATTCTAAACAATTCTTATTTATTGACATTGATTTTAATTGAAAATATTCAACGTTTATTAGAGAAACAGTTCAGATTTATGAGTGTATTTTTATTAGTTTTTAGTTATAAATACCGTTATTAAAACAGTTCGTACTACCTCTACGTGATAATCCAACGAAAAGTTCTTTGTAGATATTCTCGAAAGTAGGATTCTTGTCTTCTCAGCCTAGAAACAAAAATTTTAAAAGTTCGTATTTATTTCCAGCAGTTGTTAGCCAAGCTTATTTAAATAGATATAATAAATATGACGTGAATCTTATATTATTTTCTATTAAAGCTAAACTGTAAGCAATGATTAATATTATATTTTACACATCATGTATCTGATATTACGCACTCACTTATTTTAAAATTAATGTCTGACCAGAGCCCTTGCTAAGGATTTAATGTTATACTAAATATACAAGGAGGAACACAGAGCAAATAAAACCTGAAGATATTATATTTTAAAGCAGAAAATAAGACCAATAACCCTTTCACTACCAAAACTTACAAAACAGTTTTATTCTGCATTATTTTACAAACTTATAGTCGCCTTTTACAATATTTAATGGTTCTTCAATTCTATTTGCTCTAGATGAAAAATCGGCTAGCTAATTTCCATTTAAGAAATGTATGTCAAAATGAGGCTACTATTTGAGCAGTGCTTGTTAGTATTTACGACTTATCATCTTGTGAGTACTGTCAGCAGAGCCAAATTTCAATTGCTGCGCACTACTCAAGCTATATCGAGTCTAAGAAATATAAAATAGAACATGGTCCCAACTACGAATCCGAGTCGGTAAATAAGCTTTCCCTCGTATGGCCAGACTCAGTCCATCACAGCGCCATTCCCATAGTTGTAATAAAGTTTCGGACGTCTCTAGTATTGCGAATCCAATGTGATACTAAATGCGATATGCGACAACTGTCTACTCTAAGACACAAATTAATCCCGTCAATGACGTGAGGAATGATTATGGACTGTTTTTCACAAAATGGCCGAAGTAACCGTTCTCAGGCGAAGGCTGAATGGTTTTTCTCCTGAAAACTCGGAATTTTCGTCCAGCAAACAGACAAATGGACCACGAACACATGCAATTTACAGACGTAATATATACATCAATTATAGTCCAAGTCACCGATGCCCCTACAGCAATAGTTTGTGTTAGACTATTCTTGCACTTTTGCTTATCATTCGACATTACTAATTTAATTAATTCGACTAATTTAATTACTAATTTAATTACTAATTCGACATTACTAATTAGACTATTCTTGCACTTTTGCTTACCATTCGACATTACTTATTTTATTGATTGTACGATGAAGAAATATACATTTCTTTTCCATCCAAATGCCAATCAACAAAAATGTATATATGTTTGTCGAAAAAAAAACCTGGACTAATTTTATCAAACATAAAGCGCAATATGGCAGTGAATAAATATCAGAATGGTATAAGTGGTACAAAGCCTTCATTAAAGGAATTGTATCATTGCCATCAATTGCTCTCTGCGCAAAAAATCAATGGAACGTTTTCCACGATGCAAAAAGGTGTCATTCTTTTTAAGGAGCAGAAGACTATTAATTGCTTTTGCTGATTACTATCGCAAATTTTTGCATCTAAAAATTTAGATGACAACAGTAAAAAAATACCTCTATTTCCAGTTAGAGTGCTGTAGGCTTCACACAGCTGCAGTGACAATGAATACCCTGAGGAATATGATAGAGTAGGCGCTTCATTACTCCTACCATTTGCTCAGGCTAATCGAAGAAGTTTTAGGCGATAAAAGTTTTAAAAGGCCTAAAGGCCTCTTTAATCGGCTAACGATATTTCAGAATAAAGAAGTCTTTAAGCATTCCACCATGATGAGCTCTTCAAACGAGTGACAAGTGTGAAAGCACATACTCTCAGGGAGGGCTCATGACAGGCATATTCGTATGTTATTATAAAAGGTTATAGAACATATAAGTTTATTTTGAACTAAATTTGGTACATACAATGAAAATAAAAGTGTCATTAATGAAGAAGATAAATTTCATCTATACCATTTTTGTGGAAATGATGAGTGAAGAAACTATCGACCACAACTTACCTTTTGCTTCATCCTTTCAACAAAAATTGCCGGAACTAACATAACCAGAAAAGCTAAAGATAGTCTCATTGCATGTACAATTTTTAAGTGAACGCTCATGTTCTTGCGAAAGAGAAGGAATCCCCCAGAGCAGCAAAGTCCAGTATGATACGCATAAAAAAGCAGTAGATTAAGAGAAAATATATTTTCTGTTTCACTTACTAATCGACAGCACTCACTGTACAAGATACGCAACTTTGAAATATGATTAATTTTCATTATGCACCACATATTTGTATTTTCACTCTTAATTGTTGAATTTAGGGTGATAAAGATGATCTCAAAGAAAGCGTTAAAATACACGAGACCTACCGGTGTAGTAAGATTAGACAACAAACAGAAAGCCCACGATCCTGCCATCTGAATGCGTACATAAATCAGCTCCGCATCAGCTTCAAGAAAAATACTTTCGTGTTTTTCACGTCTTAAAAACCAGTTAAGGAGACTGAAGGCATAAAGAAGGAAGAAGCAGATAATGCACAATATGATAGTTTTGGCCACTGAGGGCAGCCGATCCAAGTCATTTGATTTCACTGGTAGTTCTGCCATCAATCTGCAACAATTTTTTACCAGCCGTTTCAATTTACTTGCTTTAGAATACAGAATAACGCGTGAAAATAAATTAATGAATATGCCCGACCAAAACATACTTAAACGTAGCCAAAAATAGTTTAATGACCCTTTGTGTACGGCACAATATGTTCCAAGGGCTCCTATCGAAACTAATAAGAGACAAATCACAAAACTGTATATGGTGTGGAAGCTAAGTCGTTTGCCACGAATGATCGAAGAACGTTTAAATATTAATTCCGGGATAAAATATGCTCCTAAGAACGTGTGAAAGATGGAAATCATGCGAAGGCCCCTGTAAAATAACCTGATCGCCTTCTGATTTTTATCCATGATTTTTCTCTATGAGGTGAGTTAGCCTTGATGCTGCTCTGTTGCACTTTGAATGAAGTGTTTTACCTTGCTGGCTTTCGCAACATATTTCAGCGTGCGTATTTTATTATTGGCAACCAGCTGAAGGTGGTCAATTAAAAATGTCAGGCTTTTCAATATTCAACAATGAAGGAGCAAATGCCAGCGGGGTGGAGCTCAATCTTCCTTTCGTACGCCAATTTCTATAACCTTCAATGAAATATACTGTTACTACGCCTTCAAGATAAACTTTATAAATTTATTTTTGCCATATATGTTTACTTGGGCTTCTCTTCCCATATGACGAAGAGACGTAGAAAGGAGCAATTCACCAGTATTTATTCGCCCATAAGGAAATGAAATTTAAACAGTCTTCAACGAATATTCAGCTTAATATTTGTTGAAGATTAATTAATGGCTTAGTATTAGTATTAGTAATGGCCGTATGGTGCAAGAAAGCCTACAGCTCATGCTGCACCAGCCAAAAAAAAAAAAAAAAAAACGGAGCGAAAGAAACAAGGTTATAACCGCTTTCAAAAAGAAAGAAATACCTATTTTAGTAGCTACAGATGTTGCAGCTCCGGAATTGGATATAACGCACATCAAGACAGTCATAAATATGATATAGCCAGGGATATTGATACCCATACGCACCGAATTGGTAGAACAGGCTTAATATCCTTTGATCACTAGCTACAGTCATAGTAGTATAGTATCAGTGATAATTATTTTGGATATGCACTAAATTAGCCATATCCCAATGGACTAAATGAACAGCAAAAGTGAAAGAATGTAACTCACAAATGCAGATAAAGTAAATTGAAATATGTCAAAATAAAGATGTAAACTGAGGGGGCAGATTGTTCACCTATATATTCAGGAGTTAACGTTGACACTCACTTGCAGAATAGGTTCCATTGTAGTTTCTTTCTTTTTTTTTTTTTTTTTGTTTTAAGGCCTCAGCGACTGGAGCCACACTGCTCCGTACTTATCTTATTGTGCCTGTTCTATGGTTGATTTATCAGTTTGATGGAGAAGAAACCTAACTTTCCAGAAGAAAAACTATGCCACCCTCGTATAAAATAAACTAACTCAGTTGGTTGTATAAAGGTCCATAAAAATTCCTTACTTTGTCAACGGGGTTCAAATTCTGATCTTTTCCACCTGGTATGAGGAGGACGGTGATTGTACCGATTGCGCTACTCACCGAGGGCGCGTTCCGTTGAAAAGCAAATCTAAGCATAATAAATAATATAAAATAGAATTTTGAATATTAAATAACGGCAACGTATTTTCTTCACAGAAATAGTTGTTTTATGCTTCTGAAAAAACTTAATATGTACCTCAACACCGAATTTCAGTTGGGAATCATCTTATACCATCAATGAGAACACCATGAGGGCATTCGATTTCTAGTCCTATATATTAACTTTCTAAAACACGTATGAATGAGATTTTAATGAATAAAAATGCTCAGACGTTAGTCATGAGTTTTCCAATTTCACGATTGGTATTATAGTTTTATAAATAAAAAATTTCAAAATATCGGTTTGATTTCTGATACGCAACACGTAGACTTTTAAGATTTTTTTTTTGTTTTTTTTTGTTGTTGTTGTTGTTGGGGTTTAAAGTGCAATGGCTACTTAGGCCATATTGCACTTATGGAAGTGATGCATACAGTCTGTGTTTGTTGATTAATAAGCAGTTAAATACAGTTATACAATCTTATTCGTTTTAGAAAGGAGAAGAATTCTGCAAGATTTGAATTTTCGCCTATGATATGGTGAAGTGACAAAGGTTCCTTTAAATTTGACAGCGAATTGAAAGACATTAGTCGAGCATTATTATATAGAGTACAGTCCAGAAGTATGTGTTTGACTGTGAGTGGTGTATGACAATGATTGCACTGGGGAGGATCATTTCCTGACAAAAGAAACAGATGGGTTAAATGAGTATGTCCAATTCTGGCTCTGGCTAGAATTACTTCTTCTTGTCTGTTTGCTATAGAGCTAGAAGCCCATAATTTTGGTAAGGGTTTTAGTTGGAATAGTTTATTTTGGAATTGTGTTTGCCACTGAAGATTTGTTGTTGTTGTTGTTGTTGTTGTTGGGGTTTAAAGTGCAATGGCTACTTAGGCCATATTGCACTTATGGAAGTGATGCATACAGTCTGTGTTTGTTGATTAATAAGCAGTTAAATACAGTTATACAATCTTATTCGTTTTAGAAAGGAGAAGAATTCTGCAAGATTTGAATTTTCGCCTATGATATGGTGAAGTGACAAAGGTTCCTTTAAATTTGACAGAGAATTGAAAGACATTAGTCGAGCATTATTATATAGAGTACAGTCCAGAAGTATGTGTTTGACTGTGAGTGGTGTATGACAATGATTGCACTGGGGAGGATCATTTCCTGACAAAAGAAACAGATGGGTTAAATGAGTATGTCCAATTCTGGCTCTGGCTAGAATTACTTCTTCTTGTCTGTTTGCTATAGAGCTAGAAGCCCATAATTTTGGTAAGGGTTTTAGTTGGAATAGTTTATTTTGGAATTGTGTTTGCCACTGAAGAGTCCATTGATCTTTACATATTCTTTGTATATTCATTTTATAATCTGCGACAGGTACTAGCGAATTCGTTGGGGCTGGGCTGGATGGATTTTTGGCAGCATCATCTGCAATTTCATTCCCTGGTATTCCGGTATGGCCTGGAATCCAGCAGAAGATAACCTTTTGCTGATGCTCTCTAAGTCGTATCAACTGTGTTTTGATGCGCTTTAATATCGGATGAGTAGGTGGGGAATTGTTTTGCAATGCTAATACGGAACCTTGCGAGTCTGTGTAAATTATGCTCTTTTGAATTGACATATGGAAGACATTTTCTAATGCAAGCTTTATGGCAAATAATTCAGTTGTGTAGCTACTACACTCTGTCGGAAGAGATTGAGAAACTATTTTATCAGGGAGTACCACTGCTGCACCCGATCCACTCTCGGATTTCGACCCATCTGTATATATTTTAGCGAAGTCAGGATAATGTTGACCATGCTCAGTGTGCAGCTGTTGGATGGTAAAGTCTGATAGAGAGTGTTTACCCCACTGGTGGAAGTACTTGTCACAACATGGCGTGATGTCAGACCATGGTGGGTCAGGATCTATAGGATCTTACAAGATTTTATCGAAGTGTATATCCCAATCTTCTGTTAGATGTTTTAGCCTAATACCAGCAGGCCGAACTGTCTGTGTTTTGTTTCTATACAGGGTCATATACAGCGGATCATGAAGTATTGACCAATTAGGATGGGTTACCTGGCTTTGGATCTTGATTGCATAGTTTAACAGCAACATCTTTCTCCTGATGTTTAGAGGAGGTTCATGGGCTTCGATATATAAACTTTGCACTGGAGATGTTCTGAATGCACCTAATGCTGATCTAAGAGCTGAATGTTGGATAGGGTTGAGCCGAGATAAAACACTCTCCCTAGCAGAATCAAAAACAGGCGCCCCGTAGTCCAGGCGTGATCTAATTATGGCTCTGTATAGGTGAAGCAGGGTGTTACGATCTGCTCCCCATGCTGTCGCTGATAAAACTCTGAGTATGTTCAGTTTCTTTTGACAGTTTGTCCGGAGATATTCAACGTGTTTTTGGAAGTTTAACTTGTTGTCGAAAAATAATCCTAGTAGACGAATACAATTAGCTATGGGAAGAGGTTGGTTATTCAAGTGGAGCTCGGGCTCAGGATGCATATTTCGTCTGTTACAGAAGTGTATGGCAGCAGATTTCTTGCTGGACAGTCTATAACCATTTTCTGTCATCCATGTCACGATGCGATTAATTGATATTTGTAGCTGGCGTTCAATGTAATGCATGTTTTGAGAATGACAGGATATTGAGAGATCATCTGCAAAGAGGTAGGAATCTACAGTTTTCAGAATGAGTTCAATTATGTGGTTCATTCTCATTGTAAATAAAGTGGCACTGAGAACCGACCCTTGCGGAATTCCTTCTTCTTGGGTAAAGATCTTAGAGAGGGTTCCCCGGTAACGGACTTGAAAGGATCTCTGATGTAGAAAATTTTTGATAAAGTATGATAAATTACCTCTCAGGCCAAGAGAATGCAGATCTTTTAAGAGGCCGAATCGCCAAGTAGTGTCGAAGGCTTTCTCGACATCAAGACAGACCATTACGAGATGTTCCTTCTTGACGAAAGCATTTCTAATGTTTGTCTCGGTTTTGATCATGAGATCCAATGAAGATCGATTTTTCCGGAATCCAAATTGGTTGTTGTTAATCAAGTTTTGGGACTCCAGGAACCAAGTGAGACGGCGATGTATCATTTTCTCTAGGGTTTTGCTTAGACAGCTGGTAAGGGATATTGGTCTGTAATTTTGCGGTACAGAATGATCTTTACCGGGCTTTGCAATTGCTAGTACATAAGAATGACTCCAGGAACTTGGGAAGGTATGTTCGGAAAAAATTCGATTGAAAAATATGAGCAGTAATGAGAGTGATCTCTGATCCAAATTTTGCAACATTACATAGTATATCCCATCTGGGCCAGCAGCACTGTTTCTTGAGTTGTTAAGGGATTGTTGCAGCTCAAGCATGGTAAATGGTTTGTTATAAGGTAAAGCGGAATTGTCAGTGAAATTTAGTCTGGATTTCTCTGCAATTGTTTTAAGTTTTTGAAATGTTTGATCATAGGCGATAGAAGAGGACAGCTGAGAAAATATGGTTCCCAGTGCATTTGATATTTCTGTAGGGGTAGAAAGCTCCTGTCCATTCCAGTTCAGTAGTGGGGTGGATAAAGGAGGAAATTTACTGTTTAAACGTTTTATTTTTCTCCAGATTAATCTAATATCAGTATTTTTATTCACTGACGAGGCGAATTTAATCCAGTTTTCTTTTTTCGCTTTACGTCTGATGTAACGAGCTTTTGCTCTAAGACGTTTATAACTAATAAGATTGAGGGTGGTTGGGTGTTTGCGGAAAAGGTTCCAGGCTTTGTTTTTCTCTTTTTTCGCATGGTTGCAGTCCTCATTCCACCAATAATTTGTTTTTCGTCTATTTCTTGCTTGATATTGAGGAATGGTAGCGGATGCGGCTGACAGAATTTCATTTGTGATGTGCTCAGTAACACTGTCGATGGAACAGGACTGAATAATGTAGTTGTCAAATGATATTTGCGTTCTGTATTTTGTCCAATCAGCTCTTGAAAATTTCCATTTCATTGGATTTTCTGTTGGGAAGGAACAGGATGTTTGAATTTTGCAGATTATGGGATAGTGATCACTGCTATAAGGATCGCTTAGAGTTACCCACTCTATACTTGGAAAGAGGATTGGGGAACAAATGGTAAGGTCTATTGTAGAGGTTGTACCTGTAGGGAGATGGATATATGTGGGAGTGCCAGTATTTAGTAAAGTTAAATTTTGCCTGTCTATCAACATTTCAATAAGCTTCCCTCGTTTGTCTGATATAGGTGAACCCCATATTGGATGGTGGGCATTAAAGTCTCCTAGGATACAAAAGGGTGATGGTAACTGCAAGACAAGATCTTCGATTTCTTGAATGGTATATTGATGATTTGGTGGAAGATAGATTGAAACCAGTGTCAGTGTAATACCATTTACAACGCGAGTGGCAACAGCTTCTAAGGAGGTTTGTAAATGGATGCGTCTGGAGGGGATACTTGAATCCACGAGTATTGCTACTCCTCCGTGAGCACTGTTAGTGTCAGCTCTGTCTTGTCTAAACAAGGTATAATTTTTGATTTTGATTGAGATCTGAGGTGTCAAATTCGTTTCCTGCAAGCACATTGCAAGAGGTCGGTATAGGTGAATTAATTCATGGATATCATCGATGTTGCTGCGAAGGCCTCTACAGTTCCATTGGATGATCTGTTCCATTATTTGGATTTGAAAGAAGGAGATGAATCTGACTGCTTTTTATAAGTGGGTTGTTTGTGACGATCCAGCTTAGGTTTTTCTTTTCTGGGGAAATTGGGGCGTGTTGAATTATTGCTATCTTCCATTTCATCATCCGCATGTAATTCAAGGAGGTCTTGGGTAGTCGTATCGTCGGTATCCATCCTTGTTGAGGGTGGTTGATTAACCTCGACAGGATCTGATTTTTGAGGTTTTTCTGTTACTTTACCTTGGGTTATGATTTGGGTTGGAACTGTGATAGGTGTATTCATACTTTGGTCAACTGTGTTTGGTTTTGATGTAGGCTGGGTCGATAGAACTGATCGAGCCCAGTCTGCAATCGATTTATCTGGAGAGAGTGACACTTCCGTCTGACATGCTACTGATTGGTGAGAGTGGATAATCGAGGCATAAGAGCTATTTGGCATGGTTAGTTTAATTTGTTTCCTAGCTTCTTGATAGGAGACTTTATTTTCAGTCTTATATTTTTGAATTTTTTTGCCTATCTTCCAGAGGTCACATTCTTTAGAGTATGCTGGATGGCTTCCCCTGCAATTAGGACACTGTGGAGTTTGTGCTTTGCATTCTAACTGGGTATGAGTTGTGGAGCCACAGTTTGGACATGTTGAAACGCCACGGCATGCTGTCTGGGAGTGACCAAATTTCTGGCACTTGTAGCATCTTAGGGGATTTGGGATAAAGGGTCGAACACGGCAATTTAAGTAACCTGCTTTGACTGATGCTGGTAGATTCGGTGTATTGAAAGTTAGAATTATGTTACGTGTTGGGACTAAGGTACCATCTTTTCGTATCATGATTCTTTTTGCTTGAGTTACATTTTGTGACTTTAGTTCTTGTACTATTTCTTCTTCAGACACGTTCAGTAGATCCCACTCAGTAATCACTCCTCTGGATGAAATCAGGGTGTTATACGGAGTGACTTGTATTGGAATTCCGCTTAGAGTGGTGAGTTTCAGTAGTTGTTCAGAGTGTCTTGGGAGAGAAGTCTCTATTAACAAGTCCCCGGATTGGAGACGTTTCACCATTTTTGGAGATGATGCTGCATGTTCAAGGCATCGTTGGATGATGAAAGGGGAGAGCTTGCTAACAGGCTGTGCCGACAGAGAATGGATAATCAGGAAAGCTGGTGATTCCTGTCTGCCTGCATCTTTTTTCATTCTCTTAGAGGTAGAAAAGTCATGGTCGGGTTCACGATTGTCATATTGAGCACTCTTGGGCTCTAGACGTGGAAATTCATTCGTTTCCATTACTGCTCCTTTTAGCCCCGAGGGTTGATTTATCCCCCAGGTTACCGGCCCCGCCACGTGGAGGCAGGAGCGGTGCCACCAGTGACCAAGCGATAAAAGGTTAGTGGTTAGTGTGTTAGAAAAGTAGTTATATATACAAAAGAAAGGTGTCTTTCCTTTCTTGTAGGAGGCTTCCTTCTTTATTTACAAAGAGCCAGAAAATAAATAACTTTGAAAGTAAAGCCTTTGGAAATCTCTTTATCAACTGCTCTTTAGAAAAACGCTTTCAAATTCGCTTTGTAAATCGCTAGATCACTCGCTTGGCACTCGGGGCCGTTTTTTTTTTTTTTTTTTGTGTGTGTAGCTAAAAAGCAGAGCTGCTAAAATGTGTTCCGCTTCTCTCTCAACGGGTCACTTGCTGTATTCTTCTCTCTCATGTTTGATATTTATATTCTCAGTCGAGAAAGACTAATAAATTTTAGAATTGAGGCGTGACTAGTATAGAGTGGAATTACAACATGCGATGGGAAAAAAAAATACATTTTTTCATTATACGCCTTTAGTTGTTGTTGTTGTTGTTGTTATTGTTATTTTTGGCGCAAGGGCTGCTCAGGCCATATTGCGCCGATCAGCGATGTGGACGATACTCATGATGACTGTTTTGCAAACAGTGAGAACTGATCATATAAGTTTATCCGTTTGATAAATGAGAAAAATTCTGTGAGATTGGCATTATTACCTATGATATGACAGAGGTTTAAAGATTCTTTAAGATTAGGAAGAAAACTAAATGAGAGTTGCCAGGCATGCGAGTATAAGGTGCATTCAACAAGAATGTGCTTCATTGTGAGTTGAGAATTGCAGTGTTTACACAGAGGAGGATCATTGCCTGTGAGGAGGAATAGGTGGGTAATGTGACTGTGACCAATTCTTGCTCTGGCTAGGATTACTTCTTCCTTTCTGTTTTCCCGGAGGCTAGAGGCCCATAATTGTGGATCTGGTTTTATTTGAAAGAGCTTATTATCTGGTTTATTTTGCCATATAAGTGTCCATTGTTCCTTACATATTCTTTGTATATTAGATTTGTAGTCAGCATATGGAACTAGAGCACATGATGACTCTGAATTAGAAGGATGTTTGGCTGCATAATCTGCACATTCATTTCCAGGTATCCCAGTGTGGCCTGGGATCCAGCAAAAGATAACTACAAGCTGGCGTTCCTGAGTGTGTATCAACATATCCCTTAAAGTTTTTATTAAAGGATTCTTTGGTGAGGAGGTGTTTTGTAGGGTTATAAGTGCACTCTGCGAGTCCGTATATATTATGCTCTTTTTGATGGACAGATGGAGAATATTTTGTAGGGCAAGCTTGATGGCAAATAACTCAGCTGTATAACTGCTGCATTCTGTGGGAAGTTGTTGTTGTTGGTGGTGTAGAGGTTTTTCGGCACAAGGGCAACTGTGGCCAAAATGTGCCTATTCAAATATTTGGAATCGTACCGGAGTTTGCCTTATTTGTTATTAGATACATTCATAAAGTCTAGTTTGCTTGAGATAAGCGAAAAGCTCATTCAGATTGGCATTGTTTCCCAATAGGTGGGTTAGTGATAAAGGTTCTTGAATTTGTGTCAGGGAAAGGAAGATAGTATTTCTGATATGGGAGTAATACGAACAATCTAACAGAATATGTCGAACTGTAAGTTGTGATGAACAATGCATGCATACAGGAGGGTCATCGCCCATGAGCAGGAACAAGTGGGTCAGGTGTGTGTGCCCTATGCGCAATCTTGCCAGTATTACTTCTTCATGCCTATTTTTCCTCAAGCTCGAGCTCCATATTTGTGGTTCTTGTTTAATTTCAAATAATTTATTGTTTGTCTATGTCTTCCAAATGTTTAACCATTGTTCCTTACAGGTACGTCTGATATGTTTTAATAAATCTATATAGGGTACTTGGTAAGATGGAGGTGCGTTGCTCTTTGGGTGCTTAGCTGCCTGGTCTGCTGTTTCGTTACCTGTGATTCCAGCATGCCCTGGAATCCAACAGAAACTTACGGTATGATTCACATTCCTCAAATGATTTAGACGAGACTGGATTTCTTTTATTATGGGATGTGGGGGTTGAGAAATTGTTACTTATTGCGGAAAGCGCACTCATAGAGTCTGTATAAATTAAACTATTAGTGTTGAGACAGATTTTTTTGTTTTTGTTTTGTTTTGTTTTGGTTTTATTGGCGCATTAGCTACTAAGGCTATAATGCGCCAAGACCATGTCATTTATAAAATAATTTAAACTTTCAGTGACCTAATTAGTTAGGTCACTATGTCAAGAAGTATAAGAAAAATGTAAATTTTATAAACGAGTAAAAATATTTATTGACTTTAAAAATCTAAAAATAGCAGACACATTGTCATTGTCGGATAAAATCTGACTGAGTCTATATGGCTCAGTCAGATGATTAAAAGCGGTAAGACGGATACTGCTAAAAACTGGACATTCGATTAAAATATGTCTAATTGATAAAACTGTGCCACAAGACTCACACATAGGAGGGTCATCAGCCCTCAGCAAAAATGAATGAGTTAAATGACTGTGTCCTATGCGGGTCCGGGCAAGAACAACTTCCTCCTTACGATTCCTGCGCAGACTAGACTGCCACGGTTCAATTACAGGCTTTATACGATATAGTTTATTTCTAGTCTGTCTATTCCACGAGTCCTGCCATTGGGAGTGTATTTTCTCGTGTATTCTTTGCCTGTAGTCTGTATAGGGGACTGACAGGCAACGATTATTTCTGGGAATTGCTGATTTGGCTGCGGTGTCAGCCAAATCATTTCCCTTAATCCCAATGTGGCTAGGAATCCAGCAGAAGCGGATATCATATTCACGTTCACGGAGGAAGTGAATCTTCTGCTGAATGCTAGACAGAACTGGACGAGAATTAAATCTCACGGTTATTAAAGCCTGTAACACACTAAGACAATCAGAATATAAAATGAACCGTTGGTTTTGGCATTAACTGATGTGATCCAAAGCTAACTCAATAGCTTGCAGCTCTGCAGTAAATATACTGCATTCAGAGGGAATCTGCTCCGATGTACTGGTGTCTCTAAAGACAGCAGCAGATCCCACATATGATTCTGACTTCGAACCGTCTGTGTAAACTGGCGCGAAGTCAGAATGTTCAGCTCGGTGTGCTGAATAAAGCTGCAGGTAGACCGATGATGGAGTGTCCGACTTTCCCCAATTTTTAAGGGGCAAGTCACATATTGGAATACGAGCATGCCAGGGTGGAAGGGGTTGCTTCGGTGTTTGGGCAACCTTGTCTACCTTGATATCAAGTTCTATGAGTAGCTCTTGGAGACGAATACCAAAAGGACGATTAGCAGTCTTACGGGTATTGTACAAATTTTCCCATCGTGGCTCAAAAACGGATAGCCACGTAGGATGGTCTGGCAGGGATTTCAGTTTAAAAGCGTAGTTTAGACACAACTGCTTACGTCGAAGCGATAACGGTGGTTCGTTTGCTTCGACGTATAAACTCTGGACAGGAGATGTTCTATATGCTCCAGTAGCGATACGAAGAGCCTGGTGATGGACAGGATCCAGCCATCGAAGGGCACTGTCTCTGGCTGAAGAATATACCTGGGACCCATAATCAAGTTTGGATCGCACAAGTGCACGGTAAAGCCGAAGAAGCGTGCATCGGTCCGCTCCCCAAGATGTAGAGGAGAGCGAGCGGAGAATATTAAGCCCGCGTGTGCACTTTGTGCGAAGTTGACGGATGTGGTGCAGAAAGGTCAACTTTTTATCAAATACGAGTCCCAAGAATTTTGTGTCCGCTGCTACTGGAATAGCATTTTGTCCGAGCATTAATTCAGGTTCAGGATGAAGATTACGCTTACGACAAAAATGTACGCAAACGGTCTTCTCCGGCGAGAACCTGAAGCCATTTGCAAGTGCCCAGGAGTTGAGGCGGTCAATGGCTTTCTGCAGTTGTCTTTCAATAACCCTCATGTTGCATGACTGACAAAAAATGCTAAAGTCATCAACATAGAGGGCACTGTTTACAGTTGGAGGAAGTTGTTCTGTGATGGAATTTATTTTGATGGCGAAAAGCGTGACACTTAATACTGATCCTTGTGGTACTCCCTCCTCTTGGCTGAAGGGACGAGAGAGAGTGAGGATCCCACACGAACTTGGAAAGATCGATTGGCTAAAAAGTTTTGAATAAACACGGGGAGATGCCCTCTAAGGCCTAGGCTGTGCAAATCTTTTAAGATGCCAAATCTCCAAGTTGTGTCATACGCTTTCTCCATGTCAAAGAACACCGACACCAAGTGTTCACGTTTTAGGAAAGCATCCCGGATGGATGTTTCCAGTCTAATAAGATGGTCCAAAGTGGACCGGTTCCTTCGGAAGCCGCACTGGATGTTGGAGAGAAGGTCATTTGTTTCTAAATACCAGATTAAACGAGAATTCACCATTCTCTCCAGGATTTTGCACAGACAGCTAGTCAGAGCAATAGGACGATAATTGGTGGTGACTTTTGGATCCTTTCCTGGCTTAGGAAAGGCAAGAACGATTGCCTTTCGCCAGGAGTCCGGAAACTGCCCTTCAGTAAAGATTCTGTTATACAGAAGGAGCAGACAGTCCATAGATTTTGGTGAAAGATGTTTAATCATTTCATAATGGATGCCATCTGGTCCAACAGCACTTGCTTTGGAAAGAGTAAGGGCTCTTTTCAGTTCCTCTATAGTGAATGCCCCGTTGTAGGGATAGAGGCCCTTGGTCTTAAAATTAAGTGCTTGCTTTTGCATTTTATGTTTCACGACCAGGAACTCTGGGGAATACGAAGATGTTGCAGAGATGTTAGAGAATGTTTCCCCAAGAGCATTGGCTATTGCAGTTGGATCTGCAATAGCGCATCCATTATAATCTAGGATTGAAGAAGGGTGGGATGTATATTTTCCCTTCATTTTCCGGATTTTATCCCAGACTACCTTAGAGTTGGTAGACTGGTTAATAGATGATGTAAAACGGATCCACGATTCCTTTTGACTCTGACGACGGATGTAGCGTGCTTTGGCTCGTGCACGTTTGAAGGCTATAAGGTTGTTCGTGGTAGGATATCGGCGAAATATCCCCCACGCTTTGTTTTGAGCCTTTTTTGCTGCTGTGCATTGTGAATTCCACCAAGGTTTGGGAAATGGTGGAAACCGGGCAGATGTTTTTGGAACAGTATTCACAGCTGCTTGGACAATGATTTCTGTGATGTACATTACTGCGTCATTGATAGGCTCCTGACTGACTGTACTGAGGTCAAAATTTGCCTGATGTTGGAAGGCATTCCAGTCAGCCTGATCAAACTTCCACCGTGGTAACCTAAAAGGAAGACATGGTCTCCCACTGTGTAACAAGGTTATCACAGGGAAGTGATCACTTCCGTATGGATTCTCCTCCACTTCCCAGGTGAGTGAAGGGAGTAGAGAAGGGGAGCAGATAGAGAGATCAATGGCAGAAAAGGTACGGGTAGGCATGTGGAAGAAGGTGTTTGTTCCAGTATTTAGAAGGGAAAGGGCATTGTCATTGAGCATACGCTCTATGACCCGTCCCCTTCCAGTGATGTTAGCACTACCCCACAGGGTGTTATGTCCATTAAAATCCCCAAGAAGTAAGAAAGGGGGAGGCTGTTGCGTTACAAGATCATCAAGATCTTCCTGGGAGATGTCAGTCCCAGGTGGCAAATAAATAGAGCAGACCGTTAATAGAAATCCCACTGTAAGGCGAATTGCAACAGCCTCTATGCTGGTTGTAATTAGCAAGGGCTGAACTGGGGTCTGATTATTCACAAGGATAGCCACTCCTCCATGAGCAGGACCATCCGCAGTTCTATCCTTACGAAAGATTGTGATGTTATGCATGGTGGGATCATCATTTGCCTTTAAATAAGTCTCCTGCAAGCAAAAGCAAACTGGCTCGTGCTTTTGCAGGAGGGCCTTGATGTCATCTGTATTTCGCCGGAATCCACGACAATTCCATTGTAGGAATTTAGCCATTATTTTGGCTTGGTGGGTCCATCAGGCGGCTTCCGAGGTGCTGAGGGCTTACTTTTATCAGTCTTGGCTTTATCTTTTTTGGGGAAGAATGGACGCTGTCCCGTGTCCATTTCTTCCTCCGCAAAGAGTTCCAAGACTGATTCATCCTGTACCTCCTTGTTTTCTACATCCATTTTTTTCTGTTGTTCCTTGAGGCTCTTTACCACTTGGTTTTGGTAGTGGTGGAGCACTAGGAGGTACGGATATAGGAGTGGCAACTGACTGTGTTTTTTTGGTGGGCTTTTGAGAACTCAATAAATAGCGTGCAATCGGGGTGAATGACTCTTTTGGTGGTATAGTCATCTCAGTTTGTGTCCCGATAGTGCACTTAGCAGAAAGCTTCTGGGCGTATGAAGGTTTCCCGCTATTTACTGGTTGGATACGTTTTCTGGCCTCTGGGTTTGGGTTTGGGTTTGGTTTGGGGTTTATTGGCGCATTAGCAACTAAGGCTATAATGCGCCAAATCCAGGTCATGTGTAAAAAATTAAAGTATTCAGTGACCTAGTTAATTAGGCCACCATGTCGAGATATAACATAGATGTTAAAGGTATAAAAGTATATCAGCAAAGCAATAAAAATTCAATTTTAAATACGGGTAAAAAGGCTTACTGATTTTAAAAAGCTAAAAACAGCAGACACATTGTCATTGTCAGATAAAATCTGACTGAGTGTATAAGGCTCAGCCAGATGACTAAAATCGGTAAAATAAAAGTCACGTTCATGTCTAAAACGTGGACACTCGATTAAAATGTGACGTATACTTAAATAGGTGTCACAGTTCTCACACATAGGACAGTCATCTGCCCTCAGCAGAAATGCATGCGTAAGATGACTGTGTCCTATGCGGAGGCGAGCTAGAACAACTTCCTCTCTGCGACTCCTGCGCAGACTAGACTGCCAATGTCGGATTACAGGCTTTATCTGATAAAGCTTGTTTGTGACATGATCATGCCAAGAATTTTGCCATTGGGACAGTAATTTAGCCTGTATTAGCTGCCTGTAGTCTGTATAGGGGACTAACAGGCAGTAAGTGCTGTGGGGTTCTGGTGACCTAGCCGCAGCATCTGCCAGTTCATTTCCCACGATCCCAATGTGGCTTGGAATCCAGCAGAAACGAATGTCAAATGAACACTCAGACAGAGAGTGTAGCATCTGCTGAATCCGGATCACAAATGGATGAGGATTATACCTCATACTAGATAAAGCCTGCAGTGTACTGAGAGAGTCAGTGTACACCATACACCTTTGATACCTGTGGGTTTTAATATGGTCCAAGGCTAACTCTATAGCATACAACTCGGCTGTATATATGCTGCATTGTTGGGGAATCTTTCCAGATATAGAAAGACCTGGAAAGATAGCAGCAGATCCAACAGACAACTCCGACTTCGAGCCATCAGTGAAGACAGGCAAGAAGTTGGAATATTCGGCCCGGTGGGCAGCGTAGAGTTGGTGGTAGACAGCAGGTGGAGTTACTGACTTATCCCAATTTTTAAGGGAGAAGTCACATGATGGTAAGCGAGCATGCCAGGGTGGAAGTGGTTGCCTTGGTGACTGGGCAACATTGTCTACCATGATGTCGAGCTCTCTTAGCAGCTCTTGGACGCGGATACCAAAAGGCCGGTTGGCAGTCTGACGAGTGTTATATAGGTTTTCCCATCGTGGCTTGAAAACGGATGTCCACGTAGGGTTGTCTGGCAGGGATTTTAATTTAAAAGTATATTTTAAAGACAATTGCTTTCGTCGAAATGACAGTGGTGGTTCAGTTGCTTCAACATATAAACTCTGGACAGGGGATGTTCTAAATGCTCCAGTAGCAATGCGGATGGCTTGGTGGTGAACTGGGTCCAGCCACCTAAGTACGCTATTTCTGGCCGATGCGTACACTTGGGACCCATAGTCTAGTTTAGATCGGACAAGTGCACGATAGAGGCTGAGCAAAGTGGAGCGGTCTGCTCCCCATTTATTGGAGGAAATAGAGCGTAGGAGATTCAACCCTCTTGTGCACTTTGTCCGCAGTTGACGAATATAAGGTAAAAATGTCAACTTCTTGTCGAAAATGAGCCCCAAGAATTTTGTCTCGGGTGCTACTGGAATGATGTCTTGTCCGAGTTTAAGTTCTGGTTCAGGGTGAAGGTTCCGTTTGCGACAAAAGTGTACGCAGACAGTCTTCTGTGGCGAGAACCTAAACCCATTAGTCATTGCCCAAGTGTTGACGTGGTCTATGGCATGCTGCAATTGCCTTTCAATGACCCTCATATTGCATGACTGCAAAAAGATGCTAAAATCATCTACAAAGAGGGCACTGTTTACGATTGGAGGAAGTTGTTCAGTTATAGAGTTAACTTTGATAGCAAAAAGCGTAACGCTTAAAACTGATCCTTGTGGAACTCCCTCTTCTTGGCAGAATGGCCGGGAGAGAGTGGATCCTACACGAACTTGGAAAGACCGGTCTGTAAGGAAGTTTTTAATAAAGAGGGCAATGTGTCCTCGAAGATCTGGCCTCTGGGTAGGAGATATTCAGCTCTGTTTTCAGTTTTTGTATTTCTTTTTCATCCTTCCACCGCTGGCATGCTCTAGAGTAGGCAGGATGATCTTGTTGACAATTTACACAGATCGGTTTAGAAGCTGAACATTCCTTGCTCTCGTGGTCTTTCGCACCACATCGAGCACAGGCAGGGTTACCACGACAAGATGTTTGTGAGTGGCCGTATTTTTGGCATCTAAAGCACCGCAGTGGGTTTGGGATATAAATCCTCACTGGGCAGTTTAGATAGCCTGCCTTGATGGAACTTGGAGGCCGTGGGGTGTTAAACGTTAGGATGAGAACTCGGGTAGGGACGAGATTCCCATCTTTTCTCATTGTTATTCTTTTGACAGCCGTCACTCCTTGTTCTTTCAATTCAGAGCAGATCTCTTCTTCAGAAACATGAAGAAGTTCCCACTCTGAAATGACACCACGTGAAGAGTTCAAAGTTTTGTGGGGGGTTACGATGATAGGTATTCCCCCTATTGATATGGCGTTCAGGATTTTTTCCGCCTGTTTAACATTTGAAGCTTCGACCAAAAGGTCGCCAGAACGCAGTCTTTTTACAGATTTTGGTGAACCTGCCAACCCTTCTAATCCTTTCTGGATAAAGAAGGGTGACATCTTCCCAATGGACTGCTCTCCGGTGGAATGGAGAATGAGGAAAAGCGGTGTCACCGATGGTGATGGTGTATCCTCAGTCCTGGCTCTTTTTGCAGAGATGTTATCTGCGTCATGATCTCGATTAGGTAGGGGCCTTGTTGGGGCCCCAGAAGAAAGATTTAAATTACTCATATGAGTAAAGAGAAAGTGTCTGATGCCTAAGTACCTCACCCACCACGGAGCCCTACGTGGGGGCGCCCACTCGTGAACTAGCAGGTACTGCGTACACGAATGGGACGCCGAGTTCGCTTAGAGCACCATACCCACGTTACCAATAAGTCTTTATCCCGTCCCAGGACCATAGGGAGGGAGACTTATTGGAACGCAGTTGACCCTAGCAGTATAAAACCACCCGCCGATTGATCCCAGTCGAGCCGGTCCGGGACCGCCCGTCTTGTCGAAGAAGGGGCCACAGTGGTGTATTAAGGCTGGGCCCTTCAACCACCAGGATCCCCCTTTCCGCTTCCACGGGTCGCGGCGCACGGCTGCACACGCCGGATTCCAAAGATGTAACCCTGGAACCAAGGTATGGGCGTTAGATCCCAGTGATTCTAGTCTGGAAGTCCAGCAGCATCACTCGGAGGTCCCCTCACCACGTACAGGTGCCCACGTCGAGGGGTGTATATGTAGGACAGTCTATTAATATGTGTTTTACTGATTGAACGGTGTCACAAGTCTGGCATCGTGGTGGTTCCTCTGCTCGCAACAAAAATGAGTGCGTAAGATGGGTATGGCCGATTCTTAGCCTGGTGAGTGCTGTTTCTTCTTTTCTCGACCTTCGACTGCTAGAAATCCAGTTTTCAATATTCGGCTTTATTTGGTATAATTTGTTTGCAGTTTGCTGATTCCAGGTTTCTTGCCATTTCAACTTGCAAATACGCCATATCGCAGGCTTGTAATTGGAATACGGGACTGATATATCCTCTCCGATCTGTAGTACGGCTTCTTTGGCTGACCTGTCTGCTGCTTCGTTTCCCGCAATCCCTGTGTGTCCTGGTATCCAGCAGAAAAAAATATCCTGTTCATTTTTGGTGCAGTCAGTTAATATTTGCCGTATGTGCCAAAGGATTGGGTGTTTGGATGTACCTATGTTTTGCCTGGATTGTAAGGAACTCAAGGAATCTGTATATATTACACTTCTCGTGTAATGCTTATCTTGTACATGAGTTAAGGCTATTTTTATTGCGTATAATTCTGCTGTGTATACACTGCAATCTTTTGGTAGCTGTTGTGTTAAAGTTATATCTGGGAATACCGCTGCTGCTCCCACCAGCCAGGAAATTGAATTCTGTGCTCTGCATGTAACTGTTGGAAGATTGTTGACGGTATCGCTTTTTTATTCCATTTCTGAAAGGAGAAGTCGCATATCGGGATATGCGAATCCCATGGTGGAGGAGTATGAACTGGCATGTGTGCTATTTTTGTACTAAGGTGATGTACTGCCAGAAAGTCTTGCATTCTAATTCCCAGGGGTCGGTTTGCTTTTTGGCGATTCTGATATATGTTTCTGCATCGTGGATCAAAGAGGGTCTCCCAAGTATGGTGTCCATGCATAGATTTTATTTTAAATGTATAATACAATGCGAGTTGCTGTCGCCTAAGAGTTAAAGGTGGTTCGTTGGCTTCAGCATAGAGACTATATATGGGAGAGGTACGATAAGCGCCAGTAGCTATACGCAGTGCATTGTGATGAATTGGATCCAGCCATTTCAGAGCTGTTTTCCGTGCTGAATCGTAAACTGGGGCTCCATAGTCCAATTTTGATCTAATTAGTGCTTTGTATAGGTTTAGTAAGGAATATCTGTCTGCTCCCGATGCTGTTGACGAAATTATTTTAAGTATGTTCATGCGTTTTGTACAGCTTTTACGCAGCTCTCGGATATGCTCCACGAATGTGAGTTTCTTATCTAAGATTAGTCCGAGAAATTTTGCCTTCGGCTGCGTTGGTATATTTTTGCCTTCTAATTTTAGTTCGGGATCAGGATGGAAATTTCTTTTGCGACAAAAATGTACACATATTGTTTTTTGTGTTGACAGTCTGAAACCGTTATCTAGTGCCCACTTACTTATATTGTTGATTGCGCATTGAAATTGTCTCTCGACAGTTCTCATGTTCTGTGCCTGACTAGAGATACTAAAGTCATCAACATAAAGTGCATGTGAAACCGAAGGAGGGAGTTGATTTGTGATCGAATTAATCTTTATGGCGAACAAAGTGGCACTCAAGACTGAGCCCTGTGGAACACCTGCTTCTTGTTGGTAGATTTTAGAGAAAGAAGTTTGTACTTTGACTTGGAAGGTTCTGTTCATAAGGAAGTTCTGGATAAACACAGGGAGATTGCCTCTCAGTCCAGCATGGTGCATATCTCGCAGGATCCCATATCTCCAAGTGGTATCGTAAGCTTTTTCGATGTCAAAAAATACTGTAACCATATGTTGTGATCTGTTGTTGTTGTTGTTATTTGAAAGCTATTGGCGCAAGAGCAGCTTAGGCTATAATGCGCCTAGCCTAGGTAGGAGAGTTTTGTATATCAGCATTTTTTCACTTTACTTGTGGTTTATGGCAGAACCAAGACTTTGCTATATATATTGTGTAGTTTCTCTATAAAAGGTGTACTATTAATTTTATGTTTTGAAAGTATCCAGTTAACTTGAGGAAGGAGAAAACTTCGGTTATATTTGGCCGGTCATCTAAAATTGTTTTAAGCATGAGATTGTTTTGTTTATTCATTATTGATTGAAAGGCTCTTTGACGTTCTCTATGAAATTTTGGGCAGTTCACCATGAAGTGATGTATAGTCAGCGGAACGTGACAGTTTTGGCATTGAGGGGGATCTTCACCTCTGAGTAGGTAACAGTGTGTCATATGTGTATGCCCGATTCGCAATCGAGCGAGGATCACTTCTTCCTGTCTATTCGATCGGAAGCTAGTAGACCATGGTCGAAGTGTTTCTTTTATTAGGCGAAGTTTGTTGTTAGTCTGATCTAGCCAGTGTTTTTGCCATTGTTTTATACTGCTTTGGTGGATCAAGGATTTGTAATCTGTATATGGCATTGTATGAAAGGCATAATCAGATGTGGAAGCTTCTTTTGCTGCTTTGTCTGCTCTTTCGTTTCCAGTTATTCCTGTGTGGCCTGGGATCCAGCAGAATCTGATATTGTGATTTCTTTGTAATACCTTTGATACTGAAAACTGGATATGTTGTAGGATTGGATGTCCTTTGGTATTTCCGTTCTGCAAGGCAGTAACAGAGCTAAGCGAGTCCGTGAAAATAATGCTGTTTGCTATCTGTTTATGTTTGATGTGGTTTATAGCCATTGAAATGGCTTGTAATTCAGCAGTAAAAATACTGCATTCTTTTGGGAGTTGTTGGATGAAGGTACGATCCTCAAAATGAATTGCAGCTCCTACACAAGTCTCTGATTTAGACCCATCTGTATATATGAAAGTGTGATTTGGATATTGTTCTTTGTATGCTGCATATAACTGCTGGTAGTTTTTTCTGGATAGAGTGTTTTTCCCCCAGGTTTGAAAATACATATCATATATGGGTTGAACTATGCACCATGGTGGAATGGTCTGTGCAATTGCAGTAGCCACGTTGTCGTAATCAAGCTCTCGGCTTAGCAGTAAATCTTTCAGACGGATGTTGGCAGGTCGATTCATCCGTTGATGGGCTTGGTATATGTTTTCCCAGTTATATGAAAACAGAAAGTCTCTATTTGGATGATCACTGATAGATTTTATCTTGACGGCATAGTGCAATAACAAGTTCTGTCGTCTAAGCTGTAATGAAGGTTCATGGGCTTCTGCATAAAGGCTTTGTACAGGTGAAGTTCGAAAAGCGCCGAGTGATATACGGAGTGCACTGTGGTGTATGGGGTCTAACCATCTCAAAGCACTTGGTTTAGCCGAGTCGTAAACAGCTGCTCCATAATCTAGTTTGGCACGAACTATATATCGATAAAGTTTGAGAAGTGTATATCGATCTGCTCCCCAAGTTGTTGCGGAAAGAACTTTGAGAATGTTTAATTTCTTTAAGCAAGAAAGCCTGAGTTGTTTAATGTGATCAAGGAATGTTAGTTTCTTATCCAAAAGAAGTCCTAAGAATCTTATGCTTGGTATTACTGGGATAATATGTCCGTCAAGTTTCAATTCGGGATCAGGGTGTAGGTTTCGTTTTCTACAGAAGTGTATACACGCAGTTTTTTGTGTGGAAATCCGGAAGCCATTTGTTTGAGCCCATTTGCTTATTTTGTTTATTGTTCCTTGTAGCTGACGTTCTATACTTCGCATATTCTGAGAGTGATAGGAAATGCTGAAATCGTCAACGTATAAAGCAGCGTCAACGATTCTTGGAATGTGCTCGGTTATTGTATTTATTTTAATAGCGAACAGGGTAGTGCTAAGCACAGACCCCTGAGGCACTCCTTCTTCTTGGATGAAAACCTTTGAAAGGATTGTCTGCAGCCTAACTTGGAATGTCCTGTGTTGCAAGAAATTTTGGATATATTTAGGAAGATGTCCACGTAAACCAAGGAGGTGTAGGTTTTGTAGGATTCCATAACGCCATGCCGTATCGTAAGCTTTTTCTATATAAAAGCAGATCATGACGTGATGTTCCTTGCGGATGAAGGCATTCCGTATACTGTTTTCTAGTTTTATAAGTAGGTCTAGTGTTGAGCGATTTTTCCTGAAACCATGCTGTGCCGGGTCGAGAAGATTATTACTGTTCAGATACCACATTAAACGAGCGTTGATGATTTTTTCCATAACTTTGCCTAGGCAACTTGTTAAAGCAATTGGACGGTAGTTGCGTGGATTGGAAAGATCCTTTCCCGGTTTTGGGAAGGCCAGAATTATTGCATGATGCCAACTATGTGGAAACTGGTTTTCTAGAAAGATTTTGTTGAACAGTTCAAGTAATGCCATTTGGGATTGGTGGTCAAGTTCCTTTATCATCATGTAGTGAATTTGGTCTGGTCCTACAGCGCTTTGCTTTGTCTGCGACAGAGCTGTTTTTAATTCATGGAAAGTTAACGGAAGGTTGTACTGTTCGTCATTTCTTGTGGAAAAATTCAGTTTGTGTTTTTCTATTCTTGCCTTGTATGTTTGAAAATTAGGAGTATATGATGTGGTTGCTGATGTTTTGGCAAAGGTTTCACCCAGTGCATTGGCTATTTCTAAAGGCTGTGCGGTGATTTGTCCATTCCAGTTTAGGATTGGGGGTGGATTAATCTGGTATCTGCCATTCATTTTTCTGATTTTATTCCAGACAGTTTGAGATGGTGTGGGACTTGTTAAAGTGGATGCAAATTTTATCCAGGATGCTTTGCTACTGGCTCTTCTAACATACCTGGCTCGCGCTCGTGCCTTTTTGAATAATACTAGGTTCTCTGTAGTGGGACATCTTCGGAAATTATTCCAGGTTTTAATTCTCTCTCTTTTAGCGTGTGAACATTCTTCATTCCACCATGGTTTTGGATGTCTTGGAAGGTGTGGTGATGTTTTTGGAATAGTCTGCTCAGCAGCTTGGATTAGTTTATTTGTTACATATTGTACTGCTGCATCTAAAGGCTTTTGCTTGATAATATCTGCATCTAATTTTACAATGGATTTATACTGTTCCCAATCTGCTTCATTTACTTTCCATTTGGGATTTCTACGTGACTGACATGTGGTTCCTGATATCATGGAAATGATTATTGGATAGTGATCGCTGCTGAGAGGATCTCTGTGTACAGACCAATCAAGTATTGGAAATAATGTTGGAGAGCATAATGATAGGTCAATAGCTGTGCTGTTTCCCGATGGAAGATGCGTGTATGTATGTGTGCCATCATTCAACAGGGTTAAGTCATTCTGTTCTATCCATTTTTCGATCTGTTTTCCTCTCCGGTCTATGGCTGTGTTTCCCCACATAGGACTGTGTCCATTGAGGTCTCCCAGTATACAGTAGGGTGGAGGTAACTGAGTTAATATATCTTCCAAGTCTTGTTGTTGTAATTCTTGGTTTGGGGGAACGTAAATTGTTATAATGGTTATGAGAGATTTAATGGCTATGCGTACTGCAACCGCCTCAAGGGTTGTGTTTAGTGGAAGAACTTGGGAAGGAATGTGTGATTTTACCAAAATTGCCACACCACCATGGGTCGTGCCACCTGTTACTCTGTCTTTACGGTATGTGATATAGTTCTTTACTGTGGGAGAGTCTTGAGGTCTGAGATACGTTTCTTGCAGGCAAAGACACAGCGGGGTATGCTGTGCAATCAGATCATATATATCATGTATATTAGTGCGGAAACCTCTGCAGTTCCATTGGATTATAATCCCCATTATTTGGTTTTCGAGAAAGTGTCAGACTGTTTCTTAGCTGTTGCTTTAAGCTTTTCAAGTTTATGTTTTTCCTTTGGAAAATATGGTTTGCCGGTATCCATCTCTTCTTCCGCAAAAATCTCTAGTACTGATTCCTCTGCTTGATTGGTCAATTCTGTATCCATTTGTTCTGTTGGCTTCTGGCTTATGACATTAAGTTTTTCTGTGGCTTTTGTTTCTGTGTGTTTTGCATTCGGAGGTACAGATAGTGGTGTGTTTGTGACTTTCTCTTTTTGTTTTGGCTGGGATGTGAGAAGTAGACCTCGTGCCCAGTCTGAAATAGACTTCTTTGGGGGAATCGTGAAATCTGTTTGCGTCTCTATTGTACGCCATTTCTTTATGACCTGTGCATAGGAAGGTCTGTTTAAAATAGTCGGGAGTACAGTTCTCTTAGCTTCTTGGTATGTTACGGAGTGTTCTACTTTATATCGTTGAATCTGCTTTTCTCTTTTCCAGAATTCGCAGTTCTTAGAATAGGCGGAATGATCCCCCTTACAATTTGGACACTTTGGTTGCTCGGCTGGACAGTTCTGATTGGTATGATCTTGAGATCCACAGTTGGAACAGATAGGAACTCCACGGCATGCCATTTGTGAATGACCATACTTTTGGCATTTAAAGCAGCGGAGAGGATTCGGAATGTATGGTCTGATGTTACAATTTAGATATCCGGCCTTTACCGATGTAGGTGGTTTGGGAGTGTTAAAGGTCAGTATCAAATTTCTAGTTGGAGTAAGTATACCATCTCTAGTAACATTAATCCTTCTCACCGCAATGACGCCTTGATCTTCTAGCTCATTTTTAATTTCTTCTTCTGAGACACTAATAAGGTCCCATTCAGAAATTACTCCTTTTGATGTGTTTAGGCTGTTATGGGTAGAGACTGCTACTGGGATCCCTCCAAAAGTTCTCATCTGAAGCAGTCTTTCTGCATGTTTGGCACTGGCTGTCTCGACTAAAATGTCGCCTGATTTCAGTCTCTTGACATTTTTTGGTGTTCCAGCTACACTTTCTAGGCATTTTTGTATTACAAATGGCGACAGTTTTCCCAATGGCTGTTCTGATGTTGAGTGGAGGACTAGAAAGGTAGGTGCATGAAGCGATGTTATCTCCTTTTTTTGTCTTTTGGTAACATTTGTCTCATTATCCTCATTTTTCCGACTCAAAGGAGTCGGATCTTTGGGATCTGTGGTTGTGATGTTTGGATCATTCAGTTTGCTCCTTTTAGCTCTGGGAGTGAGAGCCTTTCCTCCCAGGTTTCCGGCCCCGCCACGGGGAGGCAGGAGCGGTGCCACCTAGTGACCAAGCGGAAGTTGATTAGTAGTTAGTAAACTAGAAAATAAATAAAAGAAAGGTGTCTTTCCTTTCTTAGGATTCTTTGTGCTGGTACTTTTCAGCAACTATATATATATATGTACAATAGAGAATTTTCTTTAAACTCTATAAACGTGTATCACTATCACTTTAGAAATCGCTTTATAATCGCAGAGATATCGCCTGATCACTAGAAACGCTTGGCACTCGGGGCCATTGTGATCTGATAAATGCATTTCTGATGTTGGCTTCTATCCTGACTAGATGATCCAGAGTAGATCTTTGATGTCTAAAACCACATTGCTTGTTTGTGTAGATGTTATTTTCCTCTAGATACCAAATCAGTCTTTTGTTTATCATTTTTTCTAATAGTTTTCCTAAACAGCTGGTGAGGGCTATTGGTCGATAGTTGCATGGATTTGTCAGGTCTTTGTCAGGTTTCGGGAAAGCTAGTACTATTGCATGGCACCATGTGTTTGGAAATACATTTTCTTGGAATATTCTGTTATACAGTTTCAATAAATTTTCTAGTTCAGTCTTGTTAAGGTGCTTGATCATGTCGTAATGTATATCGTCTGGGCCTACTGCACTTGGCCTGGCTGAGAACAAAACTTCGTGTAGTTCGTTTATTGTGAATGGTTGATTGTAGGGTTCATCACCTTTTGATTTAAATTTGATCTTATGCTTTTCTGCTTTTTCTTTTTGGATCAGAAATTCCGGATGGTATAAATCTTTCGCTGATACTTTGGCGAAGGTCTCGCCTAATGTGTTTGCAATAACGGTAGGTTCAGTCAAACTATTTCCATTGCAGATCAGTATTGGTGATGGCCTATTTCTATATTTACCTGTCATTTTTCTTATTTTATTCCAGACTATATGTGCATTTGTTTTTTTGTTTATTGTAGATGTGAATTTTATCCATGCTGCTTTTCGACTCTGCTTCCTGGTAAATCGCGCTATGGCTCGCATTCGTTTGAACTGAATCAGATTTTCTGTTGTGGGATACCTGCGAAAACGGTTCCATGCCCTATTCTGTTGTTTTCTTGTTTCAGTGCAGTCATCATTCCACCATGTTTTCGGACGGTTTGGAAAACGTGATGAAGTCTTAGGGATTGTTAGCTTGCCTGCGTTTTGTATGGTTTCTGTGACATGTGCTAGTGCAACAACTACTGTTTCCTGCTCAATGATATTGGTGTTGAAAACTGCTTTCCTCCTGAATGCTTCCCAATTAGCTTTTTCTATTTTCCAACGAGGAGTCCTGCTGGTATTATATGGATATTCACTAACCAGTGTGGAAATTACTGGATAATGATCACTCCCAAGAGGATCCTCAAAAACTTCCCAATTAAATGCTGTGTAAAGTGTAGGGGTACATATGGTAAGATCTATAGCTGTGGTGGTCCGAGTTGGAAAATGGAAGTAGGTGTGGTTACCCCTGTTAAGAAGTAAGAGGTTATGATTATCTAGCAGTTGTTCAATGATGCGTCCTCTTCTGTTGTAGTCGGAGCATCCCCACAAAGGGTTATGTCCATTCATATCTCCCATCAGACAAATTGGGGGTGGTAGTTGTTGTAGTAATGCGTCTTGGTCTTCATAAGAGACATCATCTCCTGGTGGAATGTATAATGAACATATGGTTAATAGGGACCTTGCTATTGTACGAATTGCTACCGCTTCTAATGGGCTATTTAAATGCACCTGTTGTGTTGGTTGTTGTTGTTGTTGTTATTGGAGTTTCTGGCGCAAGGGCTACTTTGGCCATATTGCGCCTACCAAAGGTAGTGAAGTTCTATGTGATGACTGCTCTGGGAGCAGTTAAAATTGATCATACATTTGAATTCGTTTTAGGTACAAAAAGAATTCGGAGAGGTTTGCATTATTACCTATGATGCGGCTGAGTGACAACGGTTCTTGTAATGACAACGAGCTGAAAATACACTGTCGGACATTGTTAAACAGGCTACATTCAATGAGTATATGCTTTACTGTTAGTGGTTTCAAGCAGTGCGTACACTGCGGAGGATCGTTTCCTGTGAGCAAAAAAAGATGAGTGAGGTGAGTATGGCCTATTCGGCTTCTGGCTAGAATTACTTCTTCTTTTCTATTTTTACGCAGGCTGGAATTCCATAATTGTGGTTCAGGTTTCAGCTGAAACAGCTTGTTCTGTGTTTGATTTCTCCACATAAGTGCCCACTGCTCCATACATTTTTTTTGGATATTGCATCTACAATCAGTATACGGGACAAGGTCATTTGTTGAATTTATGCTGGAGGGATGTTTTGCAGCATTATCTGCGCATTCATTTCGTTTAATACCGCTGTGACCTGGAATCCAAGAGAAGACAACAGTTTGCTGATGTTCGTGAAGACGTATCAGCGCATGTCTTAAGATTTTTAGCAAAGGATTGTGAGGTGTCGTGTTTTTGAGAGCTGAGAGAGCACTTTTGGAATCCGTATATATGATGCTTTTATTGATTGACAGGAGTGAAATATGTTCCAGGGCAAGCTTAATGGCATGAAGTTCAGCAGAATAACTGCTACATTCTGCAGGAAGTGTAAGTGAAATAGTTTTGTTGGGGAAGACAGCAGCTGCACCCACTTTATTACCAGACTTAGAGCCATCAGTATAGATCTTAGTAAAGAGGGAATAATTCTGTGTATGGACAAGATGTAGCTGTTGGATGTTGATATCTGATATAGCTCCTTTTCCCCACTGCTCAAAATAATCATCACAAGAAGGCGCGAAGGTAATCCACGGAGGATCTGGATCTCTTGTCACTGAGAACATTATGAAGTTGAATATTCCAGCATTCTGTTAGAGTTTGGAATCTGATACCAGTAGGCCGAATTGTTCTTGGTTTGTTTGCATAGTGGATTATGTACTGAGGATCATGTAGTAGTGGCCAAACAGGATGTGTGGGGTGACTTTTAATTTTAACAGAGTATGTCATCAATAACATCTTTCTTCTGATATTCAATGGAGGTTCGTGGGCCTCAACATACAAACTTTGAACTGGCGATGTTCTGTATGCACCTAGAGCAATCCTAAGAGCAGTGTGTTGGATGGGAGCAAGACGAGCTAAGGTACTCTCTCTAGCAGAGCCATAAACAGGTGCTCCATAATCCAGCCGAGATCTAATTAGGGATCTGTATTGACGGAGCAAAGTGTAACGGTCTGCACCCCATGATGTACTGGAGATTACCCGGAGTACGTTCATTTTCTTAATGCAAATAGTTCGTAGGTTTTTGATGTGGTCTTGGAAATTTAGCTTCTTATCGAAAATTAGTCCTAGGAGACGAATATTGTTCATGATTGGAATAGGATGACTGTCCAAGAGTAGCTCAGGATCTGGATGGATTTTGCGCTTGTTGCAGAAGTGGATAGCTGCAGACTTTTGCTTTGATAGCCTGTATCCATTTTGGGTCATCCACAGTTCAATATTATTTATTGATATTTGTAAGTGCCTCTCGATATAATTCATATTCTGGGAATGACAGGATAAGGTAAGGTCATCAGCGTAGAGATATGAGTCGACAGTGTTTGGAATTCTGTTTGTGATATTGTTGATTCGCACTGCAAATAAAGTGGCACTGAGTACAGAGCCTTGTGGGATTCCTTCTTCTTGTATGTATGTTTGTGACAGAGCCTGATGGTATCGGACTTGGAAAGACCTGTGGCGAAGGAAGTTTTCAATAAAAGATGGTAAATGGCCTCTCATATCAATAGTATGGAGATCCTTTAGGATTCCATAACGCCATGTGGTATCGAAAGCTTTTTCGATGTCAAGACAAACCATGACCAGATGTTGATTTCTAATGAACGCATTTCTTATGTTTGATTCCGCCTTTACCATAAGATCTAAAGATGATCTATTCCTCCGAAAGCCAAATTGATTGCTGCTGATTATGTTTCTTTTCTCCAGGTACCATGTTAATCGGCGGTGCACCATTTTTTCCAATGTTTTACTCAAGCAGCTGGTTAGACATATCGGTCTATAGTTGTATGGAGCCGAGTGATCTTTTCCTGGTTTAGGGATAGCTATTACGTAAGAATGTTGCCAGGAACAGGGGAATGTGTGTTCAGAATAGACCCTATTGTAGAATTTTAGGAGTGAGGACAGAGATTTCTCATGTAGATGTTTCAGCATTATATAGTAAATACCATCAGGGCCAGGGGCGCTGTTTCTAGAGGTATTTATGGATTCTTTCAGTTCAGATAGTGTGAGTGGTTGATTATAAGGCAAAGAATAGGTAGTTTTGAAATTTATTTTGAATTTCTCAGTTTCGGCTTTAATTTTTTGGAATGATGGCTGATAAGCTATTGAGGCGGACAACTCAGAGAACGCAGTTCCTAAGGTGTTTGCGATCTCTGTGCGATCAGAGATCTCCTTCCCATTCCAGTTAAGAATAACTGAAGGTGATTTAAGATATTTGCCATTCAACTGCCTTATTTTTTTCCAAATTATTCTGGAGTCGGTATCTTTGTTAATTGTTGAAGCAAATTTTATCCAAGAGTCTTTTTTGGCTTTTCGGTGGATTGTTGTTGTTGTTGTTGGGGTTTAAAGTGCAATGGCTACTTAGGCCATATTGCACTTATGGAAGTGATGCATACTGTCTGCGTTTGTTGATTTGGAAGCAGTTAAATACGGTTGTACAATCTTATTCGTTTCAGAAAGGAGAAGAATTCTGCGAGATTTGAATTTTCGCCTATGATATGGCGAAGTGACAAAGGTTCCTTTAAATTTGACAGAGAACTGAAAGACATAAATCGGTCATTATTATATAGAGTACAGTCCAGAAGTATGTGTTTGACTGTGAGTGGTGTATGACAATGATTACACTGGGAAGGATCATTTCCTGACAAAAGAAACAGATGGGTTAAATGAGTATGACCGATTCTGGCTCTGGCTAGAATTACTTCTTCTTGTCTGTTTGCTATAAAGCTAGAAGCCCATAATTTTGGTAAGGGTTTTATTTGGCGTAGTTTATTATGGAGTTGTGTTTGCCACTGAAGAGTCCATTGATCCTTACATATTCTTTGTATATTCATTTTATAATCTGTGACGGGAACTAGCGAATTCATTGGGGCTTGGTTGGATGGATTTTTGGCAGCATCATCTGCAATTTCATTCCCTGGTATTCCGGTATGGCCTGGGATCCAGCAGAAGATAACCTTTTGTTGATGCTCTCTAAGACGAGTCAACTGTGTTTTGATGAGCTTTAATATCGGGTGAGTAGGCGGGGAATTGTTTTGCAATGCTAATATGGAACCTTGTGAGTCTGTGTATATTATGCTCTTTTGAGTTGACATATGGAAGACATTTTCTAATGCAAGGTTTATGGCAAATAATTCAGTTGTGTAGCTACTACACTCTGTCGGAAGAGATTGAGAAATTATTTTATCAGGGAGTACCACTGCTGCACCCGATCCGCTCTCAGAGTTCGATCCATCTGTATATATTTTAGTGAAGTCGGGATAATGTTGAGCATGTTCAATGTGTAGCTGTTGGATGGTAACGTCTGATAGAGAGTGTTTACCCCACTGGTGGAAATACTTGTCACAACATGGCATGATGATAGACCATGGAGGGTCAGGATCTATAGGATCTTGCAAGATTTTATCAAAGTGTATATCCCAATCTTCTGTTAGTTGTTTTAGCCTAATACCAGCAGGCCGAACTGTCTGTGGTTTATTTCTATACAGGGTCATATACAGCGGATCATGAAGTATTGACCAATTAGGATGGGTTCTCTGGCTTTGGATCTTGATTGCATAGTTTAACAGCAACATCTTTCTCCTGATATTTAGAGGAGGCTCATGGGCTTCTATATATAAACTATGCACTGGGGATGTTCTGAATGCACCTAATGCTGATCTAAGAGCTGAATGTTGGATAGGGTTGAGGCGAGATAAAACACTCTCCCTAGCAGAATCGAAAACAGGCGCTCCGTAGTCCAGGCGTGATCTAATTATGGTTCTGTATAGGTGAAGTAGGGTGTAACGATCTGCTCCCCATGTTGTCGCTGATAAAACTCTGAGTATGTTCAGTTTCTTTTGACAGTTTGTCCGGAGATATTCAACGTGTTTTTGGAAGTTTAGCTTGCTGTCAAAAAATAATCCTAGTAGACGAATACAATTAGATATGGGAAGAGGATGGTTATTCAAGTGGAGCTCCGGCTCAGGATGCATATTGCGTCTGTTACAGAAGTGAATGGCAGCAGATTTCTGGCTGGAGAATCTATAACCATTTTGTGTCATCCATGTCACGATGCGATTAATTGATATTTGTAGCTGGCGTTCAATATAATGCATGTTTTGAGAATGACAGGATATTGAGAGATCATCTGCGAAAAGGTACGAATCTACAGTTTTCGGAATGAGTTCAATTATATGGTTCATTCTTATTGCAAATAAAGTCGCACTGAGAACCGACCCTTGCGGAATTCCTTCTTCTTGGGTAAAGGTCTTAGAGAGGGTTCCCCGGTAACGAACTTGAAAGGATCTCTGGTGTAGGAAATTTTTGATAAAGTATGGTAAATTACCTCTCAGGCCAAGAGAATGTAGATCTTTTAAGAGGCCGAATCGCCATGTAGTGTCAAAGGCTTTCTCAACGTCAAGACAGACCATTACGAGGTGTTCCTTCTTGACGAAGGCATTTCTAATGTTTGTCTCGGTTTTGATCATGAGATCCAATGAAGATCGATTTTTCCGGAATCCAAATTGGTTGTTGTGAATCATATTTTGGGACTCCAGGAACCAAGTGAGACGGCGATGTAACATTTTCTCGAGTGTTTTGCTTAGACAGCTGGTAAGGGATATTGGTCGGTAATTTTGCGGAACAGAATGATCTTTACCGGGCTTTGCAATTGCTAGTACATAAGAATGACTCCAGGAACTTGGGAAGGTATGTTCGGAAAAAATTCGATTGAAAAATATAAGCAGTAGTGAGAGTGATCTCTGATCCAAATTTCGCAGCATTACATAGTATATCCCATCTGGGCCAGCAGCACTGTTCCTTGAGTTGTTAAGGGATTGTTGCAGCTCAAGCATGGTAAATGGTTTATTATAAGTTAATGCAGAATTCTCAGTGAAATTTAGTCTGGATTTCTCTGCAATTGTTTTAAGTTTTTGAAATGTTTGATCATAGGTGATAGAAGAGGACAGTTGAGAAAATGTGGTGCCGAGTGCATTTGATATTTCTTTAGGAGTAGTAAGCTCCTGTCCATTCCAGTTCAGTAGTGGGGTGGATAAAGGAGGGAATTTACTGTTTAAACATTTTATTTTCCTCCAGATTAATCTGATATCAGTATTTTTATTTACTGATGAGGCGAATTTTATCCAATTTTCTTTTTTCGCTTAACGTCTGATGAAACGGGCTTTTGCTCTGAGACGTTTATAACTAATAAGATTGGAGGTGGTTGGGTGTTTGCGGAAAAGGTTCCACGCTTTGGTTTTCTCTTTTTTCGCATGACTGCAGTCTTCGTTCCACCAGTAATTTGTCTTTCGTCTATTTCTTACTTGATATTGAGGAATGGTAGCGGATGCAGCTGACAGAATTTGATTTGTGATGTGCTCAGTGACACTGTCGATGGAACAGGACTGAATAATGTAGTTGTCAAATGATATGTGTGTTCTGTATTTCGTCCAGTCAGCTCTTGAAAATTTCCATTTCATTGGATTTTCTGTTGGGAAGGAACAGGATGTTTGAATTTTGCAGATTATGGGATAGTGGTCACTGCTATAAGGATCGCTTAGAGTTACCCACTCTATACTTGGAAAGAGGATTGGGGAACAAATGGTAAGGTCTATTGTAGAAGTTGAACCTGTAGGGAGATGGATATATGTGGGAGTGCCAGTATTTAGTAAAGTTAAATTTTGCCTGTCTATCAACATTTAAATAAGCTTCCCTCGTTTGTCTGATATAGGGGAACCCCATATTGGATGGTTTTGTTTGTTTGTTTGTTTTAGGGTTTTATGGCGCATTAGCATCTAAGGCTATAATGCGCCAAGTCAAAAGGTTGTAGAATATAAAACTATAATATTAAAATTATTTGTATATTATTGTAAAATAATATACGACATAAATCGTTCATATAGCATAAAACGATAAAAATATTTTAGATAGAATTATTTAGATTAATAAGTTGTAAAAACTTAAAAATAGCTGACACGTTGTCATTGTCCGATAAAACCTGTCTGAGTGTATAAGGTTCAGACAGATGGCTAAAACATAAACGGCGGTCATTATAAAAGGACGGACATTCAATTAAAATATGACGGACTGTTAAAATGGTGTCACAATTTCTGCACATAGGACGATCGTCTGCCCTCAGCAAATAGCAGTGTGTCAAGTGACAATGTCCTATGCGGAGTCGAGATAGAACAACTTCCTCTTTTCGGTTCCTGCGCAGACTAGACTGCCAATGTTCAATTACAGGCTTAATCTCATATAACTTGTTTGTAATCTGTCCATGCCATGAGTGTTGCCATTGGGATACAAGTTTCTTTCGAATTACCGACCTGTAGTCTGTATAGGGGACTAACAGGCAAGAGTTAAATAGGTTTGCTGATTTGGCTGCAGTGTCTGCCAAATCATTTCCTGAGATCCCAATGTGGCCTGGGATCCAGCAGAAACGAACATCAAATCGAGATTGTACAAGGAAGTGCAGCTTCTGCTGTATCCGAGTGAGGACAGGATGAGGGTTAAACCTCATCGATGATAAAGCCTGCAATGAACTCAGAGAATCGGTATATATAATATATTTTTTGTGGTGGGTGGTTCGTATGCGATCTAAGGCTAGCTCAACCGCATGCAGCTCTGCAGTGAACACACTGCATTCGTTGGAGATCTGCTCAGATACCGTGGCATCTGGGAAAACAGCTGCAGATCCAACAGACATTTCTGACCTCGAGCCATCTGTGTAGATGGGCAAGAAGTCAGCATGTTCGGAGCGATCAGCTAAAAAGAGCTGCAGGTAGACGGTGGACGAAGTATTGTCCTTTCTACAGTTGTTAAGGGAGAAGTTGCAGTTTGGGACACGAGCATGCCAGGGTGGAAAAGGTTGCCCTGGTGATGGGGCAACATTGTCTAACGTGATGTTCAAATCGTTGAGAAGCCTTTGGATACGAATACCGAATGGTTGATTGGCAGTCTGGCGAATGTTATACAGATTTTCCCAACGTGGCTCAAAAACGGATGTCCACGTCGGATGGTCTGGCAGGGATTTCAGTTTCAAAGCATACTGTAGAGACAACTGTTTCCTACGAAGCGATAACGAGGGCTCATTCGCTTCGACATAGAGGCTATGGACAGGAGAAGTTCGAAATGCTCCTGTGGCAATACGGATAGCCTGATGGTGGATGGGATCCAGCCATCGGAGTACGCTGAGTCTAGAGGATGCGTATACCTGGCACCCGTAATCTAACTTAGATCGTACGAGTGCACGATAGAGGCGCAAAAGGGTACACCGGTCAGCGCCCCAGGAATGTGAGGAGATTGCACGTAGGATGTTCAAACCTCTCGTGCACTTCGCACGTAGTTGACGGATGTGTTCCAGAAAGGTCAGCTTTTTATCGAATATAAGCCCCAAAAATCTAGTCTCAGGTACTACTGGGATTGCATTTTGTCCAAGCCTCAGTTCAGGTTCAGGGTGAAGATTGCGCTTTCTGCAAAAATGCATGCAAACAGTCTTTTGTGCAGAGAACCTGAACCCGTTATTCGTTGCCCATGAGTTCAAATGGTCAATGGTACGTTGCAGTTGCCTCTCAATTACCCTCATGTTGCAGGAATGACAGAATATGCTAAAATCGTCAACATAGAGGGCACAGTTTACAGTTGGAGGAAGTTGTTCTGTGACGGAATTCACTTTAATGGCAAAAAGCGTAACACTTAAAACGGATCCTTGAGGTACTCCCTCCTCTTGGATAAAAGAGCGAGAGAGAGTAGATCCTACACGGACTTGGAAAGATCGGTGACATAAAAAGTTTTTAATAAAATTGGGGAGATTACCTCTAAGGCCGATGCTGTAGATGTCTTTTAAAATTCCAAATCTCCAAGTTGTGTCATAAGCTTTTTCCATATCGAAGAACACTGACACCAGGTGTTCTCGTTTTAAAAAGGCATCTCGAATGGAAGTTTCGAGCCTGATTAAGTGGTCCAAAGTTGACCTATTCCTACGGAAGCCGCACTGAAATCTGGAGAGAAACCCATTAGACTCCAAATACCAGATAAGGCGGGCATTGACCATTCTCTCCAGAATTTTGCACAGACAGCTAGTCAGAGCAATAGGACGGTAGTTCGTTGGGATTTTGGGATCCTTTCCTGGTTTAGGAAAGGCTAGCACGATTGCCTTATGCCAGGAATCCGGAAACTGCTCTTCTTTAAATATTCTGTTATATAGAAAAAGCAGTTGGTCCATGGATTTTGCAGACAGATGTTTGATCATATCATAATGGATAAGATCTGGTCCGGCAGCACTTGCCTTGGTAAGAGTTAGAGCTGTTTCTAATTCTTCCGTGGTAAAGGGCCCGTTATAGGGATGAGACCTTCTTGATTTAAAGTTTATTGGCTGTTTTTCACATTTATCTTTCCAGACCAGAAATTCTGAGGAGTAACCAGATGTTGACGAGATGGCAGAAAAGGTCTCCCCAAGTGCATTGGCTATTGCAGTTGGATCTGCAATAACGCATCCATTATACTCCAGGACCGATGAAGGGTGCGATGTATATTTACCCTTCATTTTCCGGATTTTGTCCCATATAGCTTTACTGCTGGTTGACTGGGAAATGGTGGATGTAAAGCGGACCCACGATTCCTTTTGGCTCTGACGACGAATATATCGCGCTTTCGCGCGTGCACGTTTGAAGGCTAAGAGATTGGCTGTGGTAGGATATCGTCGGAATATCCCCCAAGCTTTATTTTGTGCCTTTTTTGCTGCTGTGCATTCAGTATTCCACCAAGGTTTTGGAAATGGTGGAAACCGGTTAGATGTTTTCGGAATTGTAGCTGCAGCTGCATGGACAATTCTTTCTGTGATGTACGCCACTGCATCATTGATAGACTCCCGACTGACTGTACTGATGTTAAAGTCTACCAGGTGTTGAAAGGTGTTCCAGTCAGCCTGATCAATCTTCCATCGCGGTAACCTAAAAGGTGAGCATGGCATCCCTTTAAGTAAGCTGGTTATCACGGGGAAGTGATCACTTCCATAAAGATTCTCCTCTACCTCCCAGTTGATTGAAGGAAGGAGAGAGGGGGAGCATATAGACAGGTCGATAGCAGAGAACGTACGGGTAGGCATGTGGAAAAAGGTGTTACTTCCCACATTTAGGAGGGATAGGTCATTGTCATTGAGCATATGCTCTATGACACGTCCCCTTCTGTTAACATTTGCACTACCCCACAGGGTGTTATGTCCATTAAAATCGCCCAGGCATATTGGATGGTGGGCATTAAAGTCTCCTAGGATACAAAAGGGAGATGGTAACTGCAAGACAAGGTCTTCGATTTCTTGAATGGTATATTGATGATTTGGTGGAAGATATATTGAAACCAGTGTCAGTGTAATACCATTTACAACGCGAGCGGCAACAGCTTCCAAGGAGGTTTGTAAATGGATGCGTCTGGAGGGGATGCTTGAATCCACGAGTATTGCTACTCCTCCGTGAGCACTGTTAGTGCCAGCTCTGTCTTGTCTGAACATAGTATAATTTTTTATTTTGATTGAGATCTGAGGTGTCAAATTCGTTTCCTGCAAGCACATTGCAAGAGGTTTGTGGTGGTGAATTAATTCATGGATATCATCGATATTACTGCGAAGGCCTCTACAGTTCCATTGGATGATCTGTTCCATTATTTAGATTTGTAAGAGGGAGATGAATCCGACTGCTTTTTATAAGTGGGTTGTTTGTGACGATCCAGCTTAGGTTTTTCTTTTCTGGGGAAGTTGGGGCGTGTTGAATTATTGTAATCTTCCATTTCACCATCTGCATGTAATTCAAGAAGGTCTTGTGTAATCGTATCATCAGTATCCATCCTTGTTGAGTGTGGTTGATTAGCCTCGACAGGATCTGATTTTTGCAGTTTTTCTGTTACTTGGGTTATGACCTGGGTTGGAACCGTAAGGGGTGTATTCATACATTGATCTACTGTGTTTGGCTTTGATGTAGGCTGGGTCGTGAGAACTGATCGAGCCCAGTCTGCAATCGATTTATCTGGAGAGAGTGACACTTCCGTCTGACATGCTACTGATTGGTGTGAGTGGATAACCGAGGCATAAGAGCTATTTGGCATGATCAGTTTGATTTGTTTCCTAGCTTCTTGATAGGAGACTTTATTTTCAGTCTTATATTTTTGTATTTTCTTGCCTATCTTCCAGAGATCACATTCTTTAGAGTATGCTGGATGGCTTCCCCTGCAGTTAGGACACTGAGGAGTTTGTGCTTTGCATTCTGACTGGGTATGAGATGTGGAGCCACAGTTTGGGCATGTTGAAACGCCACGGCATGCTGTTTGGGAGTGTCCAAATTTCTGGCATTTGTAGCATCTTAAGGGGTTTGGGATAAAGGGTCGAACACGGCAATTTAGGTAACCTGCTTTGACTGATGCTGGTAGATTCGGTGAATTGAATGTTAGAATTATGTTACGTGTTGGGACTAAGGTACCATCTTTTCGTATCATGATTCTTTTTGCTTGAGTTACATTTTGTGTCTTTAGTTCCTGTACTATTTCTTCTTCGGACACGTTCAGTAGATCCCACTCAGTAATCACTCCCTTGGACGAATTCAGGGTGTTATGTGGAGTGACTTGTATTGGAATTCCGCTTAAAGTGGTGAGTTTCAATAGTTGTTCAGAATGTCTTGGGAGAGAAGTCTCTATTAGCAAGTCCCCGGATTGGAGACGTTTCACCATTTTTGGTGATGCTGCTGCATGTTCCAGACATCGTTGGATTATGAAAGGGGAGAGCTTGCTAACAGGCTGTGCCGACAGAGAATGGATAATTAGGAAGGCTGGTGATTCCTGTCTGCCTGCATCTTTTTTCATTCTCTTCGTGGTAGAGAAGTCATGGTCGGGTTCATGATTGTCATATTGAGCACTCTTGGGCTCTATACGTGGAAATTCATTCGTTTCCATTAATGCTCCTTTTAGCCCCGAGGGTTGATTTATCCCCCAGGTTACCGGCCCCGCCACGTGGAGGCAGGAGCGGTGCCACCAGTGACCAAGCGATAAAGGTTAGTGGTTAGTGTGTTAGAAAAGTAGTTATGTATACAAAAGAAAGGTGTCTTTCCTTTCTTGTAGGAGGCTTCCTTCTTTATTTAACAAGAGCCAGAAAATAAATAACTTTGAAAGTAAAGCCTTTGAAAATCTCTTTAACAACTTCTTTAGAAAAACGCTTTGAAATTCGCTTTGTAAATCGCTAGATCACTCGCTTGGCACTCGGGGCCTTTCGGTGGATGTATCGTGCTTTGGCTCTAAGTCTTTTATAATTAATAAGGTTGACAGTGGTTGGGTATTTGCGGAATTGGTTCCATGCTGCATTTTTTTCTCTTTTAACCGTGTAACAGTCTTTGTTCCACCAATGATTAATATGCTTGCGGTTTCCTAGTTGAGACTGCGGTATGGCGATTGTTGCAGCTTTAAGTATCTGTGCTGTTATATGCTCTGTGACGGTATCGACGGGAGAAGACTCAATGATGTGATCATTAAAAGAGACATAATTTTTATATTTTGCCCATTCTGCTTTGGAAAATTTCCATTTCGTTTGGGTTTCAGTTGTTTTAGAGTGGGTTGTTTGAATTCGGCATATGACAGGATAGTGGTCGCTGTTCAGAGGATTGTCATGTATTGTCCACTCGACACTTGGGAAGAGGATAGGAGAGCATAGCGAAAGATCTATTGCTGAGGTTGAACCAGTAGGAAAATGAATGTAAGTGGATAAGCCAGTGTTCAGTAACGTTAAATTCTGTCTGTCTAGTAACATTTCAATGAGCTCTCCACGTCTATCTGAGACGGGAGATCCCCATAATGGATTGTGACCGTTAAAGTCTCCTAACAGGAAGATGGGAGACGGTAATTGCAGAATAAGGTTTTCCAGTTCCTGAATTGAACATGGTTTATTGGGTGGAAGATAGATTGAGACGATTGTTAAAGCAGTGCCAAGCACTATACGAGCTGCGACGGCTTCTAGGGAAGTTTGGAGAATAATTTGCTTACAAGGAACTGTTGAGTCTATCAGTATGGCTACTCCTCCATGAGCATTTTTTGCAGTGGACCTGTCTTGACGAAAAATAGTATAATATTTAATTGATACAGATACTTGAGGTGTTAAATTTGTCTCTTGTAGGCATATACCCACAGGATGATAACGGTCAATTAACTCGTATATGTCGTCTATGTTGCTACGAAACCCTCTGCAATTCCATTGGATTATGTTATTCATTGTGTAGGTTTAGAGTTAGCAGTCGAATCTGTCTGTTTTTTAGACGTGCTCTGTTTTTGACGGTCAAATTTTATTTTTTCCTTTTTTGGGAAGAATGGACGTGTGTCCATGTCATCTTCAGCATATAGATCTAGAATGGGTTCATCATAGGTATTATTCTCTGCAACATCCATATTTGTGGTATCAGATGATTTCTTTCTGGCATAATCTGAGTTTTCCATTTGACCTGAAATGGCTGGAGCCTGAGTAGTAGGTGGTATTGAGATTGGTGTGTTATTAGTCCTATCGACATTTTGTTTTGTGGATTGTGGTGCAGATGATAAGAGTGATCGAGCCCAGTCAGAAATTGACACTTTTGGTGGAACAGTTGTATCCGTCTGAGTTGAAACTGTTTGGTACCTTTTGGATGCTTCAGCATATGAACGTTTAGGTATGCTTTGTAGAAGGTGTTTTCTCGCTTCGAGATACGTGACTTTGTTAACTACTTTGTATTTCTGGATTGTTTTCTCCAGCTTCCATTGCTCACAGGATTTAGAGAATGCTGAATGATTGCCTTTGCAGTTTGGACATCGTGATGATTCGGCATTGCAATCGGTATGAATATGCTCCGTTGATCCGCAGTTTGAACATACTGAATTTCCTCGGCAGACAGTTTGGGAATGCCCAAACTTCTGACACTTGTAGCATCGAATAGGATTGGGGATGTAAGGACGGATGCGGCAGTTAAGGTATCCAGCTTTTACTGTTGAAGGTAGGTTCGGTGTAGAAAAGGTAAGAATAATGCTGCGAGTGGGTACAAATTCTCCGTCCTTCTTTAACATTATTCGTCTCGCTTGAATTACTTTCTGGTCTTGGAGTTCTTGAACAATCTCTTCCTCTTTGACGTTCAATAGGTCCCATTCGGATATGACTCCTTTAGAGGTATTAAGGGTGGCATGAGGAGATACCTTAGTGGGGACTCCACCAAATGATGTTAGTTTGAGGAGAGACTCAGAATGTTTGCGGTTCGTGGTTTCAACTAATAAGTCACCCGATTTCAGTCGGCGTACCATTTTTGGTGATCCGGCTACACTTTCCAAACATTTTTGTATGTAGAAAGGAGATAGTGTACCTAATGACTGATTCGTTAAAGAATGCATTATAAGGAAAGATGGGTATTCCATTTGAGGTACATCAGTTTTCATCCTTTTGCGGTTTTGATTGTCACAATTTTGTTGCAAATCCATAGGATTTGCAGTCTTTAGAGGAGGGAAATTTTCGTTTTCCATGATTGCTCCTTTTAGCCCTGGAAGGATAACTTTTCCTTCCAGGTTTCCGGCCCCGCCACGGGGAGGCAGGAGCAGTGCCACGAGGTGACCAAGCGGCTGTTAGTTGTGTTAGTAAGAGATATAAAAAAGAAACAGAAAGGTAACTTCCCTTTCTGGGCCTTTGCCTACTTCCTGTAGTGTCAAAGAGCTACTCTAGTATAAAATGAAAATAACGGTAATCACAACAAAAGAAACTCTATATATAGCAAAAGCTCTGAAAAGATCGCTTCAATGAACGCACTTTAATCGCTTGGCCACGGAACGCTTGGCACCCGGGGCCGTTGTGTTGGTATTCTGTCATTTACTAATATAGCAACTCCTCCATGTGTTATACTTTGAGTTATTCGGTCTCTTCTGTACATTGAGTAGTTCCTGATATTCAGGGTATCTTGTTGTTTGAGGTACGTTTCCTGGAGACATATACAGATTGGTGTGTAATGGGTGATCAGATACAATACGTCGTCAAAATTAGTACGTAATCCACGACAGTTCCACTGGATAATTTTATCCATTATTTATATTTGCTCAGCCCCTCGAGCTGTTTTCGTTGGGTGACTGTCTTTTGTTTTTCTGTCCTTACTCTGTCTCTTTTGGGAAATATCGGTTTTCCGGTATCCATATCTTCTTCTGATTCTTCGGCATGGATTTCCAACGTATCGTCATCTATCTTTCCCGTTTTCTCAAATTCCATAAATTCTGAGTTAGGTTCGTGATTTTGTGGTCTGCTATTACTCTTACACTGTTGCAAGGTTGGAGAATCTGAGGGGATTGAGATGGGTGTGTGTTTACTGTTTTCACTTGTTTATCTTGTTGCTTTGCTTGGAGTAAGTGTTTGACTTGTGGAGAAAAAGATTCATTTGGAGGAACTGAGATTTCAGTTTGACATTCCACTGATTTAAATTTAGTTGTGACTTGTGCGTACGTTGGTCTATTGGTTATGGTTGGCTGGACCATTTTTCTTGCTTCTTGGTATGTAATATTGTGCTCTGTTTTGTATTTCTGTATTTCTTTTTCTTTTTTCCATCTATCACATGCTCTGGAGTATGCGGGATGTTCTCCTTTACAATTTGGACACTTTGGGGCTGTGGCTGGGCACTCATCAATCTGATGTTCTTTGGATCCACATTTAGCGCATGTCGCTGTGTTTCTACATGCTGTTTGCGAGTGTCCAAATTGTTGACACTTGAAACAGCGCAAAGGATTTGGAATATATACTTTTACTTGGCAGTTCAAATATCCTGCTTTTACAGTGCATGGGATTTTTGGTGTGTTAAATGTCAGGATTAAGGTTTTGGTAGGTATTACATTTCCATCTCTCCGAATAGAAATCCGTCTTACATTTGTCACTCCTTGATTTTGGAGTTCTTTGTTGTTGTTGTTTTTGTGGGGGTTTTCTGGCGGCGCATACGCAGCTTTGGCTATAATGCGCCTATTCCTTTATTGTAATAATATATGAGAATTTCTTCTTATGTCAGAAGAGGCAAAAATCAGAAATGACTAAAAACTCCAATTTTCTTCAGAAAATTAAAAAATTCAGGGATATTTGCATTGTCACCAATGACATTCTCTAGAGTTATTGGTTTGCGAAGGTTAACCAAAGATAGCAGGGTTGTATTTCTGTCTTGATTATAGTGTGGGCATTCGATGAGAATGTGTTTCACAGTCAGATTTAGAAAACAATGTGGACACTGTGGTGGATCATCTCCTGTGAGTAGATGAAGGTGAGTCAAATGTGTATGGCCTATTCTTGATCTTGAAAGGAGTACCTCTTCTCGTCTTGATGAACGGACACTGGAACGCCAAATTCTAGGATCCTGTTTAAATTGAAAAAGTTTGTTATGTGTTTGAGAGTGCCAGAGTGCTGTCCATTCTGTTAGGCATGCGTCACGAATGATTTGTGGGTAGTCTGATGCTGGAACAGGGATAGTGGTTAAATCTAAGGTAGATGGATTTTTTGCCGCTTTATCGGCCAGTTCATTACCAGAAATTCCAGAATGGGATGGAATCCAGCAGAAGGTGATCATTTGGTGGCGCTCTTCAATCTGCAGTAATAATCTTCTAATTTCATTTAGAAGAGGGTGAACTTTATCTGTGGAGTTAGATAATGCCATAATTGAGCTGAGGGAATCGGTGAAAATAACAAATTTTAGTGAGCAGTCAGAACAGAGGTTTTCTAAGGCTAGTTTAATTGCATATAATTCTGCTGAGAATATACTGAATTCAGGTGGAAGGGCTGCTGAAATAGTGGTATTTAGGAACACTGCTGCTGCTCCAAAATTTGAGTTAGATTTAGAGCCATCTGTATAAATTGGAGAAAAGTCAAAATATTTGTGAGTGTGAATTGCATGAAGTTGTTTCACATTTGATGCTTGAAGAACATTTTTTCCCCACTGGCAAAGGTAAGTGTCACAGGTGGGTAGAGGAGTAAGAGTCCATGGTGGTTGAGTGCATGTTACTACTTCTTGTACAGAATGAATGGGAACTTTCCAAACTTGCATCAGTTCAAGAAGGCGAAGACCAGCTGGTTTTACTATACTAGGCTTACTTCTGTAGAGGTTTTCTAGTGGTGGATTAAATAAATATGACTGAATTGGATGCGAGGCACAGCTTTGTATTTTGACAGCATACTTCAGTAGCAGTGTTTTCCTACGTAGTGTTAACGGGGGCTCATGAGCGTCAATGTAGAGGCTATGTGCTGGTGATGTTCTGAAAGCCCCAAGTGCAGTCCTCAAGGCGCTGTGCTGAACTGGATCAAGCCAGCGCAAAACACTTGCTCTGGCAGAATCATAGACAGGGGCACCATAATCAAGACGGGATCGGATTAATGCCCTGTATAGCCGAAGTAAGGAGGTGCGATCTGCACCCCATGTTAGGGCGGATAAAGTTCTGAGTATATTTAACTTTTTTAAACAGGAAGTACGTACATTTTTAATATGGTCTAAGAAATTTAATTTGTTGTCAAGGATTAATCCTAGAAATCTGATGTAACTATTGACTGGGATGGAGAAGTTGGAAATTTGGAGTTCAGGATCCAGATTTTGATTTGATTTGATTTGATTTTTAATGGCGCATTGGCAGCTAAGGCCATAATGCGCCAAGACAAATTTAAAATCTTGTTAAACATTTTGGTAGCAAAGGCTACCACGTCAAACAATTAATTATTATGTTTAAAAAGGTATAAAAGTAAAAGCATAAAAAACTTAGATCTTTGTATAAATATTAAAAAATTGTAAAAAGTTAAAAACGTCACACATATTCTGTCTGTCACCTATAATCTGACTGAGTGTAAATGGCTCAGTCAAATTATTAAAAGTGGTAAAATACAAGCGTCGGGCTTCTATAAAAACAGGACATTCTATTAAAATATGACGAACGGTTAAAATAACATTACAGATCTCGCACATAGGTGGGTCATCCGCCCTCAGCAAGTAGGAATGCGTTAGATGACTATGACCTATGCGGAGCCGAGCAAGAACAACTTCCTCTCTTCGGTCCCTGCGTAGACTGGACTGCCATTGCGCAATTACAGGCTTAATACGATGTAATTTATTTGTGGCCTGTCCGTGCCAAGAATCTTGCCATTGGGAGAGTAATTTAGAACGTATTATTTGCCTGTAGTCTGTATAGGGGACTGACAGGCAATGGTTATCCAGGGAAACAGCCGATTTTGCAGCCGTATCAGCTAATTCATTTCCCCGGATCCCAACGTGGCTTGGGATCCAGCAAAAGCGAATATCAAATTCTAATTCCAAGAGAGGAAGAAGAATCTGCCGGATCCTGGACAGGATCGGATGAGGATTAAACCTCACCGACACTAGAGCCTGTAACACGCTCAAGGAATCACAATAAATCATATACCTTTGGTAGTCGCTATTTTTAATGTGATATAGGGCTGTTTCTATTCCACGCAACTCTGCAGTATAAATGCTAGTTTCTTGTGGGATCTGATTGGATAAAGTTTTGTTAGGGAACACGACAGCATATCCCACATAGCTTTCTAACTTTGAGCCGTCTGTATAGACTGGCAGAAAGTCAGAATACTGCTGTCTATGTGATGCAAAGAGTTGCTGGTAGACAGATGGCGGTGTAGCAGCCTTCTCCCAGATCTTAAGGGAGAAGTCACAAGGTGGAGAATAAGCATGCCAGGGTGGAAAGAATTGCCTTGGTGATTGGGCAACATTGTCTACCGTCAAGTTCAGCTCATTCAGCAGCCCTTGAATGCGAATACCAAAAGGTTTGTTGGCAGTCCGACGGGAGTTGTAGAGGTTTTCCCAGCGCGGCTCAAAAACGGATGGCCACGTGGGATGATCGGGGAGGGACTTCAATTTGAAAGCGTACTGTAAGGACAACTGCTTACGTCGAAGAGACAGAGATGGTTCATTTGCTTCAACGTAAAGGCTTTGGACAGGAGATGTACGAAATGCTCCAGTGGCTGTCCGGATGGCTTGATGGTGGATTGGATCTAACCACCGAAGTGCACTATCTCTAGCAGAACCGTAAACCTGAGACCCATAGTCGAGTTTGGAACGGACAAGTGCCCGGTAGAGACGAAGAAGGGTAGTACGATCTGCGCCCCATGAGGTTGACGAAAGGGCACGAAGGATGTTAAGCCCTTTTACACACCTTGTCCTAAGCTGGCGAATGTGTTTTAAAAATGTCAGCTTCTTGTCGAAAATAAGTCCCAGGAATTTGAATTCTGCTACAACTGGAATGTTATTTTGCCCAAGCCTTAATTCTGGGTCAGGATGAAGATTACGTTTGCGACAGAAATGCACACAAACAGTCTTCTGTGATGAAAATCTGAACCCATTAGCCAAAGACCAAGCTGTAAGATGGTCAATGGTTTTCTGCAGTTGCCTTTCAATGACCCTCATATTGCATGAATTGCAAAATATGGCAAAGTCGTCTACATAGAGGGCATTGTTTACAGTGGGTGGAAGTTGTTCTGTGATAGAGTTTATTTTGATTGCGAAAAGCGTAACACTTAGAACGGATCCTTGTGGGACTCCCTCTTCCTGAGAGAAAACTCGAGAGAGGGTGGATCCTAAACGGACTTGAAACTGGCGATTCGAAAGAAAGTTTTTAATAAAAACAGGAAGGTTACCTCTAAGACCAAAGTTATAGAGGTCTTTTAAAATTCCAAATCGCCAGGCTGTGTCGTACGCTTTTTCAATATCAAAGAAAACTGCTACCAAATGCTCGGATTTAATAAAAGCATCACGAATGGACGTTTCCAATCGGATTAAATGATCGAGAGTGGATCTATTTCTTCGGAAGCCGCACTGTGTCCTGGAAAGCAGACCATTTGTTTCTAAATACCATACGAGGCGTGCATTAACCATTCTTTCCAGGACTTTGCACAAACAGCTTGTCAGAGCGATAGGACGATAATTACTTGGATTGCTAGGATCCTTTCCTGGTTTTGGGAAGGCAAGAACGATTGCTTTCCGCCAGGAGTCCGGAAATTGTTTATTAAGAAAAATTCTGTTAAACAGAATTAAAAGGTGATCCTTACATTGTGGTGTGAGGTGTTTCACCATTTCGTAGTGGATGTCATCGGGCCCCACAGCACTTGCGTGCGTGAGAAAGAGTGCAGCATTTAACTCCTCCTGTGAAAAGGGCTTGTTATAGGATTCAAGCCCTTTTGAATAGAAGTTCAGGGGGTTTTTCTCATTTTTCTCTTTCAGGGCCAAAAACTCTGCGGGAAAAGATGTTATTGCAGATATTTTTGCAAATGTTTCCCCTAGAGTATTTGCTACTGCAGTTCGATCTGCAATTGGACATCCATTATACTCGAGGATCACAGAAGGGCATGGTGGATATTTTCCCTTCATTTTCCGGATCTTATCCCAGACTACTTTTGAGCTAGCAGCCTGAGTTATGGAAGATGTAAAACGAATCCAAGATTTCCTTTGGCTCTGACGTCGTACATAACTCGCTTTCGCACGTGCACGTTTAAATGTTATTAAATTTTCAGTTGTGGGATATCGGCGGAATATCCCCCAGGCTTTGTTTTGTGCTTTTTTTGCTGCTGTGCATTCGGAATTCCACCAAGGTTTCGGATAGAGTGGGAACCGGCTAGATGATTTTGGGATTGCAATTGCAGCTGCTTGGACAATTGTTTCTGTGACGTACACGACTGCATCATTGAATGGCACCTGACTGACTGTAGCGATGTCAAGATTTGCCAGATGTTGGAAGGCATTCCAGTCAGCCTGATCAATCTTCCACCGCGGTAAACTAAATGGAAGACACGGTCTACCACTAGTTAGGGTGATTATCACGGGGAAGTGATCGCTTCCATATGGGTTCTCCTCTACCTCCCAAGCAAGTGAAGGAAGGAGAGAAGGGGTGCAGATAGAAAGATCAATGGCAGAGAAAGTTCGGGTAGGCATGTGGAAGAAGGTGTTTGTTCCCACATTTAGGAGGGAGAGATCATTGTCAGTGAGCATATGCTCTATGACTCGTCCCCTTCCATTGATGTCAGCACTACCCCACAGAGTGTTATGTCCATTGAAATCCCCAAGAATTAAACAAGGGGAAGGCAATTGCAAGATAAGATCATCAAGGTCTTTCTGGGGGATGTCGTCCCAGGTGGCAAATAAACAGAGCAGACAGTTAATAAGAACCCCACTGTAAGGCGAATTGCTACAGCTTCAATGCTAGTTGTAAGCTGCAAAGGCTGAAATGGGATCTGGTTGCCGATGAGGATTGCGACTCCTCCGTGGGCAGGACCATCCACAATTCTATCCTTACGAATGATGGTAATGTTATGCATGGTGGGGTCATCATTTGCCTTTAAATAAGTCTCCTGTATGCAAAAGCAAACTGGTTTGTGCTTTTGCAGGAGTGCCTTGATGTCGTCAGTATTTTGCCGGAATCCACGACAATTCCACTGTAGGAATTTAGCCATTATTTGGACTTGGTGGGTCCATCAGGCGGCTTCCGAGGTGCTGAGGGCTTAATTTTGTCAGTCTTGGATTTCTCTTTCTTGGGGAAGTATGGACGCTGTCCTGTGTCCATTTCTTCCTCAGCGAAGAGTTCCAAAACGGACTCATCATGTACCTCCTTCTGCTCGACATCCATGTTTTCCTGGGTACTAGGTGTTACTTCCCCTTTCTTATTCTTTTCTTTTGCTTTTGTTACTTGTGGAGCATTAGGAGGTATCGATATAGGAGTGGCAGCTGATTGGTCCTTCTGTGCAGGTTTTTGGGAGCTTAAAAGATAACGTGCAATGGGAGTAAATGATTCTTTTGGAGGGACAGACATGTCCGTCTGAGTCCCAATCGAACATCTCCCTGCTACCTTCTGGGCGTAGGTAGGTTTTTTGATGTTAAGAGGTTTCACTGCTTTTCTTGCCTCCTGGTACGATATGTTTAGCTCTGCCTTCAGCCGTTGAATCTCTTTTTCTTCTTTCCACCTCTGGCATGCTCTTGAGTAGGCTGGATGTTCTCCCTCACAGTTAATGCAGGTGGGTTTAGTGGCTGAACATGCTGTTGTTTCGTGGTCCTTTGCACCGCACCGGGCGCATGCAAGGACTCCACGGCAGGCCATTTGAGAATGTCCATACTTCTGACATTTAAAACACCGTAATGGGTTCGGAATGTATGGACGTACTGGACAGTTGATGTATCCAGCTTTAATCTCATCAGGAGGTTTGGGAGAGTTAAAAGTCAGGATAACACTCCTGGTTTTAACAGTTTTCCCATCCCTTCGCGCAGTGATTCTCTTGACGGCAGTAACTTCCTGTGGTTTTAATTCGGAGCAGATTTCCTCCTCGGTGACGTCGAGAAGGTCCCACTCCGAAATGACACCTCTCGATGAATTTAGTGTTCTGTGTGGTGTCACTGTTATGGGTATACCTCCGATGGATGTTACTCGGAGTAGATGTTCAGACTGCCCGTCATTTTTTGTTTCAATCAAGAGGTCCCCAGAACGGAGCCTCTTAACTGACTTGGGTGTACCTGCTAACCCATCCAACCCTTTTTGTATAAAAAAGGGCGACATTTTACCAATCGGTGTTTCATTGGTGGAATGCATTATTAAGAACCTTGGGACAGGCCCTGATGGTAGTTCGGTTCGCTGCCTCTTTGTAGCAATAATGCTATCTGCCTCTCCGTCATTATTTTCAGATAGGGACCGGGTTGGGGCCCCTGAAGGAATACGTTTATCAGGATTCATGAAGTTATTTAAATTGTTCAGTGCCCGGGCTCCCCACCCACCACGGAGCCCAAAGGGACGCCCACTACCCGGCATGCAATAAATGCGCTCGGGAGTGGGACGCCAGGGCTACCCAGACACTATACCCGCACCGCCGCCAGCCTGAATCCTGTCCCTCGGACCATGAGGGTAGGGGCGTGGCATTGACACGGTTGACCCTCGCAGGCGAGCCTACTAGCCGATTGATCCTAGCCGGGCCTTCCAGGACCACCCGTCTTGTCGAAGCAGGGGCCAAAGTGGTGTATTGAAGCTGGGCCCCTCAACCACCAGGATCCCCCTTTCCGAATTTCCACGGGTCGCAGCGCACGGCAAACACGCCGGATTCCATTGATGTAAGCCTGGAACCTGGGCTGTGGGCGTTGGATCCCAGTGATGCTAGTCTGGGAGTCCAGCAGCGTCACTGGGAGGTCCCCTCACCACGTACAGGTGCCCACGTCGAGGGGTCAGGATCCAGATGGAGTTTGCGTTGTCGACAAAAATGGATGGCGACTGTTTTCTGTTGTGAGAGTCGATAGCCGTTAAGGTTGGCCCATTGTTGTATTTTGTTCAGTGATATCTGAAGCTGCCTTTCAATTGATCTCATGCTTTGGGAATGACAGGAAATGGAGAGGTCATCCGCGTAAAGATATGACTCAACTGTGTTTGGAAGCTGTTTAGTGATGGAATCTATTCTAAGAGCAAAAAGAGTGGCACTCAGCACAGATCCCTGAGGAACACCTTCTTCCTGAATGAAAGTTGTAGAGAGCTCATTTTGGTATTTTACTTGAAACGATCTAGTGTATAGGAAGTTCTGCACAAATATGGGAAGGTTTCCGCGTAGACCGAGAGAATAAAGATCACTAAGTATGCCATGTCGCCAGGTGGTGTCAAAGGCTTTCTGTATATCTATAGTAACCATAACCAGATGCTCGTGTTTAACGAACGCATTGCGAATGGCAAATTCAGCCTTGATCATGAGATCTAAGCATGATCTGTTTTGTCCAAAGCCATGCTGACTATTGCTCATGAGATGTTGTGACTCTATGATCCAGACGAGTCTATTGTGGACAATTTTTTCAAGGATTTTGCTGAGGCAGCTTGACAGAGATATAGGTCTATAGTTATGGGGATTGGTTGGATCTTTTCCAGGCTTCAGGAACGCCAAAACAATAGAGTGGTGCCAAGAAGCTGGATAAGTTTTTTCTAAAAAAATACGGTTGTAAAAGACCAGGAGGAGGCGCAAAGCCTTGTCATCAAGATGTTGCAGCATGATATAATAGATCCCATCTGGTCCGGCGGCACCATTACGAGCTGTTTTAATGGCATGCAATAATTCAGGATATTGTAGAGGTTTGTTATATGGCAGAATGGGGGCAGTTTGGAAGTTAATAGAATACCGTTCTCGACTGTTTTTAATTCGTTGGAAAGATGTAGTATAAGCTGATGTTGCCGAGATCTCAGCAAAAGTATTGCCCAAAGCGTTAGCTATATCCGAGGGACTAGTTAAATCTCGCCCATTCCATGAGAGGACTGGAGAGGGTATGGTTGGAAACTTGCCAGAAAGCTGTCTAATTTTTTTCCAGATTAATTTGCTGTCAGTATTTCTGTTAATTGTTGATGCAAAACGAGCCCAGGATTCTTTTTTGGCTTGCCTCTGTATGAAACGTGCTTTTGCCCTTACTTTCTTATAATTTATCAGATTGGCTGTGATTGGATAACGCCGAAACAAATTCCACGCTTTATTTTTTGCTTTTTTTGCTTTGGTGCATTCCTCATTCCACCAATAATTATAGTGCTTTCGACCCGGTGGGTTTGATAATGGTATTGTATCTTTAGCCACGTTTAAGAGATGCGACGTGATGTAGTCTGTCACATCATCAATATGATGGAAACGGATTTTTTTCTCATCGAAAGAGATTGATGACTTAAATTTTGCCCAGTTTGCTCTTGTAAATTTCCATTTCCTGCAGGGTTTAGTTAAAGGAGTCTGTGCTATCAATACCTTGCATACGATTGGGAAGTGATCACTGCCCATGGGGTCGTTTATTACATACCACTCTATGGTCGGGACCAGTACTGGAGAACAAATGGAAAGGTCTATTGCTGAAGTATTTCCAGTTGGGAGCTGAATGTGAGTGTGCGTGCCAGTATTCAGTATGGTGAGGTTTAGTGCATCTAAAAGTCTTTCAATGAGGCGACCACGTGTATCCAATTTAGAAGCACCCCATAGGGGGTTGTGCCCATTAAAGTCCCCTAATATACAGACAGGTGGAGGTACCTGTATGAGGAGGTCTTCAAGTTCTTTTAGAGAATAAGTATGGTTTGGCTGTAAATAGATTGAGACTAGTGTTATTGCAATATGGAGAGTTATACGAACTGCAACAGCTTCTATTTCAATTCGAAGTGCGATATGCTTTGTTGGGATCTTTGAATTTATCAGGATTGCTACACCACCGTGGGCAGTATTTGCTGTATTGCGATCTCTTCGATAAAGGCAGTTGTTCTTTATCGATGGAGAAATTTGCGAGGTTAAGTAAGTTTCTTGGAGACAGAGAGCAACTGGAGAATACTGGTTAATTAGATTATGGATATCATCTGTGTTGTAACGAAAGCCTCTACAGTTCCATTGTACAATGATGGCCATTATTTGTGTTTAATTATTTGAGATGTATCTGACTGCTTTTTGAAGGTGATTGGTTTATGACGTTCCAATTTTTGTTTATCTTTTTTTAGGAAAACTGGCCGACCAGTGTCCATTTCTTCTTCTTCGGCATGAATTTCTAATATTGGATCTTCCGGTAGAGTAGGAGATGTCGCTGGTATTGTAAGAGGAGTGTTACTTGCCTGATCTGAATGCTTGGGGTTACTGGACTGTTGCTGAGAGAGGACAGCTCGAGCCCAGTCAGAGATTGATATGTTTGAGGGGACGGTAACTTCAGTTTGGGTGGATACTGTTTGTTGTTTTTGTGCAACATTTGCATAGGTACGTTTGGGCATGGTAGGAGCAATTATTTTCCTTGCTTCTTGAAAGCTTACCTTGTTCTCAACCTTATATTTAACAATTTGTTTCTCAGTTTTCCATCTCTCACAAGTTCTAGAATATGCAGGATGGTTACCGTTACAGTTGGGACATGTCTTTTCTGTCGCCAAACATTCAGACTGAGTATGATCGGAAGATCCACAGTTTGGACAAACTGGGTTTCCTCTACATGTTGTCTGAGAGTGACCATACTTTTGGCACTTGTAGCATCTCAAGGGATTGGGTATATACGGGCGAACACGACAAAGTAGATAGCCAGCTTTTACTGTTGATGGTAGGTTTGGGGAATTAAATGTAAGAATGATATTCCTGGTAGGCATAAGGTTATTGTCTTTTTTAGTCATGATCCTTCTTGATGCAATAACATTTTGATCCTGAAGTTCTTGGGTTAATTCATCCTCTGTCACGTTCAACAAATCCCAACTAGAAATCACACCTTTGGATGTATTTAAGGTAGCATGGGGAGATACTTTAATTGGTATCCCAGCAAAATTTGAAAGTTGTAAGAGTTTCTCTGAATGTTTACTTGTTGTTGTTTCTAAAAGAAGGTCTCCAGATTGCAGCCTTCTCACAGTCTTCGGAGAACCTGCAATACTCTCCAGGTGTTTCTGGATGAGGAAAGGAGATAATTTGCTGAGAGGTTGTTCTGAAAGTGAATGTAAAATTAAAAAGGAAGGAAACTCTTTGGTTATTGAATTTGTTTTCAACCTCTTGGGTTGTGAAATGTCATGATCAATTTCAGTAAGTGGCCGAGAGCTTGTCGGCTCTAAAGATGGATAATCATTTTGCTCCATCTTTGCTCCTTTTCGCCCTTGGCAGATGAGCTTTTCTGCCAAGGTTTCCGGCCCCGCCACGGGGAGGCAGGAGCAGTGCCTGGTGTGACCAAGCAAGAAGTAGTAGGGGGTTAGTAATAAGAATATGAAAAAAGAAAGGTGGCTTGTCCTTCTTGCTCTGTACAGGTACTTTTGTAGCAAGAGCAGTTATAAAATAAATAGATTACTTAACGAGAGGAACGCAAAAGAACTATATATCACTTTTTGGAAATCGCACTATAAGGCACAGATAAATCGCTCAGTCACAATCGCTTGGCACCCGGGGCCTTGGAGTTCTTTGCTGATTTCCTCTTCAGTAACGTGTAAGACGTCCCATTCGGAGATTACTCCCCGCGAAGAGTTTAAAGTGTTATGGGGGGTGACCACTACTGGTATACCTCCAAAGTTTGATACATTCAGTAGCTTTTCTGAATGTCTAGTACTAGACGTTGCGACTAATAAATCCCCAGATCGGAGTCGCCTGACCGTTTTTGGTGTTCCGGCTAGTCCTTCCAAGTCTTTTTGGATGAAAAATGGGGATTTCTTTCCTAGTGTCTCCTCTCCAGTGGAGTGGATGATTAGGAACAAAGGAATCGGTGATGGTTTGGAGCCGTCTGTTCTTTGCCTTTTGGCAGTATTTCTGGCTCGATCCCATCAAGCCGATTTGGTGGGATCTTTTCTGAAGTCCCTTGGGAAGTAGTGACTTTACTACTCATGATTTGCTCTTTTAGCCCTGGGAGCGTACCTTCCAACTCCCAGGTTTCCAGCCCCGCCACGAGGAGGCAAGAGCAGTGCCACCAAGTGACCAAGCAGCTGCTATAATTAGTAGGGTTGGTGGTTAGTTTGAGATAAGAGAAAAAATAAAGGTGACTTTCCTTTCTGTTAGTTTGCTAGATCCTTTTAGCAAAACTTACTTATGGAGTACTAAAAAATTAAGATCGCTATAAATATAGTAAACTAAGTATAATTGAGAAGCGCACTCTAGAATCACTTTAAATCACTTGATCACTTGGAAAACGCTTGGCACTCGGGGCCACAAAAATGGACTCAAACGTTCTTCAACGAGAACCTGAAACCGTTAGCCATTGCCCAGGAGTTAAGATGTCAATGGCCATCACGTTGCACGTTTGAATAAATATACTGAAGTCATCGACATCGAGGGCAAGGTTCTTACAGTCGGAGGAAGTTTTTCGATTTTCGAGTTTACTTTAATGGCAAAAAGCGTAACACCTGACAGATCCTTGCGGTACCACCTCTTCTGGGCAAAAGGAACGAGAAAGGGTGGATTCTACTCCAACTTGGAAAAGACGGCGGGATAAAAAGTTTTGAATAAAAACAGGAGGGTGAACTCTTAGATCGAGGCTATAAAGGTCTTTTAAAATACCAAATCACCAAGTTCTGTTATAGGTTTTTTCATGTCAAAGAAGATGAACAAGTATTCTCTTTTAGGAAAGCATCTCGACGATATTTTTAGCATAAGCCATAGGCTTCCTTGCATTATATGGCCATTGCTAATACTAATACTTTCCAGTCTAATTAATGCAGGCAAAGCCTGCGCTAATTAGGCTGGAAAGTATTAGTATTGAAACACACAATGAAACATAACATAAACTAAGGTTTCTATTGAAACTTTAGTTTATGCCTTGAAACCTTAGTTTATGTTTTTATTGAAACCTTAGTTTATCAATATTTAAGAAAAGTTTTTTTTGCCCTTCAGTACATGTAAATTCGATATGACAGTCACAGTGAGCTCCACTATAGTGCTCACTAGCTAAATATCCGCATCGGTATCAGTGAAAAAAATAAACAGCGAAAAACCGTGTATTTTTTTTTACTCTTGTTTGCTTAACTTAATTGGTATTTAATCGTATCACCGGTGGACACCGGTGCATGCTGGTTTTGTTCATTTAAAATAGAAATAAAATTTTATTACTGATGTTGCACATTATTTCACTTCTTTGTGACGAGCAGATAACCGAGGAGTTGCCATTTCGGTTTTCCAGTAAATCCCATTACAGTTCTCTATTGGAAATAAAAAAAAAAACGGAAACTTCGCCGATGATCTTTTTTTTTTTTCCCATCCTATTTCTTCAAAGATGCTGAAAGTAAGTTCCTTGATTACCACAGAGGCTTCGTTTGATCTCCTTACCTCAAAAGGTGTAATTTGAAAAGGGGAGAGTTGTATTACAATAACTAGACGGACTATCCTTCAACTGGGCTGACTGTACAAGGATGATGCTGTAGGTGATAATTGTACCTAAGATCTGAAAAGGTAGTAAGAATAGAAGTAATGAATATGAATATATTTCATAATAAAATAACAGTTTACATTTTTAAATATTTTTTGTAAAGATAAAAACATTTTACTATATTAAAGTTCAATATATTTGTCGCATAGAAATTCATAAAAAGCCACAGTGCAGTGCAGTGGTATTCTGATTCTTTCAGACCTCGTATTTCAGTCAAAACTGCACGCGTAATTCAATTTTTGATTAATTTTAGTTCTCTTGGTGAGCAAAATTACATCAATGCTCAGAACCAACTTCCCTGGTACGCATTCCCGTCACGAATATCTACCATCGGCACAAATGCATTTCCATCTTTAGAAAATCTGTAGGCAGTTCAAAGAGTTTGGCTCCAATCGTCCAAAGAGACAATTTATTCTCTTATTCCGAGCTTTCGGGTGATGATCTTCTTATCTCTTAAGCTATAGGGAAACTATTACCCTTTCTGATCAAAAAATGCCTAGAATCTCTAGCAGATTTCTCCGAAAGTTGTGAAAGGCCTCCAGTCCGGTGACGTCATAATTGAGACAGCCAGTTCCAACCGCTTATATACTGATAAACTCCTGAAGGGCAGCAGATGCTGTAGGCGATAAGTACATGATTCTAGAAACTATAAAATAGTTATGTATTTTAAAATAATCTCCATAGTTTTACTTGCTAATAGTGGCGAACCCTGCATTGACTGGCCTACAAATGCCAATGAAAAACTAAGTTTATTGTCTAGATATAAACCCGTTAAACGAAAATTGTTTGTAAGAGAAATCAGGTTATTTTTTAAATATATTTCAAGATCCGGATGTAATTTCCGTTTTTTACAGAAATGAACTGCAGTGGATTTATTTTCTGCTAAGAAACAGACATTCCGTTGCGCCCACGATTCTATTCCGGTTACAGAAAGTTGAAGTTGCCTTTCAATGGCATTCATAGTTTGTTGCTGACAAGAAATGATGAAGTCATCAGCAAACATGTATGATTCAACTATATTTGGTATGTCTCATGTCATATTTGTAATTCTTATTGTAAATAATGTTGCACTGAGGATGGAACCCTGTTGTACATAATCCTTTGGTTCAAACGATTTGGATCTTTAAAAAGGTTACGTCTTCAAAAGTTTGAATTAAGAACTACTTGCCTGTAGTTAAATCATCGGATCTATAGCATTAAGTATTATTTATATTATTTTTATTTAATTTTACTTTTATTTTACAGGTACCTATTTAATTTTTTTCCATTTTTACCACATTTGATGTGTTCAGCATTTCTCCACTCATATCCTAAACTACTTATCTGAAACAGGAATAACTAAATTATTATTAACTAAAATCAGTATAAGAGTAAAAAATAAATTGGATATTTCATATCAGTGTATACATATATTAATTGCTTTTAAAATTTTAAAAACTGATGACACATTATCATTTAAAATCTGACTGAGCGTGTATGGCTGTAAGATGGGTAAAATCGCTCAAACGAGGATTTCTAAAACTGGTACAATCCAATAAAATATGTTTAATGGATAAAATGGTGTTACATTGCTCGCATATAGGAAGGTCAGCAGCCCTCAGCAGAAAGGAGTGTGTCAGGTGACTGTGTCCCATGCGGAATCAAGCACGAACAACTTCCTCTTTACGATCCATGCTTAGGCTAGTTTTCTTTTTTATTATTTTATTATGATTTTATTGGCGCATTAGCATTAGCATTAGAGTAGGCTGGACTGACAAAGATGGATCGCAGGCGTAATGCAATGAAGCTTGTTTTTAACATTGCGATGCCACGAATCTTACCACTGAGGATGCAACTTACTACGGATTACTCCTGTAGTCCGTATAGGGCATCCCGTCGATGATGCGAGGAACTTTAATGGGCTTTTTTCACTCCTTGGCTGAGTTATTCGGTCTCAGGTGTAGATAGCAAAGTTTTTTCCCCAAAAACTGGAGGTTTTTCGTCCAGCAAAACAGACAAATCGACCATAGAACACACGCAATTAACAGACATCAGACACACAGCACGGCAGATGAATTTAATTAATCGGGTGGCCTAAAAATAATAGTTTTTTTTTTTTTTTTTTTTTTTTTAGTCCGTATAGGGGACTGAAAGGTAAAGATTATTCATCAGGGCTGCCGATTTGGCTGAAATGTGAGCCAAATCGATTCCTCTAATCCTGATGTGGCTGGGGATCCAGCAGAAGCGTTCTCTTCTGGAAAAAAGTAGAAATTTCAGAGCATTGTTTTCTTCCACATCATGTGCATATATTTCAAGCAGATCTTCTTGGTTGACCAATTTTATTGGTTGCGCTGCTGAGGACTGTCCGATGATTAGTGTGATGAGCAACTGGATACTTTATTTTTTATTGCCTTGTGAAAAGTGCAATCTACTTCAACTGCTGCAAAAGTCTCACATTTTCAGCGAGTTCATTAACAAATGAATCTACTGACAGTGTTAAATGCTTGATTCCATTTGTAATTGTTTTTCCTTGAAAGAATTAATTTGGTAATTTTTTTCATAAATTATTATTCAATAATTATTTTAAACATTGAAAATCTTAATGAAAAATCTTTATTTCCTACCGAAGTCATAAGGAAAAGATCGACATTAAAGAATCCCGAACCAGAAAATGAAGGTTTCTCTTTTTGCGTAGTTACTAGAAACGTAAGGACCTATAAAAATTTAAGGAAAAGGAAATTATTAAGATTCTGAATGACAACAAAGCTTTGCAGTTATTTTTCAAATATTATTATTATTTTTAATTATAGAGTCCCTGTCAACCATATTTTCATTGTGAAACGATATTGTGTCATGACATTTAAATATGTAGGGTGCCTGATATGAAACTCTGTGAACAGTTGAGAGGTTTACGAGGGGGTTACGCTAAGATTTTGATTTTGGTTTTAACGGCGCAAAAACAACTATGGTTATATTGCGCCAGGAAACGATTAAAATATCAACGAAGAAATTCTGGTAACCTTTAAAAAGGTTACCTCGTCAAAATATTTATATATGTGTGTATATATTGATAGCTTGTAAAAACTTAAAAACTGCCGACACGTGGTCGTTGTCTGATAAAATCTGACTGAGTGTATAAGGCTCAGTCGGATGAGTAAAAGCGGTAAAATATATATTGCGAACATGGGTAAAATTAACGCAATCTATTAAAATATGCGTTATTGATAAAATGGTGTCGCAAGTCTCGCACATAGTTGTTGTTGTTATGGAGGCTTAATGGCACATAAGCATCTATGGCTATAATGTGCCTATTCACTTATTATTTTAAGAGATGAGGAATTTCCATAAAATCAAAAGAAAATTTTAAATCAGAAATTATTAAAAAGTCCGGATTGCTTGAGGAAGTCAAAAAATTCAGAAATATTTGCCTTATCACCAATGAGATTTTCAAGAGTTATTGGTTTACGATTATTTATCAGTGAGATCAAGGATGAAGCTCTGTGTTGTTTATAGTAGGGGCAGCCAATGAGAATATGTCTAACAGTCAAGTTGTTAGAGCAATGTGTACACTGTGGTGGATCACCTCCTGTGAGTAAATAAAGATGTGTCAGATGAGTATGACCTATTCTTGCCCTTGAAAGGACTACTTCTTCTCGTCTCGATGTACGGACACTGGAACGCCAAATTTTCGGATCTTGTTTAAACTGAAAGAGTTTATTATTAGTCTGAGAGTGCCAGAATGCTGTCCATTGTGATAGGCAAGCAGCATGAACGGTTAGTACACAATCTAATGCTGGAACAGGGATATTGGTTAAATCAAATGTAGTTGGATTTTTTGCAGCTTTATCAGCCAGTTCATTGCCTAAAATACCGGAATGGGCTGGAATCCAACAAAAAGCAACCAGTTGTTGACGTTTTTTGATTTGTAGTAACAAGCTTCTGATTTCATCTAGAATAGGGTGAACTTTGTCTTCGCAATTACTTAGCGACATGATTGAGCTGAGGGAATCAGTATAAATAACAGATTTTAAAAAACAGTCAGAATAGAGATTTTCTAAAGCAAGTTTTATTGCATACAATTCAGCAGAAAATATACTAAAATCTGATGGAAGGGATACTGATACAACTGTATTTGGAAACACTGCAGCTGCTCCAACATTTGAATTAGATTTAGAGCCATCTGTATAAATTTGGTAGAAATCAATATATCTTTGAATGTGAACATCATGAATTTGTTTGAAGTTTGTTGCTTGCAAAGTATTCTTTCTCCATTGGCAGAGGTAAGTGTCACATGTTGGAAGAGGAGGAGGAGCCCATGGTGGTTGAGCAAACGTTGGTATCTGCTGTACTTTCCGGATGGAAATATTCCAAACCTGCACCAGTTCAAGAAGGCGAAGACCAACTGGTTTAACTATGCTGGGTTTGTTTCTGTATAGGTTTTCTGATGGTGGGTTTAAAAGGTATGACTGAACGGGATGAGAGGCACAACTTTGTATCTTGACAGCATATTTCAATAACAGTGTTTTCCTGCGTAAAGTTAGTGGGGGCTCGTGAGCTTCTATGTAGAGACTATGTGCTGGCGACGTTCTGAACGCACCAATTGCAATTCTCAAAGCACTGTGTTGAATAGGATCAAGCCAGCGTAATGCACTCTTTCTGGCAGAATCATAGATTGGAGCACCATAATCGAGACGGGATCTGATTAATGCTTTGTACAACCGAAGCAGGGAGGTACGATCTGCACCCCACGTTCGGGCAGATAAGGATCTGAGTATGTTTATCTTTTTCAGACAGGAAGTCCGTACATTTTTAATATGATCTAGGAAATTTAATTTGTGGTCAAGGATTAATCCTAGAAATCTTATGTTAGTAGCGATTGGGATGGAGACATTGGAAATTTGAAGTTCAGGATCCGGATGAAGTTTTCGTTGTCTGCAAAAATGGATTGCAGTTGTTTTCTGGTGGGAGAGTCGGTAGCGGTTGAGGCTGGCCCATTGTTGTATTTTATTTAGTGAAATTTGAAGCTGTCTTTCAATAGATCTCATGTTTTGGGAATGGCAGGAGATGGGAAGGTCATCTGCATATAGATAAGTCTCAATTGTGTTTGGAAGCTGTTTGGTGATGGAATCAATTCTAATAGCAAAAAGAGTGGCACTCAATACTGATCCCTGTGGAACACCTTCTTCCTGAATGAAAGTTGAAGAGAGGGCATGTTGGTATCGAACTTGAAATGATCTAGTATGTAGAAAGTTCTTAATAAATACAGGAAGGTTGCCACGTAGTCCGAGAAAGTACAGATCACTAAGTATACCATGCCTCCAGGTGGTATCAAATGCCTTCTTTATGTCTATTGAAACCATTACTAGATGTTCATGTTTGACAAAAGCATTACGGATGGCAAATTCAGCCTTGACCATAAGGTCTAAGCATGACCTGTTTTGACGAAAGCCATATTGACTACCGCTCATTAGCTCTTCCGACTCGATGATCCAGATGAGTCTTCTGTGGATAATTTTCTCAAGGATTTTACTGAGGCAGCTTGAGAGAGATATGGGTCTATAGCTATATGGGTTGAATGGATCTTTTCCAGGTTTTAGGAATGCCAAAACTGTAGAGTGATGCCAAGAAACTGGAAAAACATTTTCTAAAAATATACGATTGTAAAAGACTAGGAGGAGGCGCAAAGCTTTGTCATTAAGATGTTGTAACATGACATAATAAATCCCATCTGGTCCAGCAGCACCACTGCGGGCTGTTCTAATGACATGTAATAGTTCAGAATATTGCAGAGGTTTATTATATGGGAGAAGGTTTGATGTTTCAAAATTAATACCATGCTTTTCTTTAGTGTTTTTAATTCTTTGGAATGAGCTAGTATATGCTGATGTTGCTGAGATTTCTGCAAAAATATTGCCCAAAGCATTGGCTATATCTACAGGATTAGATATATCTTGCCCATTCCAGGAGAGGATTGGAGAAGGTATGGTAGGAAACTTACCAGACAGCTGTCTAATTCTTTTCCATTTAATTTGGGATCAGTAGTTCTGTGAAAACTGGATGCAAAACGGGTCCAGGATTCTTTCTTTGCTTGCTTTTGTATAAAGCGTGCTTTTGCCCTTAATTTCTTATAATTAATGAGATTGACTGTGCTTGGGCACTGCCGAAACAAATTCCAGGCTTGATTTTTTGCTCTCTTTGCTGTGGTGCATTTGTCATTCCACCAGTAATTATAATGCTTTCGGCCCGGCGGATTTGATAGTGGTATCGTGTCTTTAGCCACATTTAGAAGATGCGACGTGATGTATTCTGTCACATTATCAATATGCTGGAGGCGGATTTTTTCCTCATCAAGGTCGATTGATGACTGAAATTTTGCCCAGTCTGCTCGGACAAATTTCCACTTTCTGCAGGGTTGAAATGAAGGAGTCTTTGCTTTCAGAAAGTTGCATACTATTGGGAAATGGTCACTGCCCATGGGATCGTTTATTACATACCACTCTATGGTTGGGACTAGTACTGGTGAACAAATTGAGAGATCTATTACTGAGGTGTGTCCTGCTGGGAGCTGTACGTGTGTCGGTGCACCTGTATTGAGTACAGTGAGATTTAGTGCCTCCAAAAAACTTTCAATTAGTCTACCTCGTCTATCCAATTTAGTAGAGCCCCATAATGGGTGGTGCCCGTTAAAGTCCCCTAATATACAGAAAGGTGGAGGTATCTGTATAAAGAGGTCTTCAAGATCTTTTAAAGAGCAAGTACAGTTTGGTGGTAGATAGATTGAGACTAGTGTTATTGTACCATGGAGAGTTATACGAACAGCAACAGCTTCTATTTCAGTTTGGAGTGGGATATGTTTTGATGGGATCTTTGAATTTACTAGTATTGCCACACCACCATGGGCAGCGTTAGCAGTATTTCGATCTCTTCGATAAATCCAATAGTTCTTTATCGAAGGAGAAATTTGTGTGGGTTGGGTTTTTTGGTTTTATTGGCGCATCAGCTACTAAGGCTATAATGCGCCAAGACCAGGTCATTTATAAACCAAAATTTTTAAACTTTCAGTGACCTAATTAGTTAGGTCACTATGTCAAAATGTATAACAAATATATAAAAGAAAAATGTAAAAATTTTATATATGAGTAAAAATATTTATTAATTTTAAAAATATAAAAACAGCAGACACGTTGTCATTGTCAGATAAAATCTGACTGAGTGTATAAGGCTCAGTCAGATGGTTAAAAGCGGTAGGACGGATATTGCTAAAATCTGAACATTCGAATAAAATGTGTCTGATTGATAAAACTGTGCCACAAGACTCACACATAGGAGGGTCATCCGCCCTCAGCAAAAAAGAATGTGTCAAATGACAATGTCCTATGCGGGTCCGGGCAAGAACAACTTCCTCCTTACGATTCCTGCGCAGACTAGACTGCCACGGTTCAATTACAGGCTTTATACGATGCAATTTATTTCCTGTCTGTCTATTCCACGAGTCCTGCCAATGGGAGTGTAACTTTTGATGTACTATTTGCCTGTAGTCTGTATAGGGGACTAACAGGCAGCGGTTATTATGGGGAATTGCTGATTTGGCTGCGGCGTCAGCCAAATCATTTCCCCTAATCCCAATATGGCTGGGAATCCAGCAGAAGCGGATGTCATATTCGCGTTCATGGAGAACGTGAATCTTCTGCTGAATGCTAGACAGAACTGGATGAGGATTATATCTCACAGATATTAGAGCTTGTAACATGCTAAGAGAGTCAGAATATAAAATGAACCGTTGGTATTGGTATTTACTAATATGATCCAAGGCTAACTCTACAGCGTGCAGCTCTGCAGTAAATATGCTGCATTCAGAGGGGATCTGCTCTGATATAGTGCTGTCTGTAAAGACAGCAGCAGATCCCACATATGATTCCGACTTCGAACCGTCTGTGTAGACTGGCGCGAAGTCAGAATATTCAGTTCGGTGTGCTGAATGAAGCTGCAGGTAGACACATGATGGAGTGTCCGACTTAACCAGTTTCTAAGCGACAAGTCGCATGCCGGGACACGAGCATGCCAGGGTGGAAAGGGTTGCTTTGATGTTCGGGCAACCTTGTCTACCTTGATATCAAGTTCTTTGAGTAGCTCTTGGATACGAATACCAAAAGGACGATTGGCAGTCTTTCGAGTATTGTATAAATTTTCCCATCGTCGCTCAAAAACGAATGGCCACGTAGGATGGTCTGGCAGGGATTTCAGTTTTAAGGCGTACTCTAGAGACAACTGCTTACGTCGAAGTGATAACGGTGGTTCGTTTGCTTCGACGTATAAGCTCTGGACAGGAGATGTTCGAAATGCTCCAGTAGCGATGCGTATAGCCTGATGATGGACGGGGTCCAGCCACCGCAGGACACTGTCTCGGGCTGAGAAATATACCTGGGACCCATAATCTAGTTTGGATCGCACTAGTGCACGGTAAAGCCGAAGAATGGTACATCGGTCTGCTCCCCAAGATGTTGTTGTTGTTGTTGTTGTTGTTCTGGAGGCTTAATGGCACATAAGCTGCTAAGGCTATAATGTGCCTATTCACTTATTATTTTAAAACATGAGTTTTCCCTAAATCAAAAGAAAATCTGAAATCAGAAATAATTGAAAAGCCCAGTTTGCCTGAGAAAGTCAAAAAATTCAGAAATATTTGCCTTATCACCAATGAGATTTTCAAGAGTTATTGGTTTATGGAGATTAACCAGTGAGATCAAGGATGAAGTTCTGGCTTGTTTATAATAGGGGCAGCCAATAAGAATATGTTTTACTGTCAAATTATTAGAACAATGTGTACATTGTGGTGGATCATCTCCTGTGAGTAAATGAAGGTTGGTCAGATGGGTATGTCCTATTCTTGCCCTTGAAAGGACTACTTCTTCTTGTCTCGATGTACGGTTACTGGAGTGCCAGATTTTTGGATCATGTTTAAACTGAAAGAGTTTATTATTAGTCTGAGAGTGCCAGAGTGCTGTCCATTGTGATATGCAAGCAGCATGAACAGTTAGTGCATAATCTGATGCTGGAACAGGGATATTGGTTAAATCAAAAGTAGTTGGATTTTTTGCAGCTTTATCGGCCAGTTCATTGCCTAAAATACCAGAATGGGATGGAATCCAGCAAAAAGTGACCAGTTGGTTGCGTTCTTTAATTTGCAGTAATAAGCTTCTGATTTCATTAAGAATAGGGTGGACTTCATCTGAGGAATTACATAACGACATGATTGAACTGAGGGAATCAGTGTAAATAACTGATTTGAAGGAACTGTCTGAACAGAGATTTTCTAAAGCTAGTTTGATTGCATATAATTCAGCAGAAAATATACTAAATTCTGATGGAAGGGAAACTGATACAGTTGTATTCGGAAACACTGCAGCTGCTCCAACATTTGAATTAGATTTAGAGCCATCTGTATAGATTGGGGAGAAGTCTGTATATCTTTGAGTGTGAACTGCATGAATTTGTTTGACATTTGATGCTTGCAAAGTATTCTTTCTCCATTGACAGAGGTAAGTGTCACAGGTTGGAAGAGGAGGAGGAGTCCATGGTGGCTGAGTACATGTGGCTACTTGTTGTATGGAATGGACGGAAATATTCCAAACTTGCTCCAATTCAAGAAGGCGAAGACCAGCTGGCTTTACTATGCTAGGTTTGTTTCTGTATAAGATTTCAAATGGTGGGTTGAAAAGGTATGACTGAACGGGATGAGAGGCACAACTTTGTATCTTTACAGCATATTTGAGTAACAGTGTTTTCCTGCGTAAAGCTAGTGGGGGCTCGTGAGCATCAATGTAGAGACTATGTGCTGGCGACGTTCTGAATGCACCAATTGCAATTCTCAAAGCACTGTGCTGAATTGGATCAAGCCAGCGTAATACACTCTTTCTGGCAGAATCATAGACAGGAGCACCATAATCGAGACGGGATCTGATTAATGCCCTGTATAAACGAAGAAGCGAGGTACGATCTGCACCCCATGTTTGGGCAGATAAAGCTCTGAGTATGTTTAACTTTTTTAGACATGACGTCCGTACATTTTTAATATGGTCTAGGAAATTTAACTTGTTGTCAAGGATTAATCCAAGAAATCTGATGTTGCTGGTGACTGGGACAACGATGTTAGAAATTTGAAGTTCAGGATCTGGATGGAGTTTGCGTTGTCTACAGAAGTGGATGGCAACTGTTTTCTGCTGCGAGAGCCGATAGCCGTTGAGGCTTGCCCATTGTTGAATTTTATTAAGTGATATCTGAAGCTGTCTTTCAACAGACCTCATGTTTTGAGAATGACAGGAGATGGAAAGGTCATCTGCATAAAGGTAAGTCTCAACTGTATTTGGAAGCTGCTTAGTGATAGAATCTATTCTCAGAGCAAAAAGAGTGGCACTCAGTACTGATCCCTGTGGAACACCTTCTTCCTGGACGAAAGTTGTGGAAAGGGCATGTTGGTATCGAACTTGAAATGATCTAGTATGTAAGAAGTTCTCAATAAATATAGGGAGGTTGCCTCGTAGTCCTAGAAGGTAAAGATCACTAAGTATACCATACCGCCAAGTGGTATCAAAAGCCTTCTCTATGTCTATTGAAACCATTACTAGATGTTCATGTTTGACAAAAGCATTACGGATGGCAAATTCAGCCTTGACCGTAAGATCTAGGCATGACCTGTTTTGACGAAAGCCATATTGACTATGGCTCATTAGCTGTTCCGACTCTATGATCCAGACGAGTCTTCTGTGGATAATTTTCTCAAGAATTTTGCTGAGGCAGCTTGAGAGAGATATGGGTCTATAGCTATTCGGGTTGCATGGGTCTTTTCCAGGTTTCAGGAATGCCAAAACTGTACAGTGATGCCAAGAAGCTGGAAAAACATTTTCTAAAAATATGCGATTGTAAAAGACCAGGAGGCAGCGCAAAGCTTTGTCATCAAGATGTTGTAGCATGACATAATAAATCCCATCTGGCCCGGCAGCACCATTGCGGGCAGTTTTAATGACATGTAAAAGTTCAGAATATTGCAGAGGTTTGTTATATGGGAGAAGACGGGCAGTTTGAAAATGAATAGCATGCTTTTCTTCAGTGTTTTTAATTCTTTGGAATGAGGTAGGATAGGCTGTTGCTGCTGAAATTTCGGCAAAAGTATTTCCCAAAACATTAGCTATATCTACTGGATTAGAGAGATCTTTCCCATTCCAAGAGAGGATTGGAGAAGGTATGGTAGGAAACTTACCAGACAGCTGTCTAATTTTTTTCCATATTATTTTGGAATCAGTATTTCTGTGAAAACTAGAGGCAAAACGGATCCAGGATTCTTTCTTTGCTTGCTTTTGTATGAAGCGTGCTTTTGCCCTTAATTTCTTATAGTTAATAAGATTGACTGTGCTCGGAAATTGCCGAAACAAATTCCAAGCTTTATTTTTTGCTCTCTTTGCTGTGGTGCATTTGTCATTCCACCAGTAATTATGATGCTTTCGGCCCGGGGGATTTGATAGTGGTATTGTATTTTTAGCCACATTTAGAAGATGCGACGTGATGTAATCTGTGGCATCATCAATATGTTGGAGGCGGATTTTTTCCTCATCAAGGTCGATTGACGATTGAAATTTTGCCCAGTCTGCTCGGACAAATTTCCACTTTCTGCACGGTTGAATTGAAGGAGTTTTTGCTATCAGCCCCAAGATGTAGAGGAGAGTGAGCGGAGAATATTAAGTCCACGTGTGCACTTGGTGCGGAGTTGACGAATGTGATCCAAAAAAGTTAGTTTTTTATCGAATATGAGTCCCAAGAATTTTGTGTTTGCTGCTACTGGAATAGCATTTTGTCCGAGCCTTAATTCGGGTTCAGGATGAAGATTACGCTTGCGACAAAAGTGTACGCAAACGGTCTTCTCCGGCGAGAACCTGAAGCCATTTGCAAATGCCCAGGAATTCAGACTATCAATGGCTTTCTGCAGTTGTCTTTCAATTACCCTCATGTTGCACGACTGGCAAAAAATGCTAAAGTCATCAACATAGAGGGCACTGTTTACAGTCGGAGGAAGTTGTTCTGTGATGGAATTTATTTTTATGGCAAAAAGCGTGACACTTAATACTGATCCTTGTGGTACTCCCTCCTCCTGGCTAAAGGAGCGAGAGAGTGAGGATCCCACACGAACTTGGAACGATCGATTGGCTAAAAAGTTTTGAATAAAAAAAGGCAGATGCCCTCTTAGGCCTAGGCTATGTATGTCTTTTAAAATGCCAAATCTCCAAGTTGTGTCATACGCTTTTTCCATGTCAAAGAACACCGACCCCAAGTGTTCCCGTTTTAGGAAAGCATCCCGGATGGATGCTTCCATTCTAATAAGATGGTCCAAAGTGGACCGGTTCCGTCGGAAGCCGCACTGGATGTTGGAGAGAAGGTCATTTGATTCTAAATACCATATTAAACGGGAATTGACCATTCTCTCCAGGATTTTGCACAAACAGCTAGTCAGAGCAATAGGACGATAATTGGTGGTGACTTTTGGATCCTTTCCTGGCTTAGGAAAGGCAAGAACGATTGCCTTTCGCCAGGAGTCCGGAAACTGCCCTTCAGTAAAGATTCTGTTATACAGAAGGAGCAGACAATCCATAGATGTTGGTAGAAGATTTTTAATCATTTCATAATGGATGCCATCTGGTCCAACGGCACTTGCTTTGGAAAGAGTGAGCGCTCTTTTCAGTTCCTCTATAGTGAATGCCCCGTTGTAGGGATAGAGGCCCTTGGTCTTAAAATTAAGTGCTTGCCTTTCCAGTTTGTGTTTAAGGACCAGGAACTCTCTGGGGAATACGAAGATGTTGCAGAGATCTTAAAGAATGTTTCCCCAAGAGCATTGGCTATTGCAGTTGGATCTGCAATAGCGCATCCATTATAATCTAGGATTGAAGAAGGGTGGGATGTATATTTTCCCTTCATTTTCCGGATTTTATCCCAGACTACCTTAGAGTTGGTAGACTGGTTAATAGATGATGTAAAACGGATCCACGATTCCTTTTGACTCTGACGACGGATGTAGCGTGCTTTGGCTCGTGCACGTTTGAAGGCTATAAGGTTGTTCGTGGTGGGATATCGGCGAAATATCCCCAACGCTTTGTTTTGAGCCTTTTTTGGTGCTGTGCATTGTGAATTCCACCAAGGTTTGGGAAATGGTGGAAACCGGGCTGATGTTTTTGGGACAGCTTTAGCAGCTGCTTGGACGATGATTTCTGTGATGTACTGTACTGCGTCATTGATCGGCTCTTGACTGACTGTGCTAAGATCGAAATTTGCCTGTTGTTGGAAGGCAGTCCAGTCAGCCTGATCAATCTTCCACCGTGGTAACCTAAAAGGAAGACATGGTCTCCCACTGTGTAACAAGGTTATCACAGGGAAGTGATCGCTTCCGTATGGATTCTTCTCCACTTCCCAGGTGAGTGAAGGGAGTAGAGAAGGGGAGCAGATAGAAAGATCAATGGCAGAAAAAGTACGGGTAGGCATATGGAAGAAGGTGTTTTTTCCAGTATTTAGAAGGGAAAGGTCATTGTCATTGAGCATACGCTCAATGACTCGTCCCCTTCCGTTGTGTTAGCACTACCCCACAGGGTGTTATGTCCGTTAAAATCCCCGAGAAGTAAGAAAGGGGGAGGCAGCTGCGTGAGAAGATCATCAAGGTCTGCCTGGGAGATGTCAGTCCCAGGTGGCAAATAGATAGAGCACACAGTTAATAAGAATCCCACTGAAAGGCGAATTGCAACAGCCTCTATTCTAGTTGTAATTAGTAAGGGCTGCACTGGGGTCTGGTTACCCACAAGGATAGCCACTCCCCCATGCACTGAGCCGTCCGCAATTCTATCCTTTCGAAAAACTGTGATGTTATGCATGGTGGGATCATCATTTGCCTTTAGATATGTCTCCTGCAAGCAAAAGCAAACTGGCTCGTGCTTTTGCAGGAGGGCCTTGATGTCATCTATATTTCGCCGGAATCCACGACAATTCCATTGTAGGAATTTAGCCATTATTTTGGCTTGGTGGGTCCATCAGGCGGCTTCCGAGGTGCTGAGGGCTTACTTTTATCAGTCTTGGATTTATCTTTTTTGGGGAAGAATGGACGCTGTCCCGTGTCCATTTCCTCCTCCGCAAAGAGTTCCAAGACTGAATCATCGGGTACCTCCTTCTGCTCTACATCAATCTTTTCTTGGGAACTAGGGGAGACTTCCCCTTTCTTATTCTTTTCTTTCGTATCTACTTTTGTAATTTGTGGAGCATTAGGAGGTACCGATATAGGAGTGGCAGCTGACTGGTCATTTTGTGCAGGTTTTTGTGAACTTAATAAATACCGCGCGATGGGAGTGAAAGACTCCTTTGGAGGAATGGTCATGTCCGTCTGAGTTCCGACGGAACATCTCCCTGCTACCTTCTGGGCGTAGGTAGGTCTGTTGATATTCAGGGGTTTGACCGATTTCCTTGCCTCCTGGTATGATATATTTAGCTCTGCCTTCAGCCGTTGAATTTCTTTTTCTTCTTTCCACCTCTGGCATGCTCGTGAATAGGCCGGGTGTTCGCCTTCACAGTTAATACAGGTGGGTTTTGCGGCTGAACATGCTGTTGTTTCGTGGTCCTTTGCACCGCATCGAGCGCATGCAAGGACTCCACGGCAGGCCATTTGAGAATGTCCATACTTCTGACATTTAAAACACCGTAAAGGGTTCGGAATGTATGGATGTACTGGACAGTTGATGTATCCAGCTTTGATCTCATCAGGAGGTTTGGGAGAGTTAAAAGTCAGGATAACACTCCTGGTTTTAACAATTTTCCCATCCCTTCGCGCAGTGATTCTCTTGACGGCAGTAACTCCCTGTGGTTTTAGTTCGGAGCAGATTTCCTCCTCGGTGACGTCGAGAAGGTCCCACTCCGAAATGACACCTCTCGATGAATTGAGTGTTCTGTGTGGTGTCACCGTTACAGGGATTCCTCCGATTGATGTTGTTCGGAGTAGATGTTCAGATTGCCGGTCATTTTTAGTTTCAATTAAAAGGTCTCCAGAACGAAGCCTCTTAACTGATTTGGGTGAACCTGCTAACCCGTCCAACCCTTTTTGTATGAAAAAGGGCGACATTTTACCAATTGGTGTCTCATTGGTAGAATGCATAATTAGGAACCTTGGGACTGGCCCTGATGGTACTTCGGTTCTCTGCCTCTTTGTAGCAATAATGCTATCTGCCTCTCCGTCATTATTTTCAGATAGGGACCGGGTTGGGACCCCTGAAGGAATACGTTTATCAGGATTCATGGAGTTTATTAAAGTGTTCAGTGCCCGGGCTCCCCACCCACCACGGAGCCCAAAGGGACGCCCACTACCCGGCATGCAATAAATGCGCTCGGGAGTGGGACGCCAGGGCTACCCAGACACTATACCCGCACCGCCGCCAGCCTGAATCCTGTCCCTCGGACCATGAGGGTAGGGGCGTGGCATTGTCACGGTTGACCCTCGCAGGCGAGCCTACTAGCCGATTGATCCTAGCCGGGCCTTCCAGGACCACCCGTCTTGTCGAAGCAGGGGCCAAAGTGGTGTATTGAAGCTGGGACCCTCAACCATCAGGATCCCCCTTTCCGAATTTCCACGGGTCGCAGCGCACGGCAAACACGCCGGATTCCATTGATGTAAGCCCGGAACCTAGGCTGTGGGCGTTGGATCCCAGTGATGCTAGTCTGGAAGTCCAGCAGCGTCACTGGGAGGTCCCCTCCCCACGTACAGGTGCCCACGTCAAGGGGAAATTTGTGTGGTTAGGTAAGTTTCCTGTAAACAAAAGGCAACCGGAGAATATTGGTTAATTAGGTATTGAATATCGTCTGTGTTGGAACGAAAGCCTCTGCAATTCCATTGTAAGATGTGGTTCATTTTGGTTTAGTTGAGGAAGAATCATCTGACTGTTTTTTGTTTGAAGAGGATTTTTTTCGGTCTTTTTTCGGGAAAGTAGGGCGTCCAGTATCCATCGTATCATTTGCATGAAGTTCTAGTATGGGTTCTTCATGATCTGGGTTTACATCTACTTCCATACTACTGGCTGATGATTCAGGTTTATTCTTATCTTTAGTAGTTTTAAGTTTTTCTTTGTTATGCAGAACTGTCCGAGTCTCAATTGGGAATTTTTCTGTGTCATTTGAGACTGTCTCAGTATCATTTGGGATACTAATTGGGGTGTTGGTGGCATTGTTGGTTTTCGTTTTAGAATTTTCTTTTCTTGTGGTTGATATGGTTGCTTTATCCCAATTAGCTAGCGAGACGTTGGGCGGTATCGACACATCTGTTTGAATTGCAGTTGTATGAAAACTTCGGGTTCGAGAGGCATAAGATGGACTTCGCATGGTCAGCATTATTTGTCTGCGTGCCTCGGGATATGTGACTTTGTGTTCTACTTTATATTTTTGGATATTCCTACCTGTTTTCCACATTTCACATGTTTTAGAAAATGCGGGGTGATTGCCTTTGCAATTGGGGCAAATGGGAATTGCGGCTGGACAATCTGCCTGCGTATGATCCTTTGCTCCACAAATAGGACAGATGGCGTCACCTCTGCATGCCTGCTGTGAATGGGCATATTTCTGGCATTTAAAACAGCGAAGAGGATTTGGGATGTATGGACGAATTCGGCAGTTTAAATATCCAGCTTTTACTGAGGATGGCAAATCAGGAGTACTAAAAGTTAAAATGATGGAACGAGTTGGAATGAGATTTCCATCTTTTTTTGTCATTATTCTTTTAGCGCTGATTACCTTTTGGTTGCTAAGTTCTTGTACTAATTCATCCTCAGACACAGTAATTAAGTCCCATTCTGTGATGACACCCTTTGATGAATTTAAGGTATTGTGGGGAGTAACAGATACTGGCAACCCACCAAATGTCGTTGTCTTTAATAGCCACTCCGAATGTTTTGTGGTGGCTGTTTCAATCAGGAGATCTCCGGATTGGAGTCGCTTTACCATTTTTGGTGATCCTGCAATAGATTCTAGATGTCTTTGAATCACGAACGGAGATAACTTACCCACAGGCTGGGTAGACAGAGAGTGCATCACCAAAAAATTGGGAATATCTGAACAGTGTGTTTCTGTTCGAAGCCTTTTGGGTTGGCTATTTTCCTTGTCTTCATTACCATATTCTGGTCTTGAGCTTGAAGGCTCTAAGGGTGGAAAATTTGTAGAATCCATGATGGCTCCTTTTGGCCCTGGGGGATTATCTTTTCCACCCAGGTTACCGGCCCCGCCACGGGGAGGCAGGAGCAGTGCCACGAGGTGACCAAGCGGCTGGGTTAGTAATTAGTATTTATAGAAAAAAAAACAGAAAGGTGGATTCCCTTTCTGGGCCTTTCCCTACTTCTTGTAGAGTGAAAGTGCTACTCGGATATACAAAGAAATCAAGAAAACGGTTTTTGAAACAAAAATAGAATCTGTTTGCTCAAATACTCTTTGCAGAAATCGCTTTTAGAAATGCACTACAAATCGCTTGGCCACGGAACGCTTGGCACCCGGGGCCTCTCGCACATAGGAGGGTCAACCGCCCTCAGCAGAAACGAATGTGTCAGATGACTGTGTCCTATGCGGAGTCGGGCAAGAACAACTTCCTCGCTCCGATTCCTGCGCAGACTAGACTGCCATGTTTCTATTACAGGCTTTATTTGATATAATTTATTTGTTCTCTGTCTGTGCCATAGTTCTTGCCATTGGGAATATATCTTTTTGCGTATTATTTGCCTGTAGTCTGTATAGGGGACTAACAGGCAACGATTATGAGTGGGTGTTGCTGGTTACGCTAAGAGGTATTCCCCCTATTGATGTAGTTTTAGAAGTTTCCCCGCACGTTTTGGACTTGCAGCTTCAACAAAAATGTCCCTAGAAGATTGTTATTTGTTATTTGGATTTTTTTAGGAGCATTAGCAACTAAGGCCATATTGCTCCGGGATATGCGGTGGTCATTCCCTGACCTTTCCGCATCCTCCGTATTTGGTGGTGATGGGCTCGAACCCCGGTCTAATCAAGAAGCGTGTGTGTGTGCCGCGCACTTCGGCTCCTTCCCACCTGGCTACGGAGGCGCTGGGGTGGGCCAAGAAGATAGTCTTTTGACGGACGAGGTTTTGCCAACCATTTTGATCCTTCCTGAATGAAGAATAGTGACAATTTCCCTATTGCCTACTCTCCGGTGGAATGGTTGTTGTTGTTGTTGTTGTTAAATTTGTTGGTGCATCAGCAACTTAGGCTATAATGCACTGATTACTGTCTAATATCTTCTTAGTTTGTCTTACACGTGATATGGTTCATATAATGTGATATTTATTTATCAATTTTAGAAAGAGAAAAATGTCATTCATATCCTCACGATCTCCTAGAACATTCTGTAATGATAACTGGCTGGAGTTATGAAAATAAGAGAAGAAAGCAGATTTCCGTTCTTGCAGATATAGCGGGCAATCCAGGATGATATGTTTTACTGTTAATGAACATAAGCAGTTGCTGCATTGTGGAGGATCATCGTTTGTTAGTAGGTAGCTATGTGTGAGGAATGTATGACCAATGCGTAATCTGGCTAGGATGGTTTCTTCTTTTCTGTTTCGTCTCAGACTGGATTGCCATTGCTTGGGTTCTCTCTTGATTTCAAGAAGTTTATTATTTGCTTAACCTTGCCACATGCGTGTCCACTGTTGTTTATACACCTGTTTGATAATGGATTTATGGTCAATATAAGGAGTCCTGAAATTAGGTGGTATCACATTTGTAGCACATTTAGCAGCTAGATCTGCCTGCTCGTTTCCTAGTATTCCAGCGTGTCTAGGGATCCAACAAAATATTACTAGCTGTCCATGTCCGTCAAGTTCTAGAAGCTGTGCCCAAATTTTTTGTACCAGCGGATGACTAGGGAAGAATTGACGCTGTAGAGAATTAACAGCACTCAATGAGTCCGTATATATGATGGATTTGGTATACGACTCTTCTTTGATATTCTCTAGAGCTAGAACAATGCCGTATAGTTCTGAGGTATAAGTACTGCATTCAGACGGAAGCTGTCTGGAGATGGTGATATTTGGTAATACTACAGCGGTACCAACTTTACTACCAATTTTGGATCCATCTGTATATATTTGAATGAAAGTGCTAAACTCAGAGGAGTGGGTCTTATGAATTTGTCTAATGTTGGAATCTGGAAGGTTATTCTTTCCCCATTGCTGAAAGTGTCTATCAATATGTATCGGGGGCATTTGCCATGGCTGGGTTTCCATGCTAGTATCCTGAAGAATGTTAGTAAAATTCAGGTCCCAGCTTGTGATAAGAGCTTGAAGTTTGGTTTGGTTTGGTTTTGGTTTTATTGGCGCATTAGCTACTAGGGCTATAATGCGCCAAGACCATGTCATTAATAAAAATTGAAACTTTCAGTGACCTAACTAGTTAGGTCACCATGTCAAAATAAATATTAACAAAAGTATAAAAGATAAATCAATGGAAAAGCACAATAAAATGTAAATTTTATATGGCAGTAAAAATGTTTATTGATTTTAAAAAGCTAAAAACAGCAGACACATGGTCATTGTCAGATAAAATCTGACTGAGTGTATAAGGCTCAGCCAGATGACTAAAAACGGTAAGGTATAAATCACGTTCATGTCTAAAACGTGGACATACGGTTAAAATGTGATTAATAGATAAAATGGTGTCGCATTGCTCGCACATAGGACAGTCATCTGCCCTCAGCAGAAAAGAATGTGTAAGATGACTGTGTCCGATGCGGAGACGAGCTAGAACAACTTCCTCCTTACGGTTCCTGCGCAGACAAGACTGCCACGGTTCAATTACAGGCTTTATACAATATAATTTATTCGCAGTCTGTCTATTCCATGAGTCCTGCCATTGGGAATGTATGTTTTGATGTATTATTTGCCTGTAGTCTGTATAAGGGACTAACAGGCAACGGGTATTATTGGGAATTGCTGATTTGGCTGCGGCGTCAGCCAAATCATTTCCCCTAATCCCAATGTGGCTCGGAATCCAGCAGAAGCGCATGTCATATTCACGATCATGGAGAACGTGAATCTTCTGCTGAATGCTAGACAGAACTGGATGGGGATTATACCTCACAGATATTACAGCCTGTAACATGCTAAGAGAGTCGGAATATAAAATGAACCGTTGGTATTGGCATTTACTAATATGATCCAAGGCTAACTCTACAGCGTGCAGCTCAGCAGTAAATATGCTGCATTCAGAGGGAATCTGCTCTGAGATAGTGCTGTCTGTGAAGACAGCAGCAGATCCCACATATGATTCTGACTTCGAACCGTCTGTGTAGACTGGCGCGAAGTCGGAATATTCAGTTCGGTGTGCTGAATGGAGCTGCAGGTAGACGCATGATGGAGTGTCCGACTTTCTCCAGTTTCTAAGCGACAAGTCGCATGCCGGGACACGAGCATGCCAGGGTGGAAAGGGTTGCTTGGATGTTTGGGCAACCTTGTCTACCTTGATATTGAGTTCGTTGAGTAGCTCTTGGACACGAATACCAAAAGGACGATTGGCAGTCTTACGGGTGTTGTACAAGTTTTCCCATCGTGGCTCAAAAACGAAGGGCCACGTAGGATGGTCTGGCAGGGATTTCAGTTTTAAAGCGTACTTTAAAGACAACTGCTTACGTCGAAACGATAACGGTGGTTCGTTTGCTTCGACGTATAAACTCTGGACAGGAGATGTTCGAAATGCTCCAGTAGCAATACGTATAGCCTGATGATGGACAGGATCCAGCCATCGAAGTACACTGTCTCTGGCTGAAGAATATACTTGGGACCCATAATCTAATTTGGATCGCACAAGTGCACGGTAAAGCCGTAAAAGGGTGCATCGGCACCCCAGGATAAGGAGGACAGCGAGCGGAGCATATTAAGGGCTCTTGTGCACTTTGTGCGGAGTTGGCGAATGTGATCCAAAAAGGTCAATTTTTTATCGAATATGAGTCCCAAGAATTTTGTGTTCGCTGCTACTGGAATAGCATTTTGTCCGAGCCTTAACTCAGGTTCAGGATGAAGATTACGCTTGCGACAAAAGTGTACGCAAACGGTCTTCTCCGGCGAGAACCTGAAGCCATTAGCAAGTGCCCAGGAATTCAGACTATTGATGGCTTTCTGCAGTTGTCTTTCAATAACCCTCATGTTGCATGACTGGCAAAAAATGCTAAAGTCATCAACATAGAGGGCACTGTTTACAGTTGGAGGAAGTTGTTCTGTGATGGAATTTATTTTTATGGCAAAAAGCGTGACACTTAATACTGATCCTTGTGGTACTCCCTCCTCTTGGTTAAAGGAGCGAGAGAGTGAGGATCCCACCCGAACTTGGAACGATCGTTTGGCGAGAAAGTTTTGAATAAAAAAGGGGAGATGCCCTCTAAGGCCTAGATTATGTAAATCTTTTAAAATGCCATATCTCCAAGTTGTGTCATACGCTTTTTCCAAGTCAAAGAACACCGACACCAAGTGTACGCGTTTTAGGAAAGCATCCCGGATGGATGCTTCCATTCTAATAAGATGGTCCAAAGTGGACCGGTTCCTTCGGAAGCCGCACTGAATGTTGGAGAGAAGGTCGTTTGATTCAAGATACCAAATTAAACGAGAATTAACCATTCTCTCCAGGATTTTGCACAGACAGCTAGTCAGAGCAATAGGACGATAATTGGTGGTGACTTTTGGATCCTTTCCTGGCTTAGGAAAGGCAAGAACGATAGCCTTTCGCCAGGAGTCCGGAAATTGCCCTTCAGTAAAAATTCTGTTATACAGAAGGAGCAGACAATCCATAGATTTTGATGAAAGATGTTTAATCATTTCATAATGGATGCCATCTGGTCCAACGGCACTTGCTTTGGAAAGAGCGAGGGCCCTTTTCAGTTCCAAAATAGTGAAATCCCCGTTGTAGGGATAAATACTCTTATATTTAAAGCTAAGTGCCTGTTTTTCAATTTTATATTTCAGGACCAGAAACTCTGGGGAATACGAAGATGTTGCAGAGATCTTGGAGAATGTTTCCCCAAGAGAATTAGCTATTGCAGTTGGATCTGCAATAGCGCATCCATTATAATCTAGGATTGAAGAAGGGTGGGATGTATATTTTCCCTTCATTTTCCGGATTTTATCCCAGACTACCTTAGAGTTGGTAGACTGGTTAATAGAGGTTGTAAAACGGATCCACGATTCCTTTTGACTCTGACGACGGATGTTACGTGCTTTGGCTCGTGCACGTTTGAAGGCTATAAGGTTGTTCGTGGTAGGATATCGGCGAAATATCCCCCACGCTTTGTTTTGAGCCTTTTTTGCTGTTGTGCATTGTGAATTCCACCAAGGCTTAGGAAATGGTGGAAACCGGGCTGATGTTTTTGGGACAGCATTAGCAGCTGCTTGGACAATATTTTCTGTGATGTATTTAACTGCATCATTGATAGGCTCTTGACTGACTGTACTAAGATCAAAATTTGCCTGGTGTTGGAAGGCAGTCCAGTCAGCCTGATCAATCTTCCACCGTGGTAGCCTGAAGGGAAGACATGGTCTCCCACTGTGTAGCAAGGTTATCACGGGGAAGTGATCACTACCGTATGGATTCTCCTCCACTTCCCAGGTGAGTGAAGGGAGTAGAGAAGGGGAGCAGATAGAGAGATCAATGGCAGAAAAAGTACGGGTAGGCATGTGGAAAAAGGTGTTTGTTCCAGTATTTAGAAGGGAAAGGTCATTGTCATTGAGCATGTGCTCTATGACTCGTCCCCTTCGATTGATGTTAGCACTACCCCACAGGGTGTTATGTCCATTAAAATCCCCAAGAAGTAAGAAAGGGGGAGGCAGCTGCGTTAGAAGATCATCAAGGTCTGCCTGGGAGATGTCAGTCCCAGGTGGCAAATATATAGAGCATACAGTTAATAAGAATCCCACTGAAAGGCGAATTGCAACAGCCTCTATGCTGGTTGTAATTAGCAAGGGCTGCACTGGGGTATGTTACCCACAAGGATAGCCACTCCCCCATGTACAGAGCCGTCCGCAATTCTATCCTTTCGGAAAACTGTGATGTTGTGCATGGTGGGATCGTCATTTGCCTTGAGATATGGCTCCTGCAAGCAAAAGCAAACTGGCTCGTGCTTTTGCAGGAGGGCCTTGATGTCATCTATATTTCGCCGGAATCCACGACAATTCCATTGTAGGAATTTAGCCATTATTTTGGCTTGGTGGGTCCATCAGGCGGCTTCCGAGGTGCTGAGGGCTTACTTTTATCTGTCTTGGATTTGTCTTTTTTGGGGAAGAATGGACGCTGTCCCGTGTCCATTTCCTCCTCCGCAAAGAGTTCCAAGACTGACTCTTCGGGTACCTCCTTCTGCTCAACATCCATCCTTTCTTGGGTACTAGGTGGTACTTCCCCTTTTTTGTTCTTTTCTTTAATAGTTACCTTTGGAACTTGTGGAGCGTTAGGAGGTACCGATATAGGAGTGGCAGCTGATTGGTCCTTTTGTGCGGGTTTTTGGGAACTTAATAGATACCGCGCGATGGGAGTGAAAGACTCCTTTGGAGGAATGGTCATGTCCGTCTGAGTTCCGACGGAACATCTCCCTGCTACCTTCTGGGCGTAGGTAGGTCTGTTGGTATTCAGGGGTTTGACCGATTTCCTTGCCTCCTGGTATGATATATTTAGCTCTGCCTTCAGCCGTTGAATTTCTTTCTCTTCTTTCCACCTCTGGCATGCTCGTGAATAGGCCGGGTGTTCGCCTTCACAGTTAATACAGGTGGGTTTTGCGGCTGAACATGCTGTTGTTTCGTGGTCCTTTGCACCGCATCGAGCGCATGCAAGGACTCCACGGCAGGCTATTTGAGAATGTCCATACTTCTGGCACTTAAAGCACCGTAAAGGGTTCGGAATGTATGGACGCACTGAACAGTTGATATATCCAGCTTTAATCTCATCAGGAGGTTTAGGAGTGTTAAAAGTCAGGATAACGCTCCTGGTTTTAACAATTTTTCCATCCCTTCGCGCAGTGATTCTCTTGACGGCAATGACTCCCTGTGGTTTTAATTCGGAGCAGATTTCCTCCTCGTATACGTCGAGAAGGTCCCACTCCGAAATGACACCTCTAGATGAATTGAGTGTTCTGTGTGGTGTCACTGTTATAGGGATACCTCCGATTGATGTTACTCGGAGTAGATGTTCCGATTGCCTGTCATTTTTAGTTTCAATTAAGAGGTCTCCAGAACGGAGCCTCTTAACTGATTTGGGAGAACCTGCTAACCCGTCTAACCCTTTTTGAATAAAAAAGGGCGACATTTTGCCAATCGGTTTTTCATTGGTGGAATGCATAATGAGAAATCTTGGGACAGGCCCTGATGGTGATGTTTCGGTTCGCTGCCTCTTTGTTGCAATAATATCTTCCTCTCCGTCTATGTTTTCAGATAGGGACCGGGTTGGGGGCCCCTGAAGAAGTAAGTTTATCAGGATTCATGGAAATTTTTAAGTTGTTCAGTGCCCGGGCTCCCCACCCACCACGGAGCCCAAAGGGACGCCCACTACCCGGCATGCAATAAATGCGCTCGGGAGTGGGACGCCAGGGCTACCCAGACACTATACCCGCACCGCCGCCAGCCTGAATCCTGTCCCTCGGACCATGAGGGTAGGGGCGTGGCTTTGACACGGTTGACCCTCGCAGGCGAACCTACTAGCCGATTGATCCTAGCCGGGCCTTCCAGGACCACCCGTCTTGTCGAAGCAGGGGCCAAAGTGGTGTATTGAAGCTGGGCCCCTCAACCACCAGGATCCCCCTTTCCGAATTTCCACGGGTCGCAGCGCACGGCAAACACGCCGGATTCCATTGATGTAAGCCCGGAACCTAGGCTGTGGGCGTTGGATCCCAGTGATTCTAGTCTGGAAGTCCAGCAGCGTCACTGGGAGGTCCCCTCACCACGTACAGGTGCCCACGTCGAGGGGTGAGCTTGAAGCCTAATGCCAGATGGTTTATTGAGCCGTGGTTTACTTTCATAAAGTTTACTCCATTTGGGTATAAAGAGATATTGCCATATGGGATGATGTGGAAGACTGCTGATTTTGGCTGCGTAATTTAGTAACAGAACTTGTCGTCGAAGCTGTAGCGGTGGCTCATAGGCTTCGGTATATAGACTTAAGATTGGTGAAGTACGAAAAGCCCCCAGTGCAATTCGTAGGGCACTATGATGTGCAGGATCGAGCCATTTAAGTGCGCTCGGTCTGGCCGAGTCATATGCAGGAGACCCATAGTCTAACCTGGATCTGGTTGGTTGGTTGGTTTAATGGGATTTTATTGGCACAAGGGCAACTAAGGCCAAATTGTGCCTGTCACAGTAATTCTGCAAATGATATATATATATATATATATATATTTTTTTTTTTTTTTTTTTTTTTTTTTTTCCAGTCATATGTCAGATAAGTTCATATAAATGAATTTGTTTTAAAAAATTAAATAAATCGTGTAAATTTGCGTCATCACTGAGAATATGATTCATCTGTAATGAATTGTTTTGAGTTAAAACAGATTTAAAATTTGTTTGTCGAGCAGCATGATTGTAGGGACACTCGAGGAGAATGTGTTTCACTGTAAGTAGGGCAGAACAATGTTGACAGTGAGGAGGTTGATCCCCTGTTAACAAATGGAGGTGGGTCAGATGGGAATGGCCAATGCGTGTCCTTGCAAGAACAACCTCTTCTCGTCTGTTTAATCGCGAACTAGATTTCCAGTATTGTGGCTTTTGCTTTATTTGAAAAAGTTTGTTATGTGTCTGTTGCTGCCATACTGATGTCCATTGGTCAATACATAACTGTTTTATGATGAGTTTACAGTCCATATAAGGAATCGAGGCAAGTGAAGACATTGGGTTGATTGGATTTTTTGCTGCTTGATCTGCTTTTTCATTTCCCTGGATTCCAGCATGCCCGGGAATCCAGCAGAATCTTACGTCTGTGTTATGCTCTGTTAGATTAATTAACTCTGCTCTGATTTCTTTCAGGATAGGGTGAGAGTTCGGACATTTATGTTGTAAAGAGGTTACTGCACTTAAGGAATCGGTATAGATTATTATCTCTTCATTAGACCTGTTTTTGATGTGTTCGATAGCCATTTTTATTGCATGAAGTTCAGCGGTGTAAATACTGCAACTTGGGAAAAGTTTTTGAGAGATTGTACAAGTGGGAAGAACTACAGCAGCGCCCACATCTGTATCAGATTTGGATCCATCAGTATATATTTGCAGACAATGTTTGTTTGCTGATGCATGAGCTAAATGTAGCTGCTGTACATTTTCATTGTTCAGCGCCTGTTTTCCCCATTTTCTAAAATAGTCATCACATAAAGTTTTAAAAGTGGACCATGGAGGCTCTATTTCTCCGGTATCTTGGTGGATATTGTCGAGTGGGACACTCCAATACTGAGCAACATAGTTCAATCTGATTCCGGCAGGTTTATTTTCATTTGGTTTATTCCTGTAGAAATTTATGAAAGACGGGTTAAAGAGGAAAGGACAGATAGGATGTGAGGGCATACTCCGAAGTTTTGCAGCGTACGTAAGCAGCAGCATCTGTCTCCTTAAGGATAATGGAGGTTCATGTGCGTCGATATATAGACTATGCACTGGAGATGTTCGGAAGGCACCTAGAGCTATTCTAAGTGCATTATGTTGAACGGTATTTAGGGACTGTAATGCTGGCTTTCTAGCTGAGTCATATACAGGTGCACCATAGTCTAGTCTGGGTCGGATAATGGTTTTATATAAGTGGAGAAGGGAGTATCGGTCAGCTCCCCAGGATATTGCAGAAAGAACTCTAAGGATATTCATTTTTTTCAAACAAATAGTTCGTACATGCTGTATGTGTTTCAGGAAGTTTAATTTCTTGTCCAATATTAAACCTAGGAATTTAATATTGTCACTGACTGGAATAGCATGATTTCCAAGGCGCAATTCAGGATCAGGGTGCAGTTTTCGTTTCTTGCAGAAGTGTATAGCAAAAGTTTTCTGAGGAGATAGTCGGTAGCCATTTTGTAACATCCATGATTGCGTTTTGTTTATTGACAGTTGGAGTTTCCTTTCAATGGAGAACATATTTTGTGAGTGACTGGATATAGTGAGATCGTCAGCATAAAGATAAGTTTCTACTGAATTCGGGATTGCTGTTGTTAGAGTGTGTATTCTAACTGCGAAGAGTGTGGCACTGAGGACTGACCCTTGTGGGACTCCTTCCTCTTGTATGCAGATTTTCGAGAGTGAACTTTGAAAACGAACCTGAAAGGTTCGATATTCGAGAAAGCTCTGAATTAATGATGGTAAATGCCCTCTTAGTCCTAGGGCATGTAAGTCACGAAGGATGCCATGACGCCACGTGGTTTCAAAAGCTTTCTCTATATCTAAGCTCACCATGACCAGATGTTCATTCTTTATGAATGCATTTCGCACATTTGCCTCAGCCTTAATCATAAGATCTAGGGTAGACCTGTTTTTACGAAATCCAAACTGATCGTTGTTCATAGTAGTTTGAGTTTCAAGATACCAGGTGAGGCGACTGTGTACCATTTTTTCCAGAGTTTTACCCAGACAGCTAGTAAGTGAGATTGGTCTATAATTATGCGGGTCTGATTGGTCTTTTCCTGGTTTTGGAATGGGTAGAACAACAGAATGTCTCCAGGAAATAGGAAAGTAATTTGCAACAAATATTCGATTGAAAAGTTTTAGGATGGAGTAGCGTGTGCCCTCATTTAGATTCTTTAACATTAGGTAATATATGCCGTCTGGACCAGGTGCACTATTGGCTGAATTTTTTAAGGATTCTTCTAATTCATACATGGTTAGTGGTTTATTGTAAGAGAGGGCTGACTTCGTTCCGAAATTTATTTTATATTTTTCAGTTACTGTTTTGGCTTTTAGGAAAGTTTGATCATATGCGGTTGAGGCAGAATGGCGAGCAAAAGATTCCGCGAGGATGTTTGCAATATCCTCTGGAAGGGTGATCTCCTGTCCTTTATGGACAATGATTGGGGAAGGAATAGATGGAAACTTACCAGTGAGGCATCTTATTTTTCGCCAGATAAGTCCTGCACTTGTGTCTTTAGTGACAGATGAAGCAAAACGAATCCAAGATTCCTTTTTAGCTTTTCGCCGGGTGTAGCGGGCATGGGCTTTTAGTTTCTTGTATGTAATGAGATTAGCAGTGGTTGGATTCTTTCGAAACTGATTCCACGCCTTGTTCTTCTCTCTCTTAGCAGTGTTACATGCTGAATTCCACCAATAGTTTTTGTGTTTGGATCCTTTATTTGAAGTTCGAGGAATGGTAGTAGCAGCAGCTGTCAAGATTTGTTCTGTGATATGTTTAACGGCGTTATCAATGGAGTGATGTTGGATAATATCATCCTCTAATGTAATACTAGATGCATATTTATTCCAGTCAGCTTTTGAGAATTTCCATTTAGATTGACTGCTTACTGGTAAGTTTGTCCTTGTGCAGAGCTTACAGATTATAGGAAAATGATCACTATTTAATGGGTTCTCTGAGACTCTCCAATCGATGTCAGGAAATAATGTGGGTGAGCATATCGACAGGTCTATAGCAGAGGTTGAGCCTGTTGGAAAATGGACATAGGTGTGGGAGCCTGTGTTAAGCAGAGTGAGATTATTCTTTACAAGAAAAGCCTCTATCGTGCGTCCCCGATTGTCTGTCTGTAAGGATCCCCATAACTGGTGATGCGCATTAAAATCGCCCAACAAGCAGAACGGAGAGGGTAGTTGTAGGATAAGGTCATTTAGTTCAGTTATCGAGCAGTTCTGATTTGGTGAGATATATATTGATACAAGTGTAAGCGTTTTACCAAGAGCAAGGCGTACTGCAACAACTTCTAAAGTGGTTTGTAGGGGTATACGTCTGGAAGGGATTTTACTATCAATCAGTATAGCTACACCACCATGTGGAGAGATCCTGTCATGCCTGAATATTGTATAGTTTTTAATTGACAGTGTTACTTGCGGAGAAAGATTCGTTTCTTGTAGACAGATGCCTACTGGATGATGCTGATTTATCATGTCGTGAATATCATCTATGTTGGTACGGAGGCCTCTACAATTCCATTGAATCAACTGGTCCATTATTTAGTTTTTGAAGTAGGTGTTTCTGACTGTTTTTTAGATCCAATCTGTTTATGGCGTTCCAATTTTATTTTATCTTTTCTCGGGAAAGTGGGTCGTGCAGTATCCATGTCTTCTTCAGCATGTAGTTCTAAAAATGTTTCATCGTTATTAGTTTTGTCATCGATTTCCATATCTGCGGTTAGAATCTTTTGAGGTTTAATATTTCTCCTACTCTCATTATCTGAGTGTGATGGAGTAATAGTTGGTGGTACGGTGACTGGGGTATTATTTGCTTGGTCTTTTACATGTTCTTTAGGGGGCTCCAGCGGACTCGCTAGGACAGCTCGTGCCCAAACGGAAATGGATGTAGCTGGTGGTATGGACACTTCAGTTTGACTTCCTTCCGATTTGTGTTTTTGTGTTGCGGCTGCATATGTGAGTTTCGGTACTGAGAGTAAAACTTGTTTCCTTGCTTCTTGGTAAGTCACTTTGTTTTCTATTTTGTACTTTTGAATCTTCTTTCCAGTTTTCCAGGTTTCACAGATTTTCGAGTAAGCTGGATGGTTACCTTTACAGTTTGGACATACTGATGTTTCTGCTGGGCAGTCTGTTTGTGTGTGTTCCTTAGATCCACAGTTGGGGCACACTGAAACCCCTCTACACACTGTTTGAGCATGGCCAAATTTTTGGCACTTGAAGCACCTGAGAGGGTTGGGGATATAAGGTCGAATATGGCAGTTCAGATATCCAGCCTTAACTGTAGCTGGAAGAATTGGCGTAGAAAAGGTCAGTATAACACTGCGAGTGGGAACTAATTCACCGTCTTTCTTGATTTTAATTCGCTTTGCCTGTACAACTTTTTGATCTTGTAGCTCTTGGACTAATTCCTCTTCGGTAACATTTATTAAGTCCCATTCAGACAGCACCCCTTTGGATGAATTTAAGGTGGAATGTGGAGTAACTGTGACAGGAATATTTGCGAATTTTGAAATTCTTTGCAGGGCTTCAGAGTGCCTGCTATTCATTGTCTCTATGAGTAGATCTCCAGAGCGGAGTCTTTTCACCATTTTAGGCGGTCCAGCAGCATTCTCGAGACATTTCTGGATAAGAAATGGAGAAAGTGCACCTACTTGTTGACTTGTTTGAGAATGTATAATAAGAAACAGTGGTGTTTCCTTTTTGGATCCTTCTGTTCTTTGTCTCTTGGGATGGGAACTGTCAAAGTCAGTTTGATCTGTCCTTGAATAAGTTGAGGCATGAGGCTCAACAGATGGGTTACGGACTTCGTGATCCATGTTTGCTCCTTTTAGCCCTTGGCAGAGAGCCTTTTCTGCCAAGATTTCCGGCCCCGCCACGGGGAGGCAGGAGCAGTGCCGCTAGAGTGACCAAGCGGTGTAAGTTAGTTTGTTAGTTTTAAGGAAAGAAAAAAAGAAAGGTGGTTTTCCTTTCTGTAACTTACTTACAGTTCGTAAGAGTAAGTTAACAATAAATACCTTTAAACGTAAGAAAAACTTTCCAAATTAACAAGAACTGTCGCAGTGAGAAAACGCTTTGTAAATAGCTCAGAGAATCGCTTGATCACAATAACGCTTGGCACCCGGGGCCAACCTGGATCTAATCAGCGATCGATATAGCTGTAGCAACATGTAGCGATCTGCGCCCCATGACATGGAGGAAATTACTCTCAGAAGATTTAGTTTTCTAAGACAACTTGTACGGATATGTTTTATATGTTCCAGAAAGTTTAATTTTTTATCAAAAATTACACCAAGGAATCTAATACTAGGCTGGAAAGTAATACGATGAGAATCTAACTGTAGGTCTGGATCAGGATGTAAAGAACGTTTGCGACAGAAGTGTACGGCTGTTGTTTTTGGTTTAGAAAGTCGATATCCGTTGTTTTTGGCCCAAGAGACTATTTTGTTAATGGTACCTTGTAGTTGTCTTTCAATTAGTCGCATACTTTGAGAGTGACATGAGATGGCAAGATCGTCAGCATATAGGTATGCGTCAACTGTATTAGGTATACACTTGGTTATGGCATCAATCCTAATGGCAAAGAGTGTGCGCTCAACACTGAACCTTGGGGAACTCCCTCTTCTTGTGTGTGTGTGTGTGTGTGTGTGTGGTATGGGTGTTTAATGGCGCGCAAGCTGCTGTGGCTATATTGCGCCTATTCATAGGTATGTTGAAAAGATAAAATAAATAATTAATGTGAAGACGGTTCAATCTCATTTCATGCCAGAAACTAATCAGAGTCGCTTATACATTCCTATTTGTTTCAAATAACAGAAAAGTTCATTAATATTGGCATTTTCACCAATGATATCATGTAATATTATCCGTTCACGGAAATTAGCCAGAGAATGAAATATTGAAGTTCGATGTTGTTGATAATGTGGGCAGTCAATCAAAATATGTTTGACTGTTAGATGCTCAGAGCATTGTGAACAAAGAGGAGGATCATCGCCTGTGAGTAGGTGGAGGTGAGTCAGATGAGTGTCCTATTCTAATCCGCGCGAGTACCACTTCTTCTCGCCGAACTGTCTGAATGCATGAGTGCCAAAATTTTGGGTCCTGTTTTATCTGGAACAGTTTGTTATTTGCTTGTTTATGCCATAGCTCTGTCCATTGTGCATGAAATGCTGTCTGAATTATAATATTATAATCAGAAACTGGAATAAAGGCAGAGGTTAAGTCTACTGTTGATCGATTTTTAGCCGAAATATCAGCCAACTCGTTCCCTTTGATGCCTGAATGTGCTGGAATCCAGCAAAAGTTCACTCGTTGCTGGCGTTCTTCGATTTTCAACAGCAAATACTTGATTTGATTTAGTATATGGTGATCCTTATGAGAGAAATTCTGCATTGCTCTAATTGAGCTCAGAGAGTCAGTGTAAATTAAGTATTTTGCAGATGGGTAAAGACTCAAATTTTCTAGAGCTAATTGAATTGCATATAATTCCGCTGAAAAGCTGCTGTATTCAGGTGGAAGAGAGGCTGATATGATAGCAGAGGGGAAACACTGCTGCTGCTCCAACAGTTGAATGAGATTTGGAACCATCAGTATATATCGGTAAGAAGTCAAAACAGTTTTGAATATGGCTAGCATGGAGTTGTTGCACATTCAGAGTTGGTAGATGATTCTTTCCCCAATGGAGAAAATAATTATCACAGGCTGGTTGAGGAAATGGGGTCCATGGTGGGCAAGAATAATTCTTTCTGTGCTGCCTACTCTGTAGAGGAACATTCCAATTTTGTGCTATTTCAAGGAGCCGTAGGCCTGCTGGGCGTATTTTATTTGGTTTATTTCTATAGAGATTGTGAAATGGTGGATTAAAGAGATATGGTTGGATGGGGTGCGGAGAACAGTTTCGTATTCTGACTGCATATTTAAGTAGTAACATTTTTCTGCGGAGGTAAAGAGGGGGCTCATGGGCTTCAATATATAGACTATAGGTTGGTGATGTCCTATAAGCACCAAGAGCAATCCTCAGTGCATTGTGTTGTACAGGATCCAGCCAGCGTAATACACTCTTTCGAGCAGAATCATAAACTGGGGCACCGTAATCTAACCGAGATCTAATCAGTGCTCTATATAAGAGCAGCAAAGTTGTACGATCTGCTCCCCAAGACTGGGCAGATAGAGCTCTAAGCATGTTGAGCTTTTTCAGACAGGTAGTACGTATTACTCTAATGTGCTCAAGGAAATTTAACTTGCTGTCTAATATTAATCCCAAGAATCTAATATTGTTGGTAATCGGGATGCTGGAATTTGATATCCGGAGTTCAGGATCTGTATGTAATTTGCGTTGGTTACAAAAGTGGATAGCAACTGTTTTCTGATGGGAAAGCCGATATCCATTGAACTCAGCCCATTTTTGAATTTTATTGAGGGATATTTGCAATTGGCGTTCAATAGATCTCATGTTCTGAGAGTGGCAAGAAATGGAGAGATCGTCAGCATAAAGATAGGCTTCTACAGTATTTGGAAGTTCTTTGGAAATGGAATCAATTCTAATGGCAAATAGGGTTGCGCTCAAAACCGATCCCTGTGGTACTCCTTCTTCCTGCAAGAATGTAGAAGAAAGGGAGTTTTGGTATCGAACCTGGAAAGAGCGGATCTGGAGGAAGTTCCTAATGAATATAGGCAGGTTGCCTCGTAGACCAAGATTATGTACGTCACTGAGAATGCCATATCGCCAGGTAGTATCGAATGCCTTTTCTATATCAATAGAGACCATGACAAGGTGTTCATTTTTCACAAAGGCATTGCGAATTTCAGATTCGGCCTTGATCATCAGATCTAGAGAGGACCTATTTTTGCGAAAGCCATGTTGACAATTACTCAATAGTTGTTCAGTTTCAATGATCCAGCTGAGTCGACTGTGGATCATTTTTTCAAGAATTTTACCAAGGCAACTTGACAGAGAGATTGGCCTGTAACTATTAGGACTGGAAGGATCTTTTCCAGGTTTCAAAAAGGGCAAAACTGTAGCATGGTGCCAAGATGTTGGATAAATATTTTCCAGGAAGATCCGGTTAAAGAAAACTAGCAGCATTTGTAAGTTTTGCTCATCGAGATGCTGCAGCATGACATAATATATGCCATCTGGCCCAGCTGCACTGTTTCTCGTTGTTTTTATGGCTTGTAAAAGTTCACAATATTCAAGGGGGTGATTATACGGAAGTGATAGCGAGGTTGTAAAGTTAATGGGCCTCTGTTCAGTGGAGGTCTTAATTTTTTGGAATTTCGGAGTGTAATTTGATACGGCAGAGACTTCGGCAAAGGTTTTACCCAAGGCATTCGCTATATCTAGAGGACCAGACAGTTCTTCTCCATTGTATGAAAGAATTGGGGAAGGGATGATTGGAAACTTCCCAGAAAGCTGTCTAATTTTCTTCCATATTAATCTGGAGTCGGTATTTCTGTTGATAGTACATGCAAACCGAGTCCAAGAATCTTTCTTGGCTTGCCTGTGAATGAACCGCGCTTTTGCCCTTAGCTTCTTGTAGCTAATTAAATTAGCTGTTGTCGGAAATCGACGGAATAAGTTGAATGCTTTATTTTTTTCCTTCTTTGCTTTCGTGCACTCTTCGTTCCACCAGTAGTTGAAGTGCCGTCGGGTTGTGGGGTTTGATAATGGAATTGAGTATTTTGCTGCAACTAAAAGACTGGATGTGATATAATCGGTTACTTTATCTATAGGTTGTAGCTGAATAGTTTCTTTGTCCAGAATGATTGCTGATTGAAATTTGGCCCATTTGGCTTTAGAAAATTTCCATTTTCTGCAGGGTTGGTCTAATGGTAGTTGTGTAGTGAGCAGGTTACAGACAATTGGAAAATGGTCACTTCCAATTGGATCATCCATAGCGGACCACTGAATGACTGGAAACAGTATCGGAGAACAAATCGAGAGGTCAATTGCAGAGGTCTGTCCAGTAGGTAACTGTATATGGGTGTGTGTACCAGTATTAAGAATGGTAAGGTTTTGTTTATCTAGTAGAGTTTCAATCAGTCGGCCCTGTCTATCTAATTTAGAGGATCCCCATAAAGGGTGGTGGCCATTAAAATCCCCTAGCAAGCAGACTGGTGAGGGTAGCTGTACTAAAAGTTCTTCAATATCTTTGAAAGAGTAGGTATTGTTTGGTGGGAGATAGACTGAGACTAGCGTAAATGCAATCTCAGCAATCAGACGCACAGCAACGGCTTCAATTTTGGTTTGAAGAATGATTTGACTAGCAGGGATCTTTGAGTTAATCAAAATAGCTACACCACCACGAGCAGAGTCAGATGTATTCCGATCTCTTCGGTAGACTGAGTAGTTTTTTATAGAAACAGAGATTTTAGCAGTTAAATAGGTTTCCTGCAGACAGAAACCCACTGGAGAGTAGCGTCTAATTAAGTACTGAATGTCATCAATGTTGCATCTAAAGCCTCTACAATTCCACTGTAAAATATAAGGCATTATTTGAGTTTAGAAGAAGCTGTACCTGACGTGGCTGTCTTGTGGCGTTCTGGCTTTGGTTTATTTCTTTTTGGAAAGGTGGGGCGACCTGTGTCCATATCTTCTTCTTCTTCTTCTGCAAATATTTCAAGAATCGGATCTTCCTGTTTAGATGGGTACTCTTGATCCATTGATGTTTCCTGAATACTCTGTTTTGAAGTTGAACTGGGATTATTTGGTGTGGTAGCAATCATTGGCGAATGAGGAGATTTTGCTGGAATCGTAAGAGGCGTATTACTTGCTTGATCTGAGTGCTTCTGGATATTGGACTGTTGCTGAGAAAGAACAGCTCGGGCCCAGTCGGAGATTGATATGTTGGATGGAACAGTAACATCAGTTTGCGTGGCTATTGTTTGATATTTTTTTGCAACACTGGCATAGCTACGGTTAGATATACTTGGTGCAATTAATTTTCTTGCTTCCTGGTAAGTAACTTTGTTTTCGACTTTATATTTTACAATTTTTTTCTCCATTTTCCACTTCTCACATGTTTTAGAGTAAGCAGGATGGTTACCCTTGCAATTAAGGCAAGTCATTTCTTTTGCCGAACAGTCATTTTGACTGTGATCAGAAGATCCACAGTTGGGACAAGCTGGGTTCCCTCTGCATGCCGTCTGAGAATGGCCATACTTTTGGCATTTGTAGCATCTCAGCGGATTAGGAATATAAGGACGAATGCGACAGAGTAGATATCCTGCTTTTACTGTTGAGGGTAGATTTGGACTGTTAAAGGTGAGAATGATACTTCTGGTGGGTGTGAGTATATTGTCCCTTTTAGTCATGATTCTTTTGACAGCAATTACGTTTTGTTCATTTAGCTCTTCTTTAATTTCTTCTTCTGTCACATTCAAAAGGTCCCAACTAGATATAACACCCTTAGATGTATTTAGGGTTGCATGGGCAGTTACCTTTACTGGAATTTTTGCAAAGTTTGTCACTTTCAGGAGTTTTTCAGAATGCCTACAGTTGACAGTTTCTACTAGTAAGTCCCCCGATTGCAATCTCTTAACCATCTTGGGAGACCCTGCAATACTTTCCAAGTGTTTTTGGATAAGAAAGGGGGATAGCTTACTAAGAGGCTGTTCTGATAATGAATGCATTATTAAAAATGCAGGAAACTCGGTCGCAGAGGAAATGGTTTTTAACCTCTTTGCATGTGAAGAGTCATGTTCCTGTTCTGTGTCTAGCCGACTGCTTGTCGGTTGTAAAGAAGGAAACATATTTTGTTCCATTTTGGCTCCTTTTAGCCCCTGGCAGATGAACCTTTCTGCCAAGGTTACCGGCCCCGCCACGGGGAGGCAGGAGCAGTGCCTGGAGTGACCAAGCGAAATTAGTAGGAGTTAATCTATTAAATATGAAAAATAAAGAAAGGTTACTTTCCTTCCTTGCTCTCTACCAGTACTTTTGATAAAAGAGCTACTAAATAAAAGTATTTCTCAACGAGAGGAACGTAAAAGAGAACGCAGAATTCACCAATGAAAAAGTCGCAGTGAAAGCACAAAGAGAAATCGCTCAGTCAATCGCTTGGCACCCGGGGCCCCCTCTTCTTGTACATATGCTCGAGACAATGATGAATGGAATCGGACTTGAAATGATCTATTGCCTAGAAAGTTTTTAATGAATATCGGCAGATGACCCCGAAGTCCACATTTATGTAAGTCCTGAAGAATCCAATATCGCCAAGTTGTATCGAAGGCTTTCTCTATGTCAACGCATATCATGACTAGGTGCTCGTTTCTGAGGAAAGCGTTCCGGATATTTGTTTCTGCTTTGATAATGAGATCAAGTGTAGATCTTCTTCTCCGGAAGCCATGTTGGTTTGGACTTAGAATGTTTTCCGTTTCTAGAAACCAGGTCAATCTAGCATTAACTATTTTTTCTAATGTTTTTCCCAGACAACTGGTTAGAGAAATAGGGCGGTAGTTTCTGGGATCTGTGTGGTCTTTTCCTGGTTTCGGTTGTTGTTGTTGTTGTTGTTTTGGGGGTTTTACGGCGCAAGGACAGCAAAGGCCATAATGCGCCTAACTATGGTGATGTTAAATCTTGAATTGCGTCCGTATAGATGCTGTTCAAATTTATATTTATATTGTGTTGTATAGTTTTATATGTTTGAGGAAATCAAAAATTTTGGACACCTGTGGTGTGTCTCCTAGTAGATCAGAAATGCTGAGAGAGGTGTTCGTCGTGGGAAATGAAATAAACATAGCTTTTCTCTGAATACTGTACTTGGGACAATCAATAAGTAGATGGTGGACAGTGAGCTGAGTGTTGCAGTTTGTACACAGTGGTGGGTCAGTGGCTGCCAGCAAATAAAGATGTGTCAGGTGTGTGTGGCCTATCCTTAATCGGGCTAATACGACTTCTTCATGTCGGTTCTCACGGATACTAGATCTCCATGGTTTTAGATATTTTTTTATGCCAAGTAGCTTATTGTAGGCTTGATTCTGCCAGATATGTTGCCATAGTTCAAGGCATCGCTTATTTATAATGTATTTATAGTCAGATATAGGTGTAGTGAAGGATTCGTCTATAGGATCGGTAGCAGTTTTGGCAGCTAGGTCTGCCTGTTCGTTTCCAGGGATTCCAGCGTGACCAGGGATCCAACATAACAGAACCTGTTGTTTCTTCTGGTTTAACTTGGTCAGAGTATTCCAGATCTGTCTAAGTAAGGGGTTATCATTTTTTGTATTGTGTTGTATAGCTTGGATAGCACTAATGGAGTCGGTATAAATAACGCTGTGGAGTCTTGTTCTTGAGAGTGTGTAGTTTAATGCTATGTGGATAGCACAGAGTTCTGCAGTATAGCTGCTACATTCGGTGGGGAGTTTTTTGGACAAAGTGATGTTAGGAAATACTGCTGCTGCACCGACATGCTTTTCAGTTTTAGATCCATCTGTGTAGATCGGTGTGTACTGGCCGTGCTGGGTTCTCAGTGCGGCATGTATTTGTAGCAAGTTCTGTTGGGACATGGTGTGTTTTCCCCAGGCTGTGAATGAAAAGTCACACGGCGGTATATGATACATCCATGGTGGGACTGCATGAGAGGCAGTAGGCTGTATCTTACTCAGGTCAATTTGCCAGTCAACGTGTAGTGAGCGAAGACGTATCCCAGTTGGTGGGTTTATTGATGGGTAAGCTCTATAAAGGTTTTCCCATTTAGGATAGAAAACACCATTCCAAGTAGGGTGGTTTGGATGCCCTTTGAGTTTTGCGGCATAATTTAATAAAAGCATTTGTCTCCGTAGCTTTAAGGGTGTTTCATGCGCTTCGGTATATAGGCTCTGAACCGGTGATGTACGGTACGCCCCCAGTGCAAGACGAAGGGCGCTGTGGTGTACAGGATCAAGCCAACGTAAAGCGCTTGGTCTAGCAGAGCTATATACGACAGAACCATAATCCAGACGTGACCGTATTAGTACACGGTAGAGATTTAGCAGCGTGTAACGGTCAGCTCCCCACGTTGTGCCCGATAGAACTCTTAGAATGTTAAGCTTTTTAAGACAGTTAGTCCGGAGCGTTTTTATATGATCAAGGAAAGTGAGTTTTTGGTCGAATATCACACCCAGAAAGCGAACACTAGGGACCACTGGTATGACCTGATTTTCTAGTCTAAGTTCCGGATGTTGGTGTAGGTTACGCTTTCTACAGAAATGTATCCCAACTGTTTTTTGGTGTGAGAGACGAAAACCATTGTTTTGGGACCATTTAGCTATTTTGTTGATAGCACATTGCAACTGCCTTTCTATCATTCGCATGTTAGGCGAATGGCAGGCGATACTGAAGTCATCAGCGTACAGGGTAGTGGATATCGTTTGTGGTAGGTCGTGTGTTATTGAATTCATTATTATACCAAAGAGAGTAGCACTTAGCACTGACCCTTGTGGTACTCCTTCTTCCTGGATGAATTTTGAAGATAACTGGTTGTGAACTCTAACTTGAAATGAGCGGCAATGCAGGAAGTTTCTGATAAACTGTGGTAGGTGTCCGCGAAATCCCAGATCGTATAGGGTTCGCATAATACCATATCTCCAAGAAGTGTCAAAGGCTTTTTCGATGTCAAAGAAGACCATTGCAAGATGTTCTTTTCGGACGAAGGCATCCCGGATGTTTATTTCTGTCTTGATCAAAAGGTCAAGAGTGGATCTACCTTCCCGGAAACCGCATTGCACAGGATTTAGGAGATCATTTTCAGCTATAAACCAGGTTAGGCGGGCGTTAACCATTTTTTCCATGACCTTGCTCATACAGCTAGTGAGTGCAATAGGTCGATAATGTTGCGGATTTGTAGGGTCTTTGCCTGGTTTTGGAAAAGCCAGAATGTACGCGTGGTGCCATTTGTCGGGGAACGTGTTTTCTTTGAATATTCTGTTATAGAGGAGTAACAGAGTCTTGAGAGCCGGTTCGGTGAGTTTTGCTATCATGATGTAGTGGATTCCATCTGGCCCTGCTGTACTGAGTTTAGTAGACGATAGAGCATGATGCAACTCTGACATTGTGAAGGGGAGATTGTACACAGAAATTGATGCTGATTCAAAATTGATACGTTTTTTTTCAGCTTGTGCTTTGTGTGCCTGAAAATATTGCGAGTATGATGTTGCGGCTGATATATTCATGAAAGTTTTACCCAGGGTGTTTGCGATATCCTCAGGTTTTGTGATATCATGGCCATTGACAGTGAGCATGGGACAGTTGACACGTGGGTGTTTTGCGTACATCCGCTGTATTTTTGCCCATATTGTTTGAGTTTTTGTCGTGCTTGTGATTGTGGATGCGAAGCGTCTCCATGCTTCCCTTCTACTAGTCTGCCTGACTCGTTTTGCCCTTGCTCTTGCCTGTTTAAAGCGGATGAGGTTTTCTGTTGTGGGGAACTTCCTGAAGATGTTCCATGCTTTGTTCTTCTGTTTTTTAGCTGCATTACAGTCATCATTCCACCACACTTTTGATTTGGCCGATATTTTTGAGGATTGTTTTGGAATTGCTTTGTCTGCTGCCTGCAGTATTTGATTAGATATGTATTCTACTGCCAAGTTTATGGATGTTTGTTGGATCTGGTTTTCTTCTAGTATTGCTAGCTGCTTGTACACATCCCATTCAGCTTTTGAAAAGTTCCATTTGGGGATCCGATAAGAGAGGTGGGGAATGCTTGTGTTAATGCGACATATCACAGGATAATGATCACTGCCCAGCGGATTGCTGTGAATAGTCCATCCAAATAGAGGATATATGGTTGCTGTGCACAGAGAGACATCAATAGCTGATGTAGATCCTGTCGGAAGATGTGTATAGGTGTGAGCCCCATTATTGAGAGTTATCAGATTCTGTTGATCGAGTAATTTTTCAATGATTTGTCCACGCTTGTCCAGATTGTGGTTTCCCCACAGCGGATGGTGACTGTTGAGGTCTCCTAAGATACAGTAGGGTTTGGGAAGTTGTATTACTAATTCTTCTAAATCGGCATAGCTTATATTTTGGTTAGGTGGCAAGTATAGTGAGACTATGGTTAAATCAAAGTTGATATTGACTCGTGCAGCAACTGCCTCAAGGTTTGTTTTTAGCGGGAGTGGCTTTGAGGGTATCTGGGCATTGATAATCAGTGCTACTCCTCCATGGGCAGGATTGTTCGAATTTTGTGCAACACGATCTTGACGATGTATTATGTATTTCCGAAGGGAAACATTTATATTTGGTGTCAGATTGGTTTCCTGTAAGCAAAAGGCGATAGGGTCATATTGTGAAAGAAGATCTTGGATGTCGGACAAGTTACTGCGATAGCCTCTGCAGTTCCACTGTAAGAAAGTAAGCATTATTTGGGTTTAGTGGAACCCTCGACTTCTTTTCGAGGGACAGAAGATTTGCCTCGGTCAAGTTTAACTTTTCCCTTCTTTGGGAAATAAGGTTTCCCTGTATCCATCTCCTCATTGGAGAACAGTTCTAGAACCTGTTCGTCGTGATTCAAATTGTCTTCTGAGTCCATGTATTCTGTTTGGTTTGAGTCAGGAGTAGAAGATACTGTGGTATTCTGTTGAATGGCATCAGGTTGTACTGAGATTGGTGTATTTATGGCTTTGCTTTGTTTGTTTTTCGTTTGGGGCGTTGGTACTGGGGACAACAGTGACCTTGCCCATTCAGCTAGTGATTTACTTGGTGGTATAGATACTTCCGTTTGGGTAGAAATTGATATGTGTTTTGTGGTTATTTGTGCATAAGTGGGCTTATTAGTATTTGGAACCGGTAGGGATTTTTTGGCCTCTTGGTAGGTTACGTTATGTTCGGTTTTGTACCGCTGTATCTTTTTTTCACGCTGCCAAAGGGAACACTCTTTGGAATATGCTGGGTGTGCCTCTTTACAGTTCAGACAGATTGGTCTTGTGGCTGTGCAGTCAGTACTAATGTGTTCAGTGGATCCACACGTGGCACAGGCAGCTACTCCTCTGCAGACTGTCTGTGAGTGCCCAAATTTTTGGCATTTATAGCAGCGTAATGGGTTCGGGATGTACGGTTTAACTCGGCAGTTAAGGTAGCCTGCTTTTATCACTGTTGGTGGCTTGGGATTGTCAAAAGTAAGTATTATGTTCCGTGTAGGAACTAGTATGCCATCTTTCTTTGTCATAATTCGTCTGACATTAATGATTCCTTGGTCGTGTAATTCTTGTTTTAGTTCTTCGTCTGACACGTTCATGAGGTCCCATTCGGTGATGACACCTCTTGACGTATTCAGGGAAATGTGGGGTGAAACGGTGATAGAAGTTCCACCAAAAGTTTTCAGTTTTTGGAGTTGCTCAGCCTGTCGAGCAGTGGCAACTTCAACTAGTAGGTCACCTGATCTTAGACGACGGACTGTCTTTGGAGTTCCTATTGTGCTTTCTAGGCATTTCTGCACTAGAAATGGAGAGAGCTTTCCAACTGGTTGTTCTTCAGTTGAATGAATAATCAAGAATGTTGGAGTTCGGATTCTGCCTACGTCAGTCTTTTGACGTTTTGCTGCGACAGAACCAGACTCCTCTTGTTCTTGCCTTGTCAAGGTTTCTTCTATGCACCCAGTGTTTTTCTGGGTTTTACGGACTTCTTGCTCCATTTCGCCCTGGAAGGGAGACCTTTTCCCCTCCAAGTTACCGGCCCCGCCACGTGGAGGCAGGAGCAGTGCCACCTTTGTGACCAAGCGGTAGTGGGTTAGTAGTAATGCAAAATAAAAGAAAAGAAAAGAAAGAAGGTTACTTTTCCTCCTGTTCAAGTAAAGTGATTTCTTTACTGAAGCTTATTTAATTGATTGTTAGTGTAACGCTGTAAATAAAGAAGACGATTTTATTTATTCAAGAGAGCGCAAATTCACTGGCAAAGACACTTGATCACAAAATCGCTTGGCACCTGAGGCCTCCTGGTTTCGGGAAAGCCAGCACATAAGAATGGCACCAGCTAGCAGGGTAATACTCCTCTAGAAAAATTCTGTTATACAGTTGTAATAGAGCAGTTAATGAATCTTTGTATTTTTCTGTCCGGGATTTTAACAATTGAAATGCTGGTTCATATGTGGCAACAGCTGAAAGTGTTTCAAATGAATTACCTAAGATATTGGCAATCTCCAGAGGTTCAGAAATTTCCTTCCCTCTTACGAGTAGAATAGGAGAAATTGTTTGTGTGTATTTGCCATTAATTCGTTTGATTTTTTTCCATATTTTAGAAGTATCTGTGGATCTGTTTATGGTGGAAGCGAAACGTGCCCATGCTTCTTTTTTACTCTCTCGTCTTATATGACGAGCTTTAGCTCTGGCTCTCTTAAACTGTAGGAGGTTGGCTGTAGTTGGATATTTTCGAAACAGATTCCAGTACTTATTTCTTTCTTTTTTAGCATTGTTACATGCTTCATTCCATCACATTTTTGGATGAAGCCTGATTTTGGATGAAGATTTTGGAATAGCAGCCTCCGATGCTTTCATTATTTTTCGTGTAGTATACCTGACTGCAGAATCAATTGTGAGGGTTGTTATGACGGCAGTATCTATTCGAGCTATTTCCTGGTATTTAGTCCAGTTAGCCTTTTCAAATTTCCAGGTTGTCCTAATATCTCTCTGGGGAGGAGAACTTGAGCTAAAAGTACAGATGATAGGAAAGTGATCGCTACCACAAGGGTTGTCAGTAACAGTCCAGTCTATGATAGGAAATATTGTTGGGGAGCATATTGAAAGATCAATAGCTGAACTTGAACCAGATGGAGAGTGTATGTATGTGTGATCACCACTGTTTAGAATAGTTAGATTATGTTTATCTAAAAATTTTTCTATTATCTGTCCTCTAGAGTCAAGATGTTGGAAACCCCATAGGGGGTGATGGCCATTCCAGTCACCCATAATACAAAAGGGAACAGGTATTTGCTTAACTATATCATCTATATCATCTAAATCATCAAGGCTGTATGAATGGTTTGGCGATAGATACAACGAAACTAATGTTACTGTTATACCAATGGTGACACGAACTGCAACTGCCTCTAAAGATGTTTGCATGGGGATAGGTCTACAGGGAACTACAGAGTTCACTATGACTGCTACTCCTCCATGAGCTGAGTTAGAGGAACTTCTATCTTTTCTATATATAGTATAATGCTTAATTGTCATAGACACTGTATTTGTGAGATTGGTTTCTTGAATGCACACTGCAACAGGCTTATATTTACTTAATAGATCGTAAAAGTCATCTACGTTACCACGGAGCCCACGGCAATTCCACTGAATAACTGTACTCATTGTTTGGTTTTAACTGGTGTCTGCTAACATCCGTGAAGTAGTCTGCTTACGCCTGTCTATTTTTCCCTTTTCCTTCTTTGAGAATACTGGTCTGCCTGTGTCGATGTCATCTTCTGGATGAATTTCAAGAATTGTATCGTCATCGCCTGCTTTTTCATCGATGTCCATGGTATCAGATCTGAGTTTGTATTTATCACTTCTTTCAGAGCTCTTGATTTGTTCTTTCTGTTGCTGTTTGGGATTCTTATCTGGAGGAACTGTTACTGGTGTATTTACTTCTTTTGTTACATATCTGGAGGGAGAGTGTTCCTTTGATGAAGAAAGTACTGATTTAGCCCAACCAGATATAGAGATATTTGGAGGGACTGAGCAGTCAGTTTGAATTGATATTGAGCGTAGTCGTTGAGTAATTGATGCATACGTAGATGACTTGACAGGAGTTGTAAATTGTTTTTTTGCCTCTTGATATGACACCTTATGCTCTATTTTATATTTCTGAATATTCTTCTCTCGTTTCCATTGATCGCAGTCCTTAGAGAAGGCAGAATGATTTCCATGGCAATTAGGACAGTTTTGAGTTTCCTTGTTACAATCGGTATGTGTGTGTTCTTTAGAACCGCAAGCAGCACAAGTGACTACACCTCTGCATACCGTTTGCGAATGACCAAATTTTTGGCACTTGAAGCACCGTACCGGATTGGGAATGTATGGTCTAACATGACATCTGAGGTATCCAGCCTTTATAGTTGTGGGGAGAATTGGTGTTTTAAAAGTCAGTATAACTGTCCGAGTAGGGACAAGCTCTCCATCACTTTTGATCAAAATTCTTTTGGCGTGGATTACATTTTGGTTGTTTAATTCCTGGACAAGTTCATCTTCCGATACATTTAGGAGATCCCATTCTGATATTACCCCTTTAGAGGAGTTCAAGGTGGCATGTGGGGTAACCTTTGTGGGAATTCCACCAAAGGTAGAAATTTTCAGGAGTCTCTCTGCATGTCTATGTTCGTTCATCTCCACTAATAAATCTCCAGATCTTAATCGACGAACCATTTTTGGAGGGACAGCCACATTTTCGAGACATTTCTGAATCAAAAATGGAGATAACTTACTCAGTGGTTGGTCTGTGGAGGAATGCAATATTAAAAAGAGAGGAGCAGAATAATCTGTCCCTTCTTTTTTTTGTCTCTTGGCATGGGATGGGTTTAAGTCATGATCTAGGTCATGCCTATCTAGATCTGGATCAGTGGATCCGCAGCTGGACTGTTTTGTGTTTTCCATTACTGCTCCTTTTAGCCCTGGGAGAGTGGATTTCTTCTCCCAGACTTCCAGCCCCGCCACGTGGAGGCAGGAGCGGTGCCACCAGTGACCAAGCGATAAAGAGATTAGTTGTTAGTGTGTTAATAAGTTATTCCTATATACAAAAAGAAAGGTGTCTTGCCTTTCTGTCAAGTGAGCTAACTTCTTTACTTCAGAAGTGCAAAATTAAATAACTTCAGAAAAATAACACTATTCTATAATCAACCGCTCTTTTAAGTAAATCGCTTTCAAAATCGCTTAGAAATCGCTATAGTCACTCGCTTGGCACTCGGGGCCCGGTGGAATGGAAAATGAGGTATAACGGTGTCACTGATTGTGCTCTATCCTCAGTTTTGGGTCTTTTTTATACTTATGTTATCGGTATCGTCCGATCGGTTTGGAAGGGACCTTTTGGGGTTCTCCGAAGAAGAAAAAAAAAAAAAAAGATTTAGATTACTCATAGGAGTTAAAAAAAATTTGAGATGCCCTAAGTATTTTACCCACCACGGAGCCCTACGAGGAGACGTCCACTCGGGAACTAGCAGGTACTGTGTACACCAGGGGGACGCCATGTTCGCTTAGGAGCATCATACCTATATTTCCAATAAGTCTTCTCCCCGTCCCAGAACCAAAGAGAGGGAGACTTATTGGAATGCAGTTGACCCTAACATAAAACCCTCCTCCCATTAAAGGCAGTCGGCCTGTCCGGGACCTCCTGTCTGGTCGAAAAATGGACCAAAGTGGTGTATTAGGGCTGAGCCCCTTGCAAATTAGGGCCCTCTTTCCGAGTTTCTACTGTCGCGACGCACACCTGCACACTCCGAATTCCATTGATGTAACCAAGGTGTGGGTGATGGATCCCTGCGATGCTAATCTGGAAGGCCAGCAGCAGTATGTGGGAGATCACCTCACCGCGTACATTTGCCGACGTTGGGGTGTATAACAAGTCAAAATAATAATAATTGATTAAAATTTTCTCTTCGTAAAGTTAAAAATAAAATACATATATATTTCATCATATTTTAGTTCGCAATAACTGTACAATGTACATTGTACAGTTATTGTGAACATGAATATTCGCAACCCCAGAGGCCTATTTGAAGATTTGTATCACTTTTTGTAAAACGCATACAGGGGCATTAAATTCTTGGAGCTCTTAAATTGATCTAAGAGGTCAGTAAGTACCATGAAATATTCAGAATTTAGTACCTGAATCTGTTCTTTTATGGAAAGCTCTCTCGAAGAAAACGTAGTCAGCAGAGAACTTGTTTTATCTGCCTGGAAAAGAAGTGACAGAGAGTTAATTTCCTATACAGAATGCCGAAATGTAGTGATAATAAAACCATAAAGTGTATATTTTTCGATTTAAAAATTATTAAACAGTGATCTTACCAGTAACACTATCATTATTTATTTATTCCATTTTCCCTGCCCTTTCATAATTAATAAGTATTACACTCTTCCTAATTGATTGATTGATTTGGTTTTCAATGGCGCACTGGCAGCTAAGGCCATAATGCGCCAAGTCAAATTTAAAAGGCTATTAAACAATTTGGTAGCCTAGGCTACCACATCGAGCAATTAACTATTATGTAACAAAGGTATAAAGTAAAGTAAAGTAAAAATATATGATGTATAAAACTTAGATATTTGTATACAAATTAATAGATTGTAAAAAGTTAAAAACGTTGGACATATTGTCACCTGTCACCTGTTATCTGACTGAGAGTAAATGGTTCAGTCAAATTATTAAAAGCGGTAAAACACAAGCGTCGTGCTTCTATAAAAACAGGACATTCAATGAAAAGATGTGTGTGTGTGTGTGTGTGGTCAAAAGTTGTTGTTGTTGTTGTTGTTTGAGAGCTATTGGCGCAAAAGCAGCTTAGGCTATAATGCGCCTAATCTAGATTAGAGTTTCATGTTTCGACATTTTTTATTATGTTGTTCAGATGCAAGCCAAGATTTTATTTTATAATTACGTAGCTTTTTCGTAAATGTTACACTATTTATTTTTATATGTTTTGCTAGTATCCGATTAGCTTAAGGAAAAAGAAAATGTTGGTAATATTTGGCCGGTTATCTAAAATTGTTTTGAGCGTTAGGTTTTGAGTTTGAGTTTGATTTGGGTTTTATTGGCGCATTAGCAACTTAGGCTATAATGCGCCAAGACCAGGTCATGTATAAAAGAGTAAACGTTCAGTGACCTAATTAATTAGGTCACTATGTCAAAAAATTTAACAAATGTATAAAAGGTAAATCAACAAAAAATCACAATAAAATGTAAATTTTATATATAAGCGAAAACTTTTATTGATCTTAAAAAGCTAAAAACAGCAGACACGTGGTCATTGTCGGATAAAATCTGGCTGAGTGTATAAGGCTCAGCCAGATGACTAAAAGCGGTAAAATAAAAATCACGTTCAGGGGTAAAACGTGGACACACGGTTAAAATGTGATAAATAGTTAAAATGGTGCCACAGTTCTCGCACATAGGACAGTCATCTGCCCTCAGCAGAAAAGCATGTGTAAGATGACTGTGTCCTATGCGGAGGCGAGCTAAAACAACTTCCTCTCTGCGGTTCCTGCGCAGACTAGACTGCCAATGTCTGATTACAGGCTTTATCTGATAGAGCTTGTTTGTGACTTGCTCATGCCAAGATTGTTGCCATTGGGAATTAATCTTTTGGTGTATTATTTGCCTGTAGTCTGTATAGGGGACTAACAGGCAATAAGTGTTTTGGGGTTCTGGTGATCTGGCCGCAGCATCAGCCAGTTCATTTCCCCCGATCCCAATGTGGCTTGGGATCCAGCAGAAACGGATATCGAATGAACTCTCAAGCAAAGAATGTAAAGTCTGCTGAACCCGGGTCAATATTGGATGAGGATTATATCTCATCCCCGATAAAGCCTGCAGTGTACTTGAAGAGTCAGTGTACACCATACATCTTTGATGCTTCCGGGTTTTAATGTGGTCCAAGGCTAGCTCTATAGCATACAACTCAGCTGTATATATGCTGCATTCGAGGGGAATCTTCCCAGATATAGTACAATCTGGAAAGACAGCAGCAGATCCTACAGACAACTCTGACTTCGAGCCATCAGTGAACACAGGCAAGAAATCAGAGTAATCGGATCGATGGGCAGCATAGAGTTGTTGGTAGACAGAAGACGGAGTTATGGCTTTACCCCAACTTTTTATGGAGAAGTCACATGATGGTAAGCGAGCATGCCAGGGTGGAAGTAGATGCCTTGGTGACTTTGCAATATTGTCTACCGTAATGTTGAGCTCTCTGAGCAGATCTTGGACACGGATGCCAAAGGATCGGTTAGCAGTCTGACGGGTTTTATAAAGCCTTTCCCATCGTGGCTCAAAAACGCAAGCCCACGTTGGGTTGTCTGGCAGGGATTTTAGTTTGAAGGTATATTTTAGCGACAATTGCTTTCGTCGGAGCAATAGTGGTGGTTCACCTGCTTCGACGTATAAACTCTGGACGGGAGATGTTCTGAATGCTCCAGTTGCAGTACGGATGGCTTGGTGGTGCAGTGGGTCTAGACACCGTAGCAGGCTATTTCTAGCCGATGCGTACACTTGGGACCCATAGTCTAATTTTGAACGAACAAGTGTACGATAAAGACGCAGTAAAGTGCATCGGTCTGCCCCCCCCCCCATTTATTTGAGGAGATGGCACGAAGGAGAGTCAATCCCCTCGTGCACCTTGTTCGCAGTTGACGGATATGTGGTAAAAATGTCAACTTCTTATCGAATGGGAGACCTAAGAATTTTGTCTCAGGTACTACTGGAATGATGTGTTGTCCAAGTTTGAGTTCTGGTTCAGGGTGAAGGTTGGGTTTGCGACAAAAATGTACGCAGACGGTCTTCTGTGGTGATAGCCTGAAACCATTAGCCATTGCCCAAGTTTTTACATGGTCAATGGCATGCTGCAATTGTCGTTCAATAACCCTCATGTTGTTGTTGTTTGTTGGATTTATTGGTGCAAGGGCTACTAAGGCCATAATGCACCTATTTCAGTCTTATTTGGTACATGATTGTTATATTAAATAAAAGGATTCAGATCAGGTGATATTTGTTTATCAATTTGAGGAAGGTAAAAACATCATTAATATCTCGTCGGTCTCCAAGAATCTGTTGTAAGGTAAGTTTATTAGAGGAAGATAGATGTGAAGAGAAAGCTGTTTTTCGTTCTCTCAGATATAATGGGCATTCAATGATCAAGTGGTTTACTGTGAGTTGAGTTTGACAGTTGCTGCATAGTGGAGGGTCTTCCTGAGTGAGTAAATAACTATGAGTTAGGTGAGTATGTCCTATTCGAATTCTAGCAAGTACTACTTCTTCCTTTCTATTGCCCCTTAGGCTTGATAGCCACTTCTTGTGATCCTTTTTGATCTGAAAAAGCTTATTGTTTTTTTCTCCCTGCCAAATGGATAGCCATTTTTTTCTAACATTGGTATGTATGATGCATTTTAAATCTGTGTAAGGTATCTGCATGTCTGATTTTATGTTACTGGCGTTCTTGGCTGCAAGATCCGCTTGTTCGTTTCCTCTGATTCCAGAGTGCCCAGGTATCCAACAGAAAATTAATTTTTGCCTGTTTGCAAGAAGCTGCTTGATTGATTGATTGATTTGGGTTTTATTGGCGCACTAGCAACTAAGGCTATAATGCGCCAAGACCAGGTAATATCTAAAAAATTTAACATCTCGGTGACCTAATTAATTAGGCCACCATGTCCAGATCTAAAAACATAAATAAACAACAATAACATATAAATTTTAAATACGATTAAAAACCTTTATTGCTTTTAAAAATCTAAAAACAGCAGACACATTGTCATTGTCGGATAAAATCTGACTGAGTGTATAAGGCTCAGTCAGATGATTAAAAGCGGTAAAACGGGTACTGCTAAAATCTGGACAGTCAATTAAAAGGTGTCTGATCGTTAAGATTGTGCCACAGGACACACACATAGGAGGGTCATCAGCCCTCAGCAGAAAAGAATGCGTTAAATGACTGTGTCCTATGCGGGTCCGGGCAAGAACAACTTCCTCAGTACGATTCCTGCGCAGACTAGACTGCCACGGTTCAATTACGGGCTTTATACGATATAATTTATTCGCAGTCTGCCTATTCCACGAATCCTGCCATTGGGAGTGAATCTTCTCGTGTATTATTTGCCTGTAGTCTGTATAGGGGACTAACAGGCAGTGGTTTTTATTGGGAATTGCTGATTTGGCTGCGGCGTCAGCCAAATCATTTCCCCTAATCCCAATGTGGCTAGGAATCCAGCAGAAGCGGATATCATATTCACGTTCATGGAGAACGTGAATCTTCTGCTGAATGCTAGACAGAACTGGATGAGAATTATATCTCACAGATATTAAAGCCTGTAACACGCTGAGAGAGTCTGAATATAAAATGAACCGTTGGTATTGGCATTTAATAATGTGATCCAAGGCTAACTTTATAGCGTGCAGCTCTGCAGTAAATATGCTGCATTCAGAGGGAATCTGCTCCGATGTAGTGCTGTCTCTAAAGACAGCAGCGGATCCCACATATGATTCCGCCTTCGAGCCGTCTGTGTAGACTGGCACGAAGTCAGAATGTTCAGCTCGGTGTGCTGAAAAAAGCTGCAGGTAGACAGATGACGGAGTGTCCGACTTTCCCCAATTTCTAAGGGACAAGTCACATGCCGGGACATGAGCATGCCAGGGTGGAAGGGGTTGCTTTGGTGTTTGCGCAACCTTGTCTACCTTGATATTAAGTTCTTTAAGTAGCTCTTGGACACGAATACCAAAAGGGCGATTGGCAGTCTTACGGGTGTTGTATAAATTTTCCCATCGTGGCTCAAAAACGGATAGCCACGTAGGGTGGTCTGGCAGGGATTTCAGTTTTAGAGCGTAGTTTAGAGACAACTGCTTGCGTCGAAGCAATAACGGCGGTTCGTTTGCTTCGACGTATAAGCTCTGGACTGGAGATGTTCGATATGCTCCAATAGCGGTACGGAGAGCCAGATGATGGACAGGATCCAGCCACCGAAGTACACTGTCTCTGGCCGAATTGTATACCAGGGACCCGTAATCTAGTCTGGATCGTACAAGTGCACGGTAGATGCGTAGTAAGGTGCATCGATCCGCACCCCAAGATGTAGAGGAAAGAGAGCGCAGAATATTCAGCCCTCTTGTGCACTTTGTGCGGAGTTGACGGATGTGATCCAGAAAGGTCAACTTTTTGTCAAATACGAGTCCCAAGAATTTTGTATCCGCTGCTATTGGAATAGCATTTCGTCCGAGCCTTAATTCGGGTTCAGGATGAAGATTACGCTTACGACAAAAGTGTACGCAAACGGTCTTCTCCGGCGAGAACCTGAAACCATTTGTAAGTGCCCAGGAGTTGAGTCGATCAATGGCTTTCTGCAGTTGTCTTTCAATCACCCTCATGTTGCATGACTGGCAAAATATGCTAAAGTCATCAACATAGAGGGCACTGTTTACAGTTCGAGGAAGTTGTTCTGTGATGGAATTTACTTTGATGGCAAAAAGCGTGACACTTAATACTGATCCTTGTGGTACTCCCTCCTCTTGGCTAAAGGAACGAGAGAGTGAGGATCCCACACGAACCTGGAAAGATCGATTGGCTAAAAAGTTTTTAATAAAAATGGGGAGTTGCCCCCTAAGACCGAGGCTATGCAGATCTTTTAAAATGCCAAATCTCCAAGTTGTGTCATACGCTTTCTCCATGTCAAAGAACACCGACACCAAGTGTTCACGTTTTAGGAAAGCATCCCGGATGAATGTTTCCAGTCTAATAAGATGGTCCAAAGTGGACCGGTTCCTTCGGAAGCCGCACTGGATATTGGAGAGAAGGTCATTTGATTCTAAATACCATATTAAACGAGAATTGACCATTCTCTCCAGAATTTTGCACAGACAGCTAGTCAGAGCAATAGGACGATAATTGGTGGTGATTTTTGGATCCTTTCCTGGCTTAGGAAAGGCAAGAACGATTGCCTTGCGCCAGGAATCCGGAAACTGCCCTTCAATAAAGATTCTGTTATACAGAGAGAGCAGATAATCCATAGATTTTGGTGAAAGATGTTTAACCAATTCATAATGGATGCCATCTGGTCCAACAGCACTTGCTTTGGAAAGGGCGAGGGCTCTTTTCAGTTCCTGAATAGTGAACGGCCCATTGTAGGGATAGATGTTCTTGGACTTAAAATTAAGTGCCTCCTTTTCCAGTTTATGTTTCAGGACCAGAAACTCTGGGGAATACGAGGATGTTGCAGAGATGTTAGAGAATGTTTCCCCAAGAGCATTGGCTATTGCAGTTGGATCTGCAATAGCGCATCCATTATAATCTAGGATTGAAGAAGGGTGGGATGTATATTTTCCCTTCATTTTCCGGTTTTTTTATCCCAGACTACCTTAGAATTGGTAGCCTGGTTAACAGATGATGTAAAACGAATCCATGATTCCTTTTGACTCTGACGGCGAATGTAGCGTGCTTTGGCTCGTGCACGCTTGAAAGCTATTAGATTAGCAGTGGTAGGATATCGACGGAATATCCCCCACGCTTTGTTTTGAGCCTTTTTTGCTGCTGTGCATTGTGAATTCCACCAAGGTTTGGGAAATGGTGGAAACCGGGCAGATGTTTTTGGAACAGCATTCGCAGCTGCTTGGACAATCATTTCTGTGATGTACGTTACTGCATCATTGATAGGCTCCTGACTGACTGTACTGAGTTCAAAATTTGCCTGATGTTGGAAGGCATTCCAGTCAGCCTGATCAAACTTCCACCGTGGTAACCTAAAAGGAAGACATGGTCTCCCACTGTGTAACAAGGTTATCACAGGGAAGTGATCACTTCCATATGGATTCTCCTCCACTTCCCAAGTGAGTGAAGGGAGCAAAGAAGGGGAGCAGATAGAGAGATCAATGGCAGAAAAGGTACGGGTAGGCATATGGAAGAAGGTGTTTGTTCCAGTATTGAGAAGGGAAAGGGCATTGTCATTGAGCATACGCTCTATGACCCGTCCCCTTTCATTGATGTTAGCACTACCCCACAGGGTGTTATGTCCATTCATGTCCCCGAGAAGTAAGAAAGGGGGAGGCAACTGCTTTAGAAGATCATCAAGGGCTTCCTGGGAGATGTCAGTCCCAGGTGGCAAATAAATAGAGCAGACCGTTAATAAAAATCCCACTGTAAGGCGAATTGCAACAGCCTCTATGCTGGTTGTAATTAGCAAGGGCTGAACTGGGGTCTGATTACTCACAAGGATAGCCACTCCTCCATGAGCAGGACCATCCGCAATTCTATCCTTACGAAAGATTGTGATGTTATGCATGGTGGGATCATCATTCGCCTTTAGATATGTCTCCTGCAAGCAAAAGCAAACTGGCTCGTGCTTTTGCAGGAGGGCCTTGATGTCATCAATATTTCGCCGGAATCCACGACAATTCCATTGTAGGAATTTAGCCATTATTTTGGCTTGGTGGGTCCATCAGGCGGCTTCCGAGGTGCTGAGGGCTTACTTTTATCAGCCTTGGCTTTATCTTTTTTGGGGAAGAAAGGACGATGTCCCGTGTCCATTTCTTCCTCCGCAAAGAGTTCCAAGACTGATTCATCCTGTACCTCCTTGTTCTCTACATCCATTCTTTCTGGTGTCACGGATGACTCTTCTAAAGTTTTTGGCTTTTCTTTACCACTTGGTTTAGGTAGTGGTGGAGCACTAGGAGGTACGGATATAGGAGTGGCAGCTGATTGTGTTTTTGTGGTGGGCTTTTGTGAACTCAATAAATAGCGTGCAATCGGGGTGAATGACTCTTTTGGTGGTATAGTCATCTCAGTTTGTGTACCGATAGTGCACTTTGCAGAAACCTTCTGGGCATATGAAGGTTTCCCGCTATTTATTGGTTGTATGCGTTTTCTAGCCTCTGGGTAGGAGATGTTTAGCTCCGTTTTTAATTTCTGTATCTCCTTTTCGTCCTTCCACCGCTGACATGCTCGAGAGTATGCAGGGTGCTCTCCTTGGCAGTTAATACAATTAGGCTTAGGAGCTAGACATTCCTTGCTCTCGTGGCCTTTAACACCACATCGAGCACAGGCAGGACTACCACGACAGGATGTTTGTGAGTGGCCGTACTTTTGACATTTAAAACACCTCAGTGGGTTGGGAACGTAAATCCTCACTGGGCAGTTTAAGTACCCTGCCTTGATGGAACTTGGAGGCCGTGGGGTGTTGAATGTTAGGATGAGAACTCGGGTAGGGACAAGATTCCCATCCTTACGCATAGATATTCGCTTCACAGCTGTCACTCCTTGCTCTTTCAATTCAGAGCAGATCTCTTCTTCAGAAACGTGAAGAAGATCCCACTCTGATATGACACCTCGTGACGAGTTCAGAGTTTTATGAGGGGTTACGATAATGGGTATTCCCCCTAAAGATGTGGCATTCAAAATTTTTTCAGCATGCTTTGTATTTGATGCTTCGACTAAAATATCTCCAGAACGCAGCCGTTTTACCGATTTAGGTGAACCTGCCATCCCTTCTAATCCTTTCTGGATAAAGAAAGGTGACATTTTCCCAAGTGACTGCTCTCCGGTGGAATGGAGAATGAGGAAAAGAGGTGTCACAGATGTTGTTTTCTCCTCAATTCTGGCTCTTTTAGCTGAATTGCTTTCACTCTCATCTGACGATCGATTAGGTAGGGGCCTTGTTGGGGCCCCAGAAGAAGAATTTAAATTACTCATATGAGTAAAAAGAAAATGTCTGATGCCTAAGTACCTCACCCACCACGGAGCCCTACGAGGGGACGCCCACTCGTGAACTAGCAGGTACTGCGTACACGAATGGGACGCCGAGTTCGCTTAGAGCACCATACCCACGTTACCAATAAGTCTTTATCCCGTCCCAGGACCAAAGGGAGGGAGACTTATTGGAACCCAGTTGACCCTAGCAGTATAGAACCACCCGCCGATTGATCCCAGTCGAGCCGGTCCGGGACCACCCGTCTCGTCGAAGCAGGGGCCAAAGTGGTGTATTAAGGCTGGGCCCCTCAACCACCAGGATCCCCCTTTCCGCTTCCACGGGTCGCGGCGCACGGCTGCACACGCCGGATTCCAAAGATGTAACCCTGGAACCAAGGTATGGGCGTTGGATCCCAGTGATGCTAATCTGGAAAACCAGCAGCATCACTGGGAGGTCCCCTCACCACGTACAGGTGCCCACGTTGAGGGGTGCAAGAAGCTGCATTAACTTGGTTTGAATTTGTTGTAGAAACGGATGACTGGATGGAAATTTACACTGAAGAGCAGATACAGCACTTAAGGAATCGGTGTAGATAATAGTTTGCGGATATAATGACTGTTTTACATTGTCTAGCGCCATCAGGATAGCATACAGTTCTGCGGTGTAAATACTGTACTCCAAAGGAAGCTGCTGGGATATTGTAATGTTTGGTAGAACTGCAGCTGCTCCAACTTTACTATCTGTCTTGGAACCATCAGTGTAAATTTGGGTAAAACTAGAGAACTGAAAAGAGTGAGTTGCATGGATCTGCTGAAGACTGAAATTTGGAAGTGCATTCTTTCCCCATTGTTGGAAGTGTTGGTCAACATTGGCCAAGGGTATTTGCCATGGTGGCATAGCCGTGCTATTATCTAAAGTTATGTCATTCATATTTAGTTCCCAGCACGTAGTTATGCTTTCTAATCTAATTCCACATGGTTTATTCTGCAAAGGTTTATTTTGGTACAAATTATGCCATTTTGGGGTGAATAAATACTGCTTTATTGGATGATGTGGGAAACTTTTGATTTTTGCTGCATAACTTAATAACAGAGCTTGCCGACGAAGAAATAGGGGTGGTTCATGTGCTTCCGTATAGAGACTCTGAACTGGCGATGTACGAAAAGCTCCCAGTGCAATTCGGAGGGCATTGTGATGTACTGGGTCGAGCCATTTTAATACACTTTCTCTAGCTGAGGCATATGCAGGTGACCCATAGTCTAGTTTGGATCTTATGAGCGACCGGTATAAGTGCAGCAGCATGTACCGATCTGCACCCCATGACATAGCGGAAATTGCCCTGAGGAGATTCAGCTTCTTTAGACAGGTTGTACGAATGTGTTTAATATGCTCTAAGAAACTAAGTTTTCTATCCAGAATTAGTCCAAGAAAGCTAATACTCTGTTGAAAAGTTTGTTTTAGTTTAGTTTAGTTTAGTTTTATTGGCGCATCAGCGACTAAGGCTATAATGCGCCAAAACCTTGTCATGAAAGTGATAAAAAGCTTTCAGTGACCTAACGAATTAGGTCACTAAGTCAGGGTATAAAAGCCACGTATATATTTTAAAAGACGAATAGCAGTAAACAAGGTAAAAATAAAAAGATTTTTTAAATATGGTTAAAAAGGTTTACTGATTTCAAGAAACTAAAAATAGCAGACACGTGGTCATTGTCGGATAAAATCTGACTGAGTGTATAAGGCTCAGTCAGATGGTTAAAAGCGATAAAACGAGCATTACTAAAACTGGGACAGTCACATAAAATATGTTTAACGGATAAAATGGTGTCGCATTGCTCGCACATAGGAGGATCATCCGCCCTCAGCAGAAACGAATGTGTCAGATGACTGTGTCCTATGCGGAGTCGGGCAAGAGCAACTTCCTCGCTCCGATTCCTGCGCAGACTGGACTGCCATGTTTGTATTAGAGGCTTTATTTGGTATAATTTATTTGTTCTCTCTCTATGCCATAGTTCTTGCCATTGGGAATATATATTTTCTCGTATTATTTGCCTGTAGTCTGTATAGGGGACTGACAGGCAACGATTGTTAGTGGGAGCTGCTGATTTGGCTGCAGTGTCAGCCAAATCATTTCCCTTTATCCCAATATGGCTAGGAATCCAGCAGAAGCGAATATCAAATTTATATTTATGAAGAGAATATATCTTCTGCTGAACCCGAGAGAGAACTGGATGACAGCTGCGTCTCAAAGATAATAAAGCCTGTAATACACTGAAAGAATCAGAGTATATTTTTGACCTTTGGCATTGAGAAATTCGAATGTGATCCAAGGCTAACTCTATAGCATGCAGCTCTGCAGTGTATATGCTGGATTCGGGAAGAATCTGCTGAGATATTATAGTGTCCGGGAACACAACAGCAGATCCAACGAACGATTCAGACTTCGAGCCGTCTGTGTAGACGGGCAGGAAGTCGGAGTTCTCAGCTCGATGTGCAGAAAAGAGCTGCTGGTAGACAGATGATGAGGTCTCAGACTTTACCCATTTCTTAAGGGAAAGGTCGCACGATGGAGTATGAGCATGCCAGGGTGGAAGAGTTTCTTTTGGTGTTTGTGCAACCTTGTCTACCATGATGTTAAACTCTCTGAGTAGCTCTTGGACACGAATGCCAAAAGGTCGGTTGGCAGTCTGACGGGTATTATATAAGTTTTCCCAACGTGGATCAAAAACGGATGTCCACGTAGGATGGTCTGGCAGGGATTTCAGCTTTAGAGCATAGTTTAAAGACAACTGCTTACGTCGAAGCGATAACGGTGGTTCGTTTGCTTCGACGTATAAACTCTGGACAGGAGATGTGCGATATGCTCCAGTAGCGACACGAAGAGCCTGGTGATGGACAGGATCCAGCCATCGAAGGGCACTGTCTCTGGCTGAAGAATATACCTGGGACCCATAATCAAGTTTGGATCGCACAAGTGCACGGTAAAGCCGAAGAAGCGTACAACGGTCTGCTCCCCAAGATGTAGAGGAGAGCGAGCGGAGAATATTAAGCCCGCGTGTGCACTTTGTGCGAAGTTGACGGATGTGGTGCAGAAAGGTCAGCTTTTGATCAAATACGAGTCCCAAGAATTTTGTGTCCGCTGCTACTGGAATAGCATTTTGTCCGAGCCTTAATTCAGGTTCAGGATGAAGATTACGCTTGCGACAAAAGTGTACGCAAACGGTCTTCTCCGGCGAGAACCTGAAGCCATTTGCAAGTGCCCAGGAGTTGAGGCGATCAATGGATTTTTGCAGTTGTCTTTTAATAACCCTCATGTTGCATGACTGACAAAATATGCTAAAGTCATCAACATAGAGGGCACTGTTTACGGTAGGAGGAAGTTGTCCTGTGATGGAATTTATGTTGATGGCGAAAAGCGTGACACTTAAAACTGATCCCTGTGGTACTCCCTCCTCTTGACTAAAGGAACGAGAGAGTGAGGATCCCACACGAACTTGGAAAGATCGGTTGGCCAAAAAGTTTTTAATAAAAATGGGGAGTCGTCCCCTGAGACCCAGGCTATGCAGATCTTTTAAGATGCCAAATCTCCAAGCTGTGTCATACGCTTTCTCCATGTCAAAAAACACTGACACCAAGTGTTCGCGTTTTAGGAAAGCATCCCGGATGGATGTTTCCAGTCTAATAAGATGGTCCAGAGTGGACCGGTTCCTTCGGAAGCCGCACTGGATATTGGAGAGAAGGTCATTTGATTCTAAATACCATATTAAACGAGAATTGACCATTCTCTCCAGGACTTTGCACAGACAGCTAGTCAGAGCAATAGGACGATAATTGGTGGTGATTTTTGGATCCTTTCCTGGCTTAGGAAAGGCAAGAACGATTGCCTTGCACCAGGAATCCGGAAACTGCCCTTCAATAAAGATTCTGTTATATAGAAGGAGCAGATAATCCATAGATTTTGATGAAAGATGTTTAATCATTTCATAATGGATGCCATCTGGTCCAACAGCACTTGCTTTGGAAAGAGTGAGAGCTCTTTTCAGTTCCTCTCTAGTGAATTCCCCGTTGTAGGGATAGAGGCCCTTGGACTTGAAGTCAAGTGTCTGTTTTTGGATTTTATATTTCAGGACCAGGAACTCTGGGGAATAGGAAGATGTTGCGGAGATGTTAGAGAATGTTTCCCCAAGAGCATTGGCTATTGCAGTTGGATCTGCAATAGTGCATCCATTATAATCTAGGATTGAAGAAGGGTGGGATGTATATTTTCCCTTCATTTTCCGGATTTTATCCCAGACTACCTTGGAGTTGGTAGACTGGTTAATAGATGATGTAAAACGGATCCACGATTCCTTTTGACTCTGACGGCGGGTATAGCGTGCTTTAGCTCGTGCGCGTTTAAAGGCCATAAGGTTTGTCGTGGTAGGATATCGGCGGAATATCCCCCACGCTTTGTTTTGGGCCCTTTTTGCTGTTGTGCATTGGGAATTCCACCAAGGTTTGGGAAATGGTGGAAACCGGGCAGATGTTTTTGGAACTGCATTCGCAGCTGCTTGGACGATAGCTTCTGTGATGTACGTTACTGCTTCATTGATAGGCTCTTGGCTGACGGTACTGAGATCAAAATTTGCCTGATTTTGGAAGGCAAACCAGTCAGCCTGATCAATCTTCCACCGTGGTAACCTGAAAGGAAGACATGGTCTCCCACTGTGTAACAAGGTTATCACAGGGAAGTGATCGCTTCCGTATGGATTCTCCTCCACTTCCCAAGTGAGTGAAGGGAGTAGAGAAGGGGAGCAGATAGAGAGATCAATGGCAGAAAAAGTACGGGTAGGCATGTGGAAGAAGGTGTTTTTTCCAGTATTCAGAAGGGAAAGGTCATTGTCATTGAGCATACGCTCTATGACTCGTCCCCTTCCGTTGATGTTAACACTACCCCACAGGGTGTTATGTCCATTAAAATCCCCAAGAAGTAAGAAAGGGGGAGGCAACTGCGTTACAAGATCATCAAGGTCTTCCTGGGAGATGTCAGTCCCAGGTGGCAAATAAATAGAGCAGACCGTTAATAGGAATCCCACTGCAAGGCGAATTGCAACAGCCTCTATGCTGGTTGTAATTAGCAAGGGCTGAACTGCGGTCTGATTATTCACAAGGATAGCCACTCCTCCATGGGCAGGACCATCCGCAATTCTATCCTTACGAAAGATTGTGATGTTATGCATGGTGGGATCATCATTTGCCTTTAAATAAGTCTCCTGCAAGCAAAAGCAAACTGGCTCGTGCTTTTGCAGGAGGGCCTTGATGTCATCTGTATTTCGCCGGAATCCACGACAATTCCATTGTAGGAATTTAGCCATTATTTTGGCTTGGTGGGTCCATCAGGCGGCTTCCGAGGTGCTGAGGGCTTACTTTTATCAGTCTTGGATTTGTCTTTTTTGGGGAAGAATGGACGCTGTCCCGTGTCCATTTCCTCCTCCGCAAAGAGTTCCAAGACTGATTCATCCTGTACCTCCTTGTTCTCTACATCCATTCTTTCTGTTGTTACTTGAGGCTCTTTACCACTTGGTTTTGGTAGTGGTGGAGCACTAGGAGGTACGGATATAGGAGTGGCAACTGACTGTGTTTTTTTGGTGGGCTTTTGAGAACTCAATAAATAGCGTGCAATCGGGGTGAATGACTCTCTTGGTGGTATAGTCATCTCAGTTTGTGTCCCGATAGTGCTCTTAGCAGAAACCTTCTGGGCATATGAAGGTTTCCCGCTATTTACTGGTTGGATACGTTTTCTGGCCTCTGGGTAGGAAATATTCAGCTCTGTTTTCAATTTTTGGATTTCTTTTTCGTCCTTCCACCGCTGGCATGCTCTTGAGTAGGCGGGGTGCTCACCTTGGCAGTTGACACAGGTGGGTTTTGGAGCTGTACATTCCTTGCTCTCGTGGTCTTTCACACCACATCGAGCACAGGCAGGGTTACCACGACAAGATGTTTGTGAGTGGCCATATTTTTGGCATCTAAAACACCGCAGTGGGTTTGGGATATAAATCCTCACTGGGCAGTTTAGATAGCCTGCTTTGATGGAACTTGGAGGCCGTGGGGTGTTAAACGTTAGGATGAGAACTCGGGTAGGGACGAGATTCCCATCCTTTCTCATTGATATTCTTTTGACAGCTGTCACTCCTTGTTCTTTTAATTCAGAGCAGATCTCTTCTTCAGAAACATGAAGAAGGTCCCACTCTGATATGACACCACGTGAAGAATTTAAAGTTTTGTGAGGGGTTACGACGATAGGTATTCCCCCTATGGATGTAGACTTTATGATTTTTTCCGCTTGCTTGGTGGTAGAAGCTTCGACCAAAAGGTCGCCAGAACGCAGTCTCTTTACAGTTTTAGGTGAACCTGCCAACCCTTCTAATCCTTTCTGGATAAAGAAGGGTGACATCTTCCCAATGGACTGCTCTCCGGTGGAATGGAGAATGAGGAAAAGCGGTGTCACTGATGATGGTGTATCCTCAGTCCTGGCTCTTTTTGCAGAGGTGTTTTCTGCGTCATCATTTCGATTAGGTAGGGGCCTTGTTGGGGCCCCAGAAGAAAGATTTAAATTACTCATATGAGTAAAGAGAAAATGTCTGATGCCTAAGTACCTCACCCACCACGGAGCCCTACGAGGGGACGCCCACTCGTGAACTAGCAGGTACTGCGTACACGAATGGGACGCCGAGTTCGCTTAGAGCACCATACCCACGTTACCAATAAGTCTTTATCCCGTCCCAGGACCATAGGGAGGGAGACTTATTGGAACGCAGTTGACCCTAGCAGTATAATACCACCCGCCGATTGATCCCAGTCGAGCCGGTCCGGGACCACCCGTCTCGTCGAAGCAGGGGCCAAAGTGGTGTATTGAAGCTGGGCCCCTCAACCACCAGGATCCCCCTTTCCGCTTCCACGGGTCGCGGCGCACGGCTGCACACGCCGGATTTCAAAGATGTAACCCTGAAACCAAGGTATGGGCGTTAGATCCCAGTGATGCTAATCTGGAAACCCAGCAGCGTCACTGGGAGGTCCCCTCACCACGTACAGGTGCCCACGTTGAGGGGCTGTTGAAAAGAAACTGGATGAGATTCAAGATGTAAATCGGGATCTGGATGTAAATTCCGTTTACGGCAAAAATGAATTGCTGTTGTTTTTTGTTTTGAAAGTCTGTATCCATTGTTTTTGGCCCACTGAACAAGCTTGTTAATTGTACCTTGAAGCTGCCTTTCAATGAAACGCATGTTTTGTGACTGGCTTGAGATTGCCAGATCGTCGGCATACAGATAAGTTTCAACTGTGTCGGGAATACATTTGGTAATGGAATTAATCCTGAGAGAAAAGAGCGTGGCACTAAGCACAGAACCTTGAGGGACCCCCTCTTCTTGCAGAAACGTTTGTGAGAGAGCAGAGTGAAAACGTACCTGAAAGGTCCTATTGCTCAAGAAGTTCTGAATAAATTTTGGAAGATGACCACGAATACCGGATTCATAGAGATCGTGAAGAATTCCATACCGCCAGGTTGTATCAAAAGCTTTTTCGATGTCAAGACATATCATCACTAGGTGTTCGTTCCTGAGAAATGCATTTCGGATATTTCCTTCAGCTTTGACCATAAGGTCAAGTGTTGATCTAGTTCTTCGAAATCCATATTGATTTTGGCTTAGAATGCATTCAGTCTCTAGGAACCATGTCAATCTGGCATTAATTATTTTTTCTAATGCTTTTCCTATACAACTAGTTAACGCTATCGGTCTGTAATTTACTGGATCTGAATGGTCCTTTCCTGGTTTTGGGAAAGCTAGTACGATAGAATGACGCCAACTGGTAGGGTAGTAGTCCTCGCCAAAGATTCTATTATACAGTTTTAGCAGAGCAGAAAGGGATTCTTCACTCAAGTGATATAACATGGCATAGTACACTCCATCAGGGCCAGCAGCACTATTTTTGGATCTTGCAAGTGCGCCACGTAACTCTGCCATGGTAAGGGGTGCATTATATGGATGCTGTCGTGAAGTATTGAAATTGAGATTATGTTTTTCTGCTTGTATTTTATGTGCCTGGAAACTTGGCTCAAATGCGGTTACAGCGGAGATTTTTTCAAAGGTTTCACCTAATGTATTAGAAATATCGGGAGGATTGCAGATTTCTTTGCCTTTTAGATATATTATCGGAGTGGTTATAGGTAGATATTTTCCATTAATTCTTCGAACTTTATTCCAAACAGTTCTGATATTTGTGGTCCTGTTTATAGAGGAGGCATATTTAGACCATGTCTCTTTTTTGCTTATTCGTTGTATGTGACGAGATTTAGCTCTTGCTTTCTTGAACTGTATGAGGTTAGCTGTGGTTGGGTATTTACGAAATAAGTTCCAGTATCTATTCTTTTCTTTTTTCGCATTGGTACAGGCTTCATTCCACCATATTTTTCGTTGGGAGCGAGTTTTCATAGATGATCTGGGTATACTGGTTTCTGCTTGATTTTGATTTGATTTGATTTGATTTAAGAATTCTTGGCGCAAGAGCTACTGAGGCTAAAATGCGCCTGTAAGATTTAATATATCGGTTTTGTTCTAATTGGTATATTGCTGCTAATAATTTCCAAGAGTAATAGGTAATATTTAGTTTTATATTTGATTATAGTAATTTATTTTCTTGAGGAACTGAAAAACATCTGCTATATTTTTTCTATCTTCCAGTATGGTTTTGAGAGTGAGGGAGTGATGTTTGTTTAGCTCTTTGAAGGAGTTTCGGCGATCATCTGCAAAGGCTGGACAAGTAATCAGTACATGTTCTACTGTTTGTTGTGTGTGACAGATAGGACATAGGGGTGGATCTTCTCCTCGCAAAAGATAAGAGTGACTGAAATATGTGTGTCCTATCCTTAACCTAGCAAGTATCACTTCATCGCGTCTATTTTTCTGAATGCTGGATTTCCATGGTTGGAGTAATCTTTTAATCTGATGCAATTTGTTAGTGGTAAGTACTTGCCATTGCTGCTGCCAGTGATGTATCCCACTGTGATCAATAACGCGTTTGTAGTCTGAGAAAGAGATATATTCTGATGCGGAAATATTGTTGTTGGCTTCTTTAGCAGCTCTGTCTGCTTGTTCGTTACCATGTATTCCGACATGGCTTGGGATCCAGCAAAATCTAATGTTACGATGTTGTTCAAGGAGTTTGGATATTCTGTATTGAATCTGCTGTTGTAGTGGATGTTTGTTAGAACTGATATTTTGTATTGCCATCATGGAACTACGAGAGTCAGTAAAAATTATGCTGTTTTGAAAACTTGAATGGTCGATTTCGTTTAGTGCTAACATAATGGCTTGCAGTTCTGCAGTATAAATGCTACAGTCTTTTGGGAGTTTTTGGGCCAATGTGATGTCAGAAAAGTAAACTGCCGCTCCCACATGAGAATCAGTTTTGGATCCATCTGTATATAAAAAGCAATGATCTGAAAATTGTGCCTTATAAGCAGCGTGCAGCTGTTGATGGTTTATATGGGAAAGGGTTTGTTTGTCCCAGAAGTGGAAGGAGAAGTCGCATAAAGGTTGTCTGATTATCCATGGTGGGGTAGACTGCTTCGTCAGCGGAATTATGTTATCTAGGTTAAGCTCTCTACTGAGAAGAAGGTTTTTTAATCTTACATTCGCAGGTTTATTGATTCTTTGTTGTTGCTGATAATGTTGTTCCCATTCAGAAGTAAAAAGAGTTTTGTGTAGAGGGTGATCTGGTAAGGATTTTATTTTAGCTGCATAAGAGAGTAATTGATTTTGTCTTCTGATTTGCAGAGGAGGTTCTTGAGCTTCGGCGTACAGGCTCTGCACGGGTGAGGTGCGGAAAGCTCCAAGGGCTAAACGGAGTGCGCAGTGATGTACCGGATCGAGCCATCTCAGGGCACTAGGTCTTGCCGAATCATAGACTGGGGCACCATAGTCTAGCTTAGACCGAATGAGAAGGCGATATAAACGTAGTAGGATTGTCCTGTCTGCTCCCCAGGATATAGCGGATAGGACCTTCAAGATGTTCATTTTCTTCAAACAGTGGACTCTTATGTGACTGATATGCTCTAGGAAAGTCAGTTTTTTGTCAAAAACTAATCCTAAGAAACGGACACTATTTTCAACTGGGATGATCTGTTCTTTCAGCCTGAGTTCTGGGTCTGGATGGAGATTCCTTTTTCTGCAGAAATGTATACATGCAGTCTTTTGTACCGATATTCTATATCCATTTCTTTCTGTCCATTTTATGACTCTGTTAATGGCTACTTGCAATTGCCGCTCTATTGTCCTCATATGCTGCGCTTGATAAGAAATGCTGAAATCATCAGCATAAACAGTCGTGAAGATATTGTTTGGAATTTGTTCTAGTATTGTGCTGAAGTGGATTGCAAAAAGTGTGGCACTAAGTACAGATCCTTGAGGGACCCCTTCTTCTTGATAAAATATATTGGAAAGTGTATTGTTCATTCGAACTTGGAAGGTCCGATTCTTAAGGAAATTGCATACGTAGAGGGGTAGATGTCCTCTAAGGCCAAGTTGATGTAATCTTTTAAGTATACCATATCGCCACGTGGTATCGTATGCCTTTTGGATGTCAAAATTAACCATGACTTGGTGTTGTTTCCTGAGAAACGCATTTCTTACTTGATTTTCCAGTTGTATAAGTACATCCAAGGTACAGCGATTTTTTCTGAAGCCAAATTGTTCTGAGTTGAGAAGATCATTATTTTCTAGATACCATGTTAGTCTATTGTTGACCATTTTCTCTAAGATCTTGCCTAAGCAGCTGGTCAAAGCTATGGGACGATAGTTCTGTGGGTCTGATAGATCTTTTCCCTGTTTTGGGAGAGCTAGTATTATTGCGTGGTGCCATTTTTTTGGGAAAGAATTTTCCAAGTATATTTTGTTGTATAGATCTAACAGCGCTAATTGGGACTGTTCATCTAATTGTTGTATCATTGCATAATGGATTTCATCAGGACCGACTGCGCTGTGTTTTGCCTGCACTAGAGTTTGTTTTAGTTCTGCTACTGTGAGCGGCAAGTTGTATTGTTCACACTGATTGCTAGAAAAGTTTAGTTTTATTTTTTCGGCCTCTTTCTTGTATGTTTTGAAAGCAGTGGGGTATGCACAATTAGCAGATGTATTCGAAAAATTTTCACCAAGCACATTGACTATATCTAAGGTATTTGTAACCAGCTGTCCCTTCCAATCTAGCAAGGGAGAGGGGTTTGATTGAGAATTATTTGTCATCCTTCTGATCTTTTTCCAGATAAGTGTAGCTGGTGTGGAAATAGTTATAGTGGATGCAAATTTCATCCAAGCAGCTTTTTTGCTTATTTTTTGCACTTTCCTGACCTTAGCTCTGGCTCTCTTGAATTGTATCAGATTGTCTGTTGTTGGATTTCTGCGAAAGAGGTTCCAGGTTCTATTTCTCTCTTTTTTAGCTTCCCAGCACTCTTTGTTCCACCATGGTTTTGGATATATTCTAATGTTAGAAGATGTTTTAGGTATTGTCTTTTCGGCAGCTTGAAGCATACTATCAGTAACATAGGCTACTGATGTTTGTACTGATTCTCGTTTAATAATGTTGCAGTCTAACTTGGCTAGTAACCTGAATGTTTCCCAATCTGCATCATATATTTTCCACCTGGGGTGCCTACTGACTTGACATGGTGTTTTCGTCGTGATTTTCAAAATAATAGGGTAGTGGTCGCTACTCAATGGAGTCTCGTGCACGCTCCATTTAGTCATAGGGAACAGTGTTGGGGAACAGATTGATAAGTCTATTGCAGAACTGCTTTTTGATGGAAGGTGGAAATATGTGTGTGTGCCGTCATTTAAAATCATTAGGTTGTTCTCGACAATTAATTTTTCTATTTGCTTACCCTTTTGGTCTATTTTGGGATCGCCCCATAGTGGGTGATGTCCATTTAGGTCACCTAAGATAAAGAATGGAGGTGGTAGCTGAGTGATCAGCTCTTCGAAATCCTTAAACTGGAATTCTTGATTAGGGGGTATATATATTGAGGCTATGGTAATGTTGAAGCCTATTGCTAGACGGGCTGCAACTGCTTCTAATGGTGTGTTCAATGGTATTGTTTGGGAAGGTACATGTCTGTTAACTAATATTGCAACTCCTCCTCTCGTTGTTCCATTCGTTATGCGATCCTTTCTATATATGATATGATTTTTGATTATACTATTGTCCTGTGGTTTTAAATATGTTTCTTGTAGGCAGATACTTAGTGGGTGATACTGGGTGATGAGGTCTATAACATCGTTAGTGTTTGAGCGAAAACCTCGACAGTTCCATTGGATAATTGTACCTGTCATTTGAGGTTAGATGTTCCCTCGGATTGCTTCCTTGGGGCTGATTTAACTTTGTCTACCTTAATTTTATCTTTCTTTGAAAAGTATGGTCTACCCGTATCCATTTCTTCTTCAGTGAAGATTTCGAGGACTGGTTCCTCTCCTTGGTTTCTTGCATCTGTATCCATTTGTTCTGAAATCTTTTTCCCTGTACTACCTAGCTTTTCTTTGTTTCCTTTTCTCCTTACATTTTCTGAATTATCTGGTGGGAAAGATAACGGAGTATTGATAATCTTTTCTTGTTTTTGTGATGGAGATGGTTTGTAAAACTCACGAACCCATTCTGAGATGGATTCTCCTGGGGGGATTGTGACATCCGTTTGTGTGCCACAACATTTTGAATTGGGTAATTTAATTTCCGGAGCCTTTTTGGTTGTGGTAATCTGCGCATAAGAAGGTTTGTTTGCTATATTTATTATAATCGCCTTTTTAGCTTCCTGATATGAAACTCCATTTTCTGCTTTGTATTTTTGTATCATTTTTTCCTTCTTCCAAATTTCACACTCCTTTGAATATGCGGTGTGTTCCCCTTTACAATTTACACATTTATGGTTTCCAGCTGTGCAAGTAGAAGTGGCATGTTCTTGCGAACCACAGTTTGCACATGTTAGTTTTCCTCTGCATACTGTCTGTGAGTGACCAAACTTCTGACAGTTGAAACAACGGAGAGGGTTCGGGATGTACGGTCTTATATTGCAGTGTAGATATCCAGCTTTTACTGATCTGGGCGCTTTAGGTGTGTTGAAGGTGAGTATCAGATTCCTGGTGGGGGTGATTATCCCTTCTTTTTTAATTGTAATTCTTTTAACACTTATGACTCCTTGTTCCTGAAGCTCGATTTGAATTTCCTCTTCGGGCACATTTAGAAGGTCCCATTCCGTAATGACACCTTTTGAGGTATTTAATGTATTGTGTGGGGATACCGTTACTGGTATTCCTGCAAAGGTTGTCATTTGTAATAATTTTTCGGAGTGTTTAGCGTTGGCTGTTTCTACCAAAATGTCGCCTGATTTTAGTCTTTTAACTTGTTTTGGTGGGCCGACATAACTCTCAAGAGTTTTTTGTATGAGAAAGGGTGACAATTGCCCTACCGCTTTCTCAGTCTTTGAATGTATAATAATGTATGTTGGGGAAATTAAAATTTTAACGTCTGTTTTTAATCTCTTTGTGGAGACAGAGTCATTTGTATCGCCTTTTCTGATTGCCTTAGAGGTGTCTCCGAAAGAACTAGATTTCTCATATCTTGGGTCAGTTCTATTCGGGTCCGTTGACCCAGTGGATTCCTGGGTATTGGAGTCAGTTCGCTCCATTTCGCCCTGGAAGGGAGAGCTTTTCCCTTCCAGGTTACCGGCCCCGCCACGTGGAGGCAGGAGCAGTGCCACCCCTGTGACCAAGCACTAGGAGGTTAGTAATTAATATATAACCAAAAAATAAAAGAGAGAGAGAAGGTTGCTTTCCTTCTTAATCTAGTAAAGTTGCTTTCTTTACTATGGATTATTTAATTGTGTGTTAATAAATGCTTTAAATAAGGAAACGATTTCTACTTCAAGAAAGAGCGCTAATTCAGAGCAAAGTCACTTGATCACAGAATCGCTTGGCACTTGGGGCCACTGGTTTCTGCAGCTGCTATCATTTGCTGAGTTATGTATGTTACGGCAGAGTCAATGGTGAGGGTCTCGATAGTCTGAATATCTAGATGTGCCAGCTCTTGATATTTCTTCCAGTTAGCTTTGTCGAATTTCCAAACAGTTTTTATCTCAGTTTGAGGAGGAGAGTTAGCCGATAGTGTGCATATTACTGGGAAGTGGTCACTATTTCGCAGGTTATCAGTGACCGTCCAATCAACCAGAGGAAGGAGGTTTGGCGAGCATATTGAAAGATCAATTGCAGAAGTTGACCTTGAGGAAAGATGCACGTACGTATGAGTCCCATTGTTTAATAATGTTAAGTTGTGCCTTTCAAGAAATTTTTCAATTAACTGACCTCTCTTATCAAGGTGCGAGGAACCCCATAGGGGGTGATGCCCATTCCAGTCACCCAAGATACAGAAAGGTGGTGGCAGCTGAGTAACTAAATCATTCAATTCTGCTAGAGAGTATGAACAGTTTGGCGAAAAGTATATTGAAACAACTGTTACCGCTATCTTAACCATAACTCTAGCAGCAATTGCTTCTAAAGTTGTTTGCAGTGGAACTGGTCTGAAAGGAGTTCTGGAGTTTACTAGCAATGCTACACCTCCATGTGCTGTATTAGAGTCATTCCTATCCTTTCTGAGCATTATATGATGTTTTATGCTCATAGTTATTTTAGGGGTCAAGTTTGTTTCCTGTAGACAAAGAACAGCAGGCTTATATTCGGTAATTAAGTCATAGACATCGTCTATGTTAGCTCTGAGTCCGCGACAATTCCATTGAATGATTTTGTGCATTATTGAGGATTATCGGTTGTGTCTGCTTGCTTACGGGATGTGGTCTGTTTGCGCCTGTCTAGTCTTTTTTCCCTTTTTGGGAAATTTGGTCTAGTGACGTCCATGTCCTCCTCTTCCGCATGAAGTTCAAGAAGTGGTTCATCTCGGTGTGAATTTCTATCTATGTCCATGGTATCAGTATTGGTTTTTTGATTATTTCTTTCAGAGCTTGTTTGATTAACTGGCTGCTGTACAGAATTTGTATCTGGCGGTATTGTCAATGGTGTGTTTACCGAATGAGTTGATTGCTGTTGGGTAGGCTGTTCTTTTGGTGTAGAGAGGACTGACCTGGCCCAATCAGAAATTGAGATGCTTGGCGGAACTGAACAATCTGTTTGTACTGTTATGGATCGCTGCTTTTTTACAACTGAAGAATAAGATGGCAATTTATTTGAAATTAAACAATGTCTTTTTGCTTCTTGGTATGGCACCTTGTGTTCTACTTTATACTTTTGTATATTCTTTTCAGTCTGCCACTGGATGCACTCCTTTGAAAATGCTGAATGATTCCCCTTACAGTTTGGGCAGCTTTGTATTTCATTGGGGCAGTCTGTGTGAACATGCTCTTTTGAACCACAGGAGGCACAGGTGGTTACACCCCTGCAGACTGCTTGTGAGTGTCCAAATTTTTGGCATTTAAAACACCGGACTGGGTTTGGAATATAAGGTCGAATTTTGCACCTTAAATATCCAGCTTTAACAGTTGTTGGTAAAATTGGTGTTTTAAATGTAAGAATGACCGTTCGGGTAGGAGTAAGAACCCCATCTTTCTTAATGACTATCCTTTTGGCATTTATTACATTTTTATCACCTAATTCCTGAACTATTTCCTCCTCAGATACGTTAAGGAGATCCCACTCGGCTATTACCCCTTTAGAGGAGTTTAAGGTGGCATGCGGGGTAACCTTTGTGGGAATTCCACCAAAAGTCGATATTTTTAATAGTTTTTCCGAGTGTTTATTCTCGTTCATCTCCACTAGAAGGTCTCCGGATTTTAATCTTCTAACCATTTTTGGTGGGCCCGCCACATTCTCAAGACATTTCTGTATTAAGAATGGGGAGAGCTTACTCAAAGGATTGTCAGTCAAAGAATGCAGTATCAAAAAAAGAGGAGCAGGGCTTTCTGTTCCTTCTTTTTTCTGCCGTTTTGCATTTCCTGCATTTAAGTCTTCTCTATTTGAGAGATCTGGATCATGAGATCCATAAGTGGCATGTCTATTTATGTCCATCTTTGCTCCTTTTTGCCCCGGGAGAGTGTTTTTCTCCTCCCAGGTTTCCAGCCCCGCCACGTGGAGGCAGGAGCGGTGCCACCAGTGCCCAAGCGGATTTAGAGGTTTAGTTAGGTTAGTACGGATTATTTATATTATATTCCAAGGACAGAAAGGTGTCTTTCCTTTCTGGATTCTTACTTCAAGCTTTTATTTAAGTAAAGAATCACTTAAGAAAAACAAGAAGAATAGTGACACTGGAAAATAAATATAACTAATCCGCTGTGAAAGAACGCTATGTATCGCACAAAATATCGCTTGGGCACTATCGCTTGGCACTCGGGGCCAATAACCCTCATGTTGCATGACTGACAGAAGATGGTAAAGTCATCAACAAAGAGGGCGCTGTTTACGGTTGGAGGAAGTTGTTCAGTAATAGAATTAACTTTGATAGCGAAAAGCGTAACACTTAACACTGACCCTTGGGGGACTCCTTCTTCTTGACAAAAAGATTGAGAATAAACAGAGCCGACACGAACTTGGAATGACCGGTTCAATAAGAAATTTTTAATGAAGAGGGCTAGATGGCCCCTCAGACCCAGATCATGGATATCCTTTAAGATTCCAAATCTCCAGGCCGTGTCATACGTTGTTGTTGTTGTTGTTGTTGGGGTTTAAAGTGCAATGGCTACTTAGGCCATATTGCACTTATGGAAGTGATGCATACAGTCTGTGTTTGTTGATTAATAAGCAGTTAAATACGGTTATACAATCTTATTCGTTTTAGAAAGGAGAAGAATTCTGCAAGATTTGAATTTTCGCCTATGATATGGTGAAGTGACAAAGGTTCCTTTAAATTTGACAGAGAATTGAAAGACATTAGTCGAGCATTATTATATAGAGTACAGTCCAGAAGTATGTGTTTGACTGTGAGTGGTGTATGACAATGATTACACTGGGGAGGATCATTTCCTGACAAAAGAAACAGATGGGTTAAATGAGTATGTCCAATTCTGGCTCTGGCTAGAATTACTTCTTCTTGTCTGTTTGCTATAGAGCTAGAAGCCCATAATTTTGGTAAGGGTTTTAGTTGGAATAGTTTATTTTGGAATTGTGTTTGCCACTGAAGAGTCCATTGATCTTTACATATTCTTTGTATATTCATTTTATAATCTGCGACAGGTACTAGCGAATTCGTTGGGGCTGGGCTGGATGGATTTTTGGCAGCATCATCTGCAATTTCATTCCCTGGTATTCCGGTATGGCCTGGAATCCAGCAGAAGATAACCTTTTGCTGATGCTCTCTAAGTCGTATCAACTGTGTTTTGATGAGCTTTAATATCGGATGAGAAGGTGGGGAATTGTTTTGCAATGCTAATACGGAACCTTGCGAGTCTGTGTAAATTATGCTCTTTTGAATTGACATATGGAAGACATTTTCTAATGCAAGCTTTATGGCAAATAATTCAGTTGTGTAGCTACTACACTCTGTCGGAAGAGATTGAGAAACTATTTTATCAGGGAGTACCACTGCTGCACCCGATCCACTCTCGGATTTCGACCCATCTGTATATATTTTAGCGAAGTCAGGATAATGTTGACCATGCTCAGTGTGCAGCTGTTGGATGGTAAAGTCTGATAGAGAGTGTTTACCCCACTGGTGGAAGTACTTGTCACAACATGGCGTGATGTCAGACCATGGAGGGTCAGGATCTATAGGATCTTGCAAGATTTTCTCGAAGTTTATATCCCAATCTTCTGTTAGATGTTTTAGCCTAATACCAGCAGGCCGAACTGTCTGTGTTTTGTTTCTATACAGGGTCATATACAGCGGATCATGAAGTATTGACCAATTAGGATGGGTTACCTGGCTTTGGATCTTGATTGCATAGTTTAACAGCAACATCTTTCTCCTGATGTTTAGAGGTTTAGGTTTAGTTTAGTTTTATTGGCGCATCAGCGACTAAGGCTATAATGCGCCAAAACCTTGTCATGAAAGTGATAAAAAGCTTTCAGTGACCTAACGAATTAGGTCACTAAGTCAGGGTATAAAAGCCACGTATATATTTTAAAAGACGAATAGCAGTAAACAAGGTAAAAATAAAAAGATTTTTTAAATATGGTTAAAAAGGTTTACTGATTTCAAGAAACTAAAAATAGCAGACACGTGGTCATTGTCGGATAAAATCTGACTGAGTGTATAAGGCTCAGTCAGATGGTTAAAAGCGATAAAACGAGCATTACTAAAACTGGGACAGTCACATAAAATATGTTTAACGGATAAAATGGTGTCGCATTGCTCGCACATAGGAGGATCATCCGCCCTCAGCAGAAACGAATGTGTCAGATGACTGTGTCCTATGCGGAGTCGGGCAAGAGCAACTTCCTCGCTCCGATTCCTGCGCAGACTGGACTGCCATGTTTGTATTAGAGGCTTTATTTGGTATAATTTATTTGTTCTCTCTCTATGCCATAGTTCTTGCCATTGGGAATATATATTTTCTCGTATTATTTGCCTGTAGTCTGTATAGGGGACTGACAGGCAACGATTGTTAGTGGGAGCTGCTGATTTGGCTGCAGTGTCAGCCAAATCATTTCCCTTTATCCCAATATGGCTAGGAATCCAGCAGAAGCGAATATCAAATTTATATTTATGAAGAGAATATATCTTCTGCTGAACCCGAGAGAGAACTGGATGACAGCTGCGTCTCAAAGATAATAAAGCCTGTAATACACTCAAAGAATCAGAGTATATTATTGACCTTTGGCATTGAGAAATTCGAATGTGATCCAAGGCTAACTCTATAGCATGCAGCTCTGCAGTGTATATGCTGGATTCGGGAAGAATCTGCTGAGATATTATAGTGTCCGGGAACACAACAGCAGATCCAACGAACGATTCAGACTTCGAGCCGTCTGTGTAGACGGGCAGGAAGTCGGAGTTCTCAGCTCGATGTGCAGAAAAGAGCTGCTGGTAGACAGATGATGAGGTCTCAGACTTTACCCATTTCTTAAGGGAAAAGTCGCACGATGGAGTATGAGCATGCCAGGGTGGAAGAGTTTCTTTTGGTGTTTGTGCAACCTTGTCTACCATGATGTTAAACTCTCTGAGTAGCTCTTGGACACGAATGCCAAAAGGTCGGTTGGCAGTCTGACGGGTATTATATAAGTTTTCCCAACGTGGATCAAAAACGGATGTCCACGTAGGATGGTCTGGCAGGGATTTCAGCTTTAGAGCATAGTTAAAGACAACTGCTTACGTCGAAGCGATAACGGTGGTTCGTTTGCTTCGACGTATAAACTCTGGACAGGAGATGTGCGATATGCTCCAGTAGCGACACGAAGAGCCTGGTGATGGACAGGATCCAGCCATCGAAGGGCACTGTCTCTGGCTGAAGAATATACCTGGGACCCATAATCAAGTTTGGATCGCACAAGTGCACGGTAAAGCCGAAGAAGCGTACAACGGTCTGCTCCCCAGGCAATGCAGATCTTTTAAGATGCCAAATCTCCAAGCTGTGTCATACGCTTTCTCCATGTCAAAAAACACTGACACCAAGTGTTCGCGTTTTAGGAAAGCATCCCGGATGGATGTTTCCAGTCTAATAAGATGGTCCAGAGTGGACCGGTTCCTTCGGAAGCCGCACTGGATATTGGAGAGAAGGTCATTTGATTCTAAATACCATATTAAACGAGAATTGACCATTCTCTCCAGGACTTTGCACAGACAGCTAGTCAGAGCAATAGGACGATAATTGGTGGTGATTTTTGGATCCTTTCCTGGCTTAGGAAAGGCAAGAACGATTGCCTTGCACCAGGAATCCGGAAACTGCCCTTCAATAAAGATTCTGTTATATAGAAGGAGCAGATAATCCATAGATTTTGATGAAAGATGTTTAATCATTTCATAATGGATGCCATCTGGTCCAACAGCACTTGCTTTGGAAAGAGTGAGAGCTCTTTTCAGTTCCTCTCTAGTGAATTCCCCGTTGTAGGGATAGAGGCCCTTGGACTTGAAGTCAAGTGTCTGTTTTTGGATTTTATATTTCAGGACCAGGAACTCTGGGGAATAGGAAGATGTTGCGGAGATGTTAGAGAATGTTTCCCCAAGAGCATTGGCTATTGCAGTTGGATCTGCAATAGTGCATCCATTATAATCTAGGATTGAAGAAGGGTGGGATGTATATTTTCCCTTCATTTTCCGGATTTTATCCCAGACTACCTTGGAGTTGGTAGACTGGTTAATAGATGATGTAAAACGGATCCACGATTCCTTTTGACTCTGACGGCGGGTATAGCGTGCTTTAGCTCGTGCGCGTTTAAAGGCCATAAGGTTTGTCGTGGTAGGATATCGGCGGAATATCCCCCACGCTTTGTTTTGGGCCCTTTTTGCTGTTGTGCATTGGGAATTCCACCAAGGTTTGGGAAATGGTGGAAACCGGGCAGATGTTTTTGGAACTGCATTCGCAGCTGCTTGGACGATGGCTTCTGTGATGTACGTTACTGCTTCATTGATAGGCTCTTGGCTGACGGTACTGAGATCAAAATTTGCCTGATTTTGGAAGGCAAACCAGTCAGCCTGATCAATCTTCCACCGTGGTAACCTGAAAGGAAGACATGGTCTCCCACTGTGTAACAAGGTTATCACAGGGAAGTGATCGCTTCCGTATGGATTCTCCTCCACTTCCCAAGTGAGTGAAGGGAGTAGAGAAGGGGAGCAGATAGAGAGATCAATGGCAGAAAAAGTACGGGTAGGCATGTGGAAGAAGGTGTTTTTTCCAGTATTCAGAAGGGAAAGGTCATTGTCATTGAGCATACGCCCCTTCCGTTGATGTTAACACTACCCCACAGGGTGTTATGTCCATTAAAATCCCCAAGAAGTAAGAAAGGGGGAGGCAACTGCGTTACAAGATCATCAAGGTCTTCCTGGGAGATGTCAGTCCCAGGTGGCAAATAAATAGAGCAGACCGTTAATAGGAATCCCACTGTAAGGCGAATTGCAACAGCCTCTATGCTGGTTGTAATTAGCAAGGGCTGAACTGCGGTCTGATTATTCACAAGGATAGCCACTCCTCCATGGGCAGGACCATCCGCAATTCTATCCTTACGAAAGATTGTGATGTTATGCATGGTGGGATCATCATTTGCCTTTAGATATGTCTCCTGCAAGCAAAAGCAAACTGGCTCGTGCTTTTGCAGGAGGGCCTTGATGTCATCTGTATTTCGCCGGAATCCACGACAATTCCATTGTAGGAATTTAGCCATTATTTTGGCTTGGTGGGTCCATCAGGCGGCTTCCGAGGTGCTGAGGGCTTACTTTTATCAGTCTTGGATTTGTCTTTTTTGGGGAAGAATGGACGCTGTCCCGTGTCCATTTCCTCCTCCGCAAAGAGTTCCAAGACTGATTCATCCTGTACCTCCTTGTTCTCTACATCCATTCTTTCTGTTGTTACTTGAGGCTCTTTACCACTTGGTTTTGGTAGTGGTGGAGCACTAGGAGGTACGGATATAGGAGTGGCAACTGACTGTGTTTTTTTGGTGGGCTTTTGAGAACTCAATAAATAGCGTGCAATCGGGGTGAATGACTCTCTTGGTGGTATAGTCATCTCAGTTTGTGTCCCGATAGTGCTCTTAGCAGAAACCTTCTGGGCATATGAAGGTTTCCCGCTATTTACTGGTTGGATACGTTTTCTGGCCTCTGGGTAGGAAATATTCAGCTCTGTTTTCAATTTTTGGATTTCTTTTTCGTCCTTCCACCGCTGGCATGCTCTTGAGTAGGCGGGGTGCTCACCTTGGCAGTTGACACAGGTGGGTTTTGGAGCTGTACATTCCTTGCTCTCGTGGTCTTTCACACCACATCGAGCACAGGCAGGGTTACCACGACAAGATGTTTGTGAGTGGCCATATTTTTGGCATCTAAAACACCGCAGTGGGTTTGGGATATAAATCCTCACTGGGCAGTTTAGATAGCCTGCTTTGATGGAACTTGGAGGCCGTGGGGTGTTAAACGTTAGGATGAGAACTCGGGTAGGGACGAGATTCCCATCCTTTCTCATTGATATTCTTTTGACAGCTGTCACTCCTTGTTCTTTTAATTCAGAGCAGATCTCTTCTTCAGAAACATGAAGAAGGTCCCACTCTGATATGACACCACGTGAAGAATTTAAAGTTTTGTGAGGGGTTACGACGATAGGTATTCCCCCTATGGATGTAGACTTTATGATTTTTTCCGCTTGCTTGGTGGTAGAAGCTTCGACCAAAAGGTCGCCAGAACGCAGTCTTTTTACAGTTTTAGGTGAACCTGCCAACCCTTCTAATCCTTTCTGGATAAAGAAGGGTGACATCTTCCCAATGGACTGCTCTCCGGTGGAATGGAGAATGAGGAAAAGCGGTGTAACTGATGATGGTGTATCCTCAGTCCTGGCTCTTTTTGCAGAGGTGTTTTCTGCGTCATCATTTCGATTAGGTAGGGGCCTTGTTGGGGCCCCAGAAGAAAGATTTAAATTACTCATATGAGTAAAGAGAAAATGTCTGATGCCTAAGTACCTCACCCACCACGGAGCCCTACGAGGCGACGCCCACTCGTGAACTAGCAGGTACTGCGTACACGAATGGGACGCCGAGTTCGCTTAGAGCACCATACCCACGTTACCAATAAGTCTTTATCTCGTCCCAGGACCATAGGGAGGGAGACTTATTGGAACGCAGTTGAACCTAGCAGTATAATACCACCCGCCGATTGATCCCAGTCGAGCCGGTCCGGGACCACCCGTCTCGTCGAAGCAGGGGCCAAAGTGGTGTATTGAAGCTGGGCCCCTCAACCACCAGGATCCCCCTTTCCGCTTCCACGGGTCGCGGCGCACGGCTGCACACGCCGGATTTCAAAGATGTAACCCTGAAACCAAGGTATGGGCGTTAGATCCCAGTGATGCTAATCTGGAAACCCAGCAGCGTCACTGGGAGGTCCCCTCACCACGTACAGGTGCCCACGTTGAGGGGATGTTTAGAGGAGGTTCATGGGCTTCGATATATAAACTTTGCACTGGAGATGTTCTGAATGCACCTAATGCTGATCTAAGAGCTGAATGTTGGATAGGGTTGACCCGAGATAAAACACTCTCCCTAGCAGAATCAAAAACAGGCGCCCCGTAGTCCAGGCGTGATCTAATTATGGCTCTGTATAGGTGAAGCAGGGTGTTACGATCTGCTCCCCATGCTGTCGCTGATAAAACTCTGAGTATGTTCAGTTTCTTTTGACAGTTTGTCCGGAGATATTCAACGTCTTTTTGGAAGTTTAACTTGTTGTCGAAAAATAATCCTAGTAGACGAATACAATTAGCTATGGGAAGAGGTTGGTTATTCAAGTGGAGCTCGGGCTCAGGATGCATATTTCGTCTGTTACAGAAGTGTATGGCAGCAGATTTCTGGCTGGACAGTCTATAACCATTTTCTGTCATCCATGTCACGATGCGATTAATTGATATTTGTAGCTGGCGTTCAATGTAATGCATGTTTTGAGAATGACAGGATATTGAGAGATCATCTGCAAAGAGGTAGGAATCTACAGTTTTCGGAATGAGTTCAATTATGTGTTCATTCTCATTGTAAATAAAGTGGCACTGAGAACCGACCCTTGCGGAATTCCTTCTTCTTGGGTAAAGATCTTAGAGAGGGTTCCCCGGTAACGGACTTGAAAGGATCTCTGATGTAGAAAATTTTTGATAAAGTATGATAAATTACCTCTCAGGTCAACAGAATGCAGATCTTTTAAGAGGCCGAATCGCCAAGTAGTGTCGAAGGCTTTCTCGACATCAAGACAGACCATTACGAGATGTTCCTTCTTGACGAAAGCATTTCTAATGTTTGTCTCGGTTTTGATCATGAGATCCAATGAAGATCGATTTTTCCGGAATCCAAATTGGTTGTTGTTAATCAAGTTTTGGGACTCCAGGAACCAAGTGAGACGGCGATGTATCATTTTCTCTAGGGTTTTGCTTAGACAGCTGGTAAGGGATATTGGTCTGTAATTTTGCGGAACAGAATGATCTTTACCGGGCTTTGCAATTGCTAGTACATAAGATTGATTGATTGATTTTGTGTTTATTGGCGCAAAAACAGCTAAGGTTATACTGCGCCATGAAACGATTAAAATATCAATAAAGATAAATTCTGGTAACCTTTAAAAAGGTTACCTCGTCAAATTGTTATTTTTATATGTGGGTATATATTAGTAGCTTTTAAAAATTTAAAAACTGCCGACACGTGGTCGTTGTCTGATAAAATCTGACTGAGTGTATAAGGCTCAGTCGAATGAGTAAAAGCGGTAAAATATATATTGCGAACATGGGTAAAATGAACGCAATCTATTAAAATATGCTTTATAGTTAAAACGGTGTCGCAAGACTCGCACATAGGAGGGTCATCCGCCCTCAGCAGAAAAGAATGTGTCAAATGACTGTGTCCTATGCGGAGTCGGGCAAGAACAACTTCCTCGCTCCGATTCCTGCGCAGACTAGACTGCCATATTTCTATTACAGGCTTTATTTGGTATAATTTATTTGTTCTCTGTCTGTGCCACAGTTCTTGCCAATGGGAATATATCTTGTTACGTATTATTTGCCTGTAGTCTGTATAGGGGACTGACAGGCAACAATTATGAGTGGGTGTTGCTGATTTGGCTGCAGCGTCAGCCAAATCATTTCCTTTTATCCCAATGTGGCTAGGAATCCAGCAGAAGCGGATATCAAACTTGTATTCATGAAGAGAATGTATCTTCTGCTGAACCCGACAAAGAACTGGATGAGAATTGTGTCTCAGAGATAATAAAGCCTGTAGTACACTGGAAGAGTCAGAATATATTATTGACCTTTGGAATTGACAAGTTCGAATGTGATCCAAGGCTAGCTCTATAGCATACAGCTCTGCAGTGTATATGCTGGATTCAGGAGGAATCTGCTGAGATATTATAGTGTCTGGAAAGACAGCAGCAGATCCTACGCACGATTCAGACTTCGAGCCGTCTGTGTAAACGGACAGGAAGTCTGAGTGCTCAGCTTGGTGTGCAGAGTAGAGCTTCTGGTAGACAGATGACGAGGTTTCAGACTTTACCCATTTCTTAAGGGAAAAGTCGCATGGTGGGGGATGAGCATGCCAGGGTGGAAGAGTTTCTTTTGGTGTTTCTGCCACCTTGTCTACCATGATATTAAACTCTCTGATTAGCTCTTGGACACGAATACCAAAAGGTCGGTTGGCAGTCTGACGGGTATTATACAAGTTTTCCCAACGTGGCTCGAAAACGGATGCCCACGTAGGATGGTCTGGCAGGGATTTCAACTTTAAAGCATAGTTTAAAGACAACTGCTTACGTCGAAGGGATAACGATGGTTCGTTTGCTTCGACGTATAAGCTCTGGACAGGAGATGTTCGAAAAGCTCCAGTAGCGATACGGAGAGCCTGATGGTGGACAGGGTCCAGCCATCGGAGGACACTATCTCTAGCTGAGGAGTATACCTGGGACCCGTAGTCTAATTTGGGGCGTACAAGTGCACGGTAAAGCCGTAGTAGGGTGCATCGATCTGCTCCCCAACGCGTTGAGGAGAGAGAGCGGAGAATATTGAGACCCCTCGTGCATTTTGTACGAAGTTGACGAATATGTTCGAGAAAGGTCAACTTTTTATCAAACACAAGTCCCAAGAATTTTGTGTCTGACACTACTGGAATAACATTTTGCCCGAGCCTTAATTCAGGTTCAGGATGAAGACTACGCTTGCGACAAAAGTGTACGCAAACGGTCTTCTCCGGCGAGAACCTGAAGCCATTGGCAAGTGCCCAGACATTCAGATTATCAATGGCTTTCTGCAGTTGTCTTTCAACAACCCTCATGTTGCACGACTGACAAAAAATGCTAAATTCATCAACAAAGAGGGCACTGTTTACAGTTGGAGGAAGTTGTTCTATGATGGAATTGACTTTGATGGCAAAAAGCGTGACACCTAAGACTGAGCCTTGTGGTACTCCCTCCTCTTGGCGAAAGGAGCGAGAGAGTGAGGATCCCATACGAACTTGGAAAGATCGATTGGCTAAAAAATTTTGAATAAAAAAGGGCAGATGCCCTCTTAGGCCTAGGCTATGTAAATCTTTTAAAATGCCAAATCTCCAAGTTGTGTCATACGCTTTCTCCATGTCAAAGAAAACCGACACCAAGTGTTCGCGTTTTAGGAAAGCATCCCGGATGGATGCTTCCAATCTAACAAGATGGTCCAAAGTGGACCGGTTCCTTCGGAAGCCGCACTGGATTCTGGAGAGAAGGTCGTTTGATTCTAAGTACCATATTAAACGGGAATTAACCATTCTCTCCAGGATTTTGCACAGACAGCTAGTCAGAGCAATAGGACGATAATTGGTGGTGACCTTTGGATCCTTTCCTGGCTTACGAAAGGCAAGAACGATTGCCTTTCGCCAGGAGTCCGGAAACTGCCCTTCAGTAAAGATTCTGTTATACAGAAGGAGCAGACAATCCATAGATTTTGGTGAAAGATGCTTAATCATTTCATAATGGATGCCATCTGGTCCAACGGCACTTGCTTTGGAAAGAGCGAGGGCTCTTTTCAATTCCAGAATAGTGAAATCCCCGTTGTAGGGATAAATGCCCTTAGTTTTAAAGTTAAGTGCCTGTTTTTCGATTTTATATTTCAGGACCAGGAACTCTGGGGAATACGAAGATGTTGCAGAGATGTTAGAGAATGTTTCCCCAAGAGCATTGGCTATTGCAGTTGGATCTGCAATAGCGCATCCATTATAATCTAGGATTGCAGAAGGTTGGGAGGTATATTTTCCCTTCATTTTCCGGATTTTATCCCAGACTACCTTAGATTTGGTAGACTGGTTAACAGATGATGTAAAACGGATCCACGATTCCTTTTGACTCTGACGACGGATGTAGCGTGCTTTGGCTCGTGCACGTTTGAAGGCTATAAGGTTGTTCGTGGTAGGATATCGGCGAAATATCCCCCACGCTTTGTTTTGAGCCTTTTTTGCTGCTGTGCATTGTGAATTCCACCAAGGTTTAGGAAATGGTGGGAACCGGGCTGATGTTTTTGGGACAGCATTAGCAGCTGCTTGGACAACAGTTTCTGTGATGTACTTAACTGCATCATTGATAGGCTCTTGACTGACTGTACTAAGATCAAAATTTGCCTGATGTTGGAAGGCAGTCCAGTCAGCCTGATCAATCTTCCACCGCGGTAGCCTGAAGGGAAGACATGGTCTCCCACTGTGTAGCAAGGTTATCACGGGGAAGTGATCACTACCGTATGGATTCTCCTCCACTTCCCAGGTGAGTGAAGGGAGTAGAGAAGGGGAGCAGATAGAGAGATCAATGGCAGAAAAAGTACGGGTTGGCATGTGGAAAAAGGTGTTTGTTCCAGTATTTAGAAGGGAAAGGTCATTGTCATTGAGCATATGCTCTATGACTCGTCCCCTTCCATTGATGTTAGCACTACCCCACAGGGTGTTATGTCCATTAAAATCCCCAAGAAGTAAGAAAGGGGGAGGCAGCTGCGTTAGAAGATCATCAAGGTCTGCCTGGGAGATGTCAGTCCCAGGTGGCAAATAAATAGAGCATACAGTTAATAAGAATCCCACTGAAAGGCGAATTGCAACAGCCTCTATGCTGGTTGTAATTAGCAAGGGCTGCACTGGGGTCTGGTTACCCACCAGGATAGCCACTCCCCCATGTACAGAGCCATCCGCAATTCTATCCTTTCGAAAAACTGTGATGTTGTGCATGGTGGGATCGTCATTTGCCTTTAGGTATGGCTCCTGCAAGCAAAAGCAAACTGGCTCGTGCTTTTGCAGGAGGGCCTTGATGTCATCTATATTTCGTCGGAATCCACGACAATTCCATTGTAGGAATTTAGCCATTATTTTGGCTTGGTGGGTCCATCAGGCGGCTTCCGAGGTGCTGAGGGCTTACTTTTGTCAGTCTTGGATTTATCTTTTTTGGGGAAGAATGGACGCTGTCCCGTGTCCATTTCCTCCTCCGCAAAGAGTTCCAAGACTGACTCTTCGGGTACCTCCTTCTGTTCGACCTCCATGTTTTCTTGGGAAGTAGGAGGTACTTCATCTTTCTTATTTTTTTCTTTGGTGATTGCCTTTGTTACTTTAGGAGCATTAGGAGGTACCGGTACAGGAGTGGCAGTTGATTGGTCCTTCTGTGCAGGTTTTTGCGGACTTAACAGATAACGCGCGATGGGAGTGAAAGACTCCTTTGGAGGGATGGACATGTCCGTCTGTGTTCCGATGGAACACCTCCCTGCTACCTTCTGGGCGTAGGTAGGCTTGTTGATGTTGAGCGGTTTCACCGCTTTCCTTGCCTCCTGGTACGAAATGTTTAGCTCTGCCTTCAGCCGTTGTATTTCTTTTTCTTCTTTCCACCTCTGGCATGCTCTTGAGTAGGCCGGGTGTTCTCCCTCACAGTTAATACAGGTGGGTTTTGGGGCTGAACATGCTGTTGTTTCATGGTCCTTTGCACCGCATCGAGCGCATGCAAGGACTCCACGGCAGGCCATTTGAGAATGTCCATACTTCTGGCATTTGAAACACCGTAAAGGGTTCGGAATGTATGGACGCACTGAACAGTTGATGTATCCAGCTTTAATCTCATCAGGAGGTTTAGGAGTGTTAAAAGTCAGGATAACGCTCCTGGTTTTAACAATTTTTCCATCCCTTCGCGCAGTGATTCTCTTGACGGCAATGACTCCCTGTGGTTTTAATTCGGAGCAGATTTCCTCCTCGTATACGTCGAGAAGGTCCCACTCCGAAATGACACCTCTCGATGAATTGAGTGTTCTGTGTGGTGTCACTGTTATAGGGATTCCTCCAATTGATGTTGTTCGGAGGAGATGTTCAGATTGCCTGTCATTTTAAGTTTCAATTAAAAGGTCTCCAGAACGGAGCCTCTTAACTGATTTGGGAGAACCTGCTAACCCATCTAACCCTTTCTGTATGAAGAAGGGTGACATTTTTCCATTCGGTTTTTCAGTGGTGGAATGCATGATTAGAAATCTTGGGACCGGCCCTGATGATGGTGTTTCAGTTCGCTGTCTCTTTGTTGCAATAGTATTATCTGCCTCTCCGTCTATGTTTTCAGATAGGGACCGGGTTGGGGCCCCTGAAGAAGTAAGTTTATCAGGATTCATGAGTTTTTTTAAGTGGTTCAGTGCCCGGGCTCCCCACCCACCACGGAGCCCAAAGGGACGCCCACTACCCGGCATGCAATAAATGCGCTCGGGAGTGGGACGCCAGGGCTACCCAGACACCATACCCGCACCGCCTCCAGCCTGAATCCTGTCCCTCGGACCATGAGGGTAGGGGCATGGCTTTGACACGGTTGACCCTCGCAGGCGAACCTACTAGCCGATTGATCCTAGCCGGGCCTTCCAGGACCACCCGTCTTGTCGAAGCAGGGGCCAAAGTGGTGTATTGAAGCTGGGCCCCTCAACCACCAGGATCCCCTTTTCCGAATTTCCACGGGTCGCAGCGCACGGCAAACACGCCGGATTCCATTGATGTAAGCCCGGAACCTAGGCTGTGGGCGTTGGATCCCAGTGATGCTAGTCTGGAAGTCCAGCAGCGTCACTGGGAGGTCCCCTCACCACGTACAGGTGCCCACGTCGAGGGGTACTACATAAGAATGACTCCAGGAACTTGGGAAGGTATGTTCGGAAAAAATGCGATTGAAAAATATGAGCAGTAATTAGAGTGATCTCTGATCCAAATTTTGCAACATTACATAGTATATCCCATCTGGGCCAGCAGCACTGTTTCTTGAGTTGTTAAGGGATTGTTGCAGCTCAAGCATGGTAAATGGTTTGTTATAAGGTAAAGCGGAATTGTCAGTGAAATTTAGTCTGGATTTCTCTGCAATTGTTTTAAGTTTTTGAAATGTTTGATCATAGGCGATAGAAGAGGACAGCTGAGAAAATGTGGTTCCCAGTGCATTTGATATTTCTGTAGGGGTAGAAAGCTCCTGTCCATTCCAGTTCAGTAGTGGGGTGGATAAAGGAGGAAATTTACTGTTTAAACATTTTATTTTTCTCCAGATTAATCTAATATCAGTATTTTTATTCACTGACGAGGCGAATTTAATCCAGTTTTCTTTTTTCGCTTTACGTCTGATGTAACGAGCTTTTGCTCTAAGACGTTTATAACTAATAAGATTGAGGGTGGTTGGGTGTTTGCGGAAAAGGTTCCAGGCTTTGTTTTTCTCTTTTTTCGCATGGTTGCAGTCCTCATTCCACCAATAATTTGTTTTTCGTCTATTTCTTGCTTGATATTGAGGAATGGTAGCGGATGCGGCTGACAGAATTTCATTTGTGATGTGCTCAGTAACACTGTCGATGGAACAGGACTGAATAATGTAGTTGTTGTTGTTGTTGTTGTTGTTGTGGGGGTTTCATGGCGCATAAGCAACTTTGACTATAATGCGCCTATTCATTTATATTAAAGGAAAAGGGAAAGAATCATACTGTCTGAGATGTCCTTAATCAGAAAAGATTAAAAATTCTAATTTGCTTCAGAAAACGGAAGAATTCAGATATATTTGCCTTGTCACCTATCAAATTCTCTAGGGTTATTGGTTGTTGAAGGATAACCAGTGATTGCAGCGTTGAAATTCTGTCTTGTTTATAATAGGGGCAGTCAATGAGAATGTGTTTAACTGTCATATTTATATAGCAATGTGGACACAGTGGTGGATCATCTCCTGTACGTAAATGAAGGTGGGTCAGGTAAGTATGACCTATTCTTACTCTTGAAAGAATTACTTCTTCTCGTCTTGATGTTCGGACACTGGAGGGCCAGATTTTCGGAACCTGTTTAATCTGAAAGAGTTTATTGTTCGTTTGGGAATGCCACTGCGCTGTCCATTCTGTTAGGCATGCAGCATGAATCATTATTGCATAGTCTGAGGCTGGGACAGGGATATTGGTTAAATCTAAGCTGGTTGGGTTTTTTGCAGCTTTATCAGCCTGTTCATTGCCTAAAATACCAGAATGTGCTGGTATCCAGCAGAAAGCGACCAGTTGGTGACGTTCATTAATCTTTAGTAATAAATTTCTAATTTCATTTATAACAGCGTGCAATTTATCTGAGGAATTACTCAAAGCCTTGATTGAGCTGAGGGAATCCGTGTAAATTACTGATTTTAATGAGCAGTCAGGAGGGAGATTATTTAAAGCTAGTTTAATTGCGAATAATTCGGCCGAGAAGATACTGAAATCAGAAGGAAGGGCTGCTGATACAATTGTATTCGGAAACACTGCAGCTGCTCCAACTTTTGAATTGGATTTAGAGCCATCTGTGTATATTGGTAAAAAATCAATATACTTTTGAGTGTGGACAGTATGAACTTGCCTAATATTTGATGATTGCAAAATATTCTTTCCCCACTGGCAGAGGTAAGTGTCACAGGTCGGTATAGGAGTTTGAACCCATGGTGGTTGGGTACAAGTGGCTACTTGTTGTACGGAATGGAGGGATATATTCCAAACCTGCAGTAGTTCAAGAAGGCGATGACCAGCTGGTTTTACTATGTTAAGTTTATTTCTGTACAGATTTTCTAATGGTGGATTGAAAAGATATGGCTGAATGGGATGCGAGGCACAACTTTGTATCTTGACAGAATACTTTAGCAATAGTAGTTTCCTACGTAAATATAGTGGCGGCTCATGAGCATCAATGTAAAGGCTATGTGCGGGCGATGTTCTGAATGCGCCAAGCGCAATCCTCAGTGCACTGTGTTGTACTGGATCAAGCCAGCGTAATGCGCTCTTTCTGGCAGAATCATAAATGGGAGCTCCATAATCAAGACGGGATCTGATTAATGCCCTGTATAATCGAAGAAGGCAGGTTCGATCTGCACCCCACGTTTGTGCAGATAAAGCTCTTAATATGTTTATCTTTTTTAAGCAGGCAGTACGTACTTTTTTAATGTGCTCTAAGAAATTTAGCTTGTTGTCCATGATTAAACCTAGAAATCTAATGTTACTAGTGACTGGGATGGAAATATTAGAGATGTGAAGTTCAGGATCCAGATGAAATTTTCGTTGTCTACAAAAATGAATAGCAGCTGTTTTCTGCTGTGATAGCCTATAGCCGTTAAGGCTGGCCCATTGCTGTATTTTATTTAACGATATCTGAAGCTGTCGTTCAATAGATCTCATATTTTGGGAATGACAGGAGATGGCAAGGTCATCCGCATAAAGGTAAGTTTCTACAGTATTTGGAAGTTGTTTAGTGATAGAGTCTATTCTTAGGGCAAAAAGAGTGGCACTCAGTACTGATCCCTGTGGAACACCTTCTTCCTGAATGTAAGTTGCAGAGAGGGCATGTTGGTATCGAACTTGAAAAGATCTAGTGTGTAGAAAATGCTTTATAAATATAGGAAGGTTGCCCCGCAGACCAAGAGAGTAAAGGTCTCTTAGTATGCCATGCCGCCAGGTGGTATCAAAAGCCTTCTCTATATCTATGGAAACCATTACTAGATGTTCATGTTTAATAAAGGCATTACGAATGGCAAATTCAGCCTTAACCATAAGGTCCAGGCATGACCTGTTTTGACGAAAGCCATACTGACTATTGCTCATTAACTGTTCTGACTCAATGATCCAGACGAGTCTACAGTGGACAATTTTTTCTAGAATTTTGCTGAGGCAGCTTGAGAGGGATATTGGTCTATAACTATGGGGATTGGTTGGATCTTTTTCAGGTTTTAGGAATGCTAAAACAGTAGAATGATGCCAAGAAGTTGGATAGATATTTTCTAGAAAAATGCGATTGTAAAAGAGCAGAAGGAGATGCAATGCTCTGTCATCAAGATGTTGTAGCATGACGTAATAGATTCCGTCTGGTCCGGGAGCACCATTGTGGGCTGTTCCGATAGCATGCAAGAGTTCGGAATATTGTAGGGGTTTGTTATATGGCAGAAGGAGAGCAGTTTGGAAGTTAACAGAGTGCTGTTCTGCAGTGTTTTTAATTCTCTGGAAAAGTGGAGTGTAAGCTGCTGCCGCTGAGATTTCAGCAAATGTGTTGCCCAAAGCATTTGCGATATCTAAAGGGCTAGATAGATCTTGCCCATTATAGGACAGAATTGGTGAAGGTACGGTAGGGAACTTACCAGAAAGCTGTCTAATTTTTTTCCATATTATTTTGGTGTCGGTGTTTTTGTTAATGCTTGATGCAAAACGGATCCAGGATTCTTTCTTGGCTTGCCTTTGTATGAAGCGTGCTTTTGCCTTTGACTTCTTATAATTTATTAGATTGGGTGTTGTTGGATATTGCCGAAACAAATTCCAGGCTTTATTTTTGGCTTTTTTGGCTTTTGTGCATTGCTCATTCCACCAATAATTATAATGCTTACGAACCGAGGGATTTGACAGTGGTATTGTTTCTTTAGCCACATTTAGGAGATGTGACGTGATGTATTCTGTCACATCATCGATAGGCTGCAGACGGATTTTTTCCTCATCAAAAGATATTGATGACCGGAATTTTGCCCAGTTTGCTCGGGCAAATTTCCATTTTCTGCACGGTTGAGCTGGAGGAGTCTGTGCTATTAATAGGTTGCATACAATTGGGAAGTGATCACTACCCATTATATCATTTAAAACATACCACTCTATGGTCGGGACCAGTAATGGGGAACAAATGGAGAGATCTATAGCTGAGGTATGTCCATTTGGGAGCTGAACGTGAGTGTGTGTGCCAGTATTGAGTATGTTGAGGTTTACTGCCTCTATTAGGCTCTCAATGAGTCGACCTCGTCTATCTAATTTAGGATCACCCCATAAGGGGTGGTGTCCGTTGAAGTCCCCTAACATACAGAGAGGTGGAGGTATCTGTATAAGGAGATCTTCAAGATCTTTTAAACAGTAGGTACGGTTTGGCTGTAAGTAGATTGATACTAAAGTTATTTCAATATGGAGCTTTATACGCACAGCAACAGCTTCTATTTCAGTTTGAAGTGGAATATGTTTAGTTGGGATCACTGAATTTATCAGGATTGCTACACCACCATGGGCAGCATTTGCTGTATTACGATCCCTTCGATAAAGGCAATAGTTCTTTATCGAAGGAGAAATTTGCGAAGTTAAGTATGTTTCCTGAAGACAAAGGGCAACTGGAGAAAATCGATTTATTAGATCTTGGATATCGACTGTATTGCAACGAAAGCCTCTGCAGTTCCATTGTAAGATACAAGGCATTATTTGTGTTTAGTTGATGGAGCTGATTCTGACTGCTTTTTGAAAGTGATTGGTTTATGGCGATCCAATTTGTGTTTGTCTTTTTTTTGGAAGACTGGCCGACCAGTGTCCATTTCTTCTTCTTCAGCATGGATCTCTAAAAGAGGATCTTCCTCTATAGATGTGCCATCTGTGTCCATGCTTGTGTCTCGAATATTTTTGGTTATACTTGAATTTGTCATACATGGTGTGGTAGCACTCATTGGAGGAGGAGATTCCGCTGGTATTGTAAGAGGAGTATTATTTGCTTGGTCTGAGAGTTTGGGTTGTTGTTTACGTACATTTGGTTTTTCCTCAGAGAGGACAGTTCTAGCCCAATCTGAAATTGAAATATTAGTAGGAACTCTAACATTAGTTTGAGTAGAGACTGTTTGGTATTTTTTAACTGCATTTGCATAGGAAATATTTTTATTCATAGTAGGGGTCACTAGTCTTCTCGCTTCTGGGTAACTCACTTTGTTCTCGACCTTGTATTTTACAATTTGTTTCTCCGTTTTCCATTTTTCACAAGTTCTGGAATAGGCAGGATGATCACCTTTGCAATTTGGACATATCATTTTAGTAGTCGTACAGTCACTTTGTATGTGATCCGAGGAACCACAGTTGGGACAGACAGGAACTCCTCTGCATACAGTTTGTGAGTGGCCATACTTTTGACATTTAAAACATCTTAAAGGATTGGGAATGTATGGGCGGATACGACAAAGTAAATAACCTGCTTTTACAGAGGACGGTAAGTTGGGCGTATTGAACGTGAGAATAATGTTTCTAGTTGGGATAAGTTGATTATCTTTTTTAGTCATTATACGTTTGGCTTGAATTACATTTTTTCCCTGCAGCTCTTGAGTAATTTCTTCCTCCGTGACATTTAACAGGTCCCAACTGGATATGACACCCTTAGATGAATTTAGGGTTGCGTGAGGAGATATTTTTACCGGAATGCCCGCAAAGTTTGTTAACTGTAAGAGTTTCTCCGAATGCCTGTGGTTCGTAGTTTCCACTAGCAGGTCTCCTGATTGTAATCTCTTGACAGTCTTAGGCGATCCTGCAATACCTTCGAGATGTTTTTGTATTACGAAGGGAGACAGTTTGCTCATTGGCTGACTAGTAAGGGAGTGGAAAATTAAAAAGGATGGGCAGGGTTGCTCCATCTGATTAGTCTTCTGTCTCTTTGGGTGATCATTTTCTAAGTCGTGATTGGGGTCATAATTTATATAAGTGTCTGTTCTTGAGCTCGAAGGCTCTAACGGTGGATAATTATTTTTATCCATAATGGCTCCTTTTCGCCCTGGGGGTTTCTCTTTACCACCCAGGTTACCGGCCCCGCCACGGGGAGGCAGGAGCAGTGCCGCTTTGTGGCCAAGCGTAGAGTTAGTACGGTTACTAGATCTAAATTAAAGAAAAAGGTGATTTCCTTCTTCTGGGCTCTCTTCTTATTTCTTATAAGAGACTAGAGCTACTTAACAGAAAATTGAATAACTGCAAGATAAAACAAAGGAAAACTTATTCGCTGGCAAGAAAAACGCTTGATATACGCAAAATAATCACTTGACCACGGAAACGCTTGGCACCCGGGGCCTATGTAGTTGTCAAATGATATTTGCGTTCTGTATTTTGTCCAATCAGCTCTTGAAAATTTCCATTTCATTGGATTTTTCTGTTGGGAAGGAACAGGATGTTTGAATTTTGCAGATTATGGGATAGTGATCACTGCTATAAGGATCGCTTAGAGTTACCCACTCTATACTTGGAAAGAGGATTGGGGAACAAATGGTAAGGTCTATTGTAGAGGTTGTACCTGTAGGGAGATGGATATATGTGGGAGTGCCAGTATTTAGTAAAGTGAAATTTTGCCTGTCTATCAACATTTCTATAAGCTTCCCTCGTTTGTCTGATATAGGTGAACCCCATATTGGATGGTGGGCATTAAAGTCTCCTAGGATACAAAAGGGAGATGGTAACTGCAAGACAAGATCTTCGATTTCTTGAATGGTATATTGATGATTTGGTGGAAGATAGATTGAAACCAGTGTCAGTGTAATACCATTTACAACGCGAGTGGCAACAGCTTCTAAGGAGGTTTGTAAATGGATGCGTCTGGAGGGGATACTTGAATCCACGAGTATTGCTACTCCTCCGTGAGCACTGTTAGTGTCAGCTCTGTCTTGTCTAAACAAGGTATAATTTTTGATTTTGATTGAGATCTGAGGTGTCAAATTCGTTTCCTGCAAGCACATTGCAAGAGGTCGGTATAGGTGAATTAATTCATGGATATCATCGATGTTGCTGCGAAGGCCTCTACAGTTCCATTGGATGATCTGTTCCATTATTTGGATTTGAAAGAGGGAGATGAATCTGACTGCTTTTTATAAGTGGGTTGTTTGTGACGATCCAGCTTAGGTTTTTCTTTTCTGGGGAAATTGGGGCGTGTTGAATTATTGCTATCTTCCATTTCATCATCTGCATGTAATTCAAGGAGGTCTTGGGTAGTCGTATCGTCGGTATCCATCCTTGTTGAGGGTGGTTGATTAACCTCGACAGGATCTGATTTTTGAGGTTTTTCTGTTACTTTACCTTGGGTTATGATTTGGGTTGGAACTGTGATAGGTGTATTCATACTTTGGTCAACTGTGTTTGGCTTTGATGTAGGCTGGGTCGATAGAACTGATCGAGCCCAGTCTGCAATCGATTTATCTGGAGAGAGTGACACTTCCGTCTGACATGCTACTGATTAGTGAGAGTGGATAATCGAGGCATAAGAGCTATTTGGCATGGTTAGTTTAATTTGTTTCCTAGCTTCTTGATAGGAGACTTTATTTTCAGTCTTATATTTTTGAATTTTTTTGCCTATCTTCCAGAGGTCACATTCTTTAGAGTATGCTGGATGGCTTCCCCTGCAATTAGGACACTGTGGAGTTTGTGCTTTGCATTCTAACTGGGTATGAGTTGTGGAGCCACAGTTTGGACATGTTGAAACGCCACGGCATGCTGTCTGGGAGTGACCAAATTTCTGGCACTTGTAGCATCTTAGGGGATTTGGGATAAAGGGTCGAACACGGCAATTTAAGTAACCTGCTTTGACTGATGCTGGTAGATTCGGTGTATTGAAAGTTAGAATTATGTTACGTGTTGGGACTAAGGTACCATCTTTTCGTATCATGATTCTTTTTGCTTGAGTTACATTTTGTGACTTTAGTTCTTGTACTATTTCTTCTTCAGACACGTTCAGTAGATCCCACTCAGTAATCACTCCTCTGGATGAATTCAGGGTGTTATGCGGAGTGACATGTATTGGAATTCTGCTTAGAGTGGTGAGTTTCAGTAGTTGTTCAGAGTGTCTTGGGAGAGAAGTCTCTATTAACAAGTCCCCGGATTGGAGACGTTTCACCATTTTTGGAGATGATGCTGCATGTTCAAGGCATCGTTGGATGATGAAAGGGGAGAGCTTGCTAACAGGCTGTGCCGACAGAGAATGGATAATCAGGAAAGCTGGTGATTCCTGTCTGCCTGCATCTTTTTTCATTCTCTTAGAGGTAGAAAAGTCATGGTCGGGTTCACGATTGTCATATTGAGCACTCTTGGGCTCTAGACGTGGAAATTCATTCGTTTCCATTACTGCTCCTTTTAGCCCCGAGGGTTGATTTATCCCCCAGGTTACCGGCCCCGCCACGTGGAGGCAGGAGCGGTGCCACCAGTGACCAAGCGATAAAAGGTTAGTGGTTAGTGTGTTAGAAAAGTAGTTATATATACAAAAGAAAGGTGTCTTTCCTTTCTTGTAGGAGGCTTCCTTCTTTATTTACAAAGAGCCAGAAAATAAATAACTTTGAAAGTAAAGCCTTTGAAAATCTCTTTATCAACTGCTCTTTAGAAAAACGCTTTCAAATTCGCTTTGTAAATCGCTAGATCACTCGCTTGGCACTCGGGGCCCCGTGTCATACGCTTTTTCGATATCAAAGAAAATTGACACCAGGTGTTCACGTTTAAGGAAAGCATCTCGGATAGATGTTTCCAGTCTTATAAGATGGTCAAGTGTTGACCTGTTCCTTCGGAGACCACATTGAACTTTGGAAAGGAGGTCATTCCCTTCTAAATACCACATGAGAAGGGCATTCACCATCCTTTCCAAGATCTTGCACAAGCAGCTTGTCAAAGCAATGGGACGGTAATTACTCGGAAATTTTGGATCTTTTCCTGGCTTTGGAAACGCAAGCACGATTGCCTTATGCCAGGAGTCCGGAAACTCATCTTCAAGATAAACTCTGTTGTACAAACAGAGCAACTGATCCAGAGATTGAGACGAAAGATGTTTTATCATCTCATAATGGATGTCATCCGGCCCTACGGCACTCGCCTGGGATAGTGATAGTGCCGCTTTCATTTCCCATTCAGTGAAGGGTTGATTGTATTCTTCACAGTTCTTTGACGACAATTTCAAAGGTTGCCTTTCAACATTTTGTTTGAGGGCCAGAAACTCAGGGTGGTAAGATGTTTTGGCAGACACTTTAGCAAATACCTCCCCAAGAGTATTTGCAATTGCAGTTTGGTCTGCAATTGCAGATCCCTTATACTCCAGAATCGAAGAAGGGTGTGATATATATTTCCATTTCATTTTTCGGACTTTATCCCACACAAGCTTAGATGATGAAGCCTGATTGATAGAAGATGTGAATTTGATCCAAGATTCCTTCTGACTCTGACGTCTTACGTAACGTGCTTTCGCACGTGCACGTTTGAATGTTATTAAGTTATCTGCGGTGGGGTACCGGCGAAATATACCCCACGCCTTGTTTTGAGACTTTCTTGCTGCAGTGCAATTGGAATTCCACCAGGGTTTTGGAAATGGTGGAAACCGAGACGAAGTCTTTGGTATTGCAATTGCCGCTGCTTGGACAACAGCGTCTGTAATGTACTTTACCGCGTCATTAATCGGTTCCTTGGTGACTGTGTTGATATCAAATAATGCTAGATTTTTGAAGGCATTCCAGTCAGCGTGACCGATCTTCCACCGTGGCATCCTGGACGGGTGGCATGGTCTCCCTTTACAAAGGGTGGATATCACGGGGAAGTGGTCACTGCCATAAATATTGTCTTCAACCTCCCATGTACACACGGGAAGGAGAGAGGGCGAGCATACAGAGAGATCGATCGCGGTAAATGTACGGGTAGGCATGTGGCAAAAGGTGTTAAGTCTAACATTTAGCAGGGTCAGGTCATTGTTTTCAAGCATGTGCTCTATAGTCCGACCCCTTCCATTAATGTCGACACCACCCCACAGAGTATTGTGTCCATTAAAATCCCCTAGTAACAGAAAAGGTGGCGGCAATTGTCTAATGAGATCATCAAGGTCTGCCTGGGAGATGTCGTTCCCAGGTGGCAAATAGATGGAACAAACAGTTAAAAGAAACCCTACAGTAACTTGAACTGCTACAGCCTCTAAGTTGGTGGTAAGTGGTGTAGCTTGAAATGGGATGTGGTTACCCACAAGGATGGCGACGCCTCCGTGGGCAGGTCCATCCGCATCTCTGTCTTTTCGTATAACGAAAACGTTACGCAAGTATGGGTCCTCATTTGCCTTTAAATACGTCTCCTGTAAGCAAAAGCAAGTAGGCTCATGCTTACTCAGGAGCGCCTTGATGTCGTCACTATTTCGACGGAATCCACGACAATTCCATTGTAGAAATTTAAACTTTCCCATTATTTGGATTTGTTGGGTCCATCAGGTGGTTTCCGAAGGGCTGAGGGCTTCATTTTCTCAGTCCTATCTTTATCTTTCTTTAGAAACACAGGTCTTTGGCCTGTGTCCATATCTTCTTCTGCAAAGATTTCCAGAACTGGGTCATCCGATACCTCCTTATCCTCGACATCCATTGTTTCTCGTATTGCTGTTGTTGTTGTTGTTATTTAGCTTAACGACACAAGGGCTACTGAGGCCAAATTGTGTCTGTTCATAGTTTATTTAGTCGAAATATAGCACTGTTGGTGTTAAATTAAATACTCCTATATAGTCCAATACGTTTTAAAAATATTACAAGTTCATTTATGTTTGCTTCATTTCCCAGGATATGAGTTAAATCATGTGAGAGGTTCAACCTAGAGACTGACTGAAAAGTGTTTGACCGTATGGTTGAATATAGGGGACAATCGAAGAGGAAATGCCTAACAGTAAGTTGACTGTCACAGGATGAACACTGGGGTGGATCTTCTCCCAGTAGCAGGAACAGATGAGTATGATGAGTGTGTCCAATTCTGAGTCTTGCCAGTACTACTTCCTCTCGTCTGTTTTGTCGAAAGCCTGAGAGCCACAGCTTTGGTTCTTGCTTTATCTGGTAAAGTTTATTGTTGGTGTTACCTTTCCAGATCTGTGACCAATTGTCGTAACTTGCTTTGCGAATAACAGGCTTATAATCAGTGTAAGGAACCTGAAGATGTTCTGGGCCAGCTGGATGAGGATTTTTAGCTGCAAGATCCGCACTTTCATTTCCCGGAATACCAGAATGGCCAGGGATCCAGCAAAAACTGATTGATTGATTAGACACACTGCAGGAAAATAGCTGAGAATGAATGTGTTTCAAGGTAGGATGAGAAGATGAAAAATTCTTCCTTATGGCAGAAACAGCACTGAGCGAGTCAGTGTAAATTATGACAGGTGAGATGGAAAGTTCAATAATTTTACTGATTGCTAATTTTATGGCATATAATTCGGCTGTGAAGACGCTGCAGACTAATGGTAGTGAAGCTGTAACCGTTAGAGAAGGAAAAACTGCAGCTGCACCAACCGCAGTAGCTGTTTTGGATCCGTCAGTATAGACTTTACAGGCATGGGAGTTCAGAGTAGTGTGAGCTAAGTGCAACTGCCTGATATTAAAGGAAGGTACAGTATTCTTTCCCCACTCCAAAAAATGTGTATCGTGGGAGGAAGAAACGTATGTCCAAGGTGGAACAGGAGCAGTTGTGTTCTGAAAAATATCGCTTAAATTGATATTCCAACTCTGAGAAAGCTCTTTAATCCTTAGTGAAGCAGGTCTGTTTTCATTTGGCTTGCTGTCATATATCAAATCCCACCGAGTATTATAAAGATACTCCCAACTGGGGTGAGATGGAAGACTCTGGATCTTAGCAGCATAGTGGAGCAATAATGATTTCCTACGAAGATGTAATGGAGGATCGTGTGCTTCGATATAGAGACTCTGGATTGGAGAAGTCTTAAAAGCGCCCAACGCAGTCCTGAGAGCACTGTGCTGGACAATATTTAGACGTTGTAAAGTAGTGCTCCTGGCAGAGTCATACACCGGACAACAATAATCTAGCCGTGACCGGATTAAAGTTCTATAAAGGTGCAATAGTGTATACCGATCAGCGCCCCATGACATAGCCGAGACTGATCGCAGTATATTCAGATGCTTTAGACATGTATTTCTTAAATGAGAGATGTGAGCTTGAAAATTCAGCTTGCTATCTAATATCACTCCAAGGAATTTAATGGTACTTACAAGCGGGATTGGAATATTGTTTATTTGTAATTCCGGATCGGGATGGAGAGTTCGTTTCTTGCAAAAGTGGGTGAGAGTGCATTTCTTTTCTGATAGTTTGTAGCCATTCCGTGAAGTCCACGATTGTATTTTGGTAATAGCAAGTTGGAGCTGCCGTTCGATGGTGTTCATACTTTGAGATCGACAAGAAATTGTAAGGTCATCTGCGTACATGTAAGTTTCAACAGTTTTTGGGATGGCTCGTGTTATGCTGCTAACTCGGATTGAAAATAGTGTTGGACTAAGTATCGATCCCTGCGGGACTCCTTCTTCCTGAATGTGAGATGCAGAGAGTACATTTTTATATCGGACCTGAAAAGAACGCAATTGCAGAAAATTTTGAATTATTTTCGGCAAATGGCCCCTAAGCCCCAAGTGGTAAAGGTCCATAATAATCCCATGACGCCATGTAGTGTCAAATGCCTTTTCAAGATCTAGGTTGACCATGACAAGATGTTGTTTCATGACAAAGGCATTGCGGATATGAGATTCGGCTTTGATAAGCACGTCCAGCGTTGATCTATTCTTCCGAAAGCCATACTGATGATCTGGAAGGAGATTTTGTGACTCCAGGATGTAAGTAAGCCTAGTGTGAACCATTCTTTCGAAAACTTTACCCAGGCAGCTCGTAAGAGATATTGGCCTATAGTTTTCAACACAGGAATGATCTTTTCCTGGTTTTGGTAAAGCAATAATGAAAGAATGACGCCAGGAGGAAGGATAGGCATTTTCGGAGAATATCCGATTATAAAAGATTAACATGGTACTCAAATCTTCTTGAATTAAATGTTTCAGCATAACATAATGAACTCCATCTGGGCCTGCAGCACTGTTTGAAGATCTGTTTAACGATTCTTGAAGTTCTATGAATGTAAAGGGTTGGTTGTACGGGAAAGAACGGTTCGTGAAAAAGTTGATTTTATATCGTTCTGCACTAGTTTTGATGTTCTGAAATGTGGACCCATAGGAGGCAGAAGCAGAGATTGTAGCAAATGATTCAGCAAGTGCATTAGCAACTTCTTCAGCTGTAGATAGGTCTTTCCCTTTCCAATGAAGTATTGGAGAGGGCATACGAGCGAATTTCCCATTTAGTGCCTGTATTTTTTTCCAAATGAGGCGTGTGGCGGTGTCTTTTGTGATTGTTGAGGCAAAAGCGATCCACGAGTCTCGTTTCGCTTTCCGTCTAATCTGCCTTGCTTTTGCTTTAAACCTTTTATAAGCAATGAGGTTATTAGTGGTGGGATTCTTACGGAAATTATTCCAAGCTCGGTTTTTTTCCTGTTTGGCAGTGAAGCAATCTGCATTCCACCAGTGATTTCGGTGATTGTGATATGTCTTGGATTTTGGAATGTAAGTATTTGCTGCAGTCAGAATCTGATTGGTGATGTAAGTATTTACATCATCAATAGGTTCTTTTTTAACGTAAGATCTGCCTAGAAGTATTTGAGCAGAATAGCCATCCCAGTTCGCCTTTTTAAACTTCCAAGAGGATCGTTTATCAGGATTTGGTGTTACTCCTGTTTGTAAGGAGCAAATGATCGGAAAGTGGTCACTGCTAAAAGGATCAGTTAATACAGACCATGTCATGATTGGAAAGATGGAAGGTGAGCAAACTGACAAGTCAATTTGAGAAGTAGATCCTGTAGGTAGGTGGATGTAGGTAGGAGATCCAGAGTTTAATAAATTTAGGTCATTATTATATATAAATTCCTCGATCAACTTGCCTCTTCTGTCCATTGTAGCTGATCCCCACAATGGATGGTGGCCATTAAAGTCACCGAAAAGACAAATTGGAGTTGGAAGTTGTGCGATGAGGTTGTCAAGTTCTGATTGGGCCAGTGATAGAGATGGTAGAATGTAAATCGAAACAATGGTAACTGAAATACCAACTGCAATCCGAGCTGCCACAGCTTCTAGGCTGGTTCTTAATTGGATCGGTCTGGACGGTATGTTAGTATTTACAAGAATGGCTACTCCTCCACGGGCAGGAGACTCTGGGCTTCTGTCTCGTCTATATATCATAAAATTTGAGAATTTCGGCGAAACTTGGGGTGACAAGAATGTTTCCTGTAGGCATATACCTATGGGGTTAAACTGAGAGATTAAATCTCTTATGTCATCCGAATGGCTGCTTAGTCCTCTACAATTCCACTGTATGATGTTAGGCATTATTTTGGTTTGGCTGAAGATGATTCATCTGACTGTTTTTTATGTGCAGGGCATTTTTTTCGGTCTTTTTTTGGGAATAATGGACGTCCAGTATCCATAGTGTCATTGGCATGGAGTTCTAGAATAGGGTCTTCATCATTTTGGTGTATATCCACTTCCATAGTGTTGGTTGGTGGATCAGTTTCCTTAGAGTCTTTATTGGGTTTCAATCTTTCTGCATCATTTGAGACTGTCACAGTATCAGTTGGGATACTAATTGGGGTGTTGGTGGCATGGCTGGTTTTTGTTTTAGAATTTTCTTTTCCAGTGGTTGATAAGGTTGTTTTAACCCAATTAGCTAGCGAGACGTTGGGCGGTATTGAGACATCTGTTTGAATTGCAGTTGTATGAAAACTGCGAGTTCGAGAGGCATATGATGGACTTGGCATGGTCAACATTATTTGTCTGCGTGCCTCAGGATATGTGACTTTATGTTCTACTTTGTATTTTTGGATTGTCCTACCTGTTTTCCACATCTCACATGATTTAGAAAAGGCGGGGTGATTGCCTTTGCAGTTGGGGCAAATGGGAATTGCGGCTGGACAATCTGCCTGTGTATGATCTTTTGCTCCACAAATAGGACAGATGGCGTCACCTCTGCATGCCTGCTGTGAATGGCCATATTTTTGGCATTTGAAACAGCGAAGAGGATTTGGGATGTATGGACGAATTCGACAATTTAAATATCCAGCTTTTACTGAGGAAGGCAAATCAGGAGTACTAAAAGTTAAAATGATGGAACGAGTTGGAATGAGATTTCCATCTTTTTTTGTCATAATTCTTTTAGCAGCGATTACCTTTTGATGGCTAAGTTCTTGGACTAATTCCTCCTCAGACAGTGTAATTAGGTCCCATTCTGTGATGACTCCTTTAGATGAATTTAAGGTATTGTGAGGAGTGACAGACACTGGTAATCCACCAAATGTAGTTGTTTTTAATAGCCACTCAGAATGTTTGGATGTGGCTGTTTCAACCAGGAGATCTCCTGATTGTAGTCGCTTCACCATTTTTGGTGATCCTGCAATAGATTCTAGATGTCTTTGAATCATAAATGGTGATAACTTGTCCACGGGCTGCGTGGACAGAGAGTGTATCACAAGAAAATTAGGGATGTCTGGACGCTGTGCTTCAGTTCGAAGCCTTTTTGGTTGATTAATATCATGAGAGGATTCATGTCTTGAGCTTGAAGGTTCTAAGGGTGGAAAATTGTTTGAATCCATGATAGCTCCTTTTGGCCCTGGGGGTTTATCTTTACCGCCCAGGTTTCCGGCCCCGCCACGGGGAGGCAGGAGCAGTGCCACGAGGTGACCAAGCGGCTGAGTTAGTAAGTTAGTACTAATAGAAAAAAACAGAAAGGTGGTTTCCCTTTCTGGGCTTCTGCCTACTTCTTTTAGTGCGAGAGAGCTACTATGCAATAGAAATCAAGAAAACGGTTTTTCAAACTAAAATAGAAACTGTTCGCTCAAATGTTCTCTGTAGAAAAACGCTTTGGAAAACGCACTAGAATCGCTTGGCCACGGAACGCTTGGCACCCGGGGCCTCTCGTATTGCAGGTGACCCTTCCGATGTTTGCACCTTTACTTTACCACTTGGTTTTGGTAGTGGTGGAGCATTAGGAGGTACGGAAATAGGAGTGGCAGCTGACTGTGTTTTTTTTTGGGTGGGCTTTTGTGAATGCAATAAATAGCGTGCAATCGGAGTAAATGACTCTTTTGGTGGTATAGTCATCTCCGTTTGTGTACCGATGGTGCACTTTGCAGAAACCTTCTGGGCGTATGAAGGTTTCCCGCTATTTATTAGTTGAATGCGTTTTCTGGCCTCCTGATAGGATATGTTCAGTTCTGTTTTTATTTTTTGAATTTCTTTCTCGTCCTTCCACTTCTGGCATGCTCTAGAATAGGCAGGGTGCTCTCCTTGGCAATTTATACAAATTGGTTATTGTTGTTGTTGTTGTTGTTTTTTAACGACACATAGGCTGCTAGGGCCATATTGTGTCTTTCTAATGGTTAATATGGAATATCAGCTTAATTGTGATAGCTATATTTTATGATATATTCCTATACGACTTAGGAAAGTAAAGAGTTCTTTTTGATTAAAATCATCTCCCAGAATCTGTAATAAATTTATTGATGACTGCTTATTAGAAATTGACTTAAAGATGTCTAAACGAATAGTTTGAAAGTGGGGACAGTCCACTAACAAATGTCGAATGGTCAGTTGTACTTGACATGATGTACATTGGGGAGCGCTGTCATTAGTTAATAGATACAGGTGAGTGAGATGAGTGTGCCCAATCCTTAGCCTTCCTAAAATTATTTCATCTCGTCTGTTTTTTCTGAAGCTGGATTGCCACAGCCTTGGTTCCGGTTTTATTTGGTAAAGTTTATTTCCTGGATAACCTTTCCAGATTAATGACCAGCTGTTATAACATGCTTTACGGATAATGTGTTTGTAATCAGTAAATGGAACTTGAAAAGTCTGCGAAATAGTGGTTTCTGGTTGTTTGGCTGCATGATCTGCTCTTTCATTGCCGGATATTCCAGAATGTCCTGGGATCCAGCAGAATGTCACAGTTTGGTTCAATTCCATACAGGCAAGTAACTTAGAATGAATCTGTTTTACTACAGGGTGAGAGGATTTGGTATTAGTATTTATGGCAGAGACAGCACTGAGTGAGTCAGTGAATATTAAAGCAGACGGAATTAGTTGTTCAATAATGTGATCCAGAGCTAGGTTTATAGCATAGAGCTCAGCAGTGAAGATACTGCATTCTATTGGCAATGAGACAGAAGTGCTAAATGTTGGGAAGATTGCAGCAGCACCTACTTGGGTCTCGGTTTTTGATCCATCTGTATAGATTTCACATGCGTTTGAATTAGAAAGAGTGTAAGTTGCATGTAACTGTGCGATATTGGAAGGAGACAGCGTGTTCTTTCCCCACTGTTGAAAGTAGTCATCATATATTGCACAGATATTTTCCCAGGGTGGATCTGGTGGTGTTTTGTCCTGAAATATATTGCTGATATCTATGTTCCATGATTGAGCCAGTTCCTTAAATCTAAGTGCAGCAGGTCGGTTTTCATTAGGTTTACTGATATAAAATGACTCGCATTCAGTATTGTAGAGACATCTCCAACAAGGATGAGCGGGCAGACTACGGATTTTTGCAGCATACATCAGAAGTAATGATTTTCTGCGAAGATGTAAGGGAGGTTCATGAGCTTCGATGTACAGGCTCTGAACCGGGGAAGTTCTGAATGCGCCTAGAGCGACTCTCAAAGCACAGTGCTGGATGGTGTTTAGTCGTTCTAAAGTACTTTTCCTCGCTGAATCATATACTGGAGAGGCATAGTCCAAGCGAGACCTGATGAGAGCTCTATACAGATGGATGAGAGTATGACGATCAGCACCCCATGACATGGATGACACACACCGAAGGATATTCAATTTCTTCAAGCAGATGGTACGAAGATAGGCCACATGTGCTTGAAAGTTCAGTTTCCTGTCTAGTATCAGACCAAGGAAACGGATATTGTGAGCAAGAGGAATTGGCACGTTATTTAACTTTAGCTCTGGATCAGGATGAAGTGTCCGAAGTTTGCAGAAATGAGTGGTAGTGGTTTTCTGTTCAGCGAGATTATATCCATTTCTTAAGGTCCAGGATTGAATTTTCGTTAAAGCAATTTGTAGCTGCCTTTCGATAGTATTCATGCTTTGCGATTGGCAGGATATAGTGAGATCGTCAGCATACATGTATACTTCAATCATTTTTGGAAGTTCTTCCAAAATTTTGTTGATCCTAATCGCAAATAGGGTTGGACTCAATATGGAACCCTGTGGGACACCCTCTTCTTGAATGTGAGATGTTGACAGCATGTTTTTATATCGGACCTGAAATGTACGCAATTTTAAAAAGTTCTGAATTATTAAAGGGAGATGTCCTCTCAGCCCCAACTGATGCATATCTTTAATAATACCATGACGCCATGTGGTGTCAAATGCTTTATGAATATCCAGGTTGACCATCACTAGATGTTGTTTTCTCACGAAGGCATTACGAATGTTTGATTCAATTTTTACAAGTACATCTAGGGTGGACCTGTTTTTACGGAAGCCATATTGGTGATCAGAAAGGAGATTTTCGGAGTCTAGAATCCAGGTGAGCCTCTTATGTACCATCCTTTCAAAGATTTTGCCCAGACAGCTTGTCAATGATATTGGTCTGTAATTCTCAACTAGAGAAGGATCTTTGCCTGGTTTTGGAATAGCACAAATATAGGAATGACGCCATGACAGAGGATACGTATTTTCAGAGAAGATCCGGTTATAAAAGAGTAATAGTGTGCCGAGATCGGCTTCACACAGATGCTTCAGCATATTGTAGTGAATGCCGTCTGGTCCTGCTGCGCTGTTCGGAGATTTGCTCAAAGATTCTCTCAGTTCAGATAGAGTAAACAGCTGGTTATATGGAAGTGAAAGTCTAGTTGTGAAATTAAACTTATGACGTTCTGAATCAGTTTTACTGCGTTGAAAGGAGATCGCATAAGAGGAACAGGCAGAAATGTTATAAAACGATTCGGCTAAAGCATTTGCAATGTCAGTAGGAGAGGATAAGTCCTGCCCATTGCATTGTATTATTGGAGATTGCTGCGGTAGAAATTTCCCATTCAGAGCTTGAATTTTTCTCCAAATGACTCGAGTGTCAGTATTTTTATTAATATCTGAGGCGAATTTAATCCAGGAGTCACGTTTTGCAGTCTTCCTAATTTGTCTTGCTTTGGCTCTGAGTTTTTTGTACATAATGAGGTTGGCGGTAGTTGGAAATTTGCGAAACTGGTTCCAGGCATGATTTTTTTCTCGTTTCGCTTTGGAGCATTCTTCATTCCACCACTGATTTTGGTGTACCCGCTTGCACTGGTTAGATTTTGGAATGGAAATTTCTGCTGCAGATAAAATGTGGCTTGTAATGTGATCAGTTACGTCATCAATACGATTTTGTTGTACATATAGTTTGTCAAGTAGAACACAAGTTGAATAGTTTTCCCAGTCTGCTTTATGAAAGTTCCAAGAAGTGCGGCCTTTAGGACATGACACCATCTGTGTTTGAATTGAACTGATGATAGGAAAATGGTCACTGTGCAATGGATCATTTAACACTAACCATTCCATGCTTGGAAAAAGAGAGGCTGAACATATTGATAAGTCTATGGCTGATGTACTACCTGTAGGTAGTTGAATATGAGTTGGAGAGCCAGAATTTAACAGAGTCAGGTTATGGTTATCCAGGAACATTTCTATTAATTGGCCTCTCCTATCCATGATGGGAGATCCCCACAATGGATGGTGACCGTTGAAATCGCCGAGTAAACAGACTGGAGGTGGCAATTGTGTGATAAGGTTGTCAAGTTCAATCTGGGAGCAAGGATAATTCGGTGGGATATAAATGGATGCAAGGGTTAACGATATTCCCATTGCTATCCGAACCGCTACAACTTCTAAAGAGGTTTGTAGTTGGAGATGTCTGGACGGTATGTTAGTTCGAATAAGAATAGCCACCCCACCACGAGCAGGAGTGTCAGAATCCCTGTCTCGCCTAAACATAGAATAATTTTTTAATTTTCAGAGAAACTTGTGGTGATAAAAAGGTTTCCTGTAAACATACACCTATTGCTTTAGTTTGTATTAGTAAATCATTCAAGTCATCTATATTACTGCGTAATCCTCTACAGTTCCATTGAAGGAATTTATTCATTTGCTGGATTTATTGGAGGAAGATTGATCTGACTGTTTTTTCTGGGAAGGTTTCTGTCTGCTTAGTTTCGATTTTTCATTTCTGGGAAATGTTGGGCGTCCTGTATCCATGGTATCATTCGCATGTAACTCAAGTACTGTCTCTTCATCCTCTGACTGAACCTCCATTTCCATGTTGCTAATCCTTGGTTTCGATTTCTTCTGGTTTTCAATAGTAGCTGATTTCGTTGTTTCTGGCAAGGTTGAGATAGCATCAGTTGGGATGCTGATTGGGGTGTTGCTGGTCTCACTGACTGTAGTTTTCTTATTATAAGTTAGCGCAGTTTTGGCCCAGGCGGCAAAGGAAATATTCGGTTCGATGGAGACATCTGTTTGGGTTGCAGCTGAGCGGCTATTTTTTGTGACCGATGCATATGATCGGCTAGGCATGGTTAGCATTATTTGCTTTCTTGCTTCAGGGTATGTGACTTTATGCTCCACTTTATACTTTTGAATTTTTTTTCCCTGTTTTCCAAAGGTCACACGCTTTAGAAAATGCAGGATGGCTTCCTTTACAGTTTGGGCAAACAGGAGTGGAAGCTGTACAGTCTTCTTGAGAATGCTCCTTGGAACCACAAAGAGGACACACAGCATCGCCTCGGCATGCTGTTTGAGAATGACCGTACTTCTGACATTTAAAGCAGCGAATGGGGTTTGGGATGTAAGGACGAATCTTACAATTTAGGTAACCTGCTTTAACAGAAGATGGAAGAGTCGGAGTACTGAAAGTTAAAATGATGGACCTGGTTGGTAGTAGGTTGCCATCTTTTTTAGTCATGATTCTCCGTGCATGAGTCACTTTTTGATCACTAAGCTCTTGTATTATTTCTTGTTCAGAGACATTTAGTAAGTCCCATTCGCTGATGACGCCTTTAGAGGTGTTCAGGGTGTTATGTGGCGTAACTGACACTGGAATGCTGTTAAAAGTTGTCAATGTTAACAATTTTTCTGAATGGCTTGGCTTGGAAGCTTCAATTAGAAGGTCTCCAGATTGAAGACGCTTCACCATTTTAGGAGATCCAACAACCGATTCTAAACATTTCTGTATTAGAAATGGAGATAACTTGCCTACAGGTTGTGTGGATAATGAGTGCATTATTAGAAATGCTGGCATATCTGCACTCTGTTTTTCAGTCCGCTGTCTCTTCGGACGATTCAAGTCATGCTCTGAATCAGAGTTGACAGGTCTGGAGCTCGTGGGCTCTAGCGGTGGATATGCATCACAATCCATCGTTGCTCCTTTCAGCCCTGGAAGAGGGAATTCCTTCTCCCAGGTTACCGACCCCGCCACGTGGAGGCAGGAGCAGTGCCAACCAGTGACCAAGCGATCAGCAGAAGAAGAGAGCAGTACGATGCTAGCGATGGCAGTAACGTTGCAAGCGGGGTTAGCAGTAACGTTGCTAGCGTTGAAGCAGTGACGTTGCTCAGCGAGGGAAGCAGTAACGATGCGAGCGGTCAGCAGTGACGTTGCGAGCGGTGGAGGGTTTATGAAAGCACTAGTACTCACTCTAGGAAAAACGCTAGAAAACGCACTATAAAGATCGCTTGGGAACTATCGCTTGGCACTCGGGGCCTACAAATTGGTTTGGAAGCTGAACACTCCTTGCTCTCGTGGTCTTTCGTACCACATCGAGCGCAGGCAGTTGTTGTTGTTGTTGTTGTTGTGGGGGTTTTCTGGCGCATAAGCAGCTTTGGCTATAATGCGCCTATTCCTTTATTGTAATAATATATGAGAATTTCTTCTTATGTCAGAAGAGGCAAAAATCAGAAATGACTAAACACTCCAATTTTCTTCAGAAAGTTAAAAAATTCAGGGATGTTTGCATTGTCACCAATGACATTCTCTAGAGTTATTGGTTTGCGAAGGTTAACCAAAGATAGCAGGGTTGTATTTCTGTCTTGATTATAGTGTGGGCATTCGATGAGAATGTGTTTCACAGTCAGATTTAGAAAACAATGTGGACACTGTGGTGGATCATCTCCTGTGAGTAGATGAAGGTGAGTCAAATGTGTATGGCCTATTCTTGATCTTGAAAGGAGTACCTCTTCTCGTCTTGATGAACGGACACTGGAACGCCAAATTCTCGGATCCTGTTTAAATTGAAAAAGTTTGTTATGTGTTTGAGAGTGCCAGAGTGCTGTCCATTCTGTTAGGCATGCGTCACGAATGATTTGTGGGTAGTCTGATGCTGGAACAGGGATAGTGGTTAAATCTAAGGTAGATGGATTTTTTGCCGCTCTATCGGCCAGTTCATTACCAGAAATTCCAGAATGGGATGGAATCCAGCAGAAGGTGATCATTTGGTGGCGCTCTTCAATCTGCAGTAATAATCTTCTAATTTCATTTAGAAGAGGGTGAACTTTATCTGTGGAGTTAGATAATGCCATAATCGAGCTGAGGGAATCAGTGTAAATAACAAATTTTGGTGAGCAGTCAGAACAGAGGTTTTCTAAGGCTAGTTTAATTGCATATAATTCTGCTGAGAATATACTGAATTCAGGTGGAAGGGCTGCTGAAATAGTGGTATTTAGGAACACTGCTGCTGCTCCAACATTTGAGTTAGATTTAGAGCCATCTGTATAAATTGGAGAAAAATCAAAATATTTGTGAGTGTGAATTGCATGAAGTTGTTTCACATTTGATGCTTGAAGAACATTTTTTCCCCACTGGCAAAGGTAAGTGTCACAGGTGGGTAGAGGAGTAGGAGTCCATGGTGGTTGAGTGCATGTTACTACTTCTTGTACAGAATGAATGGTAACTTTCCAATCTTGCATCAGTTCAAGAAGGCGAAGACCAGCTGGTTTTACTATACTAGGCTTACTTCTGTAGAGGTTTTCTAGTGGTGGATTAAATAAGTATGACTGAATTGGATGTGAGGCACAGCTTTGTATTTTGACAGCATACTTCAGTAGCAGTGTTTTCCTACGTAGTGTTAACGGGGGCTCATGAGCGTCAATGTAGAGGCTATGTGCTGGTGATGTTCTGAAAGCCCCAAGTGCAGTCCTCAAGGCGCTGTGCTGAACTGGATCAAGCCAGCGCAAAACACTTGCTCTGGCAGAATCATAGACAGGAGCACCATAATCAAGACGGGATCGGATTAATGCCCTGTATAGCCGAAGTAAGGAGGTGCGATCTGCACCCCATGTTAGGGCGGATAAAGTTCTGAGTATATTTAACTTTTTTAAACAGGAAGTACGTACATTTTTAATATGGTCTAAGAAATTTAATTTGTTGTCAAGGATTAATCCTAGAAATCTGATGTTACTATTGACTGGGATGGAGAAGTTGGAAATTTGGAGTTCAGGATCCAGATGGAGTTTGCGTTGTCGACAAAAATGGATGGCGACTGTTTTCTGTTGTGAGAGTCGATAGCCGTTAAGGTTGGCCCATTGTTGTATTTTGTTCAGTGATATCTGAAGCAGCCTTTCAATTGATCTCATGCTTTGGGAATGACAGGAAATGGAGAGGTCATCCGCGTAAAGATATGACTCAACTGTGTTTGGAAGCTGTTTAGTGATGGAATCTATTCTAAGAGCAAAAAGAGTGGCACTCAGCACAGATCCCTGAGGAACACCTTCTTCCTGAATGAAAGTTGTAGAGAGCTCATTTTGGTATTTTACTTGAAACGATCTAGTGTATAGGAAGTTCTGTACAAATATGGGAAGGTTTCCGCGTAGACCGAGAGAATAAAGATCACTAAGTATGCCATGTCGCCAGGTGGTGTCAAAGGCTTTCTGTATATCTATAGTAACCATAACCAGATGCTCGTGTTTAACGAACGCATTGCGAATGGCAAATTCAGCCTTGATCATGAGATCTAAGCATGATCTGTTTTGTCGAAAGCCATGCTGACTATTGCTCATGAGATGTTGTGACTCTATGATCCAGACGAGTCTATTGTGGACAATTTTCTCAAGGATTTTGCTGAGGCAGCTTGACAGAGATATAGGTCTATAGTTATGGGTATTGGTTGGATCTTTTCCAGGCTTCAGGAACGCCAAAACAATAGAGTGGTGCCAAGAAGCTGGATAAGTTTTTTCTAAAAAAATACGGTTGTAAAAGACCAGGAGGAGGCGCAAAGCTTTGTCATCAAGATGTTGCAGCATGATATAATAGATCCCATCTGGTCCGGCGGCACAATTACGAGCTGTTTTAATGGCATGCAATAATTCAGGATATTGTAGAGGTTTGTTATATGGCAGAATGAGGGCAGTTTGGAAGTTAATAGAATACCGTTCTCGACTGTTTTTAATTTGTTGGAAAGATGTAGTATAAGCTGATGTTGCCGAGATCTCAGCAAAAGTGTTGCCCAAAGCGTTAGCTATATCCGAGGGACTAGTTAAATCTCTCCCATTCCATGAGAGGACTGGAGAGGGTATGGTTGGAAACTTGCCAGAAAGCTGTCTAATTTTTTTCCAGATTAATTTGCTGTCAGTATTTCTGTTAATTGTTGACGCAAAACGAGCCCAGGATTCTTTTTTGGCTTGCCTCTGTAAGAAACGTGCTTTTGCCCTTACTTTCTTATAATTTATCAGATTGGCTGTGATTGGATAGCGCCGAAACAAATTCCACGCTTTATTTTTTGCTTTTTTTGCTTTGGTGCATTCCTCATTCCACCAATAATTATAGTGCTTTCGACCCGGTGGGTTTGATAATGGTATTGTATCTTTAGCCACGTTTAAGAGATGCGACGTGATGTAGTCTGTCACATCATCAATATGATGGAAACGGATTTTTTTCTCATCGAAAGAGATTGAGGACTGAAATTTTTCCCAGTTTGCTCTTATAAATTTCCATTTCCTGCAGGGTTTAGTTAAAGGAGTCTGTGCTATCAATACCTTGCATACGATTGGGAAGTGATCACTGCCCATAGGGTCGTTTATAACATACCACTCTATGGTCGGGACCAGTACTGGAGAACAAATGGAAAGGTCTATTGCTGAAGTATTTCCAGTTGGGAGCTGAATGTGAGTGTGCGTGCCAGTATTCAGTATGGTGAGGTTTAGTGCATCTAAAAGTCTTTCAATGAGTCGACCACGTGTATCCAATTTAGAAGCACCCCATAGGGGGTTGTGCCCATTAAAGTCCCCTAATATACAGACAGGTGGAGGTATCTGTATGAGGAGATCTTCAAGTTCTTTTAAAGAATAAGTATGGTTTGGCTGTAAATAGATTGAGACTAGTGTTATTGCAATATGGAGAGTTATACGAACTGCAACAGCTTCTATTTCAGTTCGAAGTGGGATATGCTTTGTTGGGATCTTTGAATTTATCAGGATTGCTACACCACCGTGGGCAGTATTTGCTGTATTGCGATCTCTTCGATAAAGGCAGTAGTTCTTTATCGATGGAGAAATTTGCGAGGTTAAGTAAGTTTCTTGGAGACAGAGAGCAACTGGAGAATACTGGTTAATTAGATTATGGATATCATCTGTGTTGTAGCGAAAGCCTCTACAGTTCCATTGTACAATGATGGCCATTATTTGTGTTTAATTGTTTGAGATGTATCTGACTGCTTTTTGAAGGTGATTGGTTTATGACGTTCCAATTTTTGTTTATCTTTTTTTAGGAAAACTGGCCGACCAGTGTCCATTTCTTCTTCTTCTTCTTCGGCATGAATTTCTAATATTGGATCTTCCGGTAGAGTAGGAGATGTTGCTGGTATTGTAAGAGGAGTGTTACTTGCCTGGTCTGAATGCTTGGGGTTACTGGACTGTTGCTGAGAGAGGACAGCTCGAGCCCAGTCAGAGATTGATATGTTTGAGGGTACGGTATCTTCAGTTTGGGTGGATACTGTTTGTTGTTTATGTGCAACATTTGCATAGGTACGTTTGGGCATGGTAGGAGCAATTATTTTCCTTGCTTCTTGAAAGCTTACCTTGTTCTCAACCTTATATTTAACAATTTGTTTCTCAGTTTTCCATCTCTCACAAGTTCTAGAATATGCAGGATGGTTACCTTTACAGTTGGGACATGTCTTTTCTGTCGCCAAACATTCAGACTGAGTATGATCGGAAGATCCACAGTTTGGACAAACTGGGTTTCCTCTACATGTTGTCTGAGAGTGACCATACTTTTGGCACTTGTAGCATCTCAAGGGGTTGGGTATATACGGGCGAACGCGGCAAAGTAGATAGCCAGCTTTTACTGTTGATGGTAGGTTTGGGGAATTAAATGTAAGAATGATATTCCTGGTAGGCATAAGGTTATTGTCATTTTTAGTCATGATTCTTCTTGATGCAATAACATTTTGATCCTGAAGTTCTTGAGTTAATTCATCCTCTGTCACGTTCAACAAATCCCAACTAGAAATCACACCTTTGGATGTATTTAAGGTAGCATGTGGGGTTACTTTAATTGGTATCCCAGCAAAATTTGAAAGTTGTAAGAGTTTCTCTGAATGTCTATTTTTTGTTGTTTCTACAAGAAGGTCTCCAGATTGCAGCCTTCTCACAGTCTTCGGAGATCCTGCAATACTCTCCAGGTGTTTCTGGATGAGGAAAGGAGATAATTTGCTGAGAGGTTGTTCCGAAAGTGAATGTAAAATTAAAAAGGAAGGAAACTCTTTGGTTGTTGAATTTGTTTTCAACCTCTTGGGATGTGAAATGTCATAATCAATTTCAGTATGTGGCCGAGAGCTTGTCGGCTCTAAAGATGGATAATCATTTTGCTCCATCTTTGCTCCTTTTCGCCCCTGGCAGATGAGCTTTTCTGCCAAGGTTTCCGGCCCCGCCACGGGGAGGCAGGAGCAGTGCCTGGTGTGACCAAGCGAGTAGTAGTAGGGGGTTAGTAATAAGACTATGAAAAAAGAAAGGTGGCTTGCCTTTCTTGCTCTGTACAGGTACTTTTGTAGCAAGAGCAGTTATAAAATAAATAGATTACTTAACGAGAGGAAAGCAAAAGAACTATATATCACTTTTTGGAAATCGCACTATAAGGCACAGATAAATCGCTCAGTCACAATCGCTTGGCACCCGGGGCCTGCGCAGGCAGGATTACCACGACAAGATGTTTGTGAGTGGCCGTATTTCTGACATCTAAAACACCTCAGTGGGTTTGGAATGTAAAGCCGCACTGGGCAGTTTAAGTAGCCTGCCTTGATGGAACTTGGAGGCCGTGGGGTGTTAAATGTTATGATGAGAACTCGGGTAGGGACGAGATTCCCATCCTTCCGCATTGATATTCTCTTGACAGCCGTCACTCCTTGGTCTTTTAATTCAGAGCAGATCTCTTCTTCAGAAACGTGAAGAAGATCCCACTCTGAAATGACACCTCGTGAAGAGTTCAATGTTTTGTGGGGTGTTACGCTGATCGGTATTCCCCCTATGGATGTCGCGTTGAGGATTCTTTCTGCTTGCTTCGTGCTTGAAGCTTCGACTAAAAGATCGCCAGAACGCAGCCGTTTTACAGATTTCGGTGATCCAGCCAACCCTTCTAATCCTTTCTGAATGAAGAAGGGTGACATCTTCCCAATTGACTGCTCTCCGGTAGAATGGACAATGAGGAAAAGCGGTGTTATAGATGGTGTTTTATCCTCAGTTCTGGCTCTTTTGGCAGTATTGGTGTCAGTATTATCGTCTCGGTTAGGTAGGGGCCTTGTTGGGGCCCCAGGAGAAATAGAATTTAAATTACTCATAAGAGTAAAGAAAACGTGTCTGATGCCTAAGTACCTCACCCACCACGGAGCCCTACGAGGGGACCCCACTCCTGAACTAGCAGGTACTGCGTACACGAATGGGACGCCGAGTTCGCTTAGAACACCATACCCACGTTACCAATAAGTCTTTATCCCGTCCCAGGACCAAAGGGAGGGAGACTTATTGGAACGCAGTTGACCCTAGCAGTATAAAACCACCCGCCGATTGATCCCAGTCGGGCCGGTCCGGGACCACCCGTCTTGTCGAAGCAGGGGCCAAAGTGGTGTATTACGGCTGGGCCCCTCAACCACCAGGATCCCCCTTTCCGCTTCAACGGGTCGCGGCGCACGGCTGCACACGCCGGATTCCAAAGATGTAACCCTGGAACCAAGGTATGGGCGTTAGATCCCAGTGATGCTAATCTGGAAACCCAGCAGCATCACTGGGAGGTCCCCTCACCACGTACAGGTGCCCACGTCGAGGGGTTTACTTCGACGTATAAGCTCTGGACAGGAGATGTTCGAAATGCTCCAGTAGAGATACGGGTAGCCTGATGGTGGACAGGGTCCAACCATCGGAGGACACTATCTCTGGCTGAGGAGAATACCTGGGACCCGTAATCTAATTTGGATCGTACAAGTACACGGTAAAGCCGTAGTAGGGTGCATCGATCTGCTCCCCAACGCATGGAGGAGAGAGGGCGGAGAATATTTAGTCCACTCGTGCATTTTGTACGAAGTTGACGAATATTTTCGAGAAAGGTCAACTTTTTATCAAACACAAGTCCCATGAATTTTGTGTCTGACACTACTGGATTAACATTTCGTCCGAGCCTTAATTCAGGTTCAGGATGAAGATTACGCTTGCGACAAAAGTGTACGCAAACGGTCTTCTCCGGCGAGAACCTGAAGACATTAGCAAGTGCCCAGGAATTAAGGCGATCAATGGCTTTCTGCAGTTGTCTTTCAATTGGTATTGGTGTTGTGTTACTAAAAGAAATATGAGAAATAAAGAAAGGTAGCTTTTCTCTCTTGCTCTGTACAAGTACGTTTGTAACAGTAGATGATATTAAATAAATGAATTTCTTAAGGGCAGGAACTAAATATAACACTAAATCGCTTTTCGATAATCGCACTTAAGCACAGAGAAAACGCTCGATCACAATCGCTTGGCACTGGGGGCCTGGGGGTTGTTTAGATCACTATCAAGAGAGGGTAAGGCATACCAGCGAATCTTCCTATCCAGAGATACCTACACCTTCACCCGAGACTACCTAACTGGTCTCCACTTGAAAAGACCTCAGTATATTTCTAGTATCATCAATGGTACTTGACCGCAAGCCTTCACAAATTAGGGTCTAGTAAAAAACGTACTAGATTGTTGTTGTTGTTATGGAGGCTTAATGGCACATAAGCATCTATGGCTATAATGTGCCTATTCACTTATTATTTTAAGAGATGAGGAATTTCCATAAAATCAAAAGAAAATTTTAAATCAGAAATTATTAAAAAGTCCAGTTTGCTTGAGCAAGTCAAAAAATTCAGAAATGTTTGCCTTATCACCAATGAGATTTTCAAGAGTTATTGGTTTACGGTCATTTATCAATGAGATCAAGGATGAAGCTCTGTGTTGTTTATAGTAGGGGCAGCCAATGAGAATATGTCTAACAGTCAAGATGTTAGAGCAATGTGTACACTGTGGTGGATCACCTCCTGTGAGTAAATAAAGATGTGTCAGATGAGTATGACCTATTCTTGCCCTTGAAAGGACTACTTCTTCTCGTCTCGATGTACGGACACTGGAACGCCAAATTTTCGGATCTTGTTTAAACTGAAAGAGTTTATTATTAGTCTGAGAGTGCCAGAGTGCTGTCCATTGTGATAGGCAAGCAGCATTAACGGTTAGTACACAATCTGATGCTGGAACAGGGATATTGGTTAAATCAAAGGTAGTTGGATTTTTTGCAGCTTTATCAGCCAGTTCATTGCCTAAAATACCGGAATGGGCGGGTATCCAACAAAAAGCAACCAGTTGTTGACGTTTTTTGATTTGTAGTAACAAGCTTCTGATTTCATCTAGAACAGGGTGAACTTTATCTTCGCAATTACTTAGTGACATGATTGAGCTGAGGGAATCAGTATAAATAACAGATTTTAAAGAACAGTCGGAATAGAGATTTTCTAAAGCAAGTTTTATTGCATACAATTCAGCAGAAAATATACTAAAATCTGATGGAAGGGATACTGATACAACTGTATTTGGAAACACTGCAGCTGCTCCAACATTTGAATTAGATTTAGAGCCATCTGTATAAATTTGGTAGAAATCAATATATCTTTGAATGTGAACATCATGAATTTGTTTGAAGTTTGTTGCTTGCCAAGTATTCTTTCTCCATTGGCAGAGGTAAGTGTCACATGTTGGAAGAGGAGGAGGAGCCCATGGTGGTTGAGCAAAGGTTGGTATCTGCTGTACTTTCCGGATGGAAATATTCCAAACCTGCACCAGTTCAAGAAGGCGAAGACCAACTGGTTTAACTATGCTGGGTTTGTTTCTGTATAGGTTTTCTAACGGTGGGTTAAAAAGGTATGACTGAACGGGATGAGAGGCACAACTTTGTATCTTGACAGCATATTTCAATAACAGTGTTTTCCTGCGTAAAGTTAGTGGGGGCTCGTTAGCTTCTATGTAGAGACTATGTGCTGGCGACGTTCTGTTGTTGTTGTTGTTGTTTGTTGGATTTATTGGTGCAAGGGCTACTAAGGCCATAATGCACCTATTTCAGTCTTATTTGGTACATGATTGTTATATTAAATAAAAGGATTCAGATCAGGTGATATTTGTTTATCAATTTGAGGAAGGTAAAAACATCATTAATATCTCGTCGGTCTCCAAGAATCTGTTGTAAGGTAAGTTTATTAGAGGAAGATAGATGTGAAGAGAAAGCTGTTTTTCGTTCTCTCAGATATAATGGGCATTCAATGATCAAGTGGTTTACTGTGAGTTGAGTTTGACAGTTGCTGCATAGTGGAGGGTCTTCCTGAGTGAGTAAATAACTATGAGTTAGGTGAGTATGTCCTATTCGAATTCTAGCAAGTACTACTTCTTCCTTTCTATTGCCCCTTAGGCTTGATAGCCACTTCTTGTGATCCTTTTTGATCTGAAAAAGCTTATTGTTTTTTTCTCCCTGCCAAATGGATAGCCATTTTTTTCTAACATTGGTATGTATGATGTATTTTAAATCTGTGTAAGGTATCTGCATGTCTGATTTTATGTTACTGGCGTTCTTGGCTGCAAGATCCGCTTGTTCGTTACCTCTGATTCCAGAGTGCCCAGGTATCCAACAGAAAATTAATTTTTGCCTGTTTGCAAGAAGCTGCATTAACTTGGTTTGAATTTGTTGTAGAAACGGATGACTGGATGGAAATTTACACTGAAGAGCAGATACAGCACTTAAGGAATCGGTGTAGATAATAGTTTGCGGATATAATGACTGTTTTACATTGTCTAGCGCCATCAGGATAGCATACAGTTCTGCGGTGTAAATACTGTACTCCAAAGGAAGCTGCTGGGATATTGTAATGTTTGGTAGAACTGCAGCTGCTCCAACTTTACTATCTGTCTTGGAACCATCAGTGTAAATTTGGGTAAAACTAGAGAACTGAAAAGAGTGAGTTGCATGGATCTGCTGAAGACTGAAATTTGGAAGTGCATTCTTTCCCCATTGTTGGAAGTGTTGGTCAACATTGGCCAAGGGTATTTGCCATGGTGGCATAGCCGTGCTATTATCTAAAGTTATGTCATTCATATTTAGTTCCCAGCACGTAGTTATGCTTTCTAATCTAATTCCAGATGGTTTATTCTGCAAAGGTTTATTTTGGTACAAATTATGCCATTTTGGGGTGAATAAATACTGCTTTATTGGATGATGTGGGAAACTTTTGATTTTTGCTGCATAACTTAATAACAGAGCTTGCCGACGAAGAAATAGGGGTGGTTCATGTGCTTCCGTATAGAGACTCTGAACTGGCGATGTACGAAAAGCTCCCAGTGCAATTCGGAGGGCATTGTGATGTACTGGGTCGAGCCATTTTAATACACTTTCTCTAGCTGAGGCATATGCAGGTGACCCATAGTCTAGTTTGGATCTTATGAGCGACCGGTATAAGTGCAGCAGCATGTACCGATCTGCACCCCATGACATAGCGGAAATTGCCCTGAGGAGATTCAGCTTCTTTAGACAGGTTGTACGAATGTGTTTAATATGCTCTAAGAAACTAAGTTTTCTATCCAGAATTAGTCCAAGAAAGCTAATACTCTGTTGAAAAGAAATTGGATGAGAATCAAGATGTAAATCGGGATCTGGATGTAAATTCCGTTTACGGCAAAAATGAATTGCTGTTGTTTTTTGTTTTGAAAGTCTGTATCCATTGTTTTTGGCCCACTGAACAAGCTTGTTAATTGTACCTTGAAGCTGCCTTTCAATGAAACGCATGTTTTGTGACTGGCTTGAGATTGCCAGATCGTCGGCATACAGATAAGTTTCAACTGTGTCGGGAATACATTTGGTAATGGAATTAATCCTGAGAGAAAAGAGCGTGGCACTAAGCACAGAACCTTGAGGGACCCCCTCTTCTTGCAGAAACGTTTGTGAGAGAGCAGAGTGAAAACGTACCTGAAAGGTCCTATTGCTCAAGAAGTTCTGAATAAATTTTGGAAGATGACCACGAATACCGGATTCATAGAGATCGTGAAGAATTCCATACCGCCAGGTTGTATCAAAAGCTTTTTCGATGTCAAGACATATCATCACTAGGTGTTCGTTCCTGAGAAATGCATTTCGGATATTTCCTTCAGCTTTGACCATAAGGTCAAGTGTTGATCTGGTTCTTCGAAATCCATATTGGCGACGTTCTGAACGCACCAATTGCAATTCTCAAAGCACTGTGTTGAATAGGATCAAGCCAGCGTAATGCACTCTTTCTGGCAGAATCATAGATTGGAGCACCATAATCGAGACGGGATCTGATTAATGCTTTGTACAACCGAAGCAGGGAGGTACGATCTGCACCCCACGTTCGGGCAGATAAGGCTCTGAGTATGTTTATCTTTTTCAGACAGGAAGTCCGTACATTTTTAATATGATCTAGGAAATTTAATTTGTGGTCAAGGATTAATCCTAGGAATCTGATGTTAGTAGCGATTGGGATGGAGACATTGGAAATTTGAAGTTCAGGATCCGGATGAAGTTTTTGTTGTCTGCAAAAATGGATTGCAGTTGTTTTCTGCTGAGAGAGTCGGTAGCCGTTGAGGCTGGCCCATTGTTGTATTTTATTTAGTGAAATTTGAAGCTGTCTTTCAATAGATCTCATGTTTTGGGAATGGCAGGAGATGGAAAGGTCATCTGCATATAGATAAGTCTCAATTGTGTTTGGAAGCTGTTTGGTGATGGAATCAATTCTAATAGCAAAAAGAGTGGCACTCAATACTGATCCCTGTGGAACACCTTCTTCCTGAATGAAAGTTGAAGAGAGGGCATGTTGGTATCGAACTTGAAATGATCTAGTATGTAGAAAGTTCTTAATAAATACAGGAAGGTTGCCACGTAGTCCGAGAAAGTACAGATCACTAAGTATACCATGCCTCCAGGTGGTATCAAATGCCTTCTCTATGTCTATTGAAACCATTACTAGATGTTCATGTTTGACAAAAGCATTACGGATGGCAAATTCAGCCTTGACCATAAGGTCTAAGCATGACCTGTTTTGACGAAAGCCATATTGACTACGGCTCATTAGCTCTTCCGACTCGATGATCCAGATGAGTCTTCTGTGGATAATTTTCTCAAGGATTTTACTGAGGCAGCTTGAGAGAGATATGGGTCTATAGCTATATGGGTTGGATGGATCTTTTCCAGGTTTTAGGAATGCCAAATCTGTAGAGTGATGCCAAGAAACTGGAAAAACATTTTCTAAAAATATACGATTGTAAAAGACTAGGAGGAGGCGCAAAGCTTTGTCATTAAGATGTTGTAGCATGACATAATAAATCCCATCTGGTCCAGCAGCACCATTGCGGGCTGTTCTAATGACATGTAATAGTTCAGAATATTGCAGAGGTTTATTATATGGGACAAGGTTTGAAGTTTCAAAATTAATACCATGCTTTTCTTTAGTGTTTTTAATTCTTTGGAATGAGCTAGTATATGCTGATGTTGCTGAGATTTCTGCAAAAATATTGCCCAAAGCATTGGCTATATCTACAGGTTTAGATATATCTTGCCCATTCCAGGAGAGGATTGGAGAAGGTATGGTAGGAAACTTACCAGACAGCTGTCTAATTCTTTTCCATATTATTTTGGGATCAGTATTTCTGTGAAAACTGGATGTAAAACGGATCCAGGATTCTTTCTTTGCTTGCTTTTGTATAAAGCGTGCTTTTGCCCTTAATTTCTTATAATTAATGAGATTGACTGTGCTTGGGCACTGCCGAAACAAATTCCAGGCTTTATTTTTTGCTCTCTTTGCTGTGGTGCATTTGTCATTCCACCAGTAATTATAATGCTTTCGGCCCGGCGGATTTGATAGTGGTATCGTGTCTTTAGCCACATTTAGAAGATGCGACGTGATGTATTCTGTCACATCATCAATATGCTGGTGGCGGATTTTTTTCCTCGTCAAGGTCAATTGATGACTGAAATTTTGCCCAGTCTGCTCGGACAAATTTCCACTTTCTGCAGGGTTGAAATGAAGGAGTCTTTGCTTTCAGAAAGTTGCATACTATTGGGAAATGGTCACTGCCCATGGGATCGTTTATTACATACCACTCTATGGTTGGGACTAGTACTGGTGAACAAATTGAGAGATCTATTGCTGAGGTGTGTCCTGCTGGGAGCTGTACGTGTGTCGGTGCACCTGTATTGAGTACAGTGAGATTTAGTGCCTCCAAAAAACTTTCAATTAGTCTACCCCGTCTATCCAATTTAGTAGAGCCCCATAATGGGTGGTGCCCGTTAAAGTCCCCTAATATACAGAAAGGTGGAGGTATCTGTATAAAGAGGTCTTCAAGATCTTTTAAAGAGCAAGTACAGTTTGGTGGTAGATAGATTGAGACTAGTGTTATTGTACCATGGAGAGTTATACGAACAGCAACAGCTTCTATTTCAGTTTGGAGTGATATATGTTTTGATGGGATCTTTGAATTTACTAGTATTGCCACACCACCATGGGCAGCGTTAGCAGTATTTCGATCTCTTCGATAAATCCAATAGTTCTTTATCGAAGGAGAAATTTGTGTGGTTAGGTAGGTTTCCTGTAAACAAAAGGCAACCGGAGAATATTGGTTAATTAGGTATTGAATATCGTCTGTGTTGGAACGAAAGCCTCTGCAATTCCATTGTAAGATGTTGTGGTTCATTTTGGTTTAGTTGAGGATGAATCATCTGACTGTTTTTTGTTTGAAGAGGATTTTTTTCGGTCTTTTTTCGGGAAAGTAGGGCGTCCAGTATCCATCGTGTCATTTGCATGAAGTTCTAGTATGGGTTCTTCATGATCTGGGTTTACATCTACTTCCATACTACTGGCTGATGATTCAGGTTTATTCTTATCTTTAGCAGTTTTAAGTTTTTCTTTGTTATGCAGAACTGTCCGAGTCTCAATTGGGAATTTTTCTGTGTCATTTGAGACTGTCTCAGTATCATTTGGGATACTAATTGGGGTGTTGGTGGCATTGCTGGTTTTCGTTTTAGAATTTTCTTTTCCTGTGGTTGATATGGTTGCTTTAACCCAATTAGCTAGAGAGACGTTGGGCGGTATCGACACATCAGTTTGAATTGCAGTTGTATGAAAACTTCGGGTTCGAGAGGCATAAGATGGACTTGGCATGGTCAGCATTATTTGTCTGCGTGCCTCAGGATATGTGACTTTGTGTTCTACTTTATATTTTTGGATATTCCTACCTGTTTTCCACATTTCACATGTTTTAGGAAATGCGGGGTGATTGCCTTTGCAGTTGGGGCAAATGGGAATTGCGGCTGGACAATCTGCCTGCGTATGATCCTTTGCTCCACAAATAGGACAGATGTGCGTCACCTCTGCATGCCTGCTGTGAATGGCCATATTTCTGGCATTTAAAACAGCGAAGAGGATTTGGGATGTATGGACGAATTCGGCAGTTTAAATATCCAGCTTTTACTGAGGATGGCAAATCAGGAGTACTAAAAGTTAAAATGATGGAACGAGTTGGAATGAGATTTCCATCTTTTTTTGTCATTATTCTTTTAGCGCTGATTACCTTTTGGTTGCTAAGTTCTTGTACTAATTCATCCTCAGACACAGTAATTAAGTCCCGTTCTGTGATGACACCCTTTGATGAATTTAAGGTATTGTGGGGAGTAACAGATACTGGCAACCCACCAAATGTCGTTGTCTTTAATAGCGACTCCGAATGTTTTGTGGTGGCTGTTTCAATCAGGAGATCTCCGGATTGGAGTCGCTTTACCATTTTTGGTGATCCTGCAATAGATTCTAGATGTCTTTGAATCACGAACGGAGATAACTTACCCACAGGCTGGGTAGACAGAGAGTGCATCACCAAAAAATTGGGAATATCTGAACAGTGTGTTTCTGTTCGAAGCCTTTTGGGTTGGCTATTTTCCTTGTCTTCATTACCATATTCTGGTCTTGAGCTTGAAGGCTCTAAGGGTGGAAAATTTGTAGAATCCATGATGGCTCCTTTTGGCCCTGGGGGATTATCTTTTCCACCCAGATTACCGGCCCCGCCACGGGGAGGCAGGAGCAGTGCCACGAGGTGACCAAGCGGCTGGGTTAGTAATTAGTATTTATAGAAAAAAACAGAAAGGTGGATTCCCTTTCTGGGCCTTTCCCTACTTCTTGTAGAGTGAAAGTGCTACTCGGATATACAAAGAAATTAAGAAAACGGTTTTTGAAACAAAAATAGAATCTGTTTGCTCAAATACTCTTTGCAGAAATCGCTTTTAGAAATGCACTACAAATCGCTTGGCCGCGGAACGCTTGGCACCCGGGGCCAAACGTACTAGAATGTTTTATTACTTTATTAAAGCTTAATTACTGTAATAAAATTTCACAAATTCAACATAATAGTGAGTGAAAAAAAATGACATCTTACCTCTTCTTTGAGTTTCGTCACTGCAACAGCTGGAATAAGCATTAATATATATCTGAAAATTAAACTTATCCCATTTCCAGTTAGATACATCCAGGAAAGATGAGATGGGAAAAGGAAGTAGGCTTTAAAGCAGCAAAGGGCTGTTTCCCCGGAGTATAACGCCCAAATGCCAGGAGATAGGGCTTTTTCTGTTTTTTTTATGAGTCGGCAACATTTTACATACAAGATTCTTCTATGATCAAGAAACTCTAGCTCATATCCAGATGACAAGCTTAAAGACTTGAATTTCTTAACAGTTTCGTTTATTGCTTTAAATACATGTGTGAAGAAAACAGCGAAAAAAGTTATCCAGCTTGGTATTACTGCACCTGCTATTAACATAAATAAGGCTAATCCAAGTTGCCATAAGCAATATAGTACCTTGATAAGAGGGTTGGATAACATTGCATCCCTGCGCAATATAGAAATAGACATTGTCCAAAACGCAGTGAATATAATAGTAATATTTAATAGAGCAATATACTTAAATGATAAGTTAATCCACTTCGATGTCTGTAAATTAAGAGTCTTTTCTAGCATACGGCATTCCCGGAACAAAATCACAAACTGACGTGCTTTAATAAACATTAACACACGGAAAAAAATAGCACTTATAAGATAATACACAGACTGTACAAAACGAAGAACACCTGTTAAAGTAATATTGTTTTCTAAGAATGGCCTTAAACTTCTTTTCCAAGAAAGAGACGATGAAAGTATGGTGAAACACAGCACTATAACTCCGTACAAAGATATAATACTGAGTCTACGAACATGGATTTTAGAAGTATTCCTGGTTGAAATTCCATTCAAAAAGCAAATACCAAATATTGCATGCCACTGAGCTAAAATCTTAAATCCGGGAAGAAACCCTTCCATCTTTTCCTGTCGAGTTTTAAATGTATGTCGGAAGATTTAACAAGTGCGTCTCACCTGTGTTGCTGTTCAGATTTCTGGATACATTTTCCGGTAGATGGAGGTACTTACGATGGGCGTTCACCACTACCGCAGTTAATTTTCAATTGAATAGATTTTTATTTTATTGGTTGCCTTCATACGCGTTTCACCAAAGTAAAAAATTCGTTTCGCAAATCACTAAGTTCTTCGTGTAGCTTTAAAAGCACTTCAGCATTCAAAGATGGTTTCTCAAATCGACCATTATTTCCCTGAAAATAAATGGAACACGACCTCTGTTTTCACTTTTTAAGAACAGGTTGCTTTCTGTGATTTTAGTTTATAAGTAGACTTGGTATAATCACAGTAATCACTATTAATAAAACTTTGCCCATAACAACTAGAAAGCTGGGAGTGTCGCATAAAATAAGGTTGTTGTTGTTGTTTGTTGGATTTATTGGTGCAAGGGCTACTAAGGCCATAATGCACCTATTTCAATCTTATTTGATACATGATTGTTATAATAAATAAAAGGATTCAGATCAGGTGATATTTGTTTATCAATTTGAGGAAGGTAAAAACATCATTAATATCTTGTCGGTCTCCGAGAATCTGTTGTAAGGTAAGTTTATTAGAAGAATATAGATGTGAAGAGAAAGCTGTTTTTCGTTCTCTCAGATATAATGGGCATTCAATGATCAAGTGGTTTACTGTGAGTTGAGTTTGACAGTTGCTACATCGTGGAGGGTCATCCTTAGTGAGTAAATAACTATGAGTTAGGTGAGTATGTCCTATTCGAATTCTAGCCAGCACTACTTCTTCCTTTCTATTGCCTCTTAGGCTTGATATCCACTTCTTGTGATCCTTTTTAATCTGAAAAAGCTTATTGCTCTTTTCTCCCTGCCAAATGGATAGCCATTTTTTTCTAACATTGGTATGTATGATGCGTTTTAAATCTGTGTAAGGTATCTGCATGTCTGATTTTATGTGACTGGCGTTCTTGGCTGCAAGATCCGCTTGTTCGTTTCCTCTGATTCCAGAGTGCCCAGGTATCCAACAGAAAATTAATTTTTGCCTGTTTGCAAGAATCTGCGCTAACTTGGTTTGAATTTGTTGTAGAAACGGATGACTGGAAGGAAATTTACACTGAAGAGCAGATACAACACTTAAGGAATCGGTGTAGATAATAGTTTGAGGATATAATGACTGTTTTACATTGTCTAGAGCCATCAAGATAGCATACAGTTCTGCAGTGTAAATACTGTACTCCAAAGGGAGCTGCTGGGATATTGTATTGTTTGGTAGAACTGCAGCTGCTCCAACTTTATTATCTGTCTTGGAACCGTCAGTGTAAATTTGGGTAAAACTAGAGAACTGAAAAGAGTGAGTTGAATGGATCTGCTGAATACTGAAATTTGGAAGTGCATTCTTTCCCCATTGTTGGAAATATTGGTCAACATTGGCCAAGGGTATTTGCCATGGTGGCATAGCCGTGCTAATATCTTGAATTATGTCATTCATATTTAGTTCGCTGCACGTAGTTATGCTTTGTAATCTAATGCCACATGGTTTATTCTGCAAAGGTTTATTTTGGTACAAATTATGCCATTTTGGGGTGAATAAATACTGTTTTATAGGATGATGTGGGAAACTTCTGATTTTTGCTGCATAACTTAATAACAGAGCTTGCAGTCGAAGAAATAGGGGTGGTTCATGTGCTTCCGTATAGGGACTCTGAACTGGCGATGTACGAAAAGCTCCCAGTACAATTCGGAGGGCATTGTGATGTACTGGGTCGAGCCATTTTAATACACTTTCTCTGGCCGAGGCATATGCAGGTGACCCATAGTCTAGTTTGGATCTTATGAGCGACCGGTATAAGTGCAGCAGCATGTACCGATCTGCACCCCATGACATAGCGGAAATTGCCCTGAGGAGATTCAGCTTCTTTAGACAGGTTGTACGAATGTGTTTAATATGCTCTAAGAAACTAAGTTTTCTATCCAGAATTAGTCCAAGAAAGCTAATACTCTGTTGAAAAGAAATTGGATGAGAATCAAGATGTAAATCGGGATCTTGATGAAAATTCCGTTTACGGCAAAAATGAATTGCTGTTGTCTTTTGTTTTGAAAGTCTGTATCCATTATTTTTGGCCCACTGAACAAGCTTATTAATTGTACCTTGAAGCTGCCTTTCAATGAAACGCATGTTTTGTGAGTGGCTTGAGATCGCCAGATCGTCAGCATACAGATAAGTTTCAACTGTGTCGGGAATACATTTTGTAATGGAATTAATCCTGAGAGAGAAGAGCGTGGCACTAAGCACAGAACCTTGAGAGACCCCCTCTTCTTGCACAAAAGTTTGTGAGAGAGCAGAGTGAAATCGTACCTGAAAGGTCCTATTGCTCAAAAAGTTCTGGATAAATTTTGGAAGATGACCACGAATACCGGATTCATAGAGATCGTGAAGAATTCCATACCGCCAGGTTGTATCAAAAGCTTTTTCGATGTCCAGACATATCATCACTAGGTGTTCGTTCCTGAGAAATGCATTTCGGATATTTCCTTCAGCTTTGACCATAAGGTCAAGTGTTGATCTAGTTGTTCGAAATCCATATTGATTTTGACTTAGAATGCATTCAGTCTCTAGGAACCATGTCAATTTGGCATTAATTATTTTTTCTAATGCTTTTCCTATACAACTAGTTAACGCTATCGGTCGGTATATAAGGTATAAGGTATAAGGTATGTTAGTGTCTAACGGCTCCTGGGATTTCTCCCATCTCCGCGGGTGTACATTGTATCGGGGCCAGAGATTTGAAGTGTGTGGGGGTCATGTGCTGTGTATTGTGTTGTGCCCTTTGTTCCTCCGCTCTATTAGCCGCCGAGCCCCTAGTGGGACCCGACGTTACCACACCATGCCACGGGGAGGCTGACCGGGTGTACCACTGTAGCTAGAGTACTCTGGCGGGTCCTGCCACCTACTTTCCTGGGATTTCAGTGGCTAGGACCAGATTTAAGAATGAGATGATCGCTGTTTCTTGAGCAACGGTTGTAATTTTAACAGAGCGTAGGGTTGTTCGCTGATAACTTGTTCTAGGGCCAAATAGGTCGGGCAGTAATTTTGATGTTTTTAGATTTAGACCTGTGGGGGCATGAGTGTGTGTGTATATAAAAATATATATACACACACACCCACACACAAATATATATATATATATATAAACTAAAAAAAAAAAAAAAAAAAAAAACGTTGTGCAAGAGAAAAGTAAGGGAGGAAGGCAAAGACTGGAGGGTAGGAAACAGAAGAAAGGGGCCAATAGAGAAGATGGCCCCTGATGTCAGTGTGGCATGCCCAACGCCTCACCAGAGAGAAGAGGGGGGTGGCGGGTGGACGAAAACCACCTCCCCACAAAAAAATAAATAAATAAAAATAAAAAATAATAATAATAAATAAAAAAAAAAAATAAAAAAATCATTCTGTAAGAGAAAAATAGGGGGGGGGGAGTAAAGAACGGATGGCAGGAAACAGAAGAAAGCCGGAAAAAAAAAAAAAAAAAAAAAATGAGAGAGAGATATACCCCGCAAGTTCAGGGTAGGTACAGCTAGCACGGCCAGTCAGTTGCAGCCGACAACTTGCTGGAAATCCAGCAGTGTGAGTGCTGCTATGGTGGATGGGTCATGTTCAGTAAGGTCTAGTTCAGGTGCCGTCATTGGGACTCCATTTGGTGAGTCTTTGTCGCATCCAGACTGAAGGCTGGTCCAGTAGTCCATCAGAACGAACAGTGGGGGTGGTCAAAACCGGGAGTCCAAGATTAATGGTCAAGTCCAGGGATCGATGCTAGGCCTCTTCTTGATGAGATGTGTCACGTCTGGTCGAGAAAAGTTTGTCCAGGAATCAATGATGAGGAATTTGTCAAAGTATGTGTGGACCCTGTCTTTGATTGCACTGCTGGTCAAGTCTTGTGCAAGTTGGTCCAAGGCATTAGCATTCATGGCTCAATGATGAATAGCAACAATTGGCAGTCATGGTTGTTATGACCTATTGATTCGGATACTAAGGTGGTGGTAGTGCTTTCTGCCTGGTAAATAAGTCCATTGCAAATTGAGTCAGAGCTCGGTAAGTTTCTTCATTCTGTAGGGTGAGGTGTTCTTGATTTTGGTAGTTGAAGCGTAGTTTTGTTATTAGGATCCTCCTGAAGTCCTCGTAGATTTCACATCTGTGGGCAAGGTGCTCCCACGTCTGATCCTCTCCACAGTGGCAGCGGGGTGAGTCTGAAATTCTGAAGTCATGTAGTTTTTTCTGGAAGGAGCCATGTCCAGTGAGGAGGTAGGTAGCATAGAGTCCTGGTGAAAACCAGACAGGTGTGAGGGGGTAGAAGGCCCTGACATCAGGGAGGAATCTTTTGGTGACAGCGCCTTTAGTTGATGTCTGCCATCTTTCTTGCCAGGTGTCTGTTAGATGTTCATTAAGTCTCATCTTTTCAGTGTTTCTATTATTTGCTGGGTCAGTGGTGAAACCTGCACAAGTAACTGCTCTTCCTTTGGCTATTTGGTAGAGCAACCCATGACGAACAATCTCCAGGTCCAGTGGAAGAGATCCAGTGAGGACCTGTAGCGCATGGGTGCTGACAGTGCGACAAGCACGCGAGGACAGAAGGAGAAGAGAGCGCTGGATAGTTCCTAGGCGCGATCTGTTTACTACGGTATTGGCCTTCTTGTACCAGACTCCAGAAGCATAGGTGATAACCGGGATGAAAACTGCCTTATAGAAGAGTGACAGCGTTCTCTTCTTTAAGCCCCAGTCCTTCCGGGCAACTCTTGAGACTTGGGCAGCATACTTCCTGATCTTAATCCTGAGTTGGTCTAGATGAGGAGTGAAGGAAAGGTTTTTGTCTAAGATCAAACCTAGATATTTAAGCTCTGTTTTTAGTTTTACTGTAACACCATTGACCTTGATTTGGGGTGGTCTTCTCAAATCAAGGGTGCCTTTTAGTAGGATCGAATTGGTTTTCTCTGGGGAGATCTTTAGGTTGTTATGCTCTGCCCAAGCTTGAAGGGTGGAGATGGCCTGGTTGGCAGTTGCTTCTAGTTGGGTTCTGTTATTGGCAGAAAAGAGCATGACCAGGTCATCTGCATAGGCCTGGGTTTGTACATTGTTGAGTTTGGTGTTCAGGAAATCATCCAGCACCAGATTCCAGAGGAGAGGCCCCAGGACAGATCCCTGAGGGCATCCCCTTGAGTTTGAGTTTGAGTTTGATTTGGGTTTTATTGGCGCATTAGCAACTTAGGCTATAATGCGCCAAGACCAGGTCATGTATAAAAGAGTAAACTTTCGGTGACCTAATTAATTAGGTCACTATGTCAAAAAATTTAGCAAATGTATAAAAGGTAAATCAACAAAAATTCACAATAAAATGTAAATTTTATATATAAGCGAAAACGTTTATTGATTTTAAAAAGCTAAAAACAGCAGACACGTGGTCATTGTCGGATAAAATCTGGCTGAGTGTATAAGGCTCAGCCAGATGACTAAAAGCGGTAAAATAAAAATCACGTTCAGGGGTAAAACGTGGACACACGGTTAAAATGTGATAAATAGTTAAAATGGTGCCACAGTTCTCGCACATAGGACAGTCATCTGCCCTCAGCAGAAAAGCATGTGTAAGATGACTGTGTCCTATGCGGAGGCGAGCTAAAACAACTTCCTCTCTGCGGTTCCTGCGCAGACTAGACTGCCAATGTCCGATTACAGGCTTTATCTGATAGAGCTTGTTTGTGACTTGCTCATGCCAAGATTGTTGCCATTGGGAATTAATCTTTTGGTGTATTATTTGCCTGTAGTCTGTATAGGGGACTAACAGGCAATACGTGTTTTGGGGTTCTGGTGATCTGGCCGCAGCATCAGCCAGTTCATTTCCCCTGATCCCAATGTGGCTTGGGATCCAGCAGAAACGGATATCGAGTGAACTCTCAAACAAAGAATGTAAAGTCTGCTGAACCCGGGTCAATATTGGATGAGGATTATATCTCATCCCCGATAAAGCCTGCAGTGTACTTGAAGAGTCAGTGTACACCATACATCTTTGATGCTTCCGGGTTTTAATGTGGTCCAAGGCTAGCTCTATAGCATACAACTCAGCTGTATATATGCTGCATTCGAGGGGAATCTTCCCAGATATAGTACAATCTGGAAAGACAGCAGCAGATCCTACAGACAACTCTGACTTCGAGCCATCAGTGAACACAGGCAAGAAATCAGAGTAATCGGATCGATGGGCAGCATAGAGTTGTTGGTAGACAGAGGACGGAGTTATGGCTTTACCCCAACTTTTTATGGAGAAGTCACATGATGGTAAGCGAGCATGCCAGGGTGGAAGTAGATGCCTTGGTGACTTTGCAACATTGTCTACCGTAATGTTGAGCTCTCTGAGCAGATCTTGGACACGGATGCCAAAGGAGCGGTTAGCAGTCTGACGGGTTTTATAAAGCGTTTCCCATCGTGGCTCAAAAACACAAGCCCACGTTGGGTTGTCTGGCAGGGATTTTAGTTTGAAGGTATAGTTTAGCGACAATTGCTTTCGTCGGAGCAATAGTGGTGGTTCACCTGCTTCGACGTATAAACTCTGGACGGGAGATGTTCTGAATGCTCCAGTTGCAGTACGGATGGCTTGGTGGTGCAGTGGGTCTAGCCACCGTAGTACGCTATTTCTAGCCGATGCGTACACTTGGGACCCATAGTCTAATTTTGAACGAACAAGTGTACGATAAAGACGCAGTAAACTGCATCGGTCTGCCCCCCATTTATTTGAGGAGATGGCACGAAGGAGATTCAATCCCCTCGTGCACCTTGTTCGCAGTTGACGGATGTGTGGTAAAAATGTCAACTTCTTATCGAATGTGAGACCTAAGAATTTTGTCTCAGGTACTACTGGAATGATGTGTTGTCCAAGTTTGAGTTCTGGTTCAGGGTGAAGGTTCCGTTTGCGACAAAAATGTACGCAGACGGTCTTCTGTGGTGATAGCCTGAAACCATTAGCCATTGCCCAAGTTTTTACATGGTCAATGGCATGCTGCAATTGTCGTTCAATAACCCTCATGTTGCATGACTGACAGAAGATGGTAAAGTCATCAACAAAGAGGGCGCTGTTTACGGTTGGAGGAAGTTGTTCAGTAATAGAATTAACTTTGATAGCGAAAAGCGTAACACTTAACACTGACCCTTGGGGGACTCCTTCTTCTTGACAAAAAGATTGAGAATAAACAGAGCCGACACGAACTTGGAATGACCGATTCAATAAGAAATTTTTAATGAAGAGGGCTAGATGGCCCCTCAGACCCAGATCATGGATATCCTTTAAGATTCCAAATCTCCAGGCCGTGTCATACGCTTTTTCGATATCAAAGAAAATTGACACCAGGTGTTCACGTTTAAGGAAAGCATCTCGGATAGATGTTTCCAGTCTTATAAGATGGTCAAGTGTTGACCTGTTCCTTCGGAAACCACATTGAACTTTGGAAAGGAGGTCATTCCCTTCTAAATACCACATGAGACGGGCATTCACCATCCTTTCCAGGATCTTGCACAAGCAGCTTGTCAAAGCAATGGGACGGTAATTACTCGGAGATTTTGGATCTTTTCCTGGTTTTGGAAACGCAAGCACGATTGCCTTATGCCAGGAGTCCGGAAACTCATCTTCAAGATAAACTCTGTTGTACAAACAGAGCAACTGATCCAGAGATTGAGACGAAAGATGTTTTATCATCTCATAATGGATGTCATCCGGCCCTACGGCACTCGCCTGGGATAGTGATAGTGCCGCTTTCATTTCCCATTCAGTGAAGGGTTGATTGTATTCTTCACAGTTCTTTGACGACAATTTCAAAGGTTGCCTTTCAACATTTTGTTTGAGGGCCAGAAACTCAGGGTGGTAAGATGTTTTGGCAGACACTTTAGCAAATACCTCCCCAAGAGTATTTGCAATTGCAATTTGGTCTGCAATTGCAGATCCATTATACTCCAGAATCGAAAAAGGGTGGGATATATATTTCCCCTTCATTTTTCGGACTTTATCCCACACAAGCTTAGATGATGAAGCCTGATTGATAGAAGATGTGAATTTGATCCAAGATTCCTTCTGACTCTGACGTCTTACGTAACGTGCGTTCGCACGTGCACGTTTGAATGTTATTAAGTTATCTGCGGTGGGGTACCGGCGAAAAATACCCCACGCCTTGTTTTGAGACTTTCTTGCTGCAGTGCAATTGGAATTCCACCAGGGTTTTGGAAATGGTGGAAACCGAGACGAAGTCTTTGGTATTGCAATTGCCGCTGCTAGGACAACAGCGTCTGTAATGTACTTTACCGCGTCATTAATCGGTTCCTTGCTGACTGTGTTGATATCAAATAGTGCTAGATTTTTGAAGGCATTCCAGTCAGCATGACCGATCTTCCACCGTGGCATCCTGGACGGGTGGCATGGTCTCCCTTTACAAAGGGTGGATATCACGGGGAAGTGGTCACTGCCATAAATATTGTCTTCAACCTCCCATGTACACATGGGAAGGAGAGAGGGCGAGCATATAGAGAGATCGATCGCGGTAAATGTACGGGTAGGCATGTGGCAAAAGGTGTTAAGTCCAACATTTAGAAGGGCCAGGTCATTGTTTTCAAGCATGTGCTCTATAGTCCGACCCCTTCCATTAATGTCTACACTACCCCACAGAGTATTGTGTCCATTAAAATCCCCTAGTAACAGAAAAGGTGGCGGCAATTGTCTAATGAGATCATCAAGGTCTGCCTGGGGGATGTCATTCCCAGGTGGCAAATAGATGGAACAAACAGTTAAAAGAAACCCTACAGTAACTTGAACTGCTACAGCCTCTAAGTTGGTGGTAAGTGGTGTAGCTTGAAATGGGATGTGGTTACCCACAAGGATTGCGACGCCTCCGTGGGCAGGTCCATCCGCATCTCTGTCTTTTCGTATAACGAAAACGTTACGCAAGTATGGGTCCTCATTTGCCTTTAAATACGTCTCCTGTAAGCAAAAGCAAGTAGGCTCATGCTTACTCAGGAGCGCCTTGATGTCGTCACTATTTCGACGGAATCCACGACAATTCCATTGTAGAAATTTAAACTTTCCCATTATTTGGATTTGTTGGGTCCATCAGGTGGTTTCCGAAGGGCTGAGGGCTTCATTTTCTCAGTCCTGGCTTTATCTTTCTTTGGAAACACAGGTCTTTGGCCTGTGTCCATATCTTCTTCTGCAAAGATTTCCAGAACTGGGTCATCCGATACCTCCTTATCTTCGACATCCATTGTTTCTCGTATTGCAGGTGACCCTTCCGATGTTTGCACCTTTACTTTACCACTTGGTTTTGGTAGTGGTGGAGCATTAGGAGGTACGGAAATAGGAGTGGCAGCTGACTGTGTTTTTTGGGTGGGCTTTTGTGAATGCAATAAATAGCGTGCAATCGGAGTAAATGACTCTTTTGGTGGTATAGTCATCTCCGTTTGTGTACCGATGGTGCACTTTGCAGAAACCTTCTGGGCGTATGAAGGTTTCCCGCTATTTATTGGTTGAATGCGTTTTCTGGCCTCCTGATAGGATATGTTCAGTTCTGTTTTTATTTTTTGAATTTCTTTCTCGTCCTTCCACTTCTGGCATGCTCTAGAATAGGCAGGGTGTTCTCCTTGACAATTTATACAAATTGGTTTGGAAGCTGAACACTCCTTGCTCTCGTGGTCTTTCGTACCACGTCGAGCGCAGGCAGGATTACCACGACAAGCTGTTTGTGAATGGCCGTATTTCTGACATCTAAAACACCTCAGTGGGTTCGGAATGTAAAGCCGCACTGGGCAGTTTAAGTAGCCTGCCTTGATGGAACTTGGAGGCCGTGGGGTGTTAAATGTTATGATGAGAACTCGGGTAGGGACGAGATTCCCATCCTTCCGCATTGATATTCTCTTGACAGCCGTCACTCCTTGGTCTTTTAATTCAGAGCAGATCTCCTCTTCAGAAACGTGAAGAAGATCCCACTCTGAAATGACACCTCGTGAAGAGTTCAATGTTTTGTGGGGGGTTACGCTGATCGGTATTCCCCCTATGGATGTCGCGTTGAGGATTCTGTCTGCTTGCTTCGTGCTTGAAGCTTCGACTAAACGATCGCCAGAACGCAGCCGTTTTACAGATTTCGGTGATCCAGCCAACCCTTCTAATCCTTTCTGGATGAAGAAGGGTGACATCTTCCCAATTGACTGCTCTCCGGTAGAATGGAGAATGAGGAAAAGCGGTGTTATAGATGGTGTTTTATCCTCAGTTCTGGCTCTTTTGGCAGTATTGGTGTCAGTATTATCATCTCGGTTAGGTAGGGGCCTTGTTGGGGCCCCAGAAGAAAGGGGATTTAAATTACTCATATGAGTAAAGAGAAAATGTCTGATGCCTAAGTACCTCACCCACCACGGAGCCCTACGAGGGGGCGCCCACTCGTGAACTAGCAGGTACTGCGTACACGAATGGGACGCCGAGTTCGCTTAGAACACCATACCCACGTTACCAATAAGTCTTTATCCCGTCCCAGGACCATAGGGAGGGAGACTTACTGGAACGCAGTTGACCCTAGCAGTATAAAACCACCCGCCGATTGATCCCAGTCGAGCCGGTCCGGGACCACCCGTCTCGTCGAAGCAGGGGCCAAAGTGGTGTATTAAGGCTGGGCCCCTCAACCACCAGGATCCCCCTTTCCGCTTCCACGGGTCGCGGCGCACGGCTGCACACGCCGGATTCCAATGTTGTAACCCTGGAACCAAGGTATGGGCGTTGGATCCCAGTGATGCTAATCTGGAAAAACCAGCAGCATCACTGGGAGGTCCCCTCACCACGTACAGGTGCCCACGTCGAGGGGAGGGCATCCCCTGAAGACTGGTCTGGAGACACTGCAGTGGGGAGCAGACACGACAACTCGCCGGTCCTGGAGATAGGTCTTGATGCATCTATATAAGTTTTCTGGGACATGCGCTCTTCGGAGTCTGCCCAGGACGCTGGGCCACCAGAGGGAATCGAAGGCACCAGCAAAGTCAAAGGAGATTAGTAGAAAGTATTTGGAGTTGCAGTTGGTAGCAGCTTCAATGATTGTTTCCAGTGCATCAATCGTGGAGCGTCCTTTCCGGAAACCGTACTGCTTAGGTGAGGAGAGACCAGCGTCATTGTAGTGGGCTTCTATTCTATGGGAGATCATCCTTTCGAGAAGTTTGCTGAAGACTGGCAGCAGTGCAATGGGCCGGTAAGATTGTGGCAGATCATGTTGTTGTTGTGGGGGTTTTCTGGCGCATAAGCTGCTTTGGCTATAATGCGCCTATTCCTTTATTGTAATAAAATATTAGAAATTCCTGTCACGTCAGAAAAGGAGAAATCAGAAATGAGTAAAAAGTCCAATTTTCTTCAGAAAATTAAAAAATTCAGGAATATTTGCATTGTCACCAATGACATTCTCTAGGGTTATTGGTTTCCGAAGGTTAACCAAAGATAGTAGGGTTGTATTTCTGTCTTGATTATAGTGTGGGCATTCAATGAGAATGTGTTTCACAGTCAAATTTAGAGAACAATGTGGACACTGTGGTGGATCATCTCCTGTGAGTAAATGAAGGTGAGTCAAATGTGTATGGCCTATTCTTGATCTTGAAAGAAGTACTTCTTCTCGTCTTGATGAACGGACACTGGAACGCCAAATTCTAGGATCCTGTTTAAATTGAAAAAGTTTGTTATTTGTTTGAGAGTGCCAGAGTGCTGTCCATTCTGTTAGGCATGCACAACGAATGATTTGTGGATAGTCTGATGCTGGAACAGGTATATTGGTTAAATTTAAGGTAGATGGATTTTTGGCAGCTTTATCAGCCAGTTCATTACCAGAGATTCCAGAATGTGCCGGAATCCAGCAGAAGGTGATCAGTTGGTGGCGCTCTTCAATCTGCAGTAATAATCTTCTAATTTCATTTAGAAAAGGGTGATCTTTATCTGGCAGATCATGTGGTTTGGTTGCATTCTTCAATATAAGTCTAAGGATTGCAGTCCTCCATTGTGTGGGGAAGAATCCTTGGTGGAGACAGTGGTTTAACAGGTTGAGTATTGTAGTGGGAATAAGTTCAATGGCCTTCTGGACGATTTCTGGATCGAGCATGTCTCTGCCCGGAGCCTTCTTGTTTCTGATTCTAGATGCAGCTAAGTTGAGCTCGGTTGTGGTGAAGGGTTCTTCAATTGCAGTTGTGTGATATGTTTCATTTTCCATGCAGAGCTGTAGCTGTTCCGGTGTGTGTGGGTCAGCAGGCTGCTGAAATGTAGCGTCTAAAATATTATTGATAGTATCTTGCCACGATCTTGTATACAGTCCGTTCGGTAATTTTGTGGTTGATACGACCTCGTCTATCGGTCGGTAATTTACTGGATCTGAATGGTCCTTTCCTGGTTTTGGGAAAGCTAGTACGATAGAATGACGCCAACTGGTAGGGTAGTAGTCCTCGCCAAAGATTCTATTATACAATTTTAGCAGAGCAGAAAGGGATACTTCATTCAAGTGATATATCATGGCATAGTACACTCCATCAGGGCCAGCAGCACTATTTTTGGATCTTGCAAGTTCGCTACGTAACTCTGCCATGGTAAGGGGTACATTATATAGATGCTGTCGTGAAGTACTGAAATTGAGATTATGTTTTTCTGCTTGTATTTTATGTGCCTGGAAACTTGGCTCAAATGCGGTTACAGCGGAGATTTTTTCAAAGGTTTCACCTAATGTATTAGAAATATCGGGAGGATTGCAGATTTCTTTGCCTTTTAGATATATTATCGGAGTGGTTATAGGTGGATATTTTCCATTAATTCTTCGAACTTTAGTCCAAACAGTTCTGATATTTGTGGTCCTGTTTATAGAGGAGGCATATTTAGAACATGTCTCTTTTTTGCTTATTCGTTGTATGTGACGAGATTTAGCTCTAGCTTTCTTGAACTGTATGAGGTTAGCTGTGGTTGGGTATTTACGAAATAAGTTCCAGTATCTATTCTTTTATTTTTTCGCATTGCTACAGGCTTCATTCCACCATATTTTTGGGTGGGAGCGAGTTTTCATGGATGATCTGGGTATACTGGTTTCTGCAGCTGCTATCATTTGCTGAGTTATGTAAGTTACGGCAGAGTCAATGGAGAGGGTCTCGATAGTCTGAATATCTAGATGTACCAGCTCTTGATATTTCTTCCAGTTAGCTTTGTCGAATTTCCAAACAGTTTTTATCTCAGTTTGAGGAGGAGAGTTAGCCGATAGTGTGCATATTACTGGAAAGTGGTCACTATTTCGCAGGTTATCAGTGACCGTCCAATCAACCAGAGGAAGGAGGTTTGGCGAGCATATTGAAAGATCAATTGCAGAAGTTGACCTTGAGGAAAGATGCACGTACGTATGAGTCCCATTGTTTAATAATGTTAAGTTGTGCCTTTCAAGAAATTTTTCAATTAACTGACCTCTCTTATCAAGGTGCGAGGAACCCCATAGGGGGTGATGCCCATTCCAGTCACCCAAGATACAGAAAGGTGGTGGCAGCTGAGTAACTAAATCATTCAAATCTGCTAGAGAGTATGAACAGTTTGGCGAAAGGTATATAGAAACAACTGTTACCGCTATCTTAGCAGCAATTGCTTCTAAAGTTGTTTGCAGTGGGACTGGTCTGAAAGGAGTTCTGGAGTTTACTAGCAATGCTACACCTCCATGTGCTGTATTAGAGTCATTCCTATCCTTTCTAAGCATTATATGATGTTTTATGCTCATAGTTATTTTAGGGGTCAAGTTTGTTTCCTGTAGACAAAGAACAGCAGGCTTATATTCGGTAATTAAGTCATAGACATCGTCTATGTTAGCTCTGAGTCCGCGACAATTCCATTGAATGATTTTGTGCATTATTGAGGATTATCGGGTGTGTCTGCTTGCTTACGGGATGTGGTCTGTTTGCGCCTGTCTAGTCTTTTTTCCCTTTTTGGGAAATTTGGTCTAGTGACGTCCACGTCCTCCTCTTCCGCATGAAGTTCAAGAAGTGGTTCATCTCGGTGTGAATTTCTATCTATGTCCATGGTATCAGTATTGGTTTTTTGATTATTTCTTTCAGAGCTTGTTTGATTAACTGGCTGTTGTACAGAATTTTTATCTGGCGGTATTGTCAATGGTGTGTTTACCGAATGAGTTGATTGCTGTTGGGTAGGCTGTTCTTTTGGTGTAGAGAGGACTGACCTGGCCCAATCAGAAATTGAGATGCTTGGCGGAACTGAACAATCTGTTTGTACTGTTATGGATCGTTGCTTTTTTACAACTGAAGAATAAGATGGCAATTTATTTGAAATTAAACAATGTCTTTTTGCTTCTTGGTATGGCACCTTGTGTTCTACTTTGTACTTTTGTATATTCTTTTCAGTCTGCCACTGGATGCACTCCTTTGAAAATGCTGAATGATTCCCCTTACAGTTTGGGCAGCTTTGTATTTCATTGGGGCAGTCTGTGTGAACATGCTCTTTTGAACCACAGGAGGCACAGGTGGTTACACCCCTGCAGACTGCTTGTGAGTGTCCAAATTTTTGGCATTTAAAACACCGGACTGGGTTAGGAATATAAGGTCGAATTTTGCACCTTAAATATCCAGCTTTAACAGTTGTTGGTAAAATTGGTGTTTTAAATGTAAGAATGACCGTTCGGGTAGGAGTAAGAACCCCATCTTTCTTAATTACTATCCTTTTGGCATTTATTACATTTTGATCACCTAATTCCTGAACGATTTCCTCCTCAGATACCTTAAGGAGATCCCACTCGGCTATTACCCCTTTAGAGGAGTTTAAGGTGGCATGCGGGGTAACCTTTGTGGGAATTCCACCAAAAGTCGATATTTTTAATAGTTTTTCCGAGTGTTTATTCTCGTTCATCTCCACTAGAAGGTCTCCGGATTTTAATCTTCTAACCATTTTTGGTGGGCCCGCCACATTCTCAAGACATTTCTGTATTAAGAATGGGGAGAACTTACTCAAAGGATTGTCAGTCAAAGAATGCAGTATCAAAAAAAGAGGAGCAGGGCTTCCTGTTCCTTCTTTTTTCTGCCGTTTTGCATTTCCTGCATTTAAGTCTTCTCTGTTTGAGAGATCTGGATCATGAGATCCATAAGTGGTATGTCTATTTATGTCCATCTTTGCTCCTTTTTGCCGCGGGAGAGTGTTTTTCTCCTCCCAGGTTTCCAGCCCCGCCACGTGGAGGCAGGAGCGGTGCCACCAGTGACCAAGCGGTTTAGAGGTTTAGTTAGGTTAGTATGGGTTATATATATATACACAAAGAAAGAAAGGTGTATTTCCTTTCTGGATTCTACTTCAAAGCTTTTAAGTAAAGAATCACTTAAGAAAAACAAGAAGAATAGTGACACTGGAAAATAAATATAACTAATCCGCTGTGAAAGATGTTGGTTGGTTGGGTTTTATTGGCGCATCAGCAACTAAGGCTATAATGCGCCAAAACCTTGTCATAAAAAGTAAAAAACGTTCAGTGACCTAATGAATTAGGTCACTAAGTCAAAATATAAAAACCAAGTATAAACTGTAAAAGATAAATATCAGTAAACAAGTAACAATAATAAGGTAGATTTTTTTAAATGTGCGTAAAGAGGTTTCTGATTTTAGAAAGCTAAAAATAGAAGACACATGGTCATTGTCAGATAAAATCTGACTGAGTGTATACGGCTCAGTCAGATGGTTAAAAGCGATAAAACGAGCATTTCTAAAACTAGTACAGTCACATAAAATATGTTGAACAGATAAGATGGTGTCGCATTGCTCGCACATAGGAGGGTCATCAGCCCTCAGCAGAAAGGAGTGTGTCAAATGACAATGTCCTATGCGGAGCCGAGCAAGAACAACTTCCTCTTTGCGATCCCTGCGTAAGCGGGACCGCCAAGGATGGATCACAGGCTTAATTCGACATAGTTTATTTGTAATAACCAGGCGATGCCACGAATCTTGCCACTGAGATTGTAGGTTACGAAGGATCACTTGCCTGTAGTCTGTATAGGGGACTAACAGGCCAGGATTAACCGTCAGTGGTGTCGATTTGGCTGCAATGATTGATTGATTGAGTTTTATTGGCGCATCAGCAACTAAGGCTATAATGCGCCAAAAACTTGTTATAAAAGGTAAAATTTTCGGTGACCTAAAGAATTAGGTCACTAAGTCCGGGTAAAAAAGCAAGTATAAGTTGTAAAAGACAATAAGATTTTTTTTTTTTTTTTTTTTAAATATTGGTAAAAAGGTTTACTGATTTTAGAAAATTAAAAATAGCAGACACATGGTCATTGTCAGATAAAATCTGACTGAGTGTATGGGGCTCGGTCAGATGGTTAAAAGCGGTAAAACGAGCATTTCTAAAACTGGTACAATCACATAAAATATGTTCAATGGATAAAATGGTGTCACATTGCTCGCACATAGGACAGTCATCTGCCCTCAGCAGAAAAGAATGTGTAAGATGACTGTGTCCTATGCGGAGACGAGCTAGAACAACTTCCTCCTTACGATTCTTGCGCAGACTAGACTGCCACGGTTCAATTACAGGCTTTATACGATATAATTTATTCGCAGTCTGTCTATTCCACGAATCCTGCCATTGGGAATGTATTTTCTCGTGTATTATTTGCCTGTAGTCTGTATAGGGGACTAACAGGCAGCGGTATTTATTCGGGATTGCTGATTTGGCTGCGGCGTCAGCCAAATCATTTCCCCTAATCCCAATGTGGCTGGGAATCCAGCAGAAGCGGATGTCATATTCGCGTTCATGGAGAACGTGAATCTTCTGCTGAATGCTAGACAGAACTGGATGAGGATTATACCTCACAGATATTAAAGCCTGTAACATGCTAAGAGAGTCAGAATATAAAATGAACCGTTGGTATTGGTATTTACTAATATGATCCAAGGCTAACTCTACAGCGTGCAGCTCTGCAGTAAATATGCTGCATTCAGAGGGAATCTGCTCTGATATAGTGCTGTCTGTGAAGACAGCAGCAGATCCCACATATGATTCCGACTTCGAACCGTCTGTGTAGACTGGCGCGAAGTCAGAATATTCAATTCGGTGTGCTGAATGAAGCTGCAGTTAGACAGATGATGGAGTGTCCGACTTTCCCCAGTTTCTAAGCGACAAGTCGCATGCCGGGACACGAGCATGCCAGGGTGGAAAGGGTTGCTTTGATGTTTGGGCAACCTTGTCTACCTTCATATTAAGTTCTTTGAGTAGATCTTGGAAACGAATACCAAAAGGACGATTGGCAGTCTTTCGAGTATTGTATAAATTTTCCCATCGTGGCTCAAAAACGAATGGCCACGTAGGATGGTCTGGCAGGGATTTCAGTTTTAAGGCGTACTTTAGAGACAACTGCTTACGTCGAAGTGATAACGGTGGTTCATTTGCTTCGACGTATAAGCTCTGGACAGGAGATGTTCGAAATGCTCCAGTAGCGATGCGTATAGCCTGATGATGGACGGGGTCCAGCCACCGCAGGACACTGTCTCGGGCTGAGGAATATACCTGGGACCCATAATCTAGTTTGGATCGCACAAGTGCACGGTAGAGCCGAAGAATGGTACATCGGTCTGCTCCCCAAGATGTAGAGGAGAGCGAGCGGAGAATATTAAGTCCACGTGTGCACTTTGTGCGGAGTTGACGAATATGATCCAAAAAAGTTAATTTTTTATCGAAAATGAGTCCCAAGAATTTTGTGTTTCCTGCTACTGGGATAGCATTTTGTCCGAGCCTTAATTCGGGTTCAGGATGAAGATTACGCTTGCGACAAAAGTGTACGCAAACGGTCTTCTCCGGCGAGAACCTGAAGCCATTTTTAAGTGCCCAGGAATTCAGACTATCAATGGCTTTCTGCAGTTGTCTTTCAATAACCCTCATGTTGCACGACTGGCAAAAAATGCTAAAGTCATCAACATAGAGGGCACTGTTTACAGTTGGAGGAAGTTGTTCTGTGATGGAATTTATTTTTATGGCAAAAAGCGTGACACTTAGTACTGATCCTTGTGGCACTCCCTCGTCTTGGCTAAAGGAGCGAGAGAGTGAGGATCCCACACGAACTTGGAACGATCGATTGGCCAAAAAGTTTTGAATAAAAACTGGCAGATGCCCTCTTAGGCCTAGGCTATGTAAGTCTTTTAAAATGCCAAATCTCCAAGTTGTGTCATACGCTTTCTCCATGTCAAAGAAAACCGACACCAAGTGTTCCCGTTTTAGGAAAGCATCCCGGATGGATGCTTCCATTCTAATAAGATGGTCCAAAGTGGACCGGTTTCTTCGGAAGCCGCACTGGATGTTGGAGAGAAGGTCATTTGTTTCTAGATACCAAATTAAACGAGAATTAACCATTCTCTCCAGGATTTTGCACAGACAGCTAGTCAGAGCAATAGGACGATAATTGGTGGTGACTTTTGGATCCTTTCCTGGCTTAGGAAAGGCAAGAACGATTGCCTTTCGCCAGGAGTCCGGAAACTGCCCTTCAGTAAAGATTCTGTTATACAGAAGGAGCAGACAATCCATAGATTTTGATGAAAGATGTTTAATCATTTCATAATGGATGCCATCTGGTCCAACGGCACTTGCTTTGGAAAGACCGAGGGCCCTTTTCAGTTCCTGAATAGTGAAATCCCCGTTGTAGGGATAAATGCTCTTAGATTTAAAGTTAAGTGCCTGTTTTTCGATTTTATATTTTAGGACCAGAAACTCTGGGGAATACGAAGATGTTGCAGAGATGTTAAAGAATGTTTCCCCAAGAGCATTGGCTATTGCAGTTGGATCTGCAATAGCGCATCCATTATAATCTAGGATTGAAGAAGGGTGGGATGTATATTTTCCCTTCATTTTCCGGATTTTATCCCAGACTACCTTAGAGTTGGTAGACTGGTTAATAGATGATGTAAAACGGATCCACGATTCCTTTTGACTCTGACGACGGATGTAGCGTGCTTTGGCTCGTGCACGTTTGAAGGCTATAAGGTTGTACGTGGTAGGATATCGGCGAAATATCCCCCACGCTTTGTTTTGAGCCTTTTTTGCTGCTGTGCATTGGGAATTCCACCAAGGTTTGGGAAATGGTGGAAACCGGGCTGATGTTTTTGGGACAGCGTTAGCAGCTGCTTGGACGATGATTTCTGTGGTGTACTTTACTGCGTCATTGATCGGCTCTTGACTGACTGTGCTAAGATCGAAATTTGCCTGTTGTTGGAAGGCAGTCCAGTCAGCCTGATCAATCTTCCACCGCGGTAGCCTGAAGGGAAGACATGGTCTCCCACTGTGTAGCAAGGTTATCACGGGGAAGTGATCACTACCGTATGGATTCTCCTCCACTTCCCAGGTGAGTGAAGGGAGTAGAGAATGGGAGCAGATAGAAAGATCAATGGCAGAAAAAGTACGGGTAGGCATGTGGAAAAAGGTGTTTGTTCCAGTATTTAGAAGGGAAAGGTCATTGTCATTGAGCATATGCTCTATGACTCGTCCCCTTCCATTGATGTTAGCACTACCCCACAGGGTGTTATGTCCATTAAAATCCCCAAGAAGTAAGAAAGGGGGAGGCAGCTGCGTTAGAAGATCATCAAGGTCTGCCTGGGAGATGTCAGTCCCAGGTGGCAAATAAATAGAGCATACAGTTAATAAGAATCCCACTGAAAGGCGAATTGCAACAGCCTCTATGCTGGTTGTAATTAGCAAGGGCTGCACTGGGGTCTGGTTACCCACCAGGATAGCCACTCCCCCATGTACAGAGCCGTCCGCAATTCTATCCTTTCGAAAAACTGTGATGTTGTGCATGGTGGGATCATCATTTGCCTTTAGATATGTCTCCTGTAAGCAAAAGCAAACTGGCTTGTGCTTTTGCAGGAGGGCCTTGATGTCATCTATATTTCGCCGGAATCCACGACAATTCCATTGTAGGAATTTAGCCATTATTTTGGCTTGGTGGGTCCATCAGGCGGCTTCCGAGGTGCTGAGGGCTTACTTTTGTCAGTCTTGGATTTATCTTTTTTGGGGAAGAATGGACGCTGTCCCGTGTCCATTTCCTCCTCCGCAAAAAGTTCCAAGACTGATTCTTCGGGTACCTCCTTCTGTTCGACCTCCATGTTTTCTTGGGAAGTAGGAGGTACTTCACCTTTCTTATTTTTTTCTTTGGTGATTGCCTTTGTTACTTGAGGAGCATTAGGAGGTACCGATACAGGAGTGGCAGTTGATTGGTCCTTCTGTGCAGGTTTTTGCGGACTTAACAGATAACGCGCGATGGGAGTGAAAGACTCCTTTGGAGGGATGGACATGTCCGTCTGTGTTCCGATGGAACACCTCCCTGCTACCTTCTGGGCGTAGGTAGGCTTGTTGATGTTGAGCGGTTTCACCGCTTTCCTTGCCTCCTGGTACGATATGTTTAGCTCTGCCTTCAGCCGTTGTATTTCTTTTTCTTCTTTCCACCTCTGGCATGCTCTTGAGTAGGCCGGGTGTTCTCCCTCACAGTTAATACAGGTGGGTTTTGGGGCTGAACATGCTGTTGTTTCATGGTCCTTTGCACCGCATCGAGCGCATGCAAGGACTCCACGGCAGGCCATTTGAGAATGTCCATACTTCTGGCATTTGAAACACCGTAAAGGGTTCGGAATGTATGGACGCACTGAACAGTTGATGTATCCAGCTTTAATCTCATCAGGAGGTTTAGGAGTGTTAAAAGTCAGGATAACGCTCCTGGTTTTAACAATTTTTCCATCCCTTCGCGCAGTGATTCTCTTGACGGCAATGACTCCCTGCGGTTTTAATTCGGAGCAGATTTCCTCCTCGTATACGTCGAGAAGGTCCCACTCCGAAATGACACCTCTCGATGAATTGAGTGTTCTGTGTGGTGTCACTGTTATAGGGATTCCTCCAATTGATGTTGTTCGGAGGAGATGTTCAGATTGCCTGTCATTTTTAGTTTCAATTAAAAGGTCTCCAGAACGGAGCCTCTTAACTGATTTGGGAGAACCTGCTAACCCATCTAACCCTTTCTGTATGAAGAAGGGTGACATTTTTCCAATCGGTTTTTCAGTGGTGGAATGCATGATTAGAAATCTTGGGACCGGCCCTGATGATGGTGTTTCAGTTCGCTGTCTCTTTGTTGCAATAGTATTATCTGCCTCTCCGTCTATGTTTTCAGATAAGGACCGGGTTGGGGCCCCTGAAGAAGTAAGTTTATCAGGATTCATGAGTTTTTTTAAGTGGTTCAGTGCCCGGGCTCCCCACCCACCACGGAGCCCAAAGGGACGCCCACTACCCGGCATGCAATAAATGCGCTCGGGAGTGGGACGCCAGGGCTACCCAGACACCATACCCGCACCGCCGCCAGCCTGAATCCTGTCCCTCGGACCATGAGGGTAGGGGCATGGCTTTGACACGGTTGACCCTCGCAGGCGAACCTACTAGCCGATTGATCCTAGCCGGGCCTTCCAGGACCACCCGTCTTGTCGAAGCAGGGGCCAAAGTGGTGTATTGGAGCTGGGCCCCTCAACCACCAGGATCCCCCTTTCCGAATTTCCACGGGTCGCAGCGCACGGCAAACACGCCGGATTCCATTGATGTAAGCCCGGAACCTAGGCTGTGGGCGTTGGATCCCAGTGATGCTAGTCTGGAAGCCCAGCAGCGTCACTGGGAGGTCCCCTCACCACGTACAGGTGCCCACGTCGAGGGGTTTGGCTGCAATGTCAGCCAAATCATTTCCTCTAATCCCGATGTGACTCGGGATCCAGCAGAAGCGGATATCGAATCCACTTACAAAGAGGCTGTATATTTTCTGCTGAATTCGGGACAGGGTTGGATGATTAGTATGTGACATCGCTGTTAAAGCCTGTAGTGCACTCATTGAATCGGCATATATAATACACCGTTGGTAATGGTGTTTTCTTATGTGATCTAGAGCTAACTCTATACCATGCAGCTCTGCAGTGTAAATGCTGCAGTCCAGGGGTATCTGTTCTGATATGGTATCATTTGGAAAAACAGCAGCAGATCCCACATACGAATCTGACTTCGAGCCGTCTGTGTAAACTGGCAAGAAGTCAGAATGTTCTGCACGGTGTTGTGAATAGAGCTGAAGGTAGACAGAAGCTGGAGTATTAGACTTCTTCGCAATCTTGAGCGAGAAGTCACATGCTGGTGTTTGTGCATGCCAGGGTGGAAGGGGCTCCTTTGGTGATCGAGCAACCTTGTCTACCCAGATGTTAAGCTCATTGAGTAGCTCTTGAACACGAATGCCGAATGGGCGATTGGCGGTCAGTCGTGTGTTATAAAGATTTTCCCATCGTGGCTCGAAAACCGATGTCCACGTGGGATGGTCTGGCAGGGACTTCAGCTTGAAGGCATATTGTAGAGACAACTGCATTCGTCGAAGCAACAAAGATGGTTCATTTGCTTCGACATACAGACTTTGGACAGGGGATGTTCTGAATGCACCAGTAGCAATACGAATGGCTTGGTGATGGACGGGGTCAAGCCAACGAACAGCGCTATTTCTGGCAGATGCATATACCTGAGACCCATAATCTAATTTTGAGCGTACAAGTGCACGGTACAGACGTAGTAGAGTGCATCGGTCTGCACCCCAAGAGGTAGAAGAGAGAGACCGGAGAATGTTAAGCCCTCTCGTGCACTTTGTACGTAGCTGACGAATGTGTTGGACAAATGTCAGCTTTTTGTCAAAAATGAGTCCCAGGAATTTCGCCTCTGATACAACTGGAATGGTGCTTTGTCCAAGTCGTAATTCAGGCTCAGGGTGGAGGTTACGTTTGCGACAAAAATGTACGCAAACGGTCTTCTCCGCTGAGAAACTGAAACCATTGGCCGTGGCCCAGGAGTTAAGACGGTCAATAGTTTGTTGCAGTTGTCTCTCAATAACCCTCATATTGCATGATTGAGAGAATATGCTGAAGTCATCGACATAGAGTGCACTGTTTATAGTTGGAGGAAGTTGTTCAGAAATAGAATTTATTTTGATGGCAAAAAGCGTAACACTTAAGACAGATCCTTGTGGTACCCCCTCCTCTTGGCAAAAAGGCCGCGAAAGGGAGGATCCTACACGAACTTGGAAATAACGAGAGGATAAAAAATTTTTAATGAAAATGGGAAGATGACCTCTTAGACCGAGGTTCTAAAGGTCTTTTAAAATACCAAATCTCCAAGTTGTGTCGTACGCTTTTTCCATGTCAAAGAAGATGGACACCAAATGTTCTCTTTTTAGGAAAGCATCTCGGATAGATGTTTCCAGTCTAATTAAGTGGTCCAGTGTGGACCTGTTTCTTCGGAAGCCGCACTGAAAGCGGGAGAGAAGGTCGTTCGATTCTAAATACCATAAGAGACGAGCATTGACCATTCTCTCCAATATTTTGCACAGACAGCTGGTCAGAGCAATAGGACGATAGTTTTTTGGACATTTAGGATCCTTTCCTGGCTTAGCAAAAGCAAGGATAGTTGCCTTGCGCCAGGTATCCGGAAAGTGCTCTTCAAGGAAGATTCTGTTGTACAGAAAGAGCAAACGGTCCATGGATTCTGATGAAAGATGTTTGATCATTTCATAATGGATGTTGTCTGGTCCAACAGCGGTAGCCTTTGTACGGGCGAATGCTGTTTTCAGCTCTTGGATATTAAATGGCCCATTGTATGGGTGGGAACCCTTCGATGTGAATTTAAGGGCCTGTTTTTCAGTTTTGCGCTTTGTGACCAGAAACTCTGGGGAGTAAGAGGATGTTGCAGAGATGTTAGAAAATGTTTCCCCAAGAGCATTGGCTATTGCAGTAGAGTCTGCAATAGTACATCCATTATAATCAAGGACCGATGAGGGATGTGCCGTGTATTTCCCCTTCATTTTCCGAATTTTATCCCAGACCACCTTAGTACTAGTGGACTGAGTAATTGATGAGGTAAAACGGATCCACGATTCCTTTTGACTCTGACGGCGGATGTAACGTGCTTTGGCTCGTGCGCGTTTAAAGACTATAAGGTTGTTCGTGGTAGGATATCTGCGGAATATCCCCCACGCTTTATTTTGAGCCTTTTTTGCTACTGTGCATTGTGAATTCCACCAAGGTTTGGGAAATGGTGGAAACCGAGCAGATGTTTTTGGAACAGTATTCGCAGCTGCTTGGACGATAGTTTCTGTGACGTACGTTACTGCATCATTGATAGGCTCCTGACTGACTGTACTGAGGTCAAAATTTGCCTGATGTTGGAAGGCAGACCAGTCAGCCTGATCAATCTTCCACCGTGGTAACCTGAAGGGAAGACAAGGTCTCCCACTTTGTAACAAGGTTATCACAGGGAAGTGATCACTTCCGTATGGATTCTCTTCCACTTCCCAAGTGAGTGAAGGGAGTAGAGAAGGGGAGCAGATAGAAAGATCAATGGCAGAAAAGGTACGGGTAGGCATGTGGAAGAAGGTGTTTGTTCCAATATTTAGAAGGGAAAGGTCATTGTCATTGAGCATATGCTCTATGACTCGTCCCCTTCCATTAATATTAGCACTACCCCACAGGGTGTTATGTCCATTAAAATCCCCGAGAAGTAAGAAAGGGGGAGGCAACTGCGTTAAAAGATCATCAAGGACTTCCTGGGAGATGTCAGTCCCAGGTGGCAAATAAATAGAGCAGACCGTTAATAAAAATCCCACTGTAAGGCGAATTGCAACAGCCTCTATGCTGGTTGTAATTAGCAAGGGCTGAACTGGGGTTTGATTACCCACAAGGATAGCCACTCCTCCATGAGTAGGACCATCCGCAATTCTATCCTTACGAAAGATTGTGATGTTATGCATTGTGGGATCATCATTTGCCTTTAGATAAGGCTCCTGCAAGCAAAAGCAAACTGGCTCGTGCTTTTGCAGGAGGGCCTTGATGTCATCAGTATTTCGCCGGAATCCACGACAATTCCATTGTAGGAATTTAGCCATTATTTTGGCTTGGTGGGTCCATCAGGCGGCTTCCGAGGTGCTGAGGGCTTACTTTTATCAGTCTTGGCTTTATCTTTTTTGGGGAAGAATGGACGCTGTCCCGTGTCCATTTCTTCCTCCGCAAAGAGTTCCAAGACTGATTCATCCTGTACCTCCTTGTTCTCTACATCCATTGTTTCTGGTATTACGGGTGACTCTACCGAACGTTTTTGCTCTTTTTTACCACTTGGTTTTGGTAGTGGTGGAGCACTAGGAGGTACGGATATTGGAGTAGCAGCTGATTGTGTTTTTGTGGTGGGCTTTTGTAAACTCAATAAATAGCGTGCAATCGGCGTGAATGACTCTCTTGGTGGTATAGTCATATCTGTTTGTGTACCGATAGTGCACTTCGCAGAAACCTTCTGAGCATATGAAGGCTTCCCGCTATTTATTGGTTGTATGCGTTTTCTAGCCTCTGGGTAGGAGATGTTAAGCTCCGTTTTTAACTTTTGTATCTCCTTTTCGTCCTTCCACCGCTGGCATGCTCGAGCGTATGCAGGGTGCTCTCCTTGGCAGTTAATACAGTTAGGCTTAGGAGCTATACATTCCTTGCTCTCGTGATCTTTAGCACCACATCGAGCACAGGCAGGGTTACCACGACAAGCTGTTTGTGAGTGGCCGTACTTTTGACATTTAAAACACCTCAGTGGGTTTGGAACGTAAATCCTCACTGGGCAGTTTAAGTACCCTGCCTTGATGGAACTTGGAGGCCTTGGGGTGTTGAATGTTAGGATGAGAACTCGGGTAGGGACAAGATTCCCATCCTTACGCATGGATATTCGCTTGACAGCTGTTACTCCTTGTTCTTTTAATTCAGAGCAGATCTCTTCTTCAGAAACGTGAAGGAGATCCCACTCTGATATGACACCTCGTGAAGAGTTCAAAGTTTTGTGAGGGGTTACAATAATGGGTATTCCCCCTATAGATGTGGCTTTCAAAATTTTTTCTGCTTGATTTATATTCGATGCTTCAATAAGAATATCTCCAGAACGCAGCCGTTTTACGGATTTGGGTGAACCTGCCTTCCCTTCTAATCCTTTCTGGATAAAGAATGGTGACATTTTCCCTATTGACTGCTCTCCGGTGGAATGGAGAATGAGGAAAAGCGGTGTCACAGATGGTGTTTTCTCCTCAGTTCTGGCTCTTTTAGCAGAATTGCTCTCACTTTCTTCCGACGATCGATTAGGTAGGGGCCTTGTTGGGGCCCCAGAAAAAGAGGGATTTAAATTACTCTTAGGAGTAAAGAAAAAATGTCTGATGCCTAAGTACCTCACCCACCACGGAGCCCTACGAGGGGGGGCCCACTCGTGAACTAGCAGGTACTGCGGTACACGAATGGGACGCCGAGTTCGCTTAGAACACCATACCCACGTTACCAATAAGTCTTTATCCCGTCCCAGGACCAAAGGGAGGGAGACTTATTGGAACGCAGTTGACCCTAGCAGTATAAAACCACCCGCCGATTGATCCCAGTCGAGCCGTTCCGGGACCGCCCGTCTTGTCGAAGCAGGGGCCAAAGTGGTGTATTAAGGCTGGGCCCCTCAACCACCAGGATCCCCCTTTCCGCTTCCACGGGTCGCGGCGCACGGCTGCACACGCCGGATTCCAAAGATGTAACCCTGGAACCAAGGTATGGGCGTTGGATCCCAGTGATGCTAATCTGGAAAACCAGCAGCATCACTGGGAGGTCCCCTCACCACGTACAGGTGCCCACGTCGAGGGGCCGCTGTGAAAGAACGCTATGTATCGCACAAAATATCGCTTGGGCACTATCGCTTGGCACTCGGGGCCCCCCCACAGCTTGGGTTTGGGTTTGGTTTGGGGTTTATTGGCGCATTAGCAACTAAGGCTATAATGCGCCAAATCCAGGTCATGTGTAAAAAATTAAAGTATTCAGTGACCTAGTTAATTAGGCCACCATGTCGAGATATAACATAGATGTTAAAGGTATAAAAGTATATCAGCAAAGCAATAAAAATTCAATTTTAAATACGGGTAAAAAGGCTTACTGATTTTAAAAAGCTAAAAACAGCAGACACATTGTCATTGTCAGATAAAATCTGACTGAGTGTATAAGGCTCAGCCAGATGACTAAAATCGGTAAAATAAAAGTCACGTTCATGTCTAAAACGTGGACACTCGATTAAAATGTGACGTATACTTAAATAGGTGTCACAGTTCTCACACATAGGACAGTCATCTGCCCTCAGCAGAAATGCATGCGTAAGATGACTGTGTCCTATGCGGAGGCGAGCTAGAACAACTTCCTCTCTGCGACTCCTGCGCAGACTAGACTGCCAATGTCGGATTACAGGGTTTATCTGATAAAGCTTGTTTGTGACATGATCATGCCAAGAATTTTGCCATTATGACAGTAATTTAGCCTGTATTAGCTGCCTGTAGTGTGTATAGGGGACTAACAGGCAGTAAGTGCTGTGGGGTTCTGGTGACCTAGCCGCAGCATCTGCCAGTTCATTTCCCACGATCCCAATGTGGCTTGGAATCCAGCAGAAACGAATGTCGAAAGAACACTCAGACAGAGAGTGTAGCATCTGCTGAATCCGGATCACAAATGGATGAGGATTATACCTCATACTAGATAAAGCCTGCAGTGTACTGAGAGAGTCAGTGTACACCATACACCTTTGATACCTGTGGGTTTTAATATGGTCCAAGGCTAACTCTATAGCATACAACTCGGCTGTATATATGCTGCATTGTTGGGGAATCTTTCCAGATATAGAAAGACCTGGAAAGATAGCAGCAGATCCAACAGACAACTCCGACTTCGAGCCATCAGAGAAGACAGGCAAGAAGTTGGAATATTAGGCCCGGTGGGCAGCGTAGAGTTGGTGGTAGACAGCAGGTGGAGTTACTGACTTATCCCAATTTTTAAGGGAGAAGTCACATGATGGTAAGCGAGCATGCCAGGGTGGAAGTGGTTGCCTTGGTGACTGGGCAACATTGTCTACCATGATGTCGAGCTCTCTTAGCAGCTCTTGGACGCGGATACCAAAAGGCCGGTTGGCAGTCTGACGAGTGTTATATAGGTTTTCCCATCGTGGCTTGAAAACGGATCTCCACGTAGGGTTGTCTGGCAGGGATTTTAATTTAAAAGTATATTTTAAAGACAATTGCTTTCGTCGAAATGACAGTGGTGGTTCAGTTGCTTCAACATATAAACTCTGGACAGGGGATGTTCTAAATGCTCCAGTAGCAATGCGGATGGCTTGGTGGTGAACTGGGTCCAGCCACCTAAGTACGCTATTTCTGGCCGATGCGTACACTTGGGACCCATAGTCTAGTTTAGATCGGACAAGTGCACGATAGAGGCTGAGCAAAGTGGAGCGGTCTGCTCCCCATTTATTGGAGGAAATAGAGCGTAGGAGATTCAACCCTCTTGTGCACCTTGTCCGAAGTTGACGAATGTAAGGTAAAAATGTCAACTTCTTGTCGAAAATGAGCCCCAAGAATTTTGTCTCGGGTGCTACTGGAATGATGTCTTGTCCGAGTTTAAGTTCTGGTTCAGGGTGAAGGTTCCGTTTGCGACAAAAGTGTACGCAAACGGTCTTCTGTGGCGAGAACCTAAACCCATTAGTCACTGCCCAAGAGTTGACGTGGTCTATGGCATGCTGCAATTGTCTTTCGATGACCCTCATATTGCATGACTGCAAAAAGATGCTAAAGTCATCTACAAAGAGGGCACTGTTTACGATTGGAGGAAGTTGTTCGGTTATAGAGTTAACTTTGATAGCAAAAAGCGTAACGCTTAAAACTGATCCCTGTGGAACTCCCTCTTCTTGGCAGAATGGTCGGGAGAGGGTGGATCCCACACGAACTTGGAAAGACCGGTCTGTAAGGAAGTTTTTGATAAAGAGGGCAATGTGTCCTCTAAGACCAAAGTTATATATATCTTTTAAAATTCCATATCTCCAAGCCGTGTCGTACGCTTTTTCCATATCAAAGAAAACCGACACCTGGAGCTCACGTTTTAGGAAAGCATCACGTATAGATGTTTCCAAGCGGATTAAATGGTCAAGTGTTGACCTGTTCCTTCGGAAGCCACACTGTATCCTGGAAAGGAGGTCGTTAGCTTCTAAATACCACAAGAGACGAGCATTGACCATTCTTTCCAGGATCTTGCACAAGCAGCTCGTCAGAGCAATAGGACGGTAATTGTTTGGTGTTTTTGGATCCTTTCCTGGTTTCGGAAAGGGGAGGATAGTTGCCACATGCCACGAGTCCGGAAATGTCTCTTCAATATAGATTCTATTATAGAGACAGAGCAAACGATCCATGGATTCCGATGAAAGATGTTTAATCATCTCATAATGGATGTCGTCTGGCCCAACAGCACTCGCCTTGGAGAGTAAGAGTGCTGCTTTCAGCTCCCACTGTGTAAAGGGCTGATTGTATTCCTCGCGATTGTTAGAGGACAGCTTTAGGTGATGTTTTTCTGCTCTCTGCTTGTGTGCGAGGAACTCTGGGGGGTAAGCTGTTTCTGAAGACACTTTAGCAAATGTCTCCCCTAGAGTATTTGCAATTGCAGTTAGATCTGCAATTGTACATCCATTATGTTCCAGGATCGTTGAAGGGTGTGAGTTGTATTTGCCCTTCATTTTCCGAACTTTGTCCCAGATGGCTTTGGGATTGGCGGCCCTTGTAAGGGAAGATGTAAATTTGATCCAAGATTCCTTTTGGCTCTGACGTCTAATGTACCGTGCTTTGGCACGTGCACGTTTAAAGGCTATTAAATTATCTGTGGTGGGGTAACGGCGGAAAAATCCCCATGCTTTATTTTGAGCCTTCCTAGCCGCTGTGCATTCTCCATTCCACCATGGTTTTGGAAAACGTGGAAAACGGGACGATGTCCTGGGAATTGCAACTGCTGCTGCCTGGGCTATACTTTCTGTGACGTTTTTAACTGCCTCATTAATTGACTCCTGGCTGACTATGGTGGTATTAAACGTTGCCAGATGACGAAAGGCATTCCAGTCGGCATGATCGATCTTCCAACGTGGTATCCTCGACTGGTGACATTGTCTCCCATTTGAAATGGTGGATAACACGGGGAAGTGATCACTACCATAAAGGTTATCTTCAACCTCCCATGTACTCAGAGGCAGGAGGGAAGAGGAGCAGATGGAAAGATCAATAGCAGTAAATGTACGGGTAGCCGTGTGGAAAAAGGTGTTAGATCCCACATTTAGAAGGGCCAGATCATTGTTTTCAAGCAATCGCTCGATAATCCGACCCCTTCTGTTGATGTCAGAACTACCCCACAGCGGATTATGTCCATTAAAATCCCCTAATAATAGGAAAGGGGGTGGCAGTTGCTTAATGAGATCATCAAGGTCTGCCTGGGCGGTGTCGTTCCCAGGTGGCAAATAAATGGAGCAAACAGTTAGTAGGAACCCTACTGTAAGACGAACTGCTACAGCCTCTAGATTAGTGGTAAGAATCACAGCTTGAAAGGGGGTGTGGTTACCCACAAGGATAGAAACTCCTCCGTGGGCAGGTCCATCCCCAGCTCTGTCTCTGCGAATAACTGAGCAGTTACGTAAGTAAGGATCTTCATTTGCCGTTAAATATGTCTCCTGTAAGCAAAAGCAAGTTGGTTCATGCTTACTCAGGAGAGCCTTGATGTCATCTCTATTTCTACGAAATCCACGGCAATTCCATTGGAGAAATTTAAATGTACCCATTATTTTGATTTACTGGGTCCGTCTGGTGGCTTCCGAAGGGCTGAGGGCTTCATTTTCTCAGTCCTGGGTTTATCTCTCTTTGGAAAGACTGGACGTTGGCCTGTATCCATTTCTTCTTCGTCTTTCGCAAAGAGTTCCAGGACAGGGTCGTCCTGTACCTCCTTATTTTCGACATCCATTGTCTCTTGAATTGTAGATGTCTGCTCCCCTTTCTTCTTGGTTTCTTTAGTACTCTGTTTTGGAAGTGGTGGAGCACTAGGAGGTACGGATATAGCAGTGGCGGCTGACTGTGATTTTTGGGTGGGCTTTTCGGAACTTAATAAATAGCGCGCAATGGGGGTAAAAGACTCCCTTGGTGGAATACTCATATCAGTCTGAGTACCAATGGTACTTTTCCCAGAAGCTTTCTGGGCATATGAGGGCTTGGCGCTATTTATAGGTTGGATGCGTCTTCTGGCCTCCTGATAGGAGATGTTTAGCTCTGTTTTTAGTTTCTGAATTTCTTTCTCCTCTTTCCACCGCTGGCATGCTCGAGAGTATGCAGGGTGTTCCCCTTGGCAGTTTGTACAACTTGGCTTAGAAGCTAAACATTCCTTGCTCTCGTGGTCTTTGGCACCACATCGAGCACAGGCAGGGTTGCCACGACAAGCTGTTTGAGAGTGGCCATACTTTTGGCATTTAAAGCACCTCAGTGGGTTGGGGATATAAACCCTCACTGGGCAGTTTAAATAGCCTGCTTTTATGGAACTTGGAGGCCGTGGGGTGTTGAACGTCACGATGAGAACTCGGGTAGGGACGAGATTCCCATCCTTCCGCATCGATATTCTTTTCACAGCCGTCACTCCTTGCTCTTTAAGTTCAGAGCAGATCTCTTCTTCAGAAACATGAAGAAGATCCCACTCTGATATGACACCGCGTGAGAAATTCAAGGTTTTATGGGGAGTAACGATGATCGGTAATCCCCCTAAAGATGTGGCTTTCAGTAGTTGCTGTGCATGTTTTTGGCTTGCAGCCTCAACTAAAATGTCTCCAGAACGTAGCCTTTTGACAGATTTTGGAGATCCTTGTCAACCCTTCTAATCCTTTCTGGATGAAAAAGGGTGACATTTTCCCGAGTGCCTGCTCTCCGGTGGAATGGAGAATGAGGAAAAGCGGTGTCACAGATGGTGGTGTATCCTCAGTTCTGGCTCTTTTTGCACAAGTATTTTCTGTGGTTTCGTCTCGATTAGGTAGGGGCCTTGTTGGGGCCCCAGCAGAAATATTTAAATTACTCATAAGAGTAAAGAAAAAGTGTCTGATGCCTAAGTACCTCACCCACCACGGAGCCCTACGAGGGGGCGCCCACTCGTGAACTAGCAGGTACTGCGTACACGAATGGGACGCCGAGTTCGCTTAGAACACCATACCCACGTTACCAATAAGTCTTTATCCCGTCCCAGGACCATAGGGAGGGAGACTTATTGGAACGCAGTTGACCCTAGCAGTATAATACCACCCGCCGATTGATCCCAGTCGAGCCGGTCCGGGACCACCCGTCTCGTCGAAGCAGGGGCCAAAGTGGTGTATTAAGGCTGGGCCCCTCAACCACCAGGATCCCCCTTTCCGCTTCCACGGGTCGCGGCGCACGGCTGCACACGCCGGATTCCAATGTTGTAACCCTGGAACCAAGGTATGGGCGTTGGATCCCAGTGATGCTAATCTGGAAAACCAGCAGCATCACTGGGAGGTCCCCTCACCACGTACAGGTGCCCACGTCGAGGGGCCCCCCCACAGCTGTGTCATTTTTAGAGCCATCAGTATAAATTTGCAAAGTATCTGCATTTGCCAAAGAGTGAGCTGCATGTAGTTTCTGAATGGTTGGATTGTTCAGGGAGTGTTTCCCCCAACGTCGGAAATAGTCATCACAGGAAGGTATACACACTTTCCATGGAGACTGTACAATTTCTCTGTCTTGATGTAAATTGTCCAACTGCATATTCCACTGCTGAATCAGTTCTCGTAGACGGATTCCTGTAGGTTTGTTTTCAAGAGGCTTATTTCTGAAAAGGTTTACCCATTGTGGATCATAGAGGTATGACCAGATAGGATGAGATGGAAGGCTATATATTTTAACTGCATAATTGAGGAGCAGCATCTTTCTCCGAAGGTGGAGTGGACGTTCATTGGCCTCTATATATAAGCTTTGCACCGGCGAAGTCCTGAACGCCCCAAGAGCAATCCTGAGCGCACTATGTTGTATTGTTGTTGTGGGATTTATTGGCGCAAGGGCTACTATGGCCAAATTGCGCCTGTTACTTTCGAAAATTCATCAATACATTATAGATGGGTCTAGAAGTGGTTGTATACATTGATCATTTTCAGATAAATAAACAATTCTGATAAATTGGCATCATCTCCTAGTAGATGTTTTAGTTGCAGTGGGTTTTGTGAATTCAGTAGAGATCTGAAACATGCAATTCTGGCTGAATGGTAACGTGGACACTCAATGATAATATGCTTCACGGTTAGTGTGGTACTACAAAGCGAGCAAAGTAGAGGATCTTCACCTAGTAGTAAAAATAAGTGTGTTAGATATGTATGGCCAATTCGTGCTCTAGCAAGCACAACCTCTTCTTGCCTGTTTAATCGGGAACTGGATCTCCAAAGCTGTGGATTCTGTTTTATTTGAAGGAGCTTGTTATCTGTTTGGTGATGCCACATTTCAGACCATATCTCAGTGCATATCTGCCGTATGATTGGTTTGTAGTCGGAATATGGAACTGGGATGTAATTGAAACAAGTAGGGTGTTTTGCTGCTTCATCTGCACGCTCGTTTCCTCGAATACCAACATGGCTGGGTATCCAGCAAAACGTTACAGTTTGTTTATTTTCACTGAGGTGATATAACTGAGATCTAATTTGTGGGATAAGTGGATGGAAATTTCGTGATTTATTCTGTAGGGCATTGACAGCACTTAAAGAGTCAGTGTATATTATGATCTGGGTGTCTAGATGGTCGTTCAGGACATTTAAAGCCATTTTTATCGCATACAGTTCAGCAGTATAAACACTACATTCAAGTGGTAACTGGACAGAAACAGTGGTTGTAGGACTGATTACTCCAGCTCCTACGGATATATCAGTTTTGGAGCCATCTGTATATATTTGGAGACTGCGAGCATTGACCAATGCATGAGACGCATGTAACTGTCTAATGTTGTTGTTCGATAGGGAGTGTTTTGCCCACTAAAGAAAATAGTTATCGCAAGGAGGTGTATACATTGCCCATGGTGCTTGTACTGCATCTGCAGCTTGAGATATATTTCCAAGATAGATGCCCCAGTCTTCTGTTAACTCTTGTAGCCGGATACCTGCAGGTTTATTTTCATTTGGTTTGTTTCTGTATAAGTTTACCCACTGAGGTTCAAAGAGGTATGTCCAGATGGGGTGAGAAGGGAGGCTACGTAATTTGGCTGCATAGCTAAGAAGTAATACTTTCCTCCTGAGATTTAGTGGAGGCTCATTGGCATCTATATACAAACTTTGTACTGGGGACGTCTTAAAAGCTCCGGAGGCAATCCTCAGAGCACTATGTTGAATTGGATTGAGCCAAGCCAAAGCTGTCTTACGTGCAGAATCATATACTGGAGCTCCATAGTCCAGACGAGATCTTATTAAGGTTCGATATAGATGCAGAAGCTGTTGTTGTTGTTGTTGTTGTTTATGGGGTTTTAAGTGCAATGGCTACTTAGGCCATATTGCACTTAGAAAAGTGGTTCATACTGCCTGTTTGTTTCATGTAGAAGCAATTAGAAACGGCTATACATTCCTATTTGTTTTAGGAAGGAGAAGAATTCTGCGATGTTTGATTTTTCGCCTATGATATGGCTAAGTGACAATGGTACCTTTAAGCTTGCTAGAGAACTGAATGACATTAGTCGAGCATTATGATACAGAGTACATTCTAGAAGTATGTGTTTCACTGTAAGTGGTGTATGACAATGATTACACTCAGGAGGGTCATTCCCTGAGAGGAGGAACAAATGAGTTAAATGAGTATGACCGATTCTGGCTCTGGTTAGGATTATTTCTTCTTGTCTGTTAGTAATGAGGCTAGAGGCCCATAATTTTGGTACAGGTTTAATTTGAAAAAGTTTATTATGAATTTGTGCTTGCCATTGTAGAGTCCATCGATCTTTACATATACTTCGGATCTTCATTTTATAATCAGTAAACGGTATTAAGAAATTTGTTGGGGCTGCTCTAGATGGATGTTTGGCAGCATCATCCGCAATTTCATTTCCTGGTATTCCAGTATGACCAGGTATCCAGCAGAAAATAACTTTTTGTTGGCACTCTCTCAGACGTATCAACTCTGTTCTAATGAGCTTTAATAGAGGGTGAGTAGACGGGGAATTGTTTTGCAAGGCTGATAAGGAACTCTGCGAGTCTGTGTAAATTAAGCTCTTTTGAATTGACATATGGAAAATACTTTCTATAGCAAGCTTTATGGCATATAATTCAGTTGTGTAGCTACTGCACTCTGTTGGGAGAGATAGAGAAATGGTAGCATCTGGGAGTACTACTGCTGCGCCTGATCCACTCTCAGACTTCGATCCATCTGTATAAATTTTAGCGAAGTCAGGATAACGTTGAGTATGCGCTATGTGTAGCTGCTGGATATTAATATCTGATAGAGAGTGTTTACCCCACTGGTAGAAATAATTGTCACAAGATGGTGTGATGACAGACCATGGAGGTTCAGGATCTATAGGATCTCGTAAAATTTTATTGAAGTGTACATCCCAATCTTCTGCTAGCTGTTTTAACCTAATACCAGCAGGCCGAACTGTCTGTGGTTTGTTTCTGTATAAGGTCATAAACTGTGGATTGTAGAGTATTGGCCAATTAGGATGGGTCATCTGGCTTTGGATCTTGGTTGCATAATTCAGCAGCAGCATCTTTCTCCTGATATTTAGGGGAGGTTCATGAGCTTCAACATACAAGCTTTGCACTGGAGATGTTCTGAACGCACCTAGTGCTGTTCTGAGAGCTGAATGTTGAATAGGATTGAGGCGAGATAAAGCGCTCTCCCTAGCAGAATCGAAGACAGGGGCACCGTAGTCCAGTCGAGATCTGATTATGGATCTATATATATGTAGCAGGCTTTGGCGATCTGCTCCCCATGTTGTGGCTGATAAGACTCTGAGAATGTTCAGTTTTTTTTGACAAGTAGTCCGGAGATGTTCAATGTGCTTTTGGAAATTTAACTTATTGTCAAAGAACAATCCCAGTAGACGAGTACAGTCAGTTATGGGAAGAGGATGGTTATTCAATTGCAGCTCAGGTTCAGGATGCATATTGCGTCTAGAGCAGAAGTGTATGGCAGTAGATTTCTGGCTGGATAGTCTATAACCATTTTGTGTCATCCATGTCAGGATGCGATTCATTGATATTTGAAGTTGGCGTTCAATGTAATGCATGTTTTGAGAATGACAGGAAATCGAGAGATCATCTGCGAAAAGGTATGAATCCACCGTTTTCGGAATGAGTTCAATTATATGGTTTATTCTCATTGCAAACAAGGTAGCGCTGAGAACAGATCCCTGTGGAATTCCTTCTTCTTGGATAAAGATTTTAGAGAGGGTTCCCCGATAACGAACTTGAAAGGATCTCCGTTGAAGAAAATTTTGGATAAAATATGGTAAATTACCTCTCAGGCCAAGAGAATGTAGATCCTTTAAGATTCCAAAACGCCACGTAGTGTCAAAGGCTTTCTCAACGTCAAGACAGACCATGACGAGATGTTCCTTTTTGATGAAAGCATTTCTGATATTTGACTCAGCTTTGATCATAAGATCCAAGGCGGATCGGTTTTTCCGGAATCCAAATTGTTCTTTATTTATCAAGTTTTGAGACTCGAGGAACCAGGTGAGACGGCCATGTATCATTTTCTCAAGAGTTTTGCTGAGACAGCTGGTGAGGGATATCGGTCTGTAATTTTGAGGAACCGAATGATCTTTACCGGGTTTTGCAATCGGTATTACATAAGAATGACTCCAGGAGCTGGGGAGGGTATGTTCAGAAAATATTCGATTATAAAATATGAGCAGCGAAAACAGTGATCTTTGATCCAGATTTCGGAGCATTACATAATATAACCCATCAGGGCCAGCAGCACTGTTTCTTGAGTTGGTAAGAGCTTGCTGTAGCTCGAACATGGTAAATGGCTGATTATACGATAAAGCAGAATTGTCAGCGTAATTCAGTTTGGATCTCTCTGCAACGGTTTTACGTTTTTGGAATGATTGATCATAAGCATTACAAGAAGACAACAGAGAAAATACAATTCCCAGTGCATTTGATATATCTGTGGGATTAGAGAGTTCTTGTCCATTCCAGTTTAGTAGCGGGGTGGATAGAGGAGGAAATTTATTGTTTAAACATTTTATTTTTCTCCAGATTAATCTGATATCGGTATTTTTATTAACTGATGAGGCGAATTTAATCCAAGTTTCTTTTTTTGCTTTGCGTCTGATGTAGCGAGCTTTAGCTCTGAGCCGTTTATAGTTAATAAGATTGGGGGTGGTAGGATTTTTGCGGAAAAGATTCCATGCTTTGTTTTTCTCTTTTTTTGCATTATTGCAATCTTCATTCCACCAGTAATTTAATTTTCGTCTATTACTTGCTTGATATTGAGGAACTGCGACGGATGCAGCTGCCAGCATTTGATTTGTGATATGCTCAGTAACGCTATTGATGGAACCGGACTGAATGATATCGTTGTCAAATGAGATGTGCGATCTGTATTTTTCCCAATCAGCCTTTGAAAATTTCCATTTAATTGGACTTTCTATTGGGTAGGAACAGGATGTTTGAATTTTGCAGATTAATGGATAATGGTCACTACTATAAGGATCATTCAGAGGTATCCAATCTATACTTGGAAAGAGGATTGGGGAACATATGGAAAGATCTATAGCAGATATTGAGCCAGTAGGGAGATGCACATATGTAGGAGACCCAGTATTCAGTAATGTTAAATTCTGCCTATCAATCAACGTTTCGATCAGCTTACCCCGTCTGTCTGAGGTGGGGGAACCCCATAATGAGTGATGTGCATTAAAGTCTCCTAGTAAACAAAACGGTGATGGTAACTGCATAACAAGATCTTCAAGTTCCTGAATAGTATATTGATGATTGGGCGGAAGATAAATGGAGGCCAATGTCAAAGTAATACCACTAACAACACGCGTGGCAACAGCTTCTAAGGATGTTCGTAAGGGAATACGTCTGGCGGGGATGGTGGAATCCACGAGTATCGCTACTCCGCCATGAGCGTTATTAGACACAGTCCTGTCTTGCCTGAATACAGTGTAATTTTTGATTGAGACTGAGACCAGTGATGTCAAATTAGTTTCTTGTAAGCACATTGCAAGAGGTTTATAGTGATGAATTAATTCGTATATATCATCTAGGTTACTGCGAAGACCTCTACAGTTCCATTGTATAATATGTTCCATTATTTGGTTTTGTAAGAGGAAGCTGAATCTGTCTGCTTTTTATGCGTAGGTTGTTTGTGACGGTCAGATTTAGATTTTTCTTTTCTAGGAAAAGAAGGGCGTCCTGAATCATTTTTATCCTCCATGTCTCCATCTGCATATAATTCAAGAAAATCTTCTTGGTTGGGCATATCATCTGTATCCATGCTTGTTGGTTGTTTCACCTCCACACTATCTGATTTATGTACTTTTTCTGCCACTGTATTGTGGGTTAGGTTTTGAGTTGGAATTGTGAGTGGCGTATTATTACTTTGGTCCACTAACTGTGATTCAGATGTAGGCTGAGTTGATAGTACGGATCGAGCCCAGTCGGCGATCGATTTATCTGGAGAGACTGACACTTCTGTTTGACATGCTACTGATTTGTAACTATGGGCAGCCGAAGCATAAGTAGTTTTTGGAATACTTGATTTTACTTGTCTTCTAGCTTCTTGAAAAGATACTTTATTTTCTGTCTTGTATTTCTGTATTTTTTTTCCTAACTTCCAAAGATCACAATCTTTGGAGTAGGCTGGATGATTGCCCTTGCAATTAGGACACTGCGGAGTTTGTGCCTTGCATTCAGATTGAGTGTGAGTTGTGCATCCGCAGTTTGGACATGTTGCATCTCCACGGCATGCTGTCTGGGAGTGGCCAAATTTCTGACATTTGTAGCATCTCAGAGGGTTCGGGATATAGGGCCGAACACGACAGTTTAAATAGCCTGCTTTAACCGAGGATGGTAGATTCGGCGAACTAAAGGTTAAAATTATGCTACGGGTTGGGACTAAGATGCCGTCTTTTCGTATCATGATTCTCTTGGCCTGAGTTACATTTTGATCTTTTAGTTCCTGAATTATTTCTTCCTCGGAAACGTTCAATAGGTCCCATTCACTGATCACTCCCTTGGAAGAATTCAGAGTGTTGTGTGGAGTGACTTGGATTGGAATTCCACTTAAAGATGTAAGTTTTAACAGGAGGTCAGAGTGTCTTGGAAGAGAGGTCTCTATTAGCAAGTCGCCAGATTGAAGGCGTTTCACCATTTTTGGAGATGCTGCTGCATTTACAAGGCATCGTTGTATGATGAAAGGCGAAAGCTTGCTGACAGATTGTGAAGACAGAGAATGGATGATCAGGAAAGCTGGAGCTTCCTGCTTGTTTGCATCCTTTTTTAGTCTTTTCGACAATGAAAAGTCATGATCAGTTTCGTGGTTGTCTTGTTGCGAGCTCTTTGGCTCTAATCGTGGGAAATCATTAGTATCCATGTTTACTCCTTTTAGCCCTGGGAGAAGTACTTTCTTCTCCCAGACTACCAGCCCCGCCACGTGGAGGCAGGAGCAGTGCCACCAGTGACCAAGCGGATATTAAGGTTAGTAGAGTGTGAGTATTTAATATAAATACTAAGAAAGAAAGGTAGATTCCCTTTCTGGGTTCTTACGTAAGACTTTTTAAGTGAAGAACCGCTTTAAGTGAACAAAACAGGAGAAAATCGTACAACAAAAAATAGAACTATATCACTTTCAAAGATCACTTTATGAGTCGCAGAGAAAAATCGCTTGTCACTATCGCTTGGCACTCGGGGCCGATGCAGAAGCGTGAAGCGATCGGCTCCCCATGCCATGGAAGAGATAACTTTGAGGATATTCAACTTTTTCATGCACTGCGTCCGTAATTGCCTTATATGTGCCTGAAAAGTAAGTTCAGTGTCAAGTACTAGTCCCAAGATTTAATTTAATTTGATTTGGTTTTTTATGGCGCATTGGCAGCTAAGGCCATAATGCGCCAAGTCAAATTTTAAAACGCTACTAAACATTTTGGTAGCCAAAGCTACCACGTCAAGTAATAAATCATTGTCAAAAGATGTATAGTAAAAGTATAAAAAGTGTAAACCTTAGATTCTTTTATAAAAATTAATAGACTGTAAAAAGTTAAAAACGTCAGACATATTGTCTCTGTCACCTATAATGTGACTGAGTGTAAATGGCTCAGTCACATTAGTAAAAACGGTAAAATACAAACGTCGCGCTTCTATAAAATCAGGACATTCTATTAAAATATGACTAACGGTTAAAATAACATTACATATCTCACACATAGGTGGGTCATCCGCCCTCAGCAAGTAGGAATGGGTTAGATGACTATGACCTATGCGGAGCCGAGCAAGAACAACTTCCTCTCTTCGGACCCTGCGTAGACTGGACTGCCATTGCGCAATTACAGGCTTAATGCGATGTAATTTATTTGTGGCCTGTCCGTGCCAAGAATCTTGCCATTGGGAGAGTAATTTAGAACGTATTATTTGCCTGTAGTCTGTATAGGGGACTGACAGGCAATGATTATCCAGGGAAATGGCTGATTTAGCAGCGGCATCCGCCGATTCATTTCCCCGGATCCCAATGTGGCTTGGGATCCAGCAAAAGCGAATATCATATTCCAATTCTATGAGAGAAAAAAGAATCTGCCGGATCCTGGACAGGATCGGATGAGGATTAAAACTCACCGATACCAGAGCCTGTAACGCGCTTGATGAATCGCAATAAATCATATACCTCTGGTAGTCGCAATTTTTAATGTGATCTAGGGCTGTTTGTATTGCATGCAACTCTGCAGTATAAATGCTAGTTTCTTGTGGGATCTTATAGGATATTGTTTTGTGAGGGAACACAACAGCAGATCCCACATGACATTCTAACTTTGAGCCATCTGTATAGATTGGCAGAAAGTCAGAATACTGCTGTCGATGTACTGCAAAGAGTTGCTGGTAGACAGATGGCGGTGTAGTAGCCTTCTCCCAGATCTTAAGGGAGAAGTCGCAAGTTGGAAAATGAGCATGCCAGGGCGGAAAGAATTGCCTTGGTGACTGGGCAACATTGTCTACCGTGAAGTTCAGCTCATTCAGCAGCCCTTGAATGCGAATACCAAAAGGTTTGTTGGCAGTCCGACGGGTGTTGTAGAGATTTTCCCAACGCGGCTCAAAAACGGATGGCCACGTGGGATGATCGGGCAGGGATTTTAATTTGAATGCATACTGTAAGGACAACTGCTTTCGTCGAAGAGACAGAGATGGTTCATTTGCTTCGACGTAAAGGCTTTGGACAGGAGATGTGCGAAATGCTCCAGTGGCTGTCCGGATGGCTTGATGGTGGATTGGATCTAACCACCGAAGTGCACTATCTCTAGCAGAACCATAAACCTGAGACCCATAGTCGAGTTTGGAACGAACAAGTGCTCGGTAAAGGCGAAGAAGGGTAGAACGATCTGCGCCCCATGAGGTTGATGAAAGGGCACGAAGGATGTTAAGCCCTTTGACACATCTTGTCCTCAGCTGACGAATGTGTTGTAAAAATGTCAGCTTTTTGTCGAAAATAAGTCCAAGGAATTTGAATTCTGCTACAACTGGGATGTTATTTTGCCCAAGCCTTAATTCTGGGTCAGGATGAAGGTTACGTTTGCGACAGTAGTGTACACAAACGGTCTTCTGTGATGAAAATCTGAACCCATTAGCCAAAGACCAAGCTGTGAGACGATCAATGGTTTTCTGCAGTTGCCTTTCAATGACCCTCATATTGCATGAATTGCAAAATATGGCAAAGTCGTCTACATAGAGGGCATTGTTTACAGTGGGTGGAAGTTGTTCTGTGATAGAGTTTATTTTGATTGCGAAAAGCGTAACACTTAGAACGGATCCTTGTGGGACTCCCTCTTCCTGAGAGAAAACTCGAGAGAGGGTGGATCCTAAACGGACTTGAAACTGGCGATTCGAAAGAAAGTTTTTAATAAAAACAGGAAGGTTACTGTTGTTGTTGTTGTTGTTGTTGGGGTTTAAAGTGCAATGGCTACTTAGGCCATATTGCACTTATGGAAGTGATGCATACAGTCTGTGTTTGTTGATTTATAAGCAGTTAAATACGGTTATACAATCTTATTCGTTTTAGAAAGGAGAAGAATTCTGCAAGATTTGAATTTTCGCCTATGATATGGTGAAGTGACAAAGGTTCCTTTAAATTTGACAGAGAATTGAAAGACATTAGTCGAGCATTATTATATAGAGTACAGTCCAGAAGTATGTGTTTGACTGTGAGTGGTGTATGACAATGATTACACTGGGGAGGATCATTTCCTGACAAAAGAAACAGATGGGTTAAATGAGTATGTCCAATTCTGGCTCTGGCTAGAATTACTTCTTCTTGTCTGTTTGCTATAGAGCTAGAAGCCCATAATTTTGGTAAGGGTTTTAGTTGGAATAGTTTATTTTGGAATTGTGTTTGCCACTGAAGAGTCCATTGATCTTTACATATTCTTTGTATATTCATTTTATAATCTGTGACAGGTACTAGCGAATTCGTTGGGGCTGGGCTGGATGGATTTTTGGCAGCATCATCTGCAATTTCATTCCCTGGTATTCCGGTATGGCCTGGAATCCAGCAGAAGATAACCTTTTGCTGATGCTCTCTAAGTCGTATCAACTGTGTTTTGATGAGCTTTAATATCGGATGAGTAGGTGGGGAATTGTTTTGCAATGCTAATACGGAACCTTGCGAGTCTGTGTAAATTATGCTCTTTTGAATTGACATATGGAAGACATTTTCTAATGCAAGCTTTATAGCAAATAATTCAGTTGTGTAGCTACTACACTCTGTCGGAAGAGATTGAGAAACTATTTTATCAGGGAGTACCACTGCTGCACCCGATCCACTCTCGGATTTCGACCCATCTGTATATATTTTAGCGAAGTCAGGATAATGTTGACCATGCTCAGTGTGCAGCTGTTGGATGGTAAAGTCTGATAGAGAGTGTTTACCCCACTGGTGGAAGTACTTGTCACAACATGGCGTGATGTCAGACCATGGAGGGTCAGGATCTATAGGATCTTGCAAGATTTTATCGAAGTGTATATCCCAATCTTCTGTTAGATGTTTTAGCCTAATACCAGCAGGCCGAACTGTCTGTGTTTTGTTTCTATACAGGGACATATACAGCGGATCATGAAGTATTGACCAATTAGGATGGGATACCTGGCTTTGGATCTTGATTGCATAGTTTAACAGCAACATCGTTCTCCTGATATTTAGAGGAGGTTCATGAGCTTCGATATATAAACTTTGCACTGGAGATGTTCTGAATGCACCTAATGCTGATCTAAGAGCTGAATGTTGGATAGGGTTGAGCCGAGATAAAACACTCTCCCTAGCAGAATCAAAAACAGGCGCCCCGTAGTCCAGGCGTGATCTAATTATGGCTCTGTATAAGTGAAGCAGGGTGTTACGATCTGCTCCCCATGCTGTCGCTGATAAAACTCTGAGTATGTTCAGTTTCTTTTGACAGTTTGTCCGGAGATATTCAACGTGTTTTTGGAAGTTTAACTTGTTGTCGAAAAATAATCCTAGTAGACGAATACAATTAGCTATGGGAAGAGGTTGGTTATTCAAGTGGAGCTCGGGCTCAGGATGCATATTTCGTCTGTTACAGAAGTGTATGGCAGCAGATTTCTGGCTGGACAGTCTATAACCATTTTCTGTCATCCATGTCACGATGCGATTAATTGATATTTGTAGCTGGCGTTCAATGTAATGCATGTTTTGAGAATGACAGGATATTGAGAGATCATCTGCAAAGAGGTAGGAATCTACAGTTTTCGGAATGAGTTCAATTATGTGGTTCATTCTCATTGTAAATAAAGTGGCACTGAGAACCGACCCTTGCGGAATTCCTTCTTCTTGGGTAAAGATCTTAGAGAGGGTTCCCCGGTAACGGACTTGAAAGGATCTCTGATGTAGAAAATTTTTGATAAAGTAGGATAAATTACCTCTTAGGCCAAGAGAATGCAGATCTTTTAAGAGGCCGAATCGCCAAGTAGTGTCGAAGGCTTTCTCAACATCAAGACAGACCATTACGAGATGTTCCTTCTTGACGAAAGCATTTCTAATGTTTGTCTCGGTTTTGATCATGAGATCCAATGAAGATCGATTTTTCCGGAATCCAAATTGGTTGTTGTTAATCAAGTTTTGGGACTCCAGGAACCAAGTGAGACGGCGATGTATCATTTTCTCTAGGGTTTTGCTTAGACAGCTGGTAAGGGATATTGGTCTGTAATTTTGCGGAACAGAATGATCTTTACCGGGCTTTGCAATTGCTAGTACATAAGAATGACTCCAAGAACTTGGGAAGGTATGTTCGGAAAAAATGCGATTGAAAAATATGAGCAGTAATGAGAGTGATCTCTGATCCAAATTTTGCAACATTACATAGTATATCCCATCTGGGCCAGCAGCACTGTTTCTTGAGTTGTTAAGGGATTGTTGCAGCTCAAGCATGGTAAATGGTTTGTTATAAGGTAAAGCGGAATTGTCAGTGAAATTTAGTCTGGATTTCTCTGCAATTGTTTTAAGTTTTTGAAATGTTTGATCATAGGCGATAGAAGAGGACAGCTGAGAAAATGTGGTTCCCAGTGCATTTGATATTTCTGTAGGGGTAGAAAGCTCCTGTCCATTCCAGTTCAGTAGTGGGGTGGATAAAGGAGGAAATTTACTGTTTAAACATTTTATTTTTCTCCAGATTAATCTAATATCAGTATTTTTATTCACTGACGAGGCGAATTTAATCCAGTTTTCTTTTTTCGCTTTACGTCTGATGTAACGAGCTTTTGCTCTAAGACGTTTATAACTAATAAGATTGAGGGTGGTTGGGTGTTTGCGGAAAAGGTTCCAGGCTTTGTTTTTCTCTTTTTTCGCATGGTTGCAGTCCTCATTCCACCAATAATTTGTTTTTCGTCTATTTCTTGCTTGATATTGAGGAATGGTAGCGGATGCGGCTGACAGAATTTCATTTGTGATGTGCTCAGTAACACTGTCGATGGAACAGGACTGAATAATGTAGTTGTCAAATGATATTTGCGTTCTGTATTTTGTCCAATCAGCTCTTGAAAATTTCCATTTCATTGGATTTTCTGTTGGGAAGGAACAAGATGTTTGAATTTTGCAGATTATGGGATAGTGATCACTGCCATAAGGATCGCTTAGAGTTACCCACTCTATACTTGGAAAGAGGATTGGGGAACAAATGGTAAGGTCTATTGTAGAGGTTGTACCTGTAGGGAGATGGATATATGTGGGAGTGCCAGTATTTAGTAAAGTTAAATTTTGCCTCTCTATCAACATTTCAATAAGCTTCCCTCGTTTGTCTGATATAGGTGAACCCCATATTGGATGGTGGTATTGGTATTGGTATTGGTATGGTTATTTCTGGCGCAAGGGCTACTTAGGCCATATTGCGCCTATAAACGAGGTGAGGATTTCACGGTGTCTGTAAAAAACAGTTAGAGACAATTATACAGATTTATGCGTTTTAAGAAGCGGAAAAATTCCGGGAGATTTGCATCATTACCTATGAACTGTTGGAGTGTCAAAGGTTGTTGGAGATTACTGTATGAAGCTTTTCGGGCATCAGTGTATAAGGTACATTCAACGAGTATGTGCTTTATTGTGAGAACGGAGTTGCAGTGCATACACTGCGGAGGATCATTCCCTGTAAGAAGAAAAATATGGGTGAGCTGACTGTGCCCGATCCGGGCTCTGGCCAGGATGACTTCTTCTTTTCTGTTTACAGAAAAACTGGAAACCCATAACTGTGGTTCAGGTTTTATTTCACGGAGCTTGTTATTCAGTTGAGATTGCCATAGAAGTGTCCATTGTTCTTTGCATGTATTTCTTATATGGGATCTGTAGTCCATATATGGAACATAGTAACCTGGTGATGCTATGTTGGATGAATGTTTGGCTGCATAGTCTGCTTTTTCATTCCCTGATATCCCAGTGTGACTTGGGATCCAGCAAAAGATGACAACTTGTTGGTGATCATGGATATGCATTAGTTGAGATTTTATAGATTTTATTAAGGGATGTGTTGTTGAGGAGGAATTTTGCAAGGCCAAGATTGAACTCTGTGAGTCACTATATATTACACTTTTTTGGATGGACAGGTGGAGAATGTTTTCTAAGGCAAGCTTGATAGCATATAATTCAGCTGTATAACTGCCGCATTCGATGGGAAGTGAAACAGAGATAGTGTTAAAGGGAAAGACAGCTGCAGCACCGACTTTACTACCAGACTTTGATCCATCAGTGTATACTTGCGTAAAATTTTGGTAATTTTGTGTGTGAGCGGCATGCAGTTGCTGTATATTGGTATTTGCAAGCGAATGTTTTCCCCAGTTTAAGAAATAGCTGTCACAGGATGCTTTAATATAGGACCATGGAGGATCTGAACTGTTCAGATCATGAAGGATTTTGTCCAGATGTATATTCCAATTTTGTGATAGTTCCTGTAATCTGAAGCCAGCAGGTCGAACTGCTCTAGGTTTATTTCTGTAGTACATTGAGAACTGTGGGTTGTTAAGTATTGGCCAATTGGGGTGAGAAGGCAGACTTTGAATTTTGGCTGCATAGTTCAGAAGTAACATCTTTCTCCTGAGGCTGAGCGGAGGTTCATGGGCTTCGACATAAAGACTTTGCACTGGCGATGTTCTATAAGCGCCTACAGCAATTCTGAGGGCAGAATGTTGAATGGGGGCAAGACGTGCTAGCACGCTTTCCCTAGCAGAATCATACACCGGGGCGCCATAATCAAGGCGTGATCTGATCAGGGATCTGTACAAGTGAAGTAAGGTGTACCGATCTGCACCCCATGATGTAGAAGAGATAATTCTTAATAAATTCATTTTTTTCTGGCAAGCAGTCCTTAGATGTGTGATATATTCTAAGAAGTTCAGTTTATTATCAAAAATTAAACCAAGGAGACGAATGCTATTCACCACTGTGATGGGATGATTTGTTAGTTGTATCTCTGGATCTGGATGCATCTTTCGTTTATTACAAAAGTGAATGACTCTAGATTTCTGATAGGATAATCGGTAACCATTGTGTATCATCCATAACTCAATGTTATTTATAGATGTTTGCAGCTGCCTTTCGATAAAGCTCATGTTTTGCGAGCTACAAGACACAGTCAAATCATCAGCATAGAGGTAAGAGTTTACAGCTTTTGGAATATTTTTTGTCATCTGATTTATTCTAATTGCAAATAAGGTTGCACTGAGTACAGAGCCCTGCGGGACTCCTTCTTCTTGTATGAATGTTTGCGAAAGTACTTGCCGATAGCGAACTTGAAAGGTCCTGTGTTGTAGGAAATTCTGTATGAAGTACGGTAAGTGTCCTCTCAGGTCCAGGGAATGAAGATCTTTCAGGATACCAAACCGCCAAGTGGTGTCAAAAGCCTTCTCTATGTCGAGACATGCCATTACTAGATGTTTGTTTTGGATAAACGCATTCCTGATGTCTGTTTCCGCTTTGATCATGAGATCTAGAGATGATCGGTGTTTTCGGAAACCAAATTGATTGTCAGAGATAATATTTTGGGAATCAAGATACCACGTTAGTCGACGGTGTATCATTTTTTCTATGGTTTTACTTAGGCAGCTTGTGAGCGAAATGGGTCTGTAATTGTTCGGAATAGAATGATCTTTCCCTGGTTTGGGTATCGCCAGTACAAAAGCATGACGCCAGAGGCTGGGGAAGGAATGCTCCATAAATATGCGATTGTAGAAGGTCAGTAGCGAAGATAATGATTTATTGTCTAGATGTTGTAACATTATGTAGTATATTCCATCCGGGCCAGCAGCACTGTTTTTAGCGGTGGATAAAGCTTCTTGAAGTTCTACCAAAGTAAGTGGTGTATTGTATTGGAAAGAGGATGTAGTTCTAAAATTCTGATGGGATTTTTCTGCTACAGCTTTAATCTTTTGAAATGATGGATCATATGCCGTAGAGTCAGACAACTGTGAAAATACCGTCCCTAGAGCATTTGCAATCTCTGCAGGAGTAGATAGCTCCTGTCCATTCACGGTGAAAAGTGGGGACGACAAACGGGGAAATTTACCATTTAATTGTCTTATTTTCCTCCAAATAATTTTTACATCAGTATTTTTATTAATTGTAGTTGCGAATTGAACCCAAGAGTCTCTTTTTGCTTTCTTTCTAATATGACGGGCTTTAGCTCTAATTTTCTTGTAATTTATAAGATTAGTGGTGGTAGGATGTTTGCGGAATAAATTCCATGCACGGTTTTTTTCTTTTTTTATATTCTTACAATCCTCGTTCCACCAATAATTTCTGTTTCTACGAATGCTTGACTTTGATTGTGGCATGGCGGTGGATGCAGCTGCTAGAATCTGTTTTGTAATATGGTCGGCAACTGTGTCAATCGGATGAGATTTGATGATCTGATTGTCGAAGGATACGTTAGTGGTATACTTTGCCCAGTCTGCCTTGGAAAATTTCCATTTTGTGTGAGTTTCTGAAGGTATGCAGTGTGACGTTTCAATTTTACATATTATAGGGTAGTGGTCACTATTGAGTGGATCATCCAGAGCTGTCCACTGGATACTAGGGAAAAGGATTGGAGAGCAGATAGAGAGATCTATTGAAGAGACTGTTCCTGTTGGGAGGTGGAGGTAAGTTGGCGAACCAGTATTTAATATGGTTAGATTCCGTCTTTCAATAAGCATTTCGATGATTTTTCCCCGTCCGTCTGTATTGGAAGAACCCCACAATGGATGGTGTCCATTGAAGTCACCCAATAAGCAGAAAGGGGTTGGCAACTGCTGAATGAGATCTTCAAGTTCATGTATGGTACAAGGGCGACTGGGTGGCAGGTAGATTGAAGCAAGTGTTAGGGTAACGCTAATGGCTATTCGTGTGGCAACAATTTCAACATTGGTTTGTAACTGGATGCGTTTGCAGGGTACTCTTCCATCTATAAGTATCGCTACCCCTCCGTGAGCATTATTAGTAGCAGGTCTGTCTTGCCGAAAGAGAGTGTAATTTTTTATCGAAGTAGACACCTGAGGTGTTAAATATGTCTCTTGTAAACAGATTCCAATTGGTTTATAACGCTTAATTATCTCGTGGATGTCGTCGATATTGCTGCGAAAGCCTCTACAGTTCCATTGGATGATGTTTTTCATTGTTTGGATTTAAATGAGGAAGCTGTGTCTGCCTGCTTTTTGGAAGTCTGTTTCTGTCGGTCAATTTTTATTTTGTCTCGCTTTGAAAATATTGGTCTGGCGTCTATTACATCTTCTGGATGAATTTCCAGAATGGTTTCCGTTTCTTCATGAGAGCAAGTCTCATTCGTGTCCATGAAGAAAGATTCAGCATGCTGCTTGTTACCGGGATCAGAGTTTTCTGTTTGACTAGATCTTACAGGAGTTGTAAGAGTAACAGGAGGTATCGTGACTGGTGTGTTATTAGATCTATTAGAAGTCTGTTGCTTTGAGGACTGAGGTACAGTAGAGAGTAAAGTTCGAGCCCATTCAGAAATAGAGATGCTTGGCGGGATTGATGTATCTGTTTGAACTGATATTGAGTGAAATTTTTGAGCAGCGTCGGCATATGTACGTTTTGGCATCGGTATTAGTTGCTGTAATTGTTTTCTGGCTTCGGAAAATGAGACTTTCTTTTCTATCTTGTATTTTTGAATTTTCTTCTCGTATTTCCACTGATCGCATGTTTTTGAGAAAGCTGGGTGATTGCCTTTACAATTAGGGCAAAGTGAGGACTGCGATTTACAATCAGCTTGGGCATGTTCCTTCGATCCACAGTTAGGGCATACGGCATCGCCTCTACAGACAGTTTGGGAATGTCCAAATTTTTGACATTTATAACACCTTAGCGGGTTTGGGATATACGGGCGAATGCGGCAGTTCAAATACCCGGCTTTTACTGATGATGGTAGGTTGGGTGAGCTAAATGTCAGTATGATACTGCGAGTTGGAATAAGTTCGCCATCTTTCTTAATCATGATTCTCTTCGCTTGTATGACCTTCTGATCCTGCAATTCGTTGACAATTTCCTCTTCTGAAACATTCATTAGGTCCCATTCTGAGATAACACCCTTGGAGGTATTGAGTGTTGCGTGTGGTGACACCTTAACAGGGATTCCATTGAATGTTGTGAGCTTGAGAAGGTACTCTGAATGTTTAGAGCTTGTAGTCTCAACCAACAGGTCGCCAGATTTGAGACGGCGCACCATTTTGGGGGAACCTGCTACATTTTCCAGACACTTTTGTATGAGGAATGGCGATAGATTGCCTAGGGCCTGGTTCGCTAAGGAATGCAGGATCAGGAAACTCGGATGTTCTATTAGGGAATCATCCGTCTTCAGTCTCTTTCGGTTGGTTTTGTCATCATTAGGTTGGTGCAAATCCTTTGAATTTGGATTTGCTGTCTGAATCGGGGGAAAGTTTTCAAAGTCCATGTTTTGCTCCTTTTGGCCCTGGGGGTTTGCTTTACCACCCAGGTTTCCGGCCCCGCCACGGGGAGGCAGGAGCAGTGCCACAAGGTGACCAAGCGGCTGGGTTAGGAAGTTAGTATTAATATAAAAAGAAACAGAAAGGTGGTTTTCCTTCCTGGGCCTTTGCCTACTTCTTGTAGTGCGAAAGAGCTACTTTGATCGAGAAATCAAGAAAAACGGTTGTTGAAACAAAAATAGAATCTATTCGCTGAAAATCTCTTTAGGAAAAAACGCTTTTACAGACGCACTAGAATCGCTTGGCCACGGAACGCTTGGCACCCGGGGCCTTGGATGGTGGGCATTAAAGTCTCCTAGGATACAAAAGGGAGATGGTAACTGCAAGACAAGATCTTCGATTTCTTGAATGGTATATTGATGATTTGGTGGAAGATAGATTGAAACCAGTGTCAGTGTAATACCATTTACAACGCGAGTGGCAACAGCTTCTAAGGAGGTTTGTAATGGATGCGTCTGGAGGGGATACTTGAATCCACGAGTATTGCTACTCCTCCGTGAGCACTGTTAGTGTCAGCTCTGTCTTGTCTAAACAAGGTATAATTTTTGATTTTGATTGAGATCTGAGGTGTCAAATTCGTTTCCTGCAAGCACATTGCAAGAGGTCGGTATAGGTGAATTAATTCATGGATATCATCGATGTTGCTGCGAAGGCCTCTACAGTTCCATTGGATGATCTGTTCCATTATTTGGATTTGAAAGAGGGAGATGAATCTGACTGCTTTTTATAAGTGGGTTGTTTGTGACGATCCAGCTTAGGTTTTTCTTTTCTGGGGAAATTGGGGCGTGTTGAATTATTGCTATCTTCCATTTCATCATCTGCATGTAATTCAAGGAGGTCTTGGGTAGTCGTATCGTCGGTATCCATCCTTGTTGAGGGTGGTTGATTAACCTCGACAGGATCTGATTTTTGAGGTTTTTCTGTTACTTTACCTTGGGTTATGATTTGGGTTGGAACTGTGATAGGTGTATTCATACTTTGGTCAACTGTGTTTGGCTTTGATGTAGGCTGGGTCGATAGAACTGATCGAGCCCAGTCTGCAATCGATTTATCTGGAGAGAGTGACACTTCCGTCTGACATGCTACTGATTGGTGAGAGTGGATAATCGAGGCATAAGAGCTATTTGGCATGGTTAGTTTAATTTGTTTCCTAGCTTCTTGATAGGAGACTTTATTTTCAGTCTTATATTTTTGAATTTTTTGCCTATCTTCCAGAGGTCACATTCTTTAGAGTATGCTGGATGGCTTCCCCTGCAATTAGGACACTGTGGAGTTTGTGCTTTGCATTCTAACTGGGTATGAGTTGTGGAGCCACAGTTTGGACATGTTGAAACGCCACGGCATGCTGTCTGGGAGTGACCAAATTTCTGGCACTTGTAGCATCTTAGGGGATTTGGGATAAAGGGTCGAACACGACAATTTAAGTAACCTGCTTTGACTGATGCTGGTAGATTCGGTGTATTGAAAGTTAGAATTATGTTACGTGTTGGGACTAAGGTACCATCTTTTCGTATCATGATTCTTTTTGCTTGAGTTACATTTTGTGACTTTAGTTCTTGTACTATTTCTTCTTCAGACACGTTCAGTAGATCCCACTCAGTAATCACTCCTCTGGATGAATTCAGGGTGTTATGCGGAGTGACTTGTATTGGAATTCCGCTTAGAGTGGTGAGTTTCAGTAGTTGTTCAGAGTGTCTTGGGAGAGAAGTCTCTATTAACAAGTCCCCGGATTGGAGACGTTTCACCATTTTTGGAGATGATGCTGCATGTTCAAGGCATCGTTGGATGATGAAAGGGGAGAGCTTGCTAACAGGCTGTGCCGACAGAGAATGGATAATCAGGAAAGCTGGTGATTCCTGTCTGCCTGCATCTTTTTTCATTCTCTTAGAGGTAGAAAAGTCATGGTCGGGTTCACGATTGTCATATTGAGCACTCTTGGGCTCTAGACGTGGAAATTCATTCGTTTCCATTACTGCTCCTTTTAGCCCCGAGGGTTGATTTATCCCCCAGGTTACCGGCCCCGCCACGTGGAGGCAGGAGCGGTGCCACCAGTGACCAAGCGATAAAAGGTTAGTGGTTAGTGTGTTAGAAAAGTAGTTATATATACAAAAGAAAGGTGTCTTTCCTTTCTTGTAGGAGGCTTCCTTCTTTATTTACAAAGAGCCAGAAAATAAATAACTTTGAAAGTAAAGCCTTTGGAACTCTCTTTATCAACTTCTCTTTAGAAAAACGCTTTCAAATTCGCTTTGTAAATCGCTAGATCACTCGCTTGGCACTCGGGGCCAGGAAGGTTACCTCTAAGACCAAAGTTATAGAGGTCTTTTAAAATTCCAAATCGCCAGGCTGTGTCGTACGCTTTTTCAATATCAAAGAAAACTGCTACCAAATGCTCGGATTTAATAAAAGCGTCACGAATGGACGTTTCCAATCGGATTAAATGATCCAGAGTGGATCGATTTCTTCGGAAGCCGCACTGTGTCCTGGAAAGCAGACCATTTGTTTCTAAATACCATACGAGGCGTGCATTAACTATTCTTTCCAGGACTTTGCACAAACAGCTTGTCAGAGCAATAGGACGATAATTACTTGGATTTCTAGGATCCTTTCCTGGTTTTGGGAAGGCAAGGACGATTGCTTTCCGCCAGGAGTCCGGAAATTGTTTATTAAGAAAAATTCTGTTAAACAGAATTAAAAGGTGATCCTTACATTGTGGTGTGAGGTGTTTTACCATTTCGTAGTGGATGTCATCGGGCCCCACAGCACTTGCGTGCGTGAGAAAGAGTGCAACATTTAACTCCTCCTGTGAAAAGGGCTTGTTATACGATTCAAGCCCTTTTGAATAGAAGTTCAGGGGGTTTTTCTCATTTTTCTCTTTCAGGGCCAAAAACTCTGCGGGAAAAGATGTTATTGCAGATATTTTTGCAAATGTTTCCCCTAGAGTATTTGCTACTGCAGTTCGATCTGCAATTGGACATCCGTTATGCTCGAGGATCACAGAAGGGCATGGTGGATATTTTCCCTTCATTTTCCGGATCTTATCCCAGACTACTTTTGAGCTAGCAGCCTGAGTTATGGAAGAAGTAAAACGAATCCAAGATTTCCTTTGGCTCTGACGTCGTACATAACGTGCTTTTGCACGTGCACGTTTGAAGGATATTAAATTATCAGTGGTGGGATATCGGCGGAATATCCCCCACGCTTTGTTTTGCGCTTTTTTTGCTGCCGTGCATTCTGAATTCCACCAAGGTTTGGGGAATAGTGGGAACCGGCTGGATGATTTTGGGATTGCAATTGCAGCTGCTTGGACAATCGTTTCTGTGACATACATGACTGCTTCATTGATTGGCTCCTGACTGACTGTAGTGATGTCAAAGTTTGCCAGATATTGAAAGGCATTCCAGTCAGCCTGATCGATCTTCCACCGCGGTAAACTAAATGGCAGACAGGGTCTACCATTAGTTAGGGTTGTTATCACGGGGAAGTGATCGCTTCCATATGGATTTTCTTCTACCTCCCAAGTAAGTGAAGGAAGGAGAGAAGGGGAGCAGATAGAAAGATCAATGGCAGAGAATGTACGGGTAGGCATGTGGAAGAAGGTGTTTGTTCCCACATTTAGGAGGGAGAGATCATTGTCAGTGAGCATATGCTCTATGACTCGTCCCCTTCCATTGATGTCAGCACTACCCCACAGAGTGTTATGTCCATTGAAATCCCCAAGAATTAAACAAGGGGAGGGCAATTGCATGATAAGATCATCAAGGTCTTTCTGGGGGATGTCAATCCCAGGTGGCAAATAAACAGAGCACACAGTTAATAAGAACCCCACTGTAAGGCGAATTGCTACAGCTTCAATGCTAGTTGTAAGCTGCAAAGCCTGAAATGGGATCTGGTTGCCGACGAGGATTGCGACCCCTCCGTGGGCAGACCCATCCACAATTCTATCCTTACGAATGATGGTAATGTTATACATGGTGGGGTCATCATTTGCCTTTAAATAAGTCTCCTGTACGCAAAAGCAAACTGGTTTGTGCTTTTGCAGGAGTGCCTTGATGTCGTCAGTATTTTGCCGGAATCCACGACAATTCCACTGTAGGAATTTAGCCATTATTTGGACTTGGTGGGTCCATCAGGCGGCTTCCGAGGTGCTGAGGGCTTAATTTTGTCAGTCTTGGATTTATCTTTCCTGGGGAAGTATGGACGCTGTCCTGTGTCCATTTCTTCCTCAGCAAAGAGTTCCAAAACTGACTCATCACGTACCTCCTTCTGCTCGACGTCCATGTTGTCCTGGGTACTAGGTGTTACTTCCCCTTTCTTATTCATTTCTTTTGCTTTTGTTACTTGTGGAGCATTAGGAGGTATCGATATAGGAGTGGCAGCTGATTGGTCCTTTTGTGCAGGTTTTTGGGAGCTTAAAAGATAACGTGCAATGGGAGTAAATGATTCTTTTGGAGGGACAGACATGTCCGTCTGAGTCCCAATCGAACATCTCCCTGCTACCTTCTGGGCGTAGGTAGGTTGTTTGATGTTAAGAGGTTTCACTGCTTTTCTTGCCTCCTGGTACGATATGTTTAGCTCTGCCTTCAGCCGTTGAATTTCTTTTTCTTCTTTCCACCTCTGGCATGCCCTTGAATAGGCCGGATGTTCTCCCTCACAGTTAATGCAGGTGGGTTTAGTGGCTGAACATGCTGTTGTTTCGTGGTCCTTTGCACCGCACCGGGCGCATGCAAGGACTCCACGGCAGGCCATTTGAGAATGTCCATACTTCTGACATTTAAAACACCGTAAAGGGTTCGGAATGTATGGACGTACTGGACAGTTGATGTATCCAGCTTTAATCTCATCAGGAGGTTTGGGAGAGTTAAATGTCAGGATAACACTCCTGGTTTTAACAATTTTCCCATCCCTTCGCGCAGTGATTCTCTTGACGGCAGTAACTCCCTGTGGTTGTAATTCGGAGCAGATTTCCTCCTCGGTGACGTCGAGAAGGTCCCACTCCGAAATGACACCTCTCGATGAATTTAGTGTTCTGTGTGGTGTCACTGTTATGGGTATACCCCCGATTGATGTTACTTGGAGTAGATGTTCAGACTGCCCGTCATTTTTTGTTTCAATCAAGATGTCCCCAGAACGGAGCCTCTTAACTGACTTGGGTGTACCTGCTAACCCATCCAACCCTTTTTGTATAAAAAAGGGCGACATTTTACCAATCGGTGTTTCATTGGTGGAATGCATTATTAAGAACCTTGGGACAGGCCCTGATGGTAGTTCGGTTCGCTGCCTCTTTGTAGCAATAATGCTATCTGCCTCTCCGTCGTTAATTTCAGATAGGGACCGGGTTGGGGCCCCTGAAGGAATACGTTTATCAGGATTCATGAAGTTATTTAAATTGTTCAGTGCCCGGGCTCCCCACCCACCACGGAGCCCAAAGGGACGCCCACTACCCGGCATGCAATAAATGCGCTCGGGAGTGGAACGCCAGGGCTACCCAGACACTATACCCGCACCGCCGCCAGCCTGAATCCTGTCCCTCGGACCATGAGGGTAGGGGCGTGGCATTGACACGGTTGACCCTCGCAGGCGAGCCTACTAGCCGATTGATCCTAGCCGGGCCTTCCAGGACCACCCGTCTTGTCGAAGCAGGGGCCAAAGTGGTGTATTGAAGCTGGGCCCCTCAACCACCAGGATCCCCCTTTCCGAATTTCCACGGGTCGCAGCGCACGGCAAACACGCCGGATTCCATTGATGTAAGCCCGGAACCTAGGCTGTGGGCGTTAGATCCCAGTGATGCTAGTCTGGAAGTCCAGCAGCGTCACTGGGAGGTCCCCTCACCACGTACAGGTGCCCACGTCGAGGGGACTAGTCCCAAGAACCGGATATTGTTGCTGAGTGGTATTTGTTGGATTCCTAACCTTAGTTCAGGATCTGGATGCAGCTGACGCTTTTTGCAAAAGTGGATAGCAGTTGTTTTTGTTGTAGAGAGGCGATAGCCATTATGAGATGCCCATGATTGTATTTTGTTTATTGAGAGCTGTAATTGACGCTCGATTGAGCGCATATTTTGTGAGTGGCAGGATATTGTAAGGTCGTCTGCATATAGATAGGTGTCAACATTAACTGGAACATTCTCTGTTACATTGTTTAAATTAACTGCAAAGAGCGTCGCACTAAGAACTGAACCTTGTGGGACCCCTTCTTCTTGGACAGATGTGCGGGATAGAGAATTACAGTAACGCACTTGAAAGGTTCTATTTTGTAGAAAGCTCTGTATGATTAGTGGTAGCTGACCTCGGAGTCCTGTGGCATACAGATTTTGAAGAATGCCATAGCGCCAGGTGGTATCAAAGGCTTTCTCTATATCCAGACAGACCATGACAAGATGTTCTTTACGGATAAAAGCATTCCGTATGTTGGATTCTGCCCTGATCATAAGATCTAGAGTTGACCGATTTTTTCTAAAGCCATACTGGTTCCTGTTTATTATCCAATGAGATTCTAGGTACCATATTAATCGGGCGTGAATCATTCTTTCTAATGTTTTACCAAGGCAACTACTAAGAGATATTGGCCGATAGTTTTGTGGATTTGATTGATCCTTTCCAGGTTTGACAAAAGCTAGGACTATTGAATGGCGCCAAGAAAGAGGGTAGTAGCCTTCAGAGAATATCCGGTTGAAATATAACAGTAAGGAGTTCATAGCTTTCTTCTTTAGGTGTTTGAGCATGATATAGTGTATCCCATCAGACCCTGGTGCACTATTAGCTGACCTATTTAAGGAGCTCTCTAGTTCAAGTAGTGTAAAAGGTCGATTATATGGAAGAGATGCCGTTGTTTTAAAGGTAAGCTTATGCGTTTCTGCGTTGGCTTTTATCTGTTTAAAGGCTGACTCATATGCGGATGTGGCAGAGATTTCAGAAAAGGATTCGGCTAGGGCGTTTGCAATTTCTATTGCAGAGGAGTAATCTTTACTCTTCCAACTTATAATAGGTGTTGATTCCGGGTGCGATTTACCATTCAGCTTTTTAATTTTGTTCCAGATTTTTCTGCTCTCTGTATTTTTATTAATGGTGGAAACAAACCGGATCCAAGAATCTTTTTTCGCTTTTTTCTGCACATAGCGTGCCTTAGCTTTACGTTTCTTAAAATTTATGAGGTTGTCAGTTGTTGGGTTTTTACGAAATAGATTCCATGCTTTGTTCTGTTCTTTTTTGGCATCACGGCATCCATCATTCCACCAGACATTGGCATGTCTATGAGGACCAACTTTGGTTTTGGGTATAGAACAAGTTGCAGCTGTTTTTATCTGTGCAGTAATGTGGTCAGTAACAACATCTATAGGCTGGCTTTTGATGACTTGATCATCAAAGAAAATTGCATTGGTGAACTTGTTCCAATCTGCCTTGTTAAATTTCCATTTTCTGTGGCTGGTTATATGTGAGGTTCTATTTGTTTGCAATTTGCAAATGATCGGATAATGATCACTATTCAGTGGGTTATTTAAAACTAACCACTGAATAAGTGGGAATAGTTTTGGAGAACATATTGATAGATCTATGGCAGTAGATACTCCAGTGGAAAAGTGGAAATAAGTGTTAGCACCAGTATTTAATAATGTGAGATTCTGATTGTCCAGAACTGTTTCGATGAGTTTTCCTCGTTTGTCTATCTTGGGAGATCCCCACATAGGATGGTGCCCATTGAAATCCCCTAGCAGAATGAAAGGAGATGGAAGCTGCTTTATAAAATCCTCCAGCTCTTTTACAGTAAATTCTTTGTTTGGGGAGAGATACACAGAGACTACGGTTAGCATAAAACTGAAAACAGTACGTACTGCTACAGCCTCTAAAGTGGTCTGTAGAGGGATTGTTTGGTAGGAACCTTGTTGTCAATAAGTATGGCTACGCCTCTTCTTGAGTTAGTGCTGCTTCTGTCTTGTTGGCAGATAGTATAGTTTTTGATCACTGGAGTCATCTGTGGAGTTACATTAGTTTCTTGCAGGCAGATGATAACTGGATTATGCTGTTTGATGAGATCATAAATGTCAAAAATATTGCTTCGTAGACCTCTACAGTTCCACTGTATAATGTTCTGCATTATTTAGTTTTAGAGGTTGTAAAAGGTTCAGTCTGTTTTTTGTATCCAGCCTGTTTGGATCGATCTAGTTTCATCCTTTCTTTTTTCCGGAAGGCAGGACGCCCAGTGTCCATGTCGTCTTCTGCGTGTAAATCTAAAATGGTCTCTTCTTGCAGAGTACCAGAATCTATATCTATATTTCCTGAGCATGGTTGGTCAGCATTGTTTGACGCTGATGCTTTCAATTTTGTAGTTTCTGGCAAAGTATCATTTGCAGATGGTGGTACTGTTAGCGGAGTATTGCTAGCGCAAGTTATTTTCCATTGCTCTGTAGATGGTTGTTGTGGGGACGAAAGCACTGATCGAGCCCAATCGTTGTTGTTGTTGTTGTTGTTGTTGTTGTTTTTTGGTGCAAGGGCTGCTTAGGCCATATTGCACCTATCACCGTTATAAATGTTACATACGCATGGTGATTGTGATGGCATTACTCAAAAACGATCATATAATTCGATATTTTTTGTGAAATGAAAGAACTCCAGTAGATTAGCGTCGTTACCTATGATGTGGCAAAGTGTCAAAGGTTCTTTAAGGTTTGGCAGAAAGCTAAAAGAGACTTGGCGGGCAGTGGTGTATAAAGTACACTCAATAAGAATATGCTTTATTGTGAGTGGACAGTTGCACTGTGTGCATTGTGGAGGATCATTACCTGTGAGGAGATAAAGGTGGGTAAGGTGACTATGGCCAATTCGCGCTCTAGTTAAAATTACTTCCTCCCTCCTGTTCATACGGAAACTGGAGGTCCACGATTGCGGTTCAGGTTTTATTTGGCGGAGTTTATTGTGCGTTTGGGCTTGCCATTGAATTCTCCATTGTTCTTTACACATTCTTCGAATGTTACTTTTGTAGTCAAGATATGGGACGTAATGCTGTGATAATTCACTGTCGGATGGATGTTTAGCGGCATAGTCTGCACGTTCGTTTCCTTGTATCCCAGCATGGCCTGGGATCCAACAGAAAATGACCACTCGTTGGAGTTCTTGAAGATGCATCAGTTTGGATTTTATGAGCTTTATTAAAGGATGTGTTTTAGGAGAATTGTTCTGTAAAGCTATAATCGCACTTTGGGAGTCTGTATATATTATGCTTTTATGGATGGTCAGATGGAGGATATTTTCCACTGCAATTTTGATGGCGTATAGTTCAGCTGTATAGCTGCTGCATTCATTGGGAAGTGATACAGAGAAGGTTTTATGAGGGAAAACGGCTGATGCACCCACTCCACTCTCAGATTTTGATCCGTCAGTATATATTTTTGAAAATTGCAGATAATTTTGTGTATGGGCTATATGGAGTTGTTGTATATTAACATTTGCAAGAGAGTGTTTTCCCCAGTTTAGAAAATAATTGTCACAGAGTGGCATAATACACCTCCATGGGGGATCCGTACTGCTTAAATCTTGTAGAACTTTATCGGGATCTATATTCCAGGTTTCTGATAGTGCTTGAGCTCTGAGAGCAAAAGGTTGAATTGCTCTTGGTTTATTTCTATAGAATGTTGTGAACTGTGGGTCGTTAAGTATCGGCCTAATGGGATGGGTAGGTAGACTTTGGATTTTAGTTGTATAGTTAAGAATTAACATCTTTCTCCTGAGGGTTAGAGGAAGTTCATGAGCATCAATATAAAGACTTTGGACTGGTGAAGTTCTATAAGCGCCTGTAGAAATCCTCAGGGCAGAGTGTTGAATTGGTGCAAGTCGCGCTAGTACGCTTCCTCTAGCAGAATCATACACCGGGGCACCATAATCAAGGCGAGATCTGATTAGGGCTCTATACAAATGCAGTAACGTGTACCGATCTGCACCCCATGATGTAGAAGAAATGACTCTAAGTACGTTCATTTTTTTCAAGCAAGACGTCTTTAGATGTTTAACGTGCTCTATGAAGTTCAACTTACTATCAAAAGTCAGACCAAGCAGACGAATGCTGCTCACAACTGAGATAGGTTGATTTGTTAAGTGTACTTCTGGATCTGGATGCATCTTCCTTTTGTTGCAAAAGTGAACTACTTTCGATTTTGAACAAGAGAGTCTATACCCATTCTGTGCCATCCATAACTGAATATTATTAATTGAAATTTGGAGCTGCCGCTCAATGAAAGTCATGTTTTGAGAACTGCAAGAAAAAGTGAGATCATCTGCATAGAGGTATGAATTCACAGTGCTGGGCATATATTTAGTCATATGGTTTATTCTTATTGCGAATAAGGTGGCGCTGAGCACAGAGCCTTGTGGGACCCCTTCTTCTTGTATATATGTTTGAGAGAGAACTTGTCGGTATCGGACTTGAAAAGATCTGTGCTGAAGGAAATTCAATATGAAGTACGGTAAGTGGCCTCTCAGGTCAAGGGAATGCAGATCTCTTAGGATACCAAAACGCCATGTGGTGTCGAAGGCTTTTTCTACATCAAGGCATACCATGACGAGATGCTCATTTCGAATGAATGCATTCCTGATGTTTGTTTCCGCTTTGACCATGAGATCCAGGGCTGATCGATTTTTCCTGAATCCAAATTGATTGTCAGAAATTATATTTTTAGAGTCGAGAAACCAAGTAAGTCGACGGTGAATTATTTTTTCCAGGGTTTTGCTTAAGCAGCTGGTGAGAGAAATAGGTCTATAGTTTTCAGGAATGGAATGATCTTTTCCTGGTTTCGGAATTGCTATTATATAGGAGTGGTGCCAGGAACTGGGGAAACAATGTTCAAGAAAGATGCGATTGAAAAAAATGAGCAGTGAACAGACCGATTCTTTATTTAAGTGTTGGAGCATAATGTAGTATATCCCGTCGGGGCCTGCAGCACTGTGTTTTGAGCTAGATATGGCTTCTTGAAGTTCAAGCATTGTAAGCGGCTGATTATAAGGTAAAGTACATTTACTCGTAGATCTGAAGTTCAGTTTGGACTTTTCAGCTAATGCTTTGATCTTCTGGAATGATAGATCATATGCTGTTGAGGCAGATAGCTGTGAAAAAACAGTCCCTAGGGCATTGGCTATATCTGTAGGAGAAGAAAGATCCTGTCCATTCCAGTTCAGAATTGGAGAGGATAATTGGGGAACTTTGCCACTTAGTTGTTTTATTTTCCGCCATATTATTCTTGAATCAGTATTCTTATTAATCGAGCTCGCAAATCGAATCCAAGATTCTCTTTTAGCTTTCTTCCTAATGTGACGGGCCTTGGCTCTGAGTCTCTTGTAGTTTATAAGATTGGCGGTGGTGGGATATTTTCGAAACAGATTCCATGCTCGGTTTTTTTCTTTTTTTGCACCTTTGCACTCTTCGTTCCACCAATAGTTTATGGTTCTATGGGTTGTTGACTGTGATTGTGGAATCGCAGTGCATGCAGCAGCCAGTATTTGTCTCGTGATGTGATCGGTAGCTGTGTCAATAGGACAGCTTTCGATGATCTGTTCATCAAAGGACACTCGGGAAGTGAATTTTGCCCAATCTGCTCTGTGAAATTTCCATTTTACATAGTTTTGGGAAATTATGGAATGTCCTGTTTGAATTTTACATATTAGCGGAAAGTGATCACTATTTAGCGGGTTGTCGAGGGCCGTCCACTCAATACTAGGGAAGAGGATCGGAGAGCATATCGAAAGGTCTATTGCAGAAGTTGTACCCGTAGAGAGATGGATGTAAGTTGGCAAGCCAGTATTTAGTATAATCAGATTTTGTCTGTCAGCAAGCTGTTCGATAAGTTGTCCTCGTCTATCTGCATTGGGAGAACCCCACAATGGATGGTGTCCATTGAAGTCACCCAATAAACAGATAGGGGTTGGCAACTGCTGAATAAGATCTTCCAGTTCATGGATAGTATAGGAGTGATTGGGCGAAAGGTAGATGGAAACAATTGTCAAAGTAATACCAATCACAATACGTGTTGCAACAGCTTCGATGGAGGTTTGTAAAGGAATTAATCTGCAAGGTACTCGTGAGTCTATGAGTATGGCTACCCCTCCGTGAGCATTATTTGTAGCAGTTCTATCTTTTCTGAAGAGTGCATAATTCTTAACTGAGAGTGATACATGTCGTGTTAAATTTGTCTCTTGTAGGCAGATGCCTACGGGATGGTAACGATCAATTAACTCGTGGATATCATCAATGTTACTGCGAATTCCTCTACAGTTCCACTGTATGATTTGGTGCATTATTTGGTTTTGTTACTTGAGGTGGATTCTGAGTCTTTTTTATTCCCAGGCTGTTTGTGGCGATCGAGTTTCATTTTCTCTTTTCTTGGAAAGGTTGGGCGTCCGGTATCCAAGACATCTTCTGCATGAAGATCTAGAATAGGTTCATTTGGGTCAGTATTGTTATCAGTGTCCATATTTTCTGAAGTAATATTGTTTGTCTTCCTATTTGTAACTGAGTCGGTTTTTGACTTTGAATTATCTGATGGTCTATGTGGGGTTGCAGGTGGGACTGTGACAGGGGTGTTGTTGGCTCTATCTACTACCTTTTGCTCTTTTGGAGTCTGTTTCATTGTTGGTGACAGTATAGATCGGGCCCAATCTGCAATCGACATGGTTGGGGGAACTGATACTTCAGTTTGTGTTGCTGTTGTTTGGTATTTTTGCATTGCTGCTGCATATGTGTTCTTAGGTGCGTTAAGCATAATTTGCTTTCTTGCCTCTTGGTATGTGACTTTTCGTTCTACCCTGTACTTTTGGATTTTTTTTTCAGTTTTCCATAGATCGCATGACTTGGAGTAGGCTGGATGCACGCCTTTGCAATTCAGACAGTGTGGTGTTTTGGCGTCACAGTCTGCTTGCGAATGTTCTTTCGATCCACAGTTTGGGCAGACTGGATCTCCTCGACAAGCCATTTGTGCGTGACCAAATTTTTGGCACTTGTAGCATCTTATAGGATTCGGGATAAAGGGTCGTACTCGGCAGTTGAGATAGCCGGCTTTGACACTGGATGGCAAGATAGGTGTTCCGAATGTCAGGATGATGTTGCGGGTGGGAACAAGTTCTCCATCTTTCCTGATCATGATGCGTTTGGCTTGTATCACTTTCTGATGTTTGAGTTCTTGGGCCAGTTCATCTTCTGTTACATTTATCAGATCCCACTCTGCAATTACTCCCTTGGAAGTATTTAGTGTTGCATGAGGGGTAACTTGAATGGGTAGTCCGCCAAATACTGTTAGTTTCAACAGTCTCTCAGAATGTGCGCGACTCACTGTTTCTACCAAGAGGTCTCCAGATCTTAGTCTTCTCACCATTTTGGGAGAGCCCGCCACATTTTCCAAACATTTTTGAATAAGAAATGGTGAGAGAGTGCTCATAGATTTGTCCGACAGACTATGTAAGATAAGGAATGATGGGCATTCCTGTTGGTCTGTGTCTGTACGCAGTCGTTTAGACTTTGTTACATCGTGAGAAATTTCATGATCAGCATTGTTGATGGTACTGGATGAGCGCCTAGGCTGCTCAAGCTCTGGGTAGTTGTCGTAGTCCATGTTAGGCTCCTTTTTGCCCTGGGAGGTTGACTTTCCCTCCCAAGTTTCCGGCCCCGCCACGGGGAGGCAGGAGCAGTGCCGCAAGGAGGCCAAGCGGTTAGATAAGTTAGTTGGTTAGTAAAATAGAGTAAATATATGTATTGAAAAAGAAAGGTGAGTTTCCTTCCTGGTTCTTACTTGTGAGTTTTCAAGTATAGAACTAAATTATAAATGAACTTCCAGTAAAGAACGATATAACTTAAAATGAATTTTTATCACTGGGAAAGATCGCTGTATATTCGCACTTTGAACGCTTGACCTCGAATTCGCTTGGCACCCGGGGCCCGAGCCCAATCGGCAATTGAAATAGATGGGGATACTGTGACTGCTGTTTGTGTACCAGTTGATTGATATTTTTTGGTTGCTGCAGCATAGCTAACTTTTGGGATATTGAGCATAACTTGCTTCCTAGCTTCTTGGTAGGTGACCTTTTTTTCAACTTTGTATTTTTGGATGTTTTTTCCTAACCTCCAGAGTTCACATGCTTTTGAATACGCAGGGTGCTGGCCTTTACAATTTGGACATTGTGGCGTTTCTGCAGTGCAGTCAGTTTGTAAATGGGCTTTAGAGCCACAGTTCGGGCAGGTAGGGTCCCCTCGACATACTGTTTGTGAGTGTCCAAATTTTTGACATTTGAAACATCTGATTGGATTGGGAATGTAGGGACGTACTCGGCAGTTAAGGTATCCGGCTTTCACACATGATGGTAGGGTTGGTGTACTGAACGTTAGAATAATGTTCCTAGTGGGAACAAGTTCACCATCTTTTTTTAACATTATTCGTTTGGCTTGAACAACTTTTTGTTCTTGCAATTCTTCTACTATCTCATCTTCGGTGACATTCATCAGATCCTACTCTGCTATTACTCCTTTGGAGCTATTTAATGTGGCATGAGGGGTGACCTGTACAGGTATTCCGCCAAAAGTTGACAATTTCAGTAGAGCCTGGGAATGCTGATGTTTAGTTGTTTCAACTAGTAAGTCTCCAGAACGTAATCTTTTGACCATTTTCGGTGAACCAGCCACACTTTCTAAACATTTCTGAATTAGAAATGGTGAAAGGGCACTCATAGGTTTGGATGAAAGAGAATGCAATATGAGGAATGTTGGATATTCCTGTTCATTCTCATTTTTGCGTAATCTCTTAGATTGGGATGCGTCACGTTCGGTTTCATTAATGTCATGACATGAGCGTCTGGGCTCAAGTGCTGGGTAGTTGTCGCAATCCATGGTTGCTCCTTTTTGCCCCAGAGGATAACTTTTCCCCCAGGTTACCGGCCCCGCCACGTGGAGGCAGGAGCGGTGCCACCAGTGACCAAGCGAGAAGAGATTAGTGGTTAGTGTGTTATGGAGTTTAGTTCTATATACAGGAAGAAGAAAGGTACCTTTCCTTTCTTTTGAAAAGCTTACTTCTTTATTGAGAAGAGCAGAAAAGAAATAACTTAGTAAACAAAAGCTTGAAAATTCTCTGAAAACAGTTAATTCTAGAGAAGGCGCTTTGAGATTCGCTTTTAGACTCGCTTTGATCACTCGCTTGGCACTCGGGGCCTTATTTAATGATATCTGAAGCTGTCGTTCAATAGTTCTCATATTTTGGGAATGACAGGAGATGGAAAGGTCATCTGCATAAAGGTAAGTTTCTACAGTATTTGGAAGTTGTTTAGTGATAGAATCTATTCTTAGAGCAAAAAGAGTGGCACTCAGTACTGATCCCAGTGGAACACCTTCTTCCTGAATGAAAGTTGCAGAGAGGGCATGTTGGTATCGTACTTGAAACGATCTAGTGTGTAGAAAATGCTTTATAAATATAGGAAGGTTGCCCCGCAGACCAAGAGAGTAAAGATCTCTTAGTATGCCATGCCGCCAGGTAGTATCAAAAGCCTTCTCTATATCTATGGAAACCATTACTAGATTTTCATGCTTAATAAAGGCATTACGAATGGCAAATTCAGCCTTCACCATAAGGTCCAAGCATGACCTGTTTTGACGAAAGCCAAACTGACTATTGCTCATTAACTGTTCTGACTCAATGATCCAGACGAGTCTACAGTGGACAATTTTTTCTAGAATTTTGCTGAGGCAGCTTGAGAGGGATATTGGTCTATAACTATGGGGATTGGTTGGATCTTTTTCAGGTTTTAGGAATGCCAAAACAGTAGAATGATGCCAAGAAGTTGGATAGATATTTTCTAGAAAAATGCGATTGTAAAAGAGCAGAAGGAGATGCAATGCTCTGTCATCAAGATGTTGTAGCATGACGTAATAGATTCCATCTGGTCCGGCAGCACCATTGTGGGCTGTTCCGATTGCATGCAAGAGTTCGGAATATTGTAGGGGTTTGTTATACGGCAGAAGGACGGCAGTTTGGAAATTAATGGAGTGCTGTTCCGCAGTGTTTTTAATTCTCTGGAAAGGTGGAGTATAAGCTGCTGCCGCTGAGATTTCAGCAAATGTGTTGCCCAAAGCATTTGCGATATCTAAAGGACTAGATAGATCTTGCCCATTACAAGACAATATTGGTGAAGGTACGGTAGGAAACTTACCAGAAAGCTGTCTAATTTTTTTCCATATTATTTTGGTTGTTGTTTGTTGTTGATATGGAGGTTTGATGGCGCATAAGCTACTTTGGCTATAATGCGCCTATTCATTTATAATAAAAAGAAATGATAAAGTTTCATAAATTCAGAATTGATTAAAAAGTCCAGTTTGCTTTAAGAAGTTGAAAAATTCGGAAATATCTGCATCATCTCCAATGAGATTCTCTAAAGTTATTGGTCTACGAAGATTAACCAGTGATAGTAGGGTTGAAGTTCTGTCTTGTTCATAGTAAGGGCAGTCAATCAGAATGTGTTTAATACTCAGATTTATATTACAAAGTGGACACTGTGGCGGGTCGTTCCCTGTGAGTAAATACAGGTGGGTCAGGTAAGTATGTCCTATTCTTACCCTTGAAAGGACTACCTCTTCTCGTCTTGATGTGCGGACACTGGAGCGCCAAATTTTTGGATCATGTTTAAATTGAAATAGTTTATTATTAATTTGAGAGTGCCATATTGCTGTCCATTTTGACAGGCATGCAGCCTGAATGGTTAATGCATAGTCTGATGGCGGAACAGGAATATCAGTTAAGTCGAAGCTAGTTGGATTTTTTGCAGCTTTATCAGCCAGTTCATTGCCCAAAATGCCAGAATGAGCTGGAATCCAGCAGAAGGTGACCAGTTGATTGCGTTCTTCAATTTGTAGTAATATGCTTTTTATTTCGTCTAGAACAGGGTGTACTTTATTTAAGGAATTACATAAAGCCAAGATTGAGCTGAGTGAATCAGTGTAAATAACATATTTTAAAGCACAGTCAGAAGAGAGATTCTGTAAAGCTAGTTTGATAGCATATAATTCAGCTGAGAAGATTCTGAATTCAGATGGCAAGGATGCTGAAATAACGGTATTTGGAAACACTGCAGCTGCTCCAACGTTTGAATTAGATTTAGAGCCGTCTGTATAAATTGGTGAGAAGTCAAAGTATCTTTCAATGTGAGCTTCGTGAAGTTGTTTGATATTTGATGTTTGTAAAATGTTCTTACCCCATTGAGAGAGGTAGGTGTCACAGGTCGGTAAAGGTGGTGGAAACCATGGTGGTTGAGGACAAGTTGTTGTCTGTTGTACAGAAAGCATGGAAACATTCCAAATTTGCATCAGTTCAAGAAGGCGAAGACCAGCTGGCTTTACTACGCTTGGTTTATTTCTGAAAAGGTTTTCTAATGGTGGATTGAACAGGTATGACTGAGTCGGATGCATGGCACAGCTTTGTATCTTGACAGCATAGTTCAATAACAGTGTTTTCCTACGTAAAGTTAGTGGCGGTTCATGGGCATCAATGTAGAGACTATGTGCTGGTGATGTTCTGAAAGCACCGAGTGAAAGTCTCAAGGCACTGTGTTGAATTGGATCAAGCCAACGCAATGCACTCAATCTGGCTGAATCATAGATGGGAGCTCCATAATCAAGACGGGATCTGATTAACGCCCGGTATAGCCGAAGCAGAGATGTACGATCTGCGCCCCATGTTTGGGAGGATAAAGCTCTGAGTATATTTAACTTTTTTAGACAGGAAGTACGTACATTTTTAATGTGGTCTATAAAATTTAATTTATTATCAAATGTTAATCCTAGAAATCTGATGCTATTAGTGACCGGGATGGAGACATTATAAATTTGAAGTTCAGGATCCAGATGAAGTTTGCGCTGTCTACAAAAATGGATGGCAACTGTTTTCTGCTGCGAGAGTCGATATCCGTTGAGGCTGGCCCACTGTTGAATTTTATTAAGTGATATCTGGAGTTGCCGTTCAATAGACCTCATATTTTGGGATTGGCAGGAGATGGAAAGATCATCTGCATAAAGGTAGGTCTCAACTGTATTTGGAAGCTGATTGGTGATGGAATCTATTCTAAGAGCAAACAAAGTGGCACTCAGTACTGATCCCTGTGGTACTCCTTCTTCCTGTATAAACGTTTTGGAGAGGGCATCTTGGTACTGAACTTGAAACGATCCAGTACGTAGGAAGTTCTGAACAAAAATAGGAAGGTTGCCTCGCAGACCAAGAGAGTAAAGATCACTAAGTATGCCATGCCGCCAGGTAGTGTCAAAAGCCTTCTCGATATCTATTGAAACCATTACAAGATGTTCTCGTTTAACAAAGGCATTTCGAATGGCGAATTCAGCCTTGACCATAAGATCTAAGCATGACCTATTTTTACGAAAGCCATATTGGCTATGGCTCATTAGATGTTGTGACTCAATGATCCATACGAGTCTTCTGTGGACAATTTTTTCAAGGATTTTGCTCAGGCAGCTTGATAGAGAGATCGGTCTATAGCTATAGGGGTTAGTTGGATCTTTCCCAGGTTTTAGGAATGCCAAAACAGTAGAGTGGTGCCAAGAAGTTGGAAAAACGTTTTCTAAAAATATACGATTGTAAAAAACCAGAAGCAGGCTTAAAGCTTTGTCATCGAGATGTTGAAGCATGACATAATAAATCCCATCTGGCCCGGCTGCCCCATTGTGGGCTGTTCTAATGGCATGCAGAAGTTCAAAGTATTGCAGAGGTTTGTTATATGGAAGAGTACATGCGGTTTGAAATTTTATGGCATGCTTTTCTCTAGTGTTTTTAATTCGTTGGAATGATGTAGGATATGCTGATGCCGCTGATATTTCAGCAAAAGTATTGCCCAAAGCATTAGCAATTGTTGTTGTTGTTGTTGTTGTTGGGGTTTAAAGTGCAATGGCTACTTAGGCCATATTGCACTTATGGAAGTGATGCATACAGTCTGTGTTTGTTGATTTATAAGCAGTTAAATACGGTTATACAATCTTATTCGTTTTAGAAAGGAGAAGAATTCTGCAAGATTTGAATTTTCGCCTATGATATGGTGAAGTGACAAAGGTTCCTTTAAATTTGACAGAGAATTGAAAGACATTAGTCGAGCATTATTATATAGAGTACAGTCCAGAAGTACGTGTTTGACTGTGAGTGGTGTATGACAATGATTACACTGGGGAGGATCATTTCCTGACAAAAGAAACAGATGGGTTAAATGAGTATGTCCAATTCTGGCTCTGGCTAGAATTACTTCTTCTTGTCTGTTTGCTATAGAGCTAGAAGCCCATAATTTTGGTAAGGGTTTTAGTTGGAATAGTTTATTTTGGAATTGTGTTTGCCACTGAAGAGTCCATTGATCTTTACATATTCTTTGTATATTCATTTTATAATCTGTGACAGGTACTAGAGAATTCGTTGGGGCTGGGCTGGATGGATTTTTGGCAGCATCATCTGCAATTTCATTCCCTGGTATTCCGGTATGGCCTGGAATCCAGCAGAAGATAACCTTTTGCTGATGCTCTCTAAATCGTATCAACTGTGTTTTGATGAGCTTTAATATCGGATGAGTAGGTGGGGAATTGTTTTGCAATGCTAATACGGAACCTTGCGAGTCTGTGTAAATTACGCTCTTTTGAATTGACATATGGAAGACATTTTCTAATGCAAGCTTTATGGCAAATAATTCAGTTGTGTAGCTACTACACTCTGTCGGAAGAGATTGAGAAACTATTTTATCAGGGAGTACCACTGCTGCACCCGATCCACTCTCGGATTTCGACCCATCTGTATATATTTTAGCGAAGTCAGGATAATGTTGACCATGCTCAGTGTGCAGCTGTTGGATGGTAAAGTCTGATAGAGAGTGTTTACCCCACTGGTGGAAGTACTTGTCACAACATGGTGTGATGTCACACCATGGAGGGTCAGGATCTATCGGATCTTGCAAGATTTTATCGAAGTGTATATCCCAATCTTCTGTTAGATGTTTTAGCCTAATACCAGCAGGCCGAAATGTCTGTGTTTTGTTTCTATACAGGGTCATATACAGCGGATCATGAAGTATTGACCAATTAGGATGGGTTACCTGGCTTTGGATCTTGATTGCATAGTTTAACAGCAACATCTTTCTCCTGATATTTAGAGGAGGTTCATGGGCTTCGATATATAAACTTTGCACTGGAGATGTTCTGAATGCACCTAATGCTGATCTAAGAGCTGAATGTTGGATAGGGTTGAGCCGAGATAAAACACTCTCCCTAGCAGAATCAAAAACAGGCGCCCCGTAGTCCAGGCATGATCTAATTATGGCTCTGTATAGGTGAAGCAGGGTGTTACGATCTGCTCCCCATGCTGTCGCTGATAAAACTCTGAGTATGTTCAGTTTCTTTTGACAGTTTGTCCGGAGATATTCAACGTGTTTTTGGAAGTTTAACTTGTTGTCGAAAAATAATCCTAGTAGACGAATACAATTAGCTATGGGAAGAGGTTGGTTATTCAAGTGGAGCTCGGGCTCAGGATGCATATTTCGTCTGTTACAGAAGTGTATGGCAGTAGATTTCTGGCTGGACAGTCTATAACCATTTTCTGTCATCCATGTCACGATGCGATTAATTGATATTTGTAGCTGGCGTTCAATGTAATGCATGTTTTGAGAATGACAGGATATTGAGAGATCATCTGCAAAGAGGTAGGAATCTACAGTTTTCGGAATGAGTTCAATTATGTGGTTCATTGTTGTTGTTGTTGTATTTGAGGTTTTTTGGCACAAGGGCCTCTTGGGCCATATTGCGCCTGTTCATGGTTTGGGTATCTCTGATTTCACGTTATGATTAGATGCTATTATATAAGTTTATGCATTTTAAATACTTAAACAGATCCTCGAAATTTGCTTCCTTACCAAGAATATGTGATAAGGTTAAGGGTTCCTGCAAGTTGGAGAGGGAGCTGAAGCTGGAATTTCGGACAGATGAAAGGTGGGGACATTCAATGAGAATATGCTTTATTGTTAGGTGCGACTGGCAAAAAAAGCACTGAGGAGGATTCTCTCCCAAAAGCAAATGCAGATGAGTTGGATGTGAGTGACCGATGCGAAGCCTTGCCAGGATTACTTCTTGTCGCCTGTTTCTTCTAAAACTTGATGTCCACAGTTGAGGCTCTTTTTTTATCTGGAACAGTTTATTATTGGTTTGAGATTGCCAGAGGTGAGACCATTGTTTCCAACATGTTTTTCTAATAATGGATTTGTAGTCTGTGTATGGAACTTTCAGTTGACTGTAAGATACAGAGTCGGGATGTTTAGCAGCCTCATCTGCACGATCATTACCTTGGATGCCGACATGACCAGGAATCCAGCAGAAGATAACCTTGTTGTTGGCTGTTTGATGGCAGAATAATTTAGACCGGATCTCTTTAAGAATGGGATGAGAGGGAGGAAAGGTAGATTGAAAGGCACTGATTGCACTTAAAGAGTCTGTATATATCAGAGATTGTTTAATATGGTATTTGTTTATGTTATCTAGAGCCAGTTTTATTGCAAATAATTCTGCAGTATAGATACTGCATTCAGAGGGAAGAGAGGCAGCTGTTAAGAAAGTGGCAGAAACTGCTGCTGCACCAACAGCCGTATCTGTTTTGGTTGTTTTGTTGTTGATATGGAGGTTTGATGGCGCATAGGCTACTTTGGCCATAATGCGCCTATTCATTTATTATAAAAAAGAGATGAAAAAGTTTCATAAATTCAGAATTGATTAAAAAGTCCTGTTTGCTTTATGAAGTTGAAAAATTCGGAAATATCTGCATCATCTCCAATGAGATTCTCTAAAGTTATTGGTCTACGAAGATTAACCAGTGATAGCAGGGTTGAAGTTCTGTCTTGTTCATAGTAAGGGCAGTCAATGAGAATGTGTTTAATACTCAGATTTATATTACAAAGTGGACACTGTGGCGGGACATTCCCTGTGAGTAAATATAGGTGGGTCAGATAAGTATGGCCTATTCTTACCCTTGAAAGGACTACCTCTTCTCGTCTTGATGTGCGGACACTGGAGCGCCAAATTTTTGGATCATGTTTAAATTGAAAGAGTTTATTATTAATTTGAGAGTGCCATATTGCTGTCCATTTTGACAGGCTTGCAGCCTGAATGATTAATGCATAATCTGATGTCGGAACAGGAATATCAGTTAAGTCGAAGCTAGTTGGATTTTTTGCGGCTTTATCAGCCAGTTCGTTGCCCAAAATGCCAGAATGAGCTGGAATCCAGCAGAAGGTGACCAGTTGATTGCGTTCTTCAATTTGTAGTAATATGCTTTTTATTTCATCTAGAACAGGGTGTACTTTATCTAAGGGGTTACATAAAGCCAAAATTGAGCTGAGGGAATCAGTATAAATAACAGATTTTAAAGCACAGTCAGAAGAGAGATTCTGTAAAGCTAGTTTGATAGCATATAATTCAGCTGAGAAGATACTGAATTCAGATGGCAAGGATGCTGAAATAACGGTATTTGGAAACACTGCAGCTGCTCCAACGTTTGAATTAGATTTAGAGCCGTCTGTATAAATTGGAGAGAAGTCAAAGTATCTTTGAATGTGAGCTTCGTGAAGTTGTTTGATATTTGATGTTTGTAAAATGTTCTTACCCCATTGAGAGAGGTAGGTGTCACAGGTCGGTATAGGTGGTGGAACCCATGGTGGTTGAGGACAAGTTGTTGTCTGTTGCACAGAAAGGATGGGAACATTCCAAATTTGCATCAGTTCAAGAAGGCGAAGACCAGCTGGCTTTACTACGCTTGGTTTATTTCTGAAAAGGTTTTCTAATGGTGGATTGAACAGGTATGACTGAGTCGGATGCATGGCACAGCTTTGTATCTTGACAGCATAGTTCAATAACAGTGTTTTCCTACGTAAAGTTAGTGGGGGTTCATGGGCATCAATGTAGAGACTATGTGCTGGTGATGTTCTGAAAGCACCGAGTGAAAGTCTCAAGGCACTGTGTTGAATTGGATCAAGCCAACGCAATGCACTCAATCTGGCTGAATCATAGATGGGAGCTCCATAATCAAGACGGGATCTGATTAATGCCCGGTACAGCCGAAGCAGAGATGTACGATCTGCGCCCCATGTTTGGGAGGATAAAGCTCTGAGTATATTTAACTTTTTTAGACAGGAAGTACGTACATTTTTAATGTGGTCTATAAAATTTAACTTATTATCAAATGTTAATCCTAGAAATCTGATGCTATTAGTGACCGGGATGGAGACATTATAAATTTGAAGTTCAGGATCCAGATGAAGTTTGCGCTGTCTACAAAAATGGATGGCAACTGTTTTCTGCTGCGAGAGTCGATATCCGTTGAGGCTGGCCCACTGTTGAATTTTATTAAGTGATATCTGGAGCTGCCGTTCAATAGACCTCATATTTTGGGAATGGCAGGAGATGGAAAGATCATCTGCATAAAGGTAGGTCTCAACTGTATTTGGAAGCTGATTGGTGATGGAATCTATTCTAAGAGCAAACAAAGTGGCACTCAGTACTGATCCCTGTGGCACTCCTTCTTCCTGTATAAACGTCTTGGAAAGGGCATCTTGGTACTGAACTTGAAACGATCTAGTACGTAGGAAGTTCTGAACAAAAATAGGAAGGTTGCCTCGCAAACCAAGAGAGTAAAGATCACTAAGTATGCCATGCCGCCAGGTAGTGTCAAAAGCCTTCTCGATATCTATTGAAACCATTACAAGATGTTCCCGTTTAACAAAGGCATTTCGAATGGCGAATTCAGCCTTGACCATAAGATCTAAGCATGACCTATTTTTACGAAAGCCATATTGGTTATGGCTCATTAGATGTTGTGACTCAATGATCCATACGAGTCTTCTGTGGACAATTTTTTCAAGGATTTTGCTCAGGCAGCTTGAGAGAGAGATCGGTCTATAGCTATAGGGGTTAGTTGGATCTTTCCCAGGTTTTAGGAATGCCAAAACAGTAGAGTGGTGCCAAGAATTTGGAAAAACGTTTTCTAAAAATATACGATTGTAAAAAACCAGAAGCAGTCTTAAAGCTTTGTCATCGAGATGTTGAAGCATGACATAATAAATCCCATCTGGCCCGGCTGCACCATTGTGGGCTGTTCTAATGGCATGCAGAAGTTCAAAGTATTGCAGAGGTTTGTTATATGGAAGAGTACATGCGGTTTGAAATTTTATGGCATGCTTTTCTCTAGTGTTTTTAATTCGTTGGAATGATGTAGGATATGCTGATGCCGCTGATATTTCAGCAAAAGTATTGCCCAAAGCATTAGCAATGTCTAAGGAATTGGATAGATCTTGCCCTTTCCAGGAGAGGATTGGAGATGGTATAGTAGGAAACTTACCAGATAACTGTCTAATTTTCTTCCATATAGTTTTCGGATCAGTGTTTCTGTTAAAGGTCGATGCAAAACGGGTCCAGGATTCTTTCTTAGCTTGCTTTTGTACAAATCGTGCTTTTGCTCTTAGCTTCTTATAATTAATGAGATTGGTTGTGGTTGGACATCGCCGAAATAAATTCCAGGCTTTGATTTTTGCTTTCTTTGCTTTTGTGCACTCATCATTCCACCAATAATTATAATGCTTGCGATCAGGGGGGTTTGATAATGGTATTGTGTCCTTGGCCACTTTTAGGAGATGTGATGTGATGTAGTCTGTTACATTATCAATATTTTGGAGCTGGATTTTTTCCTCGTCAAGAGAGATTGATGATCGAAATTTTGCCCAGTTTGCGCGAACAAATTTCCATTTCCTGCGGAGCTTGTTTGATGGAGTCTGTGACATTAAAACATTGCATATGATTGGAAGGTGGTCACTGCCCATTGGATCATTTAAAACGTACCACTCTATGGTTGGAAAGAGTATTGGAGAACAAATTGAGAGATCTATTGCTGAGGTGTGTCCAGTTGGGAGTTGTATGTGAGTGTGCGTACCAGTATTGAGTAAGGTGAGGTTTTGTGACTCTAGAAAGCTTTCAACGAGTCGACCACGTGTGTCTAGTTTAGGATCGCCCCATAAGGGGTGGTGCCCATTAAAATCCCCTAATATACAGAGAGGTGGAGGTATCTGTAGGAATAGATCTTCAAGATCTTTTAAACAATAAGCATGGTTTGGTGGTAGGTATATTGAAACAACTGTTATTGAAATATTCAGAGTTATATGAACAGCAACAGCTTCTATTTCAGTTTGAAGTGGAATATGTTTAGTTGGGATCTTTGAGTTTATCAGGATTGCTACACCACCATGGGCAGCATTTGCTGTGTTACGATCTCTTCGATAAAGACAATAGTTTTTTATTGAAGGAGAAATTTGCGCGGTTAGGTAAGTTTCCTGAAGACAAAGGGCAACTGGAGAATATCGGCTAATTAGATCACGGATATCATCTGTGTTGCAACGAAAGCCTCTGCAGTTCCATTGTAAAATACAAGGCATTATTTGTGTTTTATTGAAGGAGCTGTATCTGACTGTTTTTTGAAGGTTACTGGCTTATGACGCTCTAATTTAGTTTTATCTTTTTTAGAGAAAACTGGTCGACCTGTGTCCATTTCTTCTTCTGCATGGATTTCTAGAGGGGGATCATCCTGTATGGATGTGCCATCTGTGTCCATGGTTGTGTCCTGAAAATTTTTTACTACATTTGCGTTTGAACTATGAGATATGGTATCTATGACCGGAGTAGGTGAGGCCGCTGGTATTGTCAGAGGAGTATTATTGGCTTGGTCAGAGAACTTGGATTGTTGCTTAGAAAGAACATTTCTAGCCCAATCAGAAATTGATTTGTTAGTGGGAACTGTTACATCAGTTTGAGTGGAGACGGTCTGATATTTTTTCACAGCATTGGCATAGGTCATATTTTTGGTTATAGTTGGAGCAACTAATTTTCTCGCTTCTGGGTAACTTACTTTGTTCTCAACCTTGTATTTTACTATTTTTTTCTCGGTTTTCCACTTTTCGCATGTCTTGGAATATGCAGGATGGTCACCTTTGCAATTTGGGCAGGTCATTTTTGTAGCTGTACAGTTACTTTGTATGTGATCTGCAGAACCACAATTAGGGCAGACAGGAACTCCTCTGCATACAGTTTGTGAGTGGCCATACTTCTGACATTTGTAACACCTTAAAGGGTTTGGAATGTAAGGCCGGATTCGGCAAAGTAAATAACCTGCTTTTACAGAGGAGGGTAAGTTGGGTGTATTGAAGGTGAGAATAATGTTTCTTGTAGGTGTAAGTACATTATCTTTTTTGATCATTATTCGTCTTGCTTCAATTACGTGTTGTCCCTGCAGCTCTTGGGTTATTTCTTCCTCAGTAACGTTTAATAAGTCCCAACTGGATATCACACCCTTAGATGAATTTAAGGTTGTGTGCGGGGATATTTTAACTGGAATTCCAGCAAAACTTGTCAGTTGTAACAGCTTCTCAGAATGTCTGTGGTTGGTGGTTTCTACTAGTAAGTCTTCTGATTGCAGTCTCTTCACCATCTTGGGAGATCCTGCAATACCCTCCAGATGTTTTTGTATGACAAACGGAGACAATTTATTAATGGGCTGACTAGTAAGAGAGTGGATAATTAAGAACGATGGGCAAGGTTGCTCCATCCGATCAGTCTTTTGTCTCTTTGGATTTTCGTTCTCAATATCCTGCTGATGGTCTGTGTTTGCCATGTTTGCTCCTTTTAGCTCTTGGCAAGTGGACTTGCTTGCCAAGATTTCCGGCCCCGCCACGGGGAGGCAGGAGCAGTGCCGCTAGGAGGCCAAGCGGTTAAAGTGTTAGTTCGTTAGTGGAAATAGAAATATATGGATAAATAAAGAAAGGTGAGTTTCCTTTCTCTGTTCTAACTTGTGGCTTTTAAGTGTAGAACAATATAGAAATAAAGCTAATAGAAACGTAGGAAATTAGAAAAAACTTTAATCGCTTTTGATGAGCACTCTGTTTTCGCAGAAAAAATCGCTTGACCTCGAATTCGCTTGGCACCCGGGGCCTATCTGTTTTGGAGCCGTCGGTATAGATCTGAACTTTCTCTGAGTTTTCCAATGAATGCAATTTATGTAGCTGTTGAAAGTTGGTATTTGCCAGGGAGGATTTTCCCCATCTTGAAAAGAAATTGTCACAGAGAGGTATGAATTCAGTCCAGGGAGGTTCAGGGGTAGCAGGGTGTTGGAATATATTCTTAAAGTTAATTTTCCAACTGACCATGAGTTCTTGCAGTCGAATACCAGCAGGGCGGTTTTCATTAGGTTTATTGTGATATAGCAGGGTGTGTTGAGGTTCAAATAGATACTGCCAGCTGGGGTGGGCTGGAGTACTTCCAATCTTTGCTGCATAATTTAACAATAACATTTTTCTCCTGAGATGCAGAGGGGATTCATTTGCCTCAATATACAGGCTGTGAACCGGAGATGTTCTGAAGGCTCCAACAGCTATTCTAAGGGCACTATGCTGGATGGTGTTCAGACGTAATAGAGAACTTTTCCTGGCAGAGTCGTAGACAGGTGCTCCATAATCCAAGCGCGATCTTATTAAAGCTCTATAAAGATATAGGAGAGAGCTTCTGTCAGCACCCCAGGACATAGCGGAGACAGCTCTTAGGATATTCAGTTTTTTAAGACAAGTATTCCGGAGGTACACCATATGGAAAGCAAAATTAAGTTTATTATCTAGATTTAACCCCAACAGACGGAAATTGTTAGTGACTGGAATCAGGCTGTTGTTTAAAAATATTTCTGGATCAGGATGTAATTTCCGTTTTTTGAAGAAATGAATAGCAGTAGACTTCTTTTCTGCTAGGGAATAACCATTCCGCAATGCCCATGATTCTATACTAGCTATAGCAATTTGAAGTTGCCTTTCGATGGTGTTCATAGTCTGGGATTGAGTAGAGATAATGAGGTCATCGGCAAACATGTACGATTGTACTGTACTTGGTACATTCCTTGTCATGTTGGTGATTCTTATCGCAAATAATGTTGGACTCAGAATGGAACCCTGTGGTACACCTTCCTCTTGTTCAAATGTTTTGGATAAATTATTCATGTATCTGACCTGAAAAGTTCTATGGCATAGGAAGCTTTGTATAAATTGGGGTAAGTGACCTCTCAAGCCGAAAGAGTGTAGATCTTTAAGAACACCATACCGCCAGGTGGTATCAAAGGCTTTCTGTATATCTAGATTAATCATCACCAGATGCTGTCTCCTTATGAAGGCATTACGTATATTTGACTCTGCTTTTATCATTACGTCTAAGGTGGAACGGTTTTTCCGAAACCCGTACTGATTACTATTTAGCAAGTTGTTAGTTTCCAGGAACCAGATTAACCGCCTGTGAACCATTTTTTCCAGGACTTTGCCTAAACAATTGGTCAGTGAAATTGGCCTATAGTTATGTGGAATGGTACGATCCTTTCCGGGCTTTGGGAAGGCTAGAACTATTGAGTTGTTGTTGTTGTTGTTGTTGTTTTTTGGTGCAAGGGCTGCTTAGGCCATATTGCACCTATCACCGTTATAAATGTTACATATGCATGGTGATTGTGATGGCATTACTCAAAAACGATCATATAATTCGATATTTTTTGTGAAATGAAAGAATTCCAGTAGATTAGCGTCGTTACCTATGATGTGGCAAAGTGTCAAAGGTTCTTTAAGGTTTGGCAGAAAGCTAAAAGAGACTTGGCGGGCAGTGGTGTATAAAGTACACTCAATAAGAATATGCTTTATTGTGAGTGGACAGTTGCACTGTGTGCATTGTGGAGGATCATTACCTGTGAGGAGATAAAGGTGGGTAAGGTGACTATGGCCAATTCGCGCTCTAGTTAAAATTACTTCCTCCCTCCTGTTCATACGGAAACTGGAGGTCCACGATTGCGGTTCAGGTTTTATTTGGCGGAGTTTATTGTGCGTTTGGGCTTGCCATTGAATTCTCCATTGTTCTTTACACATTCTTCGAATGTTACTTTTGTAGTCAAGATATGGGACGTAATGCTGTGATAATTCACTGTCGGATGGATGTTTAGCGGCATAGTCTGCACGTTCGTTTCCTTGTATCCCAGCATGGCCTGGGATCCAACAGAAAATGACCACTCGTTGGAGTTCTTGAAGATGCATCAGTTTGGATTTTATGAGCTTTATTAAAGGATGTGTTTTAGGAGAATTGTTCTGTAAAGCTATAATCGCACTTTGGGAGTCTGTATATATCATGCTTTTATGGATGGTCAGATGGAGGATATTTTCCACTGCAATTTTGATGGCGTATAATTCAGCTGTATAGCTGCTGCATTCATTGGGAAGTGATACAGAGAAGGTTTTATGAGGGAAAACGGCTGATGCACCCACTCCACTCTCAGATTTTGATCCGTCAGTATATATTTTTGAAAATTGCAGATAATTTTGTGTATGGGCTATATGGAGTTGTTGTATATTAACATTTGCAAGAGAGTGTTTTCCCCAGTTTAGAAAATAATTGTCACAGAGTGGCATAATACACCTCCATGGGGGATCCGTACTGCTTAAATCTTGTAGAACTTTATCGGGATCTATATTCCAGGTTTCTGATAGTGCTTGAGCTCTGAGAGCAAAAGGTTGAATTGCTCTTGGTTTATTTCTATAGAATGTTGTGAACTGTGGGTCGTTAAGTATCGGCCTAATGGGATGGGTAGGTAGACTTTGGATTTTAGTTGTATAGTTAAGAATTAACATCTTTCTCCTGAGGGTTAGAGGAAGTTCATGAGCATCAATATAAAGACTTTGGACTGGTGAAGTTCTATAAGCGCCTGTAGAAATCCTCAGGGCAGAGTGTTGAATTGGTGCAAGTCGCGCTAGTACGCTTCCTCTAGCAGAATCATACACCGGGGCACCATAATCAAGGCGAGATCTGATTAGGGCTCTATACAAATGCAGTAACGTGTACCGATCTGCACCCCATGATGTAGAAGAAATGACTCTAAGTACGTTCATTTTTTTCAAGCAAGACGTCTTTAGATGTTTAACGTGCTCTATGAAGTTCAACTTACTATCAAAAGTCAGACCAAGCAGACGAATGCTGCTCACAACTGAGATAGGTTGATTTGTTAAGTGTACTTCTGGATCTGGATGCATCTTCCTTTTGTTGCAAAAGTGAACTACTTTCGATTTTGAACAAGAGAGTCTATACCCATTCTGTGCCATCCATAACTGAATATTATTAATTGAAATTTGGAGCTGCCGCTCAATGAAAGTCATGTTTTGAGAACTGCAAGAAAAAGTGAGATCATCTGCATAGAGGTATGAATTCACAGTGCTGGGCATATATTTAGTCATATGGTTTATTCTTATTGCGAATAAGGTGGCGCTGAGCACAGAGCCTTGTGGGACCCCTTCTTCTTGTATATATGTTTGAGAGAGAACTTGTCGGTATCGGACTTGAAAAGATCTGTGCTGAAGGAAATTCAATATGAAGTACGGTAAGTGGCCTCTCAGGTCAAGGGAATGCAGATCTCTTAGGATACCAAAACGCCATGTGGTGTCGAAGGCTTTTTCTACATCAAGGCATACCATGACGAGATGCTCATTTCGAATGAATGCATTCCTGATGTTTGTTTCCGCTTTGACCATGAGATCCAGGGCTGATCGATTTTTCCTGAATCCAAATTGATTGTCAGAAATTATATTTTTAGAGTCGAGAAACCAAGTAAGTCGACGGTGAATTATTTTTTCCAGGGTTTTGCTTAAGCAGCTGGTGAGAGAAATAGGTCTATAGTTTTCAGGAATGGAATGATCTTTTCCTGGTTTCGGAATTGCTATTATATAGGAGTGGTGCCAGGAACTGGGGAAACAATGTTCAAGAAAGATGCGATTGAAAAAAATGAGCAGTGAACAGACCGATTCTTTATTTAAGTGTTGGAGCATAATGTAGTATATCCCGTCGGGGCCTGCAGCACTGTGTTTTGAGCTAGATATGGCTTCTTGAAGTTCAAGCATTGTAAGCGGCTGATTATAAGGTAAAGTACATTTACTCGTAGATCTGAAGTTCAGTTTGGACTTTTCAGCTAATGCTTTGATCTTCTGGAATGATAGATCATATGCTGTTGAGGCAGATAGCTGTGAAAAAACAGTCCCTAGGGCATTGGCTATATCTGTAGGAGAAGAAAGATCCTGTCCATTCCAGTTCAGAATTGGAGAGGATAATTGGGGAACTTTGCCACTTAGTTGTTTTATTTTCCGCCATATTATTCTTGAATCAGTATTCTTATTAATCGAGCTCGCAAATCGAATCCAAGATTCTCTTTTAGCTTTCTTCCTAATGTGACGGGCCTTGGCTCTGAGTCTCTTGTAGTTTATAAGATTGGCGGTGGTGGGATATTTTCGAAACAGATTCCATGCTCGGTTTTTTTCTTTTTTTGCACCTTTGCACTCTTCGTTCCACCAATAGTTTATGGTTCTATGGGTTGTTGACTGTGATTGTGGAATCGCAGTGCATGCAGCAGCCAGTATTTGTCTCGTGATGTGATCGGTAGCTGTGTCAATAGGACAGCTTTCGATGATCTGTTCATCAAAGGACACTCGGGAAGTGAATTTTGCCCAATCTGCTCTGTGAAATTTCCATTTTACATAGTTTTGGGAAATTATGGAATGTCCTGTTTGAATTTTACATATTAGCGGAAAGTGATCACTATTTAGCGGGTTGTCGAGGGCCGTCCACTCAATACTAGGGAAGAGGATCGGAGAGCATATCGAAAGGTCTATTGCAGAAGTTGTACCCGTAGAGAGATGGATGTAAGTTGGCAAGCCAGTATTTAGTATAATCAGATTTTGTCTGTCAGCAAGCTGTTCGATAAGTTGTCCTCGTCTATCTGCATTGGGAGAACCCCACAATGGATGGTGTCCATTGAAGTCACCCAATAAACAGATAGGGGTTGGCAACTGCTGAATAAGATCTTCCAGTTCATGGATAGTATAGGAGTGATTGGGCGAAAGGTAGATGGAAACAATTGTCAAAGTAATACCAATCACAATACGTGTTGCAACAGCTTCGATGGAGGTTTGTAAAGGAATGCAAGGTACTCGTGAGTCTATGAGTATGGCTACCCCTCCGTGAGCATTATTTGTAGCAGTTCTATCTTTTCTGAAGAGTGCATAATTCTTAACTGAGAGTGATACATGTCGTGTTAAATTTGTCTCTTGTAGGCAGATGCCTACGGGATGGTAACGATCAATTAACTCGTGGATATCATCAATGTTACTGCGAATTCCTCTACAGTTCCACTGTATGATTTGGTGCATTATTTGGTTTTGTTACTTGAGGTGGATTCTGAGTCTTTTTTATTCCCAGGCTGTTTGTGGCGATCGAGTTTCATTTTCTCTTTTCTTGGAAAGGTTGGGCGTCCGGTATCCAAGACATCTTCTGCATGAAGATCTAGAATAGGTTCATTTGGGTCAGTATTGTTATCAGTGTCCATATTTTCTGAAGTAATATTGTTTGTCTTCCTATTTGTAACTGAGTCGGTTTTTGACTTTGAATTATCTGATGGTCTATGTGGGGTTGCAGGTGGGACTGTGACAGGGGTGTTGTTGGCTCTATCTACTACCTTTTGCTCTTTTGGAGTCTGTTTCATTGTTGGTGACAGTATAGATCGGGCCCAATCTGCAATCGACATGGTTGGGGGAACTGATACTTCAGTTTGTGTTGCTGTTGTTTGGTATTTTTGCATTGCTGCTGCATATGTGTTCTTAGGTGCGTTAAGCATAATTTGCTTTCTTGCCTCTTGGTATGTGACTTTTCGTTCTACCCTGTACTTTTGGATTTTTTTTTCAGTTTTCCATAGATCGCATGACTTGGAGTAGGCTGGATGCACGCCTTTGCAATTCAGACAGTGTGGTGTTTTGGCGTCACAGTCTGCTTGCGAATGTTCTTTCGATCCACAGTTTGGGCAGACTGGATCTCCTCGACAAGCCATTTGTGCGTGACCAAATTTTTGGCACTTGTAGCATCTTATAGGATTCGGGATAAAGGGTCGTACTCGGCAGTTGAGATAGCCGGCTTTGACACTGGATGGCAAGATAGGTGTTCCGAATGTCAGGATGATGTTGCGGGTGGGAACAAGTTCTCCATCTTTCCTGATCATGATGCGTTTGGCTTGTATCACTTTCTGATGTTTGAGTTCTTGGGCCAGTTCATCTTCTGTTACATTTATCAGATCCCACTCTGCAATTACTCCCTTGGAAGTATTTAGTGTTGCATGAGGGGTAACTTGAATGGGTAGTCCGCCAAATACTGTTAGTTTCAACAGTCTCTCAGAATGTGCGCGACTCACTGTTTCTACCAAGAGGTCTCCAGATCTTAGTCTTCTCACCATTTTGGGAGAGCCCGCCACATTTTCCAAACATTTTTGAATAAGAAATGGTGAGAGAGTGCTCATAGATTTGTCCGACAGACTATGTAAGATAAGGAATGATGGGCATTCCTGTTGGTCTGTGTCTGTACGCAGTCGTTTAGACTTTGTTACATCGTGAGAAATTTCATGATCAGCATTGTTGATGGTACTGGATGAGCGCCTAGGCTGCTCAAGCTCTGGGTAGTTGTCGTAGTCCATGTTAGGCTCCTTTTTGCCCTGGGAGGTTGACTTTCCCTCCCAAGTTTCCGGCCCCGCCACGGGGAGGCAGGAGCAGTGCCGCAAGGAGGCCAAGCGGTTAGATAAGTTAGTTGGTTAGTAAAATAGAGTAAATATATGTATTGAAAAAGAAAGGTGAGTTTCCTTCCTGGTTCTTACTTGTGATTTTTCAAGTATAGAACTAAATTATAAATGAACTTCCAGTAAAGAACGATATAACATAAAATGAATTTTTATCACTGGGAAAGATCGCTGTATATTCGCACTTTGAACGCTTGACCTCGAATTCGCTTGGCACCCGGGGCCAACTATTGAGTGACACCAGGAAATTGGGTAAGCATTTTCTAAGAATATTCGGTTGTAATAGTTTAACAATGATCTTTTTGCTCTGTCGTTCAGTTGTTTTAACATTATATAGTAGATCCCATCTGGACCAGCAGCGCTATTTGATGTTTTATTGAGCGCTCCAAAAAGTTCTGTTAATGTGAATGGCTGGTTATATGGATGTGAAATTCTCGTGGAAAAATTAATCTTATGCTGCTCTGCAGTTTTTTTAATTCGCTGAAAGGTTGGTTTGTAGGAGGCTATTGCTGATATACTGGCGAATGATTCCGCTAAGGCATTTGCTATTTCTCCCGGGGATGACAACTCTTTCCCTTCCCAGTTTAGTATTGTAGCTGGGGACTGAATGTATTTGCCATTTAGTGTTTGTATTTTTCTCCAGATAATTCTGCTGTCTGTATCCTTGTTTATGCTCGAGGAAAAGCTAATCCAGGCATCTTTCTTTGCTTTTCGTCTTATTTGGCGGAACTGAGCTTTCAGTCTTTTAAAGTTAATTAGATTGGTAGTTGTGGGAAATTTGCGAAATAAATTCCAAGCTCTATTTTTGTACTGTTTGGCGTGTGTGCAGTCTTGATTCCACCAGTAATTACTATGTTTGCGTTCCCCCGGGAAAGATTTTGGTATTGCGGAGGCAGCAGCTTGTAATATTTGTTTAGTTACATGTTCTGTGACATTGTCTATGGGTTGAGATTGAATTATTTTATTTTCTAACTGCACGTGGGTTGCATATTCATACCAGCGTGCCCTACGAAATTTCCAAGTGGAGTGACGTGGTGAAGGAGAGTTTGCCCGTGTTTGCAGTTTGCAGAGAATCGGAAGGTGATCACTGTTTAGTGGATTTTCAAGAATCGACCACTCCATAATAGTATATACGGAAGGAGAACAGATTGACAGGTCTATTGCACTCATGGATCCTGTCGAAAAATGAATATAGGTAGGTTCACCAGTGTTCAGAAGGGTCAGTTGATAAGAGTCCAGAAGGGATTCTATCAACCTGCCTCTCTGGTCAATTGTTGGAGATCCCCACATCGGATGATGAGCATTGAAGTCTCCAAGTAAGCAGAAAGGAGACGGTAGCTGTTCTATTAGTTTTTCTAGGTCATCTGAAGAAAATGAGAAATTAGGAGGAATATATATAGATGCTATTGTAAGAGCGATGCCAATTTCAATGCGCACTGCCACTACTTCAAAAGGAGTCTGAAGAGCAATATGTTTGGAGGGTACGTTGTTTCTTATAAGAACCGCCACTCCTCCACGGGCTGGAGAATCGATACTTCTATCTCTTCTAAAGATAGAGTAATTTTTTATAGTAGGACACACTTGTGAATTTAAATAAGTTTCCTGTAGGGATACGCCTGCTGGATCATAACGGTGGATGAGATCACATATATCATCTTTTGTACTGCGAAACCCTCTACAATTCCATTGAAGAATTCTTTCCATTAGGCGGTTTTGTTGTTTGTTTTTGTTTCTGACTGCTTTTTAGTTGTGACTTGTTTGTATCGATCCGATTTTCCTTTGTCTTTCTTTGGAAAGTAGGGACGTGTTACGTCCATCTCATCAGTCGCATGAAGTTCTAATATGGCATCTTCTGGGTCATTGTGCTGGTCAATATCCATTCTGGTTGAATTTGGTGGTTTCAGTACCATGGTTTCAGTCACTTTTTGTTTTGCTGTTGGATTTACATTAGCTGGAATGGTAATTGGGGTATTACTGGCTTGTTCAGTTTTTTGTTGCGAAGGACACTGTTTGGGGGCAGAGAGCATGGAGCGTGCCCAATTAGCGATAGACATATTTGGGGGGACGGCAACATCTGTTTGTGTACCTGTTGACTGAAATTGTTTAGCAGCCGTTGCATATGTGCGTTTTGGATCTGTTTTTAGTATTTGCCTTCTCGCCTCTGGATATGTCACTTTATTCTCAATTTTATATTTCTGGATTTTTTTTCCCTTGCTTCCAAAGTTCGCAACTTTTGGAAAAAGCTGGGTGATCACCCTTACAGTTTGGGCAAACAGAAGTCGTAGCAGTGCATTCAGTTTGATTGTGCTCCTTCGATCCACAAATTGGACATACTGACTCACCTCGACATGCTGTTTGGGAGTGTCCATATCTTTGGCACTTGTAACACCTGAGTGGGTTTGGGATGTAAGGACGGACACGGCAATGGAGATAGCCTGCTTTAACAGATGATGGTAGGATGGGAGTGCTGAAAGTAAGAATTATGCTCCTAGTGGGGACAAGAACACCATCTTTCCGAGTCATAATTCTCCTTGCTTGTATGACTTTTTGTTTACTTAGCTCTTGAACTATCTCCTCCTCTGATACAGCTAACAGGTCCCATTCTGCGATTACTCCCTTCGAGGAGTTTAAGGTGGCATGGGGAGTAACTTTTATTGGTTGTCCGCCAAAAGTAGTCATGTTTAATAATTTTTCAGAATGCTGGGATTTCATGGTCTCTACAAGAAGATCCCCTGACTGGAGCCGCTTTACTGTTTTTGGTGAGCCTGCAGCAGACTCGATGCATTTTTGGACAAGGAATGGGGACAGTTTACTCAGAGGCAACTCTGATAGAGAGTGTAGTATGAGGAATGCTGGTATTTCCTCTTGTGGGATTGTTTTCAACCTCTTTGGTTGAGAGTAGTCGTTTTCGGTATCATTTTCTAGTCTTGAGCTCGATGGCTCTAAAGGTGGAAAAGAACTGTTTTCCATCTTTGCTCCTTTCAGCCCCGGGAGAGTGGATTTCTTCTCCCAGGTTACCGGCCCCGCCACGGGGAGGCAGGAGCAGTGCCGCTAGAGTGACCAAGCATGTGGTTCATTCTCATTGTAAATAAAGTGGCACTGAGAACCGACCCTTGCGGAATTCCTTCTTCTTGGGTAAAGATCTTAGAGAGGGTTCCCCGGTAACGGACTTGAAAGGATCTCTGATGTAGAAAATTTTTGATAAAGTATGATAAATTACCTCTCAGGCCAAGAGAATGAAGATCTTTTAAGAGGCCGAATCGCCAAGTAGTGTCGAAGGCTTTCTCAACATCAAGACAGACCATTACGAGATGTTCCTTCTTGACGAAAGCATTTCTAATGTTTGTCTCGGTTTTGATCATGAGATCCAATGAAGATCGATTTTTCCGGAATCCAAATTGGTTGTTGTTAATCAAGTTTTGGGACTCCAGGAACCAAGTGAGACGGCGATGTATCATTTTCTCTAGGGTTTTGCTTAGACAGCTGGTAAGGGATATTGGTCTGTAATTTTGCGGAACAGAATGATCTTTACCGGGCTTTGCAATTGCTAGTACATAAGAATGACTCCAGGAACTTGGGAAGGTATGTTCGGAAAAAATGCGATTGAAAAATATGAGCAGTAATGAGAGTGATCTCTGATCCAAATTTTGCAACATTACATAGTATATCCCATCTGGGCCGGCAGCACTGTTTCTTGAGTTGTTAAGGGATTGTTGCAGCTCAAGCATGGTAAATGGTTTGTTATAAGGTAAAGCGGAATTGTCAGTGAAATTTAGTCTGGATTTCTCTGCAATTGTTTTAAGTTTTTGAAATGTTTGATCATAGGCGATAGAAGAGGACAGCTGAGAAAATGTGGTTCCCAGTGCATTTGATATATCTCTAGGGGTAGAAAGCTCCTGTCCATTCCAGTTCAGTAGTGGGGTGGATAATGGAGGAAATTTACTGTTTAAACATTTTATTTTTCTCCAGATTAATCTAATATCAGTATTTTTATTCACTGACGAGGCGAATTTAATCCAGTTTTCTTTTTTCGCTTTACGTCTGATGTAACGAGCTTTTGCTCTAAGACGTTTATAACTAATAAGATTGAGGGTGGTTGGGTGTTTGCGGAAAAGGTTCCAGGCTTTGTTTTTCTCTTTTTTCGCATGGTTGCAGTCCTCATTCCACCAATAATTTGTTTTTCGTCTATTTCTTGCTTGATATTGAGGAATGGTAGCGGATGCGGCTGACAGAATTTCATTTGTGATGTGCTCAGTAACACTGTCGATGGAACAGGACTGAATAATGTAGTTGTCAAATGATATTTGCGTTCTGTATTTTGTCCAATCAGCTCTTGAAAATTTCCATTTCATTGGATTTTCTGTTGGAAAGGAACAGGATGTTTGAATTTTGCAGATTATGGGATAGTGATCACTGCTATAAGGATCGCTTAGAGTTACCCACTCTATACTTGGAAAGAGGATTGGGGAACAAATGGTAAGGTCTATTGTAGAGGTTGTACCTGTAGGGAGATGGACATGTTGAAACGCCACGGCATGCTGTCTGGGAGTGACCAAATTTCTGGCACTTGTAGCATCTTAGGGGATTTGGGATAAAGGGTCGAACACGGCAATTTAAGTAGCCTGCTTTGACTGATGCTGGTAGATTCGGTGTATTGAAAGTTAGAATTATGTTACGTGTTGGGACTAAGGTACCATCTTTTCGTATCATGATTCTTTTTGCTTGAGTTACATTTTGTGACTTTAGTTCTTGTACTATTTCTTCTTCAGACACGTTCAGTAGATCCCACTCAGTAATCACTCCTCTGGATGAATTCAGGGTGTTATGCGGAGTGACTTGTATTGGAATTCCGCTTAGAGTGGTGAGTTTCAGTAGTTGTTCAGAGTGTCTTGGGAGAGAAGTCTCTATTAACAAGTCCCCGGATTGGAGACGTTTCACCATTTTTGGAGATGATGCTGCATGTTCAAGGCATCGTTGGATGATGAAAGGGGAGAGCTTGCTAATAGGCTGTGCCGACAGAGAATGGATAATCAGGAAAGCTGGTGATTCCTGTCTGCCTGCATCTTTTTTCATTCTCTTAGAGGTAGAAAAGTCATGGTCGGGTTCACGATTGTCATATTGAGCACTCTTGGGCTCTAGACGTGGAAATTCATTCGTTTCCATTACTGCTCCTTTTAGCCCCGAGGGTTGATTTATCCCCCAGGTTACCGGCCCCGCCACGTGGAGGCAGGAGCGGTGCCACCAGTGACCAAGCGATAAAAGGTTAGTGGTTAGTGTGTTAGAAAAGTAGTTATATATATAAAAGAAAGGTGTCTTTCCTTTCTTGTAGGAGGCTTCCTTCTTTATTTACAAAGAGCCAGAAAATAAATAACTTTGAAATTAAAGCCTTTGGAAATCTCTTTATCAACTTCTCTTTAGAAAAACGCTTTCAAATTCGCTTTGTAAATCGCTAGATCACTCGCTTGGCACTCGGGGCCGCATTAGCAATGTCTAAGGAACTGGATAGATCTTGCCCTTTCCAGGAGAGGATTGGAGAAGGTATAGTAGGAAACTTACCAGATAACTGTCTAATTTTTTTCCATATAGTTTTCGGATCAGTGTTTCTGTTAAAGGTCGATGCAAAACGGGTCCAGGATTCTTTCTTAGCTTGCTTTTGTACAAATCGTGCTTTTGCTCTTAGCTTCTTATAATTAATGAGATTGGTTGTGGTTGGACATCGCCGAAATAAATTCCAGGCTTTGATTTTTGCTTTCTTTGCTTTTGTGCACTCATCATTCCACCAATAATTATAATGCTTGCGATCAGGGGGGTTTGATAATGGTATTGTGTCCTTGGCCACTTTTAGGAGATGTGATGTAATGTAGTCTGTTACATTATCAATATTTTGGAGCTGGATTTTTTCCTCGTCAAGAGAGATTGATGATCGAAATTTTGCCCAGTTTGCGCGAACAAATTTCCATTTCCTGCGGAGCTTGTTTGATGGAGTCTGTGACATTAAAACATTGCATATGATTGGAAGGTGGTCACTGCCCATTGGATCATTTAAAACGTACCACTCTATGGTTGGAAAGAGTATTGGAGAACAAATTGAGAGATCTATTGCTGAGGTGTGTCCAGTTGGGAGTTGTATGTGAGTGTGCGTACCAGTATTGAGTAAGGTGAGGTTTTGTGACTCTAGAAAGCTTTCAACGAGTCGACCACGTGTGTCTAGTTTAGGATCGCCCCATAAGGGGTGGTGTCCATTAAAATCCCTTAATATACAGAGAGGTGGAGGTATCTGTATGAATAGATCTTCAAGATCTTTTAAACAATAAGTATGGTTTGGTGGTAGGTATATTGAAACAACTGTTATTGAAATATTCAGAGTTATATGAACAGCAACAGCTTCTATTTCAGTTTGAAGTGGAATATGTTTAGTTGGGATCTTTGAGTTTATCAGGATTGCTACACCACCATGGGCAGCATTTGCTGTGTTACGATCTCTTCGATAAAGACAATAGTTTTTTATTGAAGGAGAAATTTGCGAGGTTAGGTAAGTTTCCTGAAGACAAAGGGCAACTGGAGAATATCGGCTAATTTGATCACGGATATCATCTGTGTTGCAACGAAAGCCTCTGCAGTTCCATTGTAAAATACAAGGCATTATTTGTGTTTTATTGAAGGAGCTGTATCTGACTGTTTTTTGAAGGTTACTGGCTTATGACGCTCTAATTTAGTTTTATCTTTTTTAGAGAAAACTGGTCGACCTGTGTCCATTTCTTCTTCTGCATGGATTTCTAGAGGGGGATCATCCTGTATGGATGTGCCATCTGTGTCCATGGTTGTGTCCTGAAAATTTTTTACTACATTTGCGTTTGAACTATGAGATATGGTATCTATGACCGGAGTAGGTGATGCCGCTGGTATTGTCAGAGGAGTATTATTGGCTTGGTCAGAGAACTTGGATTGTTGCTTAGAAAGAACATTTCTAGCCCAATCAGAAATTGATTTGTTAGTGGGAACTGTTACATCAGTTTGAGTGGAGACGGTCTGATATTTTTTCACAGCATTGGCATAGGTCATATTTTTGGTTATAGTTGGAGCAACTAATTTTCTCGCTTCTGGGTAACTTACTTTGTTCTCAACCTTGTATTTTACTATTTTTTTCTCGGTTTTCCACTTTTCGCATGTCTTGGAATATGCAGGATGGTCACCTTTGCAATTTGGGCAGATCATTTTTGTAGCTGTACAGTTACTTTGTATGTGATCTGCAGATCCACAATTAGGGCAGACAGGAACTCCTCTGCATACAGTTTGTGAGTGGCCATACTTCTGACATTTGTAACACCTTAAAGGGTTTGGAATGTAAGGCCGGATTCGGCAAAGTAAATAACCTGCTTTTACAGAGGAGGGTAAGTTGGGTGTATTGAAGGTGAGAATAATGTTTCTTGTAGGTGTAAGTACATTATCTTTTTTGATCATTATTCGTCTTGCTTCAATTACGTGTTGTCCCTGCAGCTCTTGGGTTATTTCTTCCTCAGTAACGTTTAATAAGTCCCAACTGGATATCACACCTTTAGATGAATTTAAGGTTGTGTGCGGGGATATTTTAACTGGAATTCCAGCAAAACTTTTCAGTTGTAACAGCTTCTCAGAATGTCTGTGGTTGGTGGTTTCTACTAGTAAGTCTCCTGATTGCAGTCTCTTCACCATCTTGGGAGATCCTGCAATACCCTCCAGATGTTTTTGTATGACAAACGGAGACAATTTATTAATGGGCTGACTAGTAAGAGAGTGGATAATTAAGAACGATGGGCAAGGTTGCTCCATCCGATCAGTCTTTTGTCTCTTTGGATTTTCGTTCTCAATATCCTGCTGATGGTCTGTGTTTGCCATGTTTGCTCCTTTTAGCCCTTGGCAAGTGGACTTGCTTGCCAAGATTTCCGGCCCCGCCACGGGGAGGCAGGAGCAGTGCCGCTAGGAGGCCAAGCGGTTAAAGTGTTAGTTCGTTAGTGGAAATAGAAATATATGGATAAATAAAGAAAGGTGAGTTTTCTTTCTCTGTTCTAACTTGTGGCTTTTAAGTGTAGAACGATATAGAAATAAAGCTGCTAATAGAAACGTAGGAAATTAGAAAAAACTTTAATCGCTTTTGATGAGCACTCTGTTTTCGCAGAAAAAATCGCTTGACCTCGAATTCGCTTGGCACCCGGGGCCATATTATTTTGGTGTCAGTGTTTTTGTTAATGCTTGAAGCAAAACGGATGTTTGTTTGTTTGTTTGTTTTGGGGCTTTACGGCGCAAGGACAGCAAAGGCCATAATGCGCCTAGCTATGGTGATATTAAGATACATAGTTCTATCTGTATAGATGATATTCAGAATTATATCATGTTGTATAGTTTTATCTGTTTGAGGAAGTCAAATATTTTGGTCACATGTGGTGTGTCTGCTAGTAGGTCAGAAATGCTGAGAGAGGTGTTCGCCGTTGGAAATGAGGTAAACATAGCTTGTCGCTCAGTACTGTACTTGGGACAATCAATAAGTAGATGATGGACAGTGAGCTGGGTGTTACAGTTTGTACACGTTGGCGGATCAGTGGCTGCAAGCAAATAAAGATGTGTTAGGTGCGTGTGTCCTATCCTTAATCGGGCTAGTACAACTTCTTCGTGTCGGTTTTCACGTATACTAGATCTCCATGGTTTAAGACCTTTCTTTATGCCAAGTAGCTTATTGTTGACTTGATTCTGCCAGATATGTTGCCATTTTTCAAGGCATCGTTTATTTATAATGTACTTATAGTCAGTGCAGGTGTAGTGAAGGATTGGTCTATAGGATTGGTAGCAGTTTTGGCAGCTAGGTCGGCCTGTTCATTTCCAGGGATTCCAGCGTGACCAGGAATCCAACATAGCAGAACTTGTTGTTTATTCTGGTTTAATTTGGTCAGAGTGTTCCAGATCTATTTAAGTAAGGGGTTATCATATTTTGTATTGCGTTGTATGGCTTGGATAGCACTAATGGAATCAGTATAAATAACGCTGTGCAGTTTAGTTCTTGAGAGTGTGTAGTTTAAGGCCATGTGGAGTGCACAGAGTTCTGCAGTATAGCTGCTACATTCAATGGGAAGTTTTTTGGACAAAGTGATGTTAGGAAATACTGCTGCTGCACCAACATGGTTGTCTGTTTTAGACCCATCTGTGTAGATTGGTGTGTACTGGCCGTGCTGGGTTCTCAATGCGGCAAACATTTGCAGTATGTTCTGTTGAGACAGGGTGTGTTTTCCCCAGACTGTCAATGAAAAGTTACACGGTGGTATATAACATGTCCAAGGTGGGACTGTATGAGAGGCAGTGGGCTGTATTTTACTAAAGTCAATTTGCCAATCGGCCTGCAATGCGGAAAGACGTATCCCGGTTGGTGGATTGATTGATGGATACGCTTGGTATAGGTTTACCCATTTAGGAGAGAAAAGTCCGTTCCAAGTGGGATGGTCTGGATGTCCTTTGAGTTTTGCTGCATAGTGTAGTAAAAGCATTTGTCTGCGTAGCTGAAAGGAGGTTTCATGTGCTTCAGCATATAGGCTGTGGACAGGTGATGTACGGTATGCCCCCAGTGCAAGACGAAGAGCACTGTGGTGCACAGGATCAAGCCAGCGTAAAGCGCTTTGTCTAGCAGAGCTATAAACAACAGAACCATAGTCTAGACGTGAACGTATTAGCGCATGGAACAATTGTAATAGTGTGTATCGGTCAGCTCCCCATGTTGTGCCTGATAGAACTCTTAAAATATTTAGCTTTTTTAGACAGGTAATCCTAAGTGTTTTTATATGTTCCAGGAAGGTGAGTTTTTGGTCAAGTATCACACCAAGAAAGCGGACACTAGGGACAACTGGTATGATTTGATTTTCTAGTCGAAGTTCTGGGTGTGGATGTAGATTACGCTTCCTGCAAAAGTGTATACCGACAGTCTTTTGGGTTGAGAGGCGAAACCCGTTGTTTTGGGCCCATTTTGCTATTTTGTTGATTGCACATTGCAGCTGTCGCTCTACCATTCGCATATTAGGCGAATGACAGGCGATACTAAAGTCATCGGCATACAGGGTAGTGGATATTGTTTGTGGCAGGTCCTGTGTTATTGAATTCATTTTTATATTAAAGAGGGTAGCACTTAGCACTGATCCTTGTGGCACTCCTTCTTCCTGTATGAACTTTGAAGATAAGTGATTGTGAAATCGAACTTGGAATGAGCGGTGTTGTAGGAAGTTTCTTATAAACTGTGGTAGGTGTCCGCGTAGTCCCAGATCGTATAGGTTTTGCATTATACCATATCTCCAGGCAGTGTCAAACGCTTTTTCAATATCAAATAGGACCATCGCAAGATGCTCTTTGCGTACGAAGGCGTCACGGATGTTTATTTCTGTCTTAATCAAAAGGTCAAGAGTGGATCTACCTTCACGAAAGCCACATTGCACTGGATTCATAAGGTTATTTCGAGCTAGAAACCAGGATAACCGAGCGTTGATCATTTTTTCCATTACCTTGCATATGCAGCTGGTGAGTGCAATAGGTCGATAATGCTGCGGATTTGAAGAATCTTTTCCAGGTTTTAGAAATGCCAAAACATAAGCATGCTGCCATTTGTCAGGAAAAGTGTTTTCTTTGAATATTCTGTTGTAGAGCAATAAAAGTGTTTTGAGTGCGGTTCAGTAAGTTTTGCTATCATTATGTAATGTATTCCGTCTGGCCCTGCTGCACTGAGTTTAGTGGAGGCTAGAGCATGATGTAATTCTGACATTGTGTGCGTGTGTGTGTGTGTGTTATGGGTGTTTATCGGCGCATAAGCTGCTGTGGCTATAATGCGCCTATTCACATGAAAGAGCTAAAAACATAATTTAGGCGTAACAACTTGTTTGCGTTTATAGAGATATTTAAAATTTATCATAGAATCCAATTATTTTCAGATATGAGAAAAATTCGTTGATGTTTGCATCATCTCCAATAATATGTTGTAATGTCATTGGTTCTTGTAGATTTTTCAGGGAACTCAGGACGGATGTTCTGTCCTGTTGATAGTGAGGGCAGTCAATCAGAATATGTTTGACTGTTAATTTTTCTGAACAGTATGGACATTGAGGAGGATCTTCGCCTCTGAGCAGATGGAGGTGGGTCAGATATGTGTGTCCAATACGTGCCCGTGCAAGAACCACTTCTTCTCTTCGCACTATTTTTGTGCTAGAGTGCCAATGTTTTGGATCCTGTTTCAACTGGTAGAGTTTATTATTCTTTTGTTTGTGCCACAGATCTTTCCACTTCGCGAAACATGCTGTTTGTATGATGTGACAGTAGTCAGAGGCTGGAATCGGAATGGAGGTTAAATCAAAGGTTGACGGATTTTTAGCATTTACATCAGCAAGTTCGTTACCCATTATCCCTGAATGTGCTGGGATCCAGCAAAAGGTCACTGATTGATGACGTTCTTCAATTTGTAACAGGAGTCTTCTAATTTGATTTAACACAGGATGAGCCTTGTAGAAAGAGTTTTGCATTGCGGTTATTGAGCTGAGAGAGTCTGTGTATATAACATATTTCATAGATGGGTAGAGATTCAGGTTGTCTAAAGCTAATTTTATTGCATGAAGTTCTGCGGAGAAGCTGCTATACTCAGGTGGAAGGGCAGCCGAGATGATAGTAGACGGAAATACTGCCGCTGCTCCTACGGCTGAATGTGATTTGGAGCCATCAGTATATATGGGCAAAAAATCTGCGTATTTCTGAATATGACTTGCATGGAGTTGTTTCACACTGAGCGTTGGTAGACGATTCTTTCCCCACTTTTCAAGATAAGTATCCAAATATAACTGAGGAGGAGGAATCCATGGCGGTTGGGAGTAATTCATTACATGTTTCCTGTTGAAAATTTGAACGTTCCAACTCTGCGTTAATTCAATAAGGCGTAAGCCTGCCGGTCTTATTTTACTGGGTTTATTTCTATAAAGGTTTTGCAGTGGTGGATTAAAGAGATATGGTCCAATAGGATGCTGAAAGCATGGTTTGGTTTGGTTTGGTTTGGTTTTATTGGCGCATTAGCATCTAAGGCTATAATGCGCCAAGACCAGGTAATATATAAAAATTTAACATCTCAGTGACCTAATTAATTAGGCCACCGTGTCCAGATCTAATTACAATGATAAATCAATAAACGAAATAATAATAACATGAATTTTAAATACGATTAAAAACGTTTATTGCTTTCAAAAAGCTAAAAATAGCAGACACATTGTCATTGTCAGATAAAATCTGACTGAGTGTATACGGCTCAGTCAGATGGTTAAAAGCGGTAAAACGGATATTGCTAAAATCTGGACAGTCAACTGATTGATTGATTGATTTGGGTTTTATTGGCGCACTAGCAACTAAGGCTATAATGCGCCAAGACCAGGTAATATCTAAAAAATTTAACATCTCTGTGACCTAATTAATTAGGCCACCATGTCCAGATCTGAAAACATAAATAAACAACAATAACATATAAATTTTAAATACGATTAAAAACCTTTATTGCTTTTAAAAAGCTAAAAACAGCAGACACATTGTCATTGTCGGATAAAATCTGACTGAGTGTATAAGGCTCAGTCAGATGATCAAAAAAGGTAAAACGGGTACTGCTAAAATCTGGACAGTCAATTAAAAGGTGTCTGATCGTTAACATTGTGCCACAGGACACACACATAGGAGGGTCATCAGCCCTCAGCAGAAACGAATGCGTTAAATGACTGTGTCCTATGCGGGTCCGGGCAAGAACAACTTCCTCAGTACGATTCCTGCGCAGACTAGACTGCCACGGTTCAATTACGGGCTTTATACGATATAATTTATTCGCAGTCTGCCTATTCCACGAATCCTGCCATTGGGAGTGAATCTTCTCGTGTATTATTTGCCTGTAGTCTGTATAGGGGACTAACAGGCAGTGGTTATTATTGGGAATTGCTGATTTGGCTGCGGCGTCAGCCAAATCATTTCCCCTAATCCCAATGTGGCTAGGAATCCAGCAGAAGCGGATATCATATTCACGTTCATGGAGAACGTGAAGCTTCTGCTGAATGCTAGACAGAACTGGATGAGAATTATATCTCACAGATATTAAAGCCTGTAACACGCTGAGAGAGTCTGAATATAAAATGAACCGTTGGTATTGGCATTTAATAATGTGATCCAAGGCTAACTTTATAGCGTGCAGCTCTGCAGTAAATATGCTGCATTCAGAGGGAATCTGCTCCGATGTAGTGGTGTCCCTAAAGACAGCAGCGGATCCCACATATGATTCCGCCTTCGAGCCGTCTGTGTAGACTGGCACGAAGTCAGAATGTTCAGCTCGGTGTGCTGAAAAAAGCTGCAGGTAGACAGATGACGGAGTGTCCGACTTTCCCCAATTTCTAAGGGACAAGTCACATGCCGGGACATGAGCATGCCAGGGTGGAAAGGGTTGCTTTGGTGTTTGCGCAACCTTGTCTACCTTGATATTAAGTTCTTTAAGTAGCTCTTGGACACGAATACCAAAAGGGCGATTGGCAGTCTTACGGGTGTTGTATAAATTTTCCCATCGTGGCTCAAAAACGGATAGCCACGTAGGGTGGTCTGGCAGGGATTTCAGTTTTAGAGCGTAGTTTAGAGACAACTGCTTGCGTCGAAGCAATAACGGCGGTTCGTTTGCTTCGACGTATAAGCTCTGGACTGGAGATGTTCGATATGCTCCAATAGCGGTACGGAGAGCCAGATGATGGACAGGATCCAGCCACCGAAGTACACTGTCTCTGGCCGAATTGTATACCAGGGACCCGTAATCTAGTCTGGATCGTACAAGTGCACGGTAGATGCGTAGTAGGGTGCATCGATCCGCACCCCAAGATGTAGAGGAAAGAGAGCGCAGAATATTCAGCCCTCTTGTGCACTTTGTGCGGAGTTGACGGATGTGATCCAGAAAGGTCAACTTTTTGTCAAATACGAGTCCCAAGAATTTTGTATCCGCTGCTATTGGAATAGCATTTCGTCCGAGCCTTAATTCGGGTTCAGGATGAAGATTACGCTTACGACAAAAGTGTACGCAAACGGTCTTCTCCGGCGAGAACCTGAAACCATTTGTAAGTGCCCAGGAGTTGAGTCGATCAATGGCTTTCTGCAGTTGTCTTTCAATCACCCTCATGTTGCATGACTGGCAAAATATGCTAAAGTCATCAACATAGAGGGCACTGTTTACAGTTTGAGGAAGTTGTTCTGTGATGGAATTTACTTTGATGGCAAAAAGCGTGACACTTAATACTGATCCTTGTGGTACTCCCTCCTCTTGGCTAAAGGAACGAGAGAGTGAGGATCCCACACGAACCTGGAAAGATCGATTGGCTAAAAAGTTTTTAATAAAAATGGGGAGTTGCCCCCTAAGACCGAGGCTATGCAGATCTTTTAAAATGCCAAATCTCCAAGTTGTGTCATACGCTTTCTCCATGTCAAAGAACACCGACACCAAGTGTTCACGTTTTAGGAAAGCATCCCGGATGGATGTTTCCAGTCTAATAAGATGGTCCAAAGTGGACCGGTTCCTTCGGAAGCCGCACTGGATATTGGAGAGAAGGTCATTTGATTCTAAATACCATATTAAACGAGAATTGACCATTCTCTCCAGAATTTTGCACAGACAGCTAGTCAGAGCAATAGGACGATAATTGGTGGTGATTTTTGGATCCTTTCCTGGCTTAGGAAAGGCAAGAACGATTGCCTTGCGCCAGGAATCCGGAAACTGCCCTTCAATAAAGATTCTGTTATACAGAGAGAGCAGATAATCCATAGATTTTGGTGAAAGATGTTTAACCAATTCATAATGGATGCCATCTGGTCCAACAGCACTTGCTTTGGAAAGGGCGAGGGCTCTTTTCAGTTCCTGAATAGTGAACGGCCCATTGTAGGGATAGATGTTCTTTGACTTAAAATTAAGTGCCTCTTTTTCCAGTTTATGTTTCAGGACCAGAAACTCTGGGGAATACGAGGATGTTGCAGAGATGTTAGAGAATGTTTCCCCAAGAGCATTGGCTATTGCAGTTGGATCTGCAATAGCGCATCCATTGTAATCTAGGATTGAAGAAGGGTGAGATGTATATTTTCCCTTCATTTTCCGGATTTTATCCCAGACTACCTTAGAATTGGTAGCCTGGTTAACAGATGATGTAAAACGGATCCATGATTCCTTTTGACTCTGACGGCGAATGTAGCGTGCTTTGGCTCGTGCACGCTTGAAAGCTATTAGATTAGCAGTGGTAGGATATCGACGGAATATCCCCCACGCTTTGTTTTGAGCCTTTTTTGCTGCTGTGCATTGTGAATTCCACCAAGGTTTGGGAAATGGTGGAAACCGGCCAGATGTTTTTGGAACAGCATTCGCAGCTGCTTGGACAATGATTTCTGTGATGTACGTTACTGCATCATTGATAGGCTCCTGACTGACTGTACTGAGTTCAAAATTTGCCTGATGTTGGAAGGCATTCCAGTCAGCCTGATCAAACTTCCACCGTGGTAACCTAAAAGGAAGACATGGTCTCCCACTGTGTAACAAGGTTATCACAGGGAAGTGATCACTTCCGTATGGATTCTCCTCCACTTCCCAAGTGAGTGAAGGGAGCAGAGAAGGGGAGCAGATAGAGAGATCAATGGCAGAAAAAGTACGGGTAGGCGTATGGAAGAAGGTGTTTGTTCCAGTATTGAGAAGGGACAGGGCATTGTCATTGAGCATACGCTCTATGACCCGTCCCCTTTCATTGATGTTAGCACTACCCCACAGGGTGTTATGTCCATTCATATCCCCGAGAAGTAAGAAAGGGGGAGGCAACTGCTTTAGAAGATCATCAAGGGCTTCCTGGGAGATGTCAGTCCCAGGTGGCAAATAAATAGAGCAGACCGTTAATAAAAATCCCACTGTAAGGCGAATTGCAACAGCCTCTATGCTGGTTGTAATTAGCAAGGGCTGAACTGGGGTCTGATTACTCACAAGGATAGCCACTCCTCCATGAGCAGGACCATCCGCAATTCTATCCTTACGAAAGATCGTGATGTTATGCATAGTGGGATCATCATTCGCCTTTAGATAAGTCTCCTGCAAGCAAAAGCAAACTGGCTCGTGCTTTTGCAGGAGGGCCTTGATGTCATCAGTATTTCGCCGGAATCCACGACAATTCCATTGTAGGAATTTAGCCATTATTTTGGCTTGGTGGGTCCATCAGGCGGCTTCCGAGGTGCTGAGGGCTTACTTTTATCAGCCTTGGCTTTATCTTTTTTGGGGAAAAAAGGACGATGTCCCGTGTCCATTTCTTCCTCCGCAAAGAGTTCCAAGACTGATTCATCCTGTACCTCCTTGTTCTCTACATCCATTCTTTCTGGTGTCACGGATGACTCTTCTAAAGTTTTTGGCTTTTCTTTACCACTTGGTTTAGGTAGTGGTGGAGCACTAGGAGGTACGGATATAGGAGTGGCAGCTGATTGTGTTTTTGTGGTGGGCTTTTGTGAACTCAATAAATAGCGTGCAATCGGGGTGAATGACTCTTTTGGTGGTATAGTCATCTCAGTTTGTGTACCGATAGTGCACTTAGCAGAAACCTTCTGGGCATATGAAGGTTTCCCGCTATTTATTGGTTGTATGCGTTTTCTAGCCTCTGGGTAGGAGATGTTTAGCTCCGTTTTTAATTTCTGTATCTCCTTTTCGTCCTTCCACCGCTGGCATGCTCGAGAGTATGCAGGGTGCTCTCCTTGGCAGTTAATACAATTAGGCTTAGGAGCTAGACATTCCTTGCTCTCGTGGTCTTTAACACCACATCGAGCACAGGCAGGATTACCACGACAGGATGTTTGTGAGTGGCCGTACTTTTGACATTTAAAACACCTCAGTGGGTTGGGAACGTAAATCCTCACTGGGCAGTTTAAGTACCCTGCCTTGATGGAACTTGGAGGCCGTGGGGTGTTGAATGTTAGGATGAGAACTCGGGTAGGGACAAGATTCCCATCCTTACGCATGGATATCCGCTTTACAGCTGTCACTCCTTGTTCTTTTAATTCAGAGCAGATCTCTTCTTCAGAAACGTGAAGAAGATCCCACTCTGATATCACACCTCTTGAAGAGTTCAAAGTTTTGTGAGGGGTTACGATGATGGGTATTCCCCCTATAAATATGGCTTTTAAAAATTTTTCAGCTTGATTTATATTTGCTGCTTCAATTAGAATATCTCCAGAACGCAGCCGTTTAACGGATTTGGGTGAGCCTGCCATCCCTTCTAATCCTTTCTGGATAAAGAAAGGTGACATTTTCCCAAGTGACTGCTCTCCGGTGGAATGGAGAATGAGGAAAAGAGGTGTCACAGATGTTGTTTTCTCCTCAGTTCTGGCTCTTTTAGCTGAATTGCTTTCACTCTCATCTGACGATCGATTAGGTAGGGGCCTTGTTGGGGCCCCAGAAGAAGAATTTAAATTACTCATATGAGTAAAAAGAAAATGTCTGATGCCTAAGTACCTCACCCACCACGGAGCCCTACGAGGGGACGCCCACTCGTGAACTAGCAGGTACTGCGTACACGAATGGGACGCCGAGTTCGCTTAGAGCACCATACCCACGTTACCAATAAGTCTTTATCCCGTCCCAGGACCAAAGGGAGGGAGACTTATTGGAACGCAGTTGACCCTAGCAGTATAGAACCACCCGCCGATTGATCCCAGTCGAGCCGGTCCGGGACCACCCGTCTCGTCGAAGCAGGGGCCAAAGTGGTGTATTAAGGCTGGGCCCCTCAACCACCAGGATCCCTCTTTCCGCTTCCACGGGTCGCGGCGCACGGCTGCACACGCCGGATTCCAAAGATGTAACCCTGGAACCAAGGTATGGGCGTTAGATCCCAGTGATGCTAATCTGGAAACCCAGCAGCATCACTGGGAGGTCCCCTCACCACGTACAGGTGCCCACGTCGAGGGGGGACAGTCAACTAAAATGTGTCTAATTGATAAAATTGTGCCACAGGACTCACACATAGGAGGGTCATCAGCCCTCAGCAAAAACGAATGAGTCAAATGACTATGTCCTATGCGGGTCCGGGCGAGAACAACTTCCTCTTTACGATTCCTGCGCAGACTAGACTGCCACGGTTCAATTAAAGGCTTTATAAGATATAATTTATTCGCAGTCTGTCTATTCCACGAATCCTGCCATTGGGAGTGTATCTTTTCGTGTATTATTCGCCTGCAGTCTGTATAAGGGACTGACAGGCAGCGATTATTATTGGGAACTGCTGATTTGGCTGCATTGTCAGCCAAATCATTTCCCTTAATCCCAATGTGGCTGGGAATCCAGCAGAAGCGGATATCATATTCACGTTCACGGAGGAAGTGAATCTTCTGCTGAATGCTAGACAGAACTGGATGAGAATTATATCTCACAGATATTAAAGCCTGTAACACGCTGAGAGCGTCGGTATACAAAATGAACCGTTGGTATTGGCATTCACTAATGTGATCCAAGGCTAACTCTATAGCGAGCAGCTGTGCAGTAAATATGCTGCATTCAGAGGGAATCTGCTCTGATGTAATGCTGTCTGTAAAGACAGCAGCAGATCCCACATATGATTCAGACTTCGAGCCGTCTGTGTAAACTGGCGCGAAGTCAGAATATTCAGCTCGATGTGCTGAATAAAGCTGCAGGTATGCTGAAAGCAACTTTGTATTCGGGCTGCATACTTAAGAAGCAGCGTTTTTCTGCGGAGGTGAAGGGGGGGCTCATGTGCTTCAATATACAAACTATGAGTAGGAGATGTCCTGAAAGCACCAAGTGCAATCCGCAATGCGCTATGCTGTATAGGATCCAGCCATCGTAGTGTACTCTTACGGGCAGAATCATAAAGGGGAGCACCATAATCCAATCGGGATCTGATCAATGCTCTATATAAAAGCAAGAGAGATGTACGGTCTGCTCCCCAAGACAAGGCAGATAAAGCTCTTAGTATGTTCAGCTTTTTGAGGCAGGATATACGCACAGATTTAATGTGCTCAAGGAAATTCAGTTTCCTGTCAAGGATTAATCCCAAGAGTTTGATGTTGTTAGTCACTGGAACAGTAAAGTTTTGCATCTGAAGTTCGGGATCTGTATGCATTTTCCGTTGATTACAAAAGTGGATTGCAACAGTTTTCTGCTGTGATAGATGATAGCCATTTAACTCTGCCCACCTTTGGACTTTATTTAAAGATATCTGCAGCTGTCGTTCAATGGATCTCATATTCAGAGAATGGCAAGAAATAGAGAGATCATCGGCATAAAGGTAGGTCTCAACAGTATTTGGAAGATCTTTTGTGATGGAATCGATTCTTAGGGAAAATAGGGTTGCACTCAGTACGGACCCTTGTGGCACTCCTTCTTCCTGTAAAAATGTCTTAGAAAGCGAGTTGCGGTATCGAACTTGGAACGAACGAGTCCTGAGAAAGTTCCTGATGAATATAGGAAGGTTGCCTCGTAGACCTAGAGCATGGAGGTCACTGAGAATGCCACGACGCCAGGTAGTATCAAATGCCTTTTCTATGTCTATGGAAACCATAACAAGATGTTCATTTTTCACAAAGGCATTACGAATTGCAAACTCAGCTTTGATCATGAGATCTAAGGAGGACCTGTTCTTTCGAAAGCCATGCTGATTATTGCTAATTAGTTGTTGCGTTTCGATGATCCAAACAAGGCGATTATGGATCATTTTTTCAAGTAATTTACCGAGGCAACTGGATAGAGAAATAGGTCTATAACTGTTAGGACTGGTAGGATCTTTACCGGGTTTCAAAAAGGCAAGAACTGTGGCATGATGCCAAGAGCTGGGATAAATGTTTTCCATAAATATCCGGTTATAGTAGACCAGTAGTATTTGTAAGTTTCTGTCACCAAGGTTTTGTAACATAATGTAAGATATTCCATCTGGTCCAGAGGCACTGTTGCGTGTTGTTTTAATGACATGTATAAGTTCATGATATTGAAGAGGCTGATTATATGGAAAAGAAACTGAGGTTCGAAAATTGATGGCTCGTTGTTCAGTCTTGGTCTTTATTTTCTGGAAATCCGGAGAATAATTTGATGCCGCAGAAACTTCGGCAAAAGTTTTAGCCAAGGCATTTGCAATGTCTTGAGGAGCAGATAGTTCTTGCCCATTCCATGAAAGAATTGGTGAAGGGGTGGTTGGAAATTTTCCAGAAATCTGCCTGATTTTCTTCCATATTAACCTGGAGTTAGTGTTTCTGTTTATGGTAGATGCAAACCGAATCCAAGAATTTTTCTTTGCTTCTCTTTGAATGCGACGTGCTTTTGCTCTTAGTTTCTTGTAATTGATAAGATTAGCTGTGGTTGGGGATCTACGAAATAAATTCCACGCTTTATTTTTTAACTTCTTAGCTATTGTGCATTCTTGATTCCACCAATAGTTAAGGTGCCGTCGGGATTGGGGATTCGACAATGGAATTGAACATTTAGCTGCAGATATTATATGAGAAGTGATATAATCTGTGGCTTCATCTATTGACTGTGTTCGTATATATTGTTCATCCAGGGTGACAACTGATTGAAATTTGACCCAGTTAGCTTGAGAGAACTTCCATTTCCTGCAGGGTATAACTAACGGTGGTTGTGCAGTGAGCAGATCGCAAATAATCGGAAAATGGTCACTGCCCATGGGATCGTCCATAACAGACCATTCTATAATTGGAAACAGAATCGGGGAACATATTGATAGATCGATTGCAGAGGTTTGTCCAGTTGGTAGTTGTATGTGAGTAGGTGCACCAGTATTAAGAAGAGTAAGGTTTTCCTTATCCAGAAAGGTTTCAATTAAGCGGCCATGTATATCTAATTTTGTAGATCCCCATAAGGGGTTGTGGCCATTGAAATCACCCAAGAGACAGACAGGGGGTACTAATTGCATTAGCAGGTTTTCAAGGTCTTGGTAAGAGATGGTATGACTTGGTGGGAGATAGACTGATACCAGTGTTAAAGCAATCTGGGTTATCAAACGTACGGCGACAGCTTCAATTGTAGTTTGCAAAACAATTTGCTTGGTCGGGATATTTGAGCTGACTAAGATGGCCACTCCCCCACGGGCAGTATTTGAATTATTACGATCGTGCCGATAGATGGCATAGTTCTTTATGTTGGTGGAAATTTGCGGAGTTAGATAGGTTTCCTGTAGACAGAAACCAACTGGAGAGTAGCGGTTAATTAAGACTTGAATGTCATTAAGGTTGCTACGAAATCCTCTACAATTCCATTGTAGAATGTAAGGCATTACTGATGTTTAGTAGAAGAAGCTGCTTCTGACTGTTTTTTTAATGTAACTGTCTTGTGACGTTCAGGCCTTGGTTTGTCTTTTTTTTGGGAATAATGGTCGACCGGTGTCCATTTCTTCTTCCGCATATATTTCTAAGATCGGTTCTTCCTGTCTGGATGAGTCAATGGTATCCATAGACGTTTCTTGGATATTCTTTTTTAAATTTGAGTTACGATTATTCGATATAGAAGAAATCACTGGGGGAGGAGCAGGAGATGTAGCTGGTACTGTAAGTGCAGTATTACTTGCCTGGTTCAACTGTTTCGGGAGATTGGACTGTTGCTGAGAGAGAACAGTCCGAGCCCAGTCAGAGATTGAGGTGGTAGAAGGGACTGTAACATCAGTTTGGGTGGCTACTGATTGATATTTTTGCGTAATATTGGCGTACGTACGTTTATTCATACTGGGAGCAATTAATTTCCGTGCTTCCTGAAAGCTCACTTTATTTTCTATCTTATATTTAACGATTTGCTTTTCAGTTTTCCATCTGTCGCACGTCCTTGAGTAGGCAGGATGGTTTCCCTTACAGTTGGGACAAGTCATTTCTTTTGCCAAGCAGTCACTTTGGGTGTGGTCAGCGGACCCACAATTAGGACAAACCTGGTTTCCTCTGCACGCCGTTTGAGAGTGGCCATACTTCTGGCACTTAAAACATCTCAATGGGTTAGGAATATATGGTCTAATGCGGCAGAGTAGGTAGCCTGCTTTTATCGATGGTGGTAGATTTGGCGTGTTAAAAGTTAGAATAATATTCCTTGTTGGTGTGAGTATATTTTCTCTTTTCACCATAATTCTTCTCACAGCAATAACATTTTGATCTTGAAGCTCTAGTGTTATCTCCTCCTCAGTGACATTCAATAGATCCCAGCTGGATATAACGCCCCTAGATGTATTTAGGGTAGCATGGGGAGAAACTTTTACTGGAATTCCAGCAAAGCTTGTAAGTTTAAGCAGTTTCTCTGAATGTTTACAATTCACTGTTTCCAATAGAAGGTCGCCTGATTGTAGCCTCTTGACTGTCTTAGGAGATCCTGCCAGACTTTCCAGGTGTTTCTGGATAAGGAACGGAGAGAGTTTACTGAGAGGCTGATCTGTAAGAGAGTGCATTATTAGAAATGCAGGACAATTTGTCGCTGAGGAAGTGGTTTTCATCCTCTTGGGTTGCGACGTGCTATGCTCATTTTCTATCTCTGGCCGAGAGCTTGTCGGCTCGAGAGGCGGAAAGGCATGTTGATCCATGTTTGCTCCTTTTAGTCCTTGGCAGATGAGCTTTTCTGCCAAGACTTCCGGCCCCGCCACGGGGAGGCAGGAGCAGTGCCTGGTGTGACCAAGCGTAGAGTATTAAGTGTTAGTAAAAGAAGTATGAAAAATAAAGAAAGGTAGCTTTTCTTTCTTGCTCTGTACAAGTACTTTTTGTGACAGTAGCTGATATAAAAAATTAATTTCTTAAGGACAGTAACTTAATATAACTTTAAATCGCTTTTATATAATCACTTTTTAAGCACAGAGAAAACGCTCGATCACATTCGCTTGGCACCCGGGGCCATTCTGACATTGTAAAAGGGAGATTATATGCAGCAGTGGATGTTGATTCAAAATTAATTGAGTGTTTTTCAGCTTGTGCTTTGAGTGTCTGGAATTGTGGCGAGTATGATGTCACAGCTGATATTTCCATGAAAGATCTACCTAGAGCGTTTGCAATTTCCTCTGGCTTTGTAATATCAGAGCCATTTACAGTCAGAATGGGACAGTTGACACTTGGATGTTTTGCATACATACGTTGTATTTTGGCCCAAATTGTTTGGGTTTTTGTCGTTTTTGTAATTGTGGAAGCGAAACGCCTCCATGCTTCCCTTTGGCTGGTCTGTCTAACTCGTTTTGCTTTTGCCCTTGCCTTCTTAAAGCAGATAAGGTTTTCTGTTGTTGGAAACCTTCTGAAGATGTCCCATGCTCTGTTCTTCTCTCTTTTTGCGGCACTACATTCATTATTCCACCACACTTTAGAGCGGGCCGATATTTTAGTGGATCGTTTCGGAATTGCTTTGTCCGCTGCTTGCAGTATTTTGTTAGATATATGTTCTACTGCCAAGTTTATGGGTGTTTGTTGGACTTGTTTTTCTTCTAGTGTAGCCAGCTGCTTGTACGTATCCCATTCAGCTTTGGAGAATATCCATTTTGGAATTCGATAAGAAGTATGGGGAACGGTTGTATCAATGCGGCATATCACAGGGTAATGATCATTGCCCAGTGGGTTGCTGTGGATAGTCCATCCGAACAGAGGGTATATGGTTGCTGAGCATAAAGAGACATCAATAGCTGAGGTAGATCCTGTAGGAAGATGCGTACAGGTGTGCGCTCCATTATTGAGAGTTATCAGATTGTGTTGATCAAGTAATTTTTCGATAGTTTTTCCACGCTTGTCCAGGTTATGGTTTCCCCATAGCGGATGGTGACTGTTCAGGTCTCCTAGGATACAGTATGGTTTGGGAAGCTGGATCACTAGTTCTTCTAATTCAGCGTAGCTTATGTTTTGGTTAGGTGGTAAGTATAATGAGACTATGGTTTGGTTTGGTTTGGTTTGGGGTTTATTGGCGCATTAGCAACTAAGGCTATAATGCGCCAAATCCAGGTCATGTGTAAAAAATTAAAGTATTCAGTGACCTAGTTAATTAGGCCACCATGTCGAGATATAACATAGATGTTAAAGGTATAAAAGTATATCAGCAAAGCAATAAAAATTCAATTTTAAATACGGGTAAAAAGGCTTACTGATTTTAAAAAGCTAAAAACAGCAGACACATTGTCATTGTCAGATAAAATCTGGCTGAGTGTATAAGGCTCAGCCAGATGACTAAAATCGGTAAAATAAAAGTCACGTTCATGTCTAAAACGTGGACACTCGATTAAAATGTGACGTATACTTAAATAGGTGTCACAGTTCTCACACATAGGACAGTCATCTGCCCTCAGCAGAAATGCATGCGTAAGATGACTGTGTCCTATGCGGAGGCGAGCTAGAACAACTTCCTCTCTGCGACTCCTGCGAATGAGACTATGGTTAAATCAAAGTTGACATTGATTCGTGCAGCAACTGCTTCAAGATTTGTCTTTAGTGGGATTGCTTTTGAGGGTATCTGGGAGTTGATGATCAGTGCTACTCCTCCATGTGCAACGTTGTTCAGATTGTGGGCAACACGATCCTGCCGATGCATTATGTATTTCTGAAGGGAAACAATTGTATTTGGTGTTAGATTGGTTTCCTGTAGACAGAAGGCAACAGGATCATACTGCGAAAGGAGATCTCGGATGTCAGCCAAATTACTGCGATAGCCTCTACAGTTCCATTGTAAGAAAGTAAGCATTATTTTGGTTTAGTGGGGCCCTCGATTTGTTTTCGAGGTGCAGAAGGTTTAGATCGCTCAAATTTACCTTTTCCCTTCTTTGGTATTGGTATTGGTATTGGTATTTTTGGGCACAAGGGCAACTAGGGCCAAAATGTGCCAGTTCCTATAACATGTTTTTATATAAAACTTCATTCCAGTTTTTAATCATAGAAAATCATATATTTGTATCTGCTTAAGAAAAGTAAATAGTTCATCTAAATTCGCATTGTTTCCAATAATATGAGCAAGTGATAGAGGCTCTTTCAGTTGTGAGAGTGAAAGAAAACTATTCCTTCGGAAGTAGGAATACTGCTTACAATCTAAGAGTATATGTTTCACGGTAAGTGGTAAAGTACAATGAGTGCATTGAGGTGGGACATCCTGCATGAGTAGATATACATGGGTTGGATGCGTATGCCCTATGCGTAATCTTGCTAGCACAACCTCTTCTTGTCTGTTTTTCCTTAAGCTAGATTTCCATAGTGCTGGTTCCTCTTTGATTTCGAGCAATTTGTTGTTCGTTTGTGACCTCCAGATTTCAGACCAGTGGATTGTATAGATTTTTTTAATGCGCTTCAAATAATCTATGTATGGTACTTGGTAATGTGATGGTATTGCACTGATTGGTTGTTTGGCTGCCTGATCTGCTCTCTCATTACCTGTGATACCAGAGTGCCCTGGAATCCAGCAAAATAACACTTTATGATTCTTACTTCGTAGGTGGTTTAAGCAGGAAAAAATTTGTTTTATGATGGGATGCGATATTGAAAGATTATTGTCGAAAGCAGACACTGCACTCCTGGAGTCTGTGTATATTATACTGCTAGTATTATAGGAAGTGTTTATATTTTCTAGGGCTAATTTTATTGCATATAATTCTGCAGTGTAACTGCTACACTCAACTGGTAGTGATATAGAAATTGTAAAAGAGGGAAAGACAGCTGCAGCACCAACAGAAGAGTCTGTTTTCGAACCATCTGTATATATTATACAGCGTTGAGCATTATTGAGGGCATGTCCTTTATGGAGCTGTTTAATACTTTCATCTGGCAGGGATTTCTTTCCCCATTGCTGAAAATATTTATCACAGTGAGGGAGAGTTACAGACCAGGGTGGATTAGGTACATCATTCTCTTGAAGCATATTGTCAAAGTTTATGTCCCAGGCATGTATCAATTCTTTTAATCGAATACCAGTGGGTCTATTTTCTGTAACTTTGCTGTTGTAGAACGTGATCCAATCAGGGTTGAGAAGCAATGGTCGAACAGGATGGGCTGGAAGGCTTTGAATTTTGGCTCCATAATTAAGGAGTAGCATTTTCCTTCTAAGGTGAAGTGGAGGTTCGTACGCCTCTACATACAGACTCTGGACAGGGGATGTTCTAAAGGCTCCTAGCGAAGTACGAAGGGCACTATGTTGGATGGTGTTCAGTCTGCTTAGTGCACTTTTCCTAGCAGAGTCATAGACAACAGCTCCATAATCTAATCGTGACCTGATAAGAGCACGATACAGATGTAGCAGAGAGTATCTGTCAGCACCCCATTTCATGGCAGAAATGGACCGAAGAATATTTAATTTCTTTAAACATACAGTTCGGAGATATGTTATGTGAGAAACAAAGTTAAGTTTGGTGTCCAACATTAAACCTAGGAATCGAAGGTTACTGGTGAGTGGTATCAGGTGGTTCTTTAGCCGAAGCTCCGGTTCCGGATGCAGCTTACGTTTTTTGCAGAAGTGAATTGCAACAGTTTTTTGTTCTGACATACGATATCCATTCTTCTGTGTCCATGTTTCTAGCTTATTTATGGAGAGTTGCAGCTGTCTTTCAATAGTATGAATATTTTTTGAACTGCAAGATAGAGTGAGATCATCAGCGTACATGTATAAATCGACAGTATTGGGAATGTTGTGGGTTATAGAGTTCAGCTTGAGTGAAAACAGAGTAGCGCTAAGTATTGACCCTTGTGGGACACCTTCTTCTTGGGTATAAATACGAGAAAGTACTGTTTGATAACGAACCTGAAATGTTCTGTTTTGCAGAAAGTTTTGAATAAATTTCGGTAAATGGCCCCGCAATCCTAGGGAATAAAGTTCTCGCAATATGCCATACCTCCAGGTTGTGTCAAAAGCCTTTTCAATGTCCAAACTTACCATTACAAGGTGCTCGTTTTTCACATAAGCATTACGAATGTTAGTCTCTGCTTTCACCATGAGATCTAAAGTGGACCTGTTTTGTCGGAAACCAAATTGATTGTTGTTTAGTAGCTTTTCAGTTTCAAGAACCCAGGTAAGTCGCCTGTGTATCATCTTTTCTAGAGTTTTACCTAGACAACTGGTGAGGGAGATTGGTCGATAATTTTGTGTGAGTGTTTGATCTTTTCCTGGTTTGGGAAAGGCTAGAATAACAGCGTGATGCCAGACAGAGGGATATACACCTTCAAGGAAGATGCGATTAAAGAATGTTATTAGCAGATTCAGAGATATATTGTTTAGATGTTTTAGCATTACATAATAGATTCCATCAGCTCCGGCAGCGCTATTTGGTGATCTGTTTATTGCTGTTTGGAGTTCACAAAGACGGAAAGGTTCATTGTAGGCTAGAAACTGGGTTGTTTGGAAATTTATCTTATATTTTTCTGCTATGGCTTTAGTTTGTAGAAAGGAAGTATCATAAGCAGTAGTGGCGGAAGTTTCGGAGAAAGTCTCTGCAAGCGCGTTGGCTATTTCTTGTGGTGAAGATATTTCTTGTCCGTTCTTGGTTAAAATTGGAGCAGAAACCGGTAAAAATTTTCCATTTAGTTGTTGAATTTTTTTCCAAATAATTTTACTGCTGGTGTCTTTTGTGATAGAAGACGCAAACTGTATCCACGATTCTTTTTTGGCTTGTCTTCTTGTTTGTCGTGCTTTTGCCTTAAGCCTTTTAAACTGAATTAGGTTGTGGGTGGTTGGATACTTACGGAACAGATTCCAGGCTTTATTTTTTTCCTTTTTCGCTATGGTACAAGCATCATTCCACCAATGTCTAAGATTTCTGTGTTTGGAAGCAGAAAACATTGGTATTGCTTTGGAAGCTGCTGCTATTATTTGTTTGGTAATGTGCTCGGTGACATCATCAATGGACCCTAGTTGTATCAATTGGCTATCAAAGGAGATGGAGACAGAAAACTTTTCCCAATCTGCTTTAGAAAATTTCCATAATACCCGATGATCAGGGCAAGGTGTCTGCGTTGTTTGGATTCTACATATTATTGGGAAGTGATCACTGTTGTGCAGATCATTTAAAACCGTCCAATCTATAATAGGAAGTAACTCAGGGGAACAAATAGACAAATCAATTGCCGACATACATCCCGTGGAGAGATTAGTGTAGGTGTTTTGACCAGTGTTTAGCAAAGTTAGGTTCTCTTGGTCTATGAGCTTTTCTAGCAAGTGCCCTCTATTATCCATGTGAGCAGATCCCCATAGCGGATGATGTGCATTTAGGTCACCAAGAAGACAAAAAGGAGATGGTATTTGTTTTATAAGATCTTCTAATTCTTGAAACGTGTAAATATTGTTAGGTGGAAGGTACAACGAGACGAGAGTTATAGTTTTTCCCATTGCTACACGAACTGCAACGGCTTCTAAGTGGGTCTGAAGAGGAATCTTTCTTGCTGGAAATTTACAATTCACTAAAATTGCAACTCCACCATGTGCATGGCTTGAACTAATTCTATCTTTTCTATAGACTGTAAAATGTTTAATTGAATAAGTTACCTTAGGATTTAAGTAAGTCTCTTGCAAGCAAATGGCTACCGGATTATATTGCGAGATCAAATCATATATATCATCGGTATTACTGCGTAAACCTCTGCAATTCCATTGTACGATGTACATCATTATTTGGTTTTAGAGAGGGAAGATGATTCTGTCTGTTTCTTGTAAGATGGAGCAGTTTGCTTTTGACGATCATGTTTTATCTTATCCTTTCTTGGAAAAAAAGGGCGTCCGTATTCTGTACTCCCTTCTACCTCATCGGTACCAGTAGATGAACATCCAGTTTCCATGTCATCTTCCGCATGAAGATCAAGGATTGTTTCCTCTTGTGCATTTACAGCTTCGCTGTCCATGCTGCTTGAATTAAGTTGTTGCAATTCAGTGGCGCGTTGCCTTTGTGGTTTCCTTTGTAATTTATCAATTGACGTAATATTAGATGGAACTGAGAGTGGAGTATTGTTTATTTCGTCGATTGAAACAGGTTTGTTAGCGGGCTGATTTGTCAAAAGTACAGATCGTGCCCATTCTGCAATGGATGTGTTAGGAGGGATTGACACTTCTGTTTGGATAGCAACAGCTTGACAGTTTTGGGTAGCAGTAGCATAGCTGCGTTTTGGCATTGTTACCTTGACTTGTCTTCTTGCTTCTTGATATGATACTTTGTTTTCAATCTTAAACTTCTGTATCTTTTTTTCCATTTTCCACAGATCACATGATTTTGAATAAGCTGGGTGATCATTCTTACAGTTTGGGCACTCTGGAGATTTTGCAGTACAATCTGTTTGAGAATGATTTTTCGAACCACAATTAGGACATGTAATTTCACCTCTGCATGTTGTTTGAGAATGACCAAATTTTTGGCATTTGAAACACCTTAAGGGATTTGGAATGTATGCTCGGACTCGGCAGTGGAGGTAGCCTGCTTTCACTGAGTTTGGTAAATTTGGTGTACTAAAGGTCAATATGATATTTCGTGTTGGAAGTAGTTTATCGTCCTTCCTGATCATTATTCGCCTTGCTTGTGTTACTTTTTGTTCTTGTAATTCTGTAACTATTTCCTCTTCGGTGACGTTTAGTAAATCCCACTCACTTATAACTCCTTTAGAGGAGTTCAGTGTATTATGCGGGGTGACTTTAATTGGGATTCCGCTTATAGTTGAAAGTTTCAATAACAGTTCAGAGTGTCTTGCCTGCGTGGTTTCAATTAATAGATCTCCTGACTGGAGTCTTTTTACCATTTTTGGTGTTCCTGCTGAGTTTTCAAGACATCTTTGAATGACAAAGGGAGACAATTTGCTTACTGGTTGATTCGACAGTGAATGCATTATCAGAAAAGCTGGTGGTTCTGGTTTGCTAGAATCTGTTCTCATTCTTTTTGAGAGACTTGGATCATGTTCCCTTCTACGGGTGTCAATATGTTGAGAGCCTGTTGGCTCTAGTGGTGGATATTCATCGCAATCCATTGTTGCTCCTTTTCGCCCCGGGAGAGGAGCTTCCTTCTCCCAGGTTTCCGACCCCGCCACGTGGAGGCAGGAGCGGTGCCAACTAGTGGCCAAACGATCAGAAGAATAAGAGAGCAGTACGTTGCTAGCGATAGCAGTAACGTTGCAAGCGGGGTTAGCAGTAACGATGCTAGCGTTGAAGCAGTGACGTTGCTCAGCGAGGGAAGCAGTAACGTTGCGAGCGGTCAGCAGTGACGTTGCGAGCGGTGGAGGGTTTATGAAAGCACTAGTACTCACTCTAGGAAAAACGCTAGAAAACGCACTATAAAGATCGCTTGGGAACTATCGCTTGGCACTCGGGGCCCCCTTCTTTGGGAAATAAGGTTTCGCTGTATCCATCTCCTCTTCAGTAAACAGTTCTAAAATCTGTCCATCTTCGTTTGATTTTTCTTCTGAATCCAAGTAGTCTGTTTGGTTTGAGTCGGGAGTGGTAGACACTGTAGTATTTTGCTGTTGAGTGGCATCTGGTTGTATTGTGATCGGCGTATTTATTCCTTTGCTTTGCTTGCTTTTTGTTTGGGGTGTTGGCACTGGGGACAATACTGACTTTTCCCATTCAGCTAGTGACTTTGTTGGTGGTATAGTTACCTCTGTTTGGGTAGCAATTGATACGTGATTTTTGGTTATTTTGGCATAACTTGGCTTGTTAGTATTTGGAACTGGTAAAGATTTTTTAGCTTCTTGGTAGGTTACATTATGTTCAGTTTTGTATCTCTGTATCTGTTTTTCGCGTTTCCAAAGGGGACACTCCTTCGAATACGCCGGATGGGCTTCTTTACAGTTAATGCAGTTTGGAGTTGTGTTAGTGCAGTCATTTTTAGAATGTTCAGTGGATCCACATGTGGCACAGGCAGCTGCTCCTCTGCAGACCGTCTGTGAGTGCCCAAATTTCTGGCACTTGTAGCAGCGTAATGGATTTGGTATGTATGGTTTAACTCGGCAGTTAAGGTAACCGGCTTTGATCAATGTTGGTGGTTTAGGGTTATCAAAAGTAAGGATTATATTCCGGGTAGGAACTAGTACATTATCCTTCTTCGTGAGAATTCGCCTTACATTGATGACTCCTTCTTCTCGTAATTCTTGTTTGAGTTCTTCATCTGACAAATTGATGAGGTCCCACTCAGTGATGACACCTCTTGACGTGTTCAAGGAAAGATGCGGTGAAACGCTGACCGAAATTCCACCAAAGGATTGTAATTTTTGTAGTTGTTCAGACAGTCTGGCAGTGACAACTTCAACCAGTAGGTCTCCAGATCTTAACCGACGAACTGTCTTGGGTTGTTGTTGTTGTTGTTGTTGTTTTTTGGTGCAAGGGCTGCTTAGGCCATATTGCACCTATCACTGTTATAAATGGTACATATGCATGGTGGTTGTGATGGCATTACTTAAAAACGATCATATAATTCGATAATTTTTGTGAAGTGAAAGAACTCCAGTAGATTAGCGTCGTTACCTATGATATGGCAGAGTGTCAAAGGTTCTTTAAGGTTTGGTAGAAAGCTAAAAGAGACTTGGCGGGCAGTGGTGTATAAAGTACACTCAATAAGAATATGCTTTATTGTGAGTGGACAATTGCACTGTGTGCATTGTGGAGGATCATTACCTGTGAGGAGATAAAGGTGGGTAAGGTGACTATGGCCAATTCGCGCTCTAGTTAAAATTACTTCCTCCCTCCTGTTCATACGGAAACTGGAGGTCCACGATTGCGGTTCAGGTTTTATTTGGCGGAGTTTATTGTGTGTTTGGGCTTGCCATTGAATTCTCCATTGTTCTTTACACATTCTTTGAATGTTACTTTTGTAGTCAAGATATGGGACGTAATGCTGTGATAATTCTCTGTCGGATGGATGTTTAGCGGCATAGTCTGCACGTTCGTTTCCTAGTATCCCAGCATGGCCTGGGATCCAACAGAAAATGACCACTCGTTGGAGTTCTTGAAGATGCATCAGTTTGGATTTTATGAGCTTTATTAAAGGATGTGTTTTAGAAGAATTTTTCTGTAAAGCTATAATCGCACTCTGGGAGTCTGTATATATCATGCTTTTATGGATGGTCAGATGGAGGATATTTTCCACTGCAATTTTGATGGCGTATAATTCAGCTGTATAGCTGCTGCATTCATTGGGAAGTGATACAGAAAAGGTTTTATGAGGGAAAACGGCTGATGCACCCACTCCACTCTCAGATTTTGATCCGTCAGTATATATTTTTGAAAAATGCAGATAATTTTGTGTATGGGCTATATGGAGTTGTTGTATATTAACATTTGCAAGAGAGTGTTTTCCCCAGTTTAGAAAATAACTGTCACAGAGTGGCATAATACACCTCCATGGGGGATCCGTACTGCTTAAATCTTGAAGAACTTTATCGGGATCTATATTCCAGGTTTCTGATAGTGCTTGAGCTCTGAGAGCAAAAGGTTGAATTGCTCTTGGTTTATTTCTATAGAATGTTGTGAACTGTGGGTCGTTAAGTATCGGCCTAATGGGATGGGTAGGTAGACTTTGGATTTTAGTTGTATAGTTAAGAATTAACATCTTTCTTCTGAGGGTTAGAGGAAGTTCATGAGCATCAATATAAAGACTTTGGACTGGTGAAGTTCTATAAGCGCCTGTAGAAATCCTCAGGGCAGAGTGTTGAATTGGTGCAAGTCGCGCTAGCACACTTTCTCTAGCAGAATCATACACCGGGGCACCATAATCAAGGCGAGATCTGATTAGGGCTCTATACAAATGCAGTAACGTGTACCGATCTGCACCCCATGATGTAGAAGAAATGACTCTGAGTATGTTCATTTTTTTCAGGCAAGACGTCTTTAGATGTTTAACGTGCTCTATGAAGTTCAACTTACTATCAAAAGTCAGACCAAGCAGACGAATGCTGCTCACAACTGAGATAGTTTGATTTGTTAAGTGTACTTCTGGATCTGGATGCATCTTCCTTTTGTTGCAAAAGTGAACTACTTTAGATTTTGAACAAGAGACTCTATACCCATTCTGTGCCATCCATAACTGAATATTATTAATTGAAATTTGGAGCTGCCGCTCAATGAAAGTCATGTTTTGAGAACTGCAAGAAAAAGTGAAATCATCGGCATAGAGGTATGAATTCACAGTGCTGGGCATATATTTAGTCATATGGTTTATTCTTATTGCGAATAAGGTGGCACTGAGCACAGAGCCTTGTGGGACCCCTTCTTCTTGTATATATGTTTGAGAGAGAACTTGTCGGTATCGGACTTGAAAAGATCTGTGCTGAAGAAAATTCAATATGAAGTACGGTAAGTGGCCTCTCAGGTCAAGGGAATGCAGATCTCTTAGGATACCAAAACGCCATGTGGTGTCGAAGGCTTTTTCTACATCAAGGCATACCATGACGAGATGCTCATTTCGAATGAATGCATTCCTGATGTTTGTTTCCGCTTTGACCATGAGATCCAGGGCTGATCGATTTTTTCTGAATCCAAATTGATTGTCAGAAATTATATTCTTAGAGTCGAGAAACCAAGTAAGTCGACGGTGAATTATTTTTTCCAGGGTTTTGCTTAAGCAGCTGGTGAGAGAAATAGGTCTATAGTTTTCAGGAATGGAATGATCTTTTCCTGGTTTCGGAATTGCTATTATATAGGAGTGGTGCCAGGAACTGGGGAAACAATGTTCAAGAAAGATGCGATTGAAAAAAGTGAGCAGTGAACAGACCGATTCTTTATTTAAGTGTTGGAGCATTATGTAGTATATTCCGTCGGGGCCTGCAGCACTGTGTTTTGAGCTAGATATGGCTTCTTGAAGTTCAAGCATTGTAAGCGGCTGATTATAAGGTAAAGTACATTTACTCGTAGATCTGAAGTTCAGTTTGGACTTTTCAGCTAATGCTTTGATCTTCTGGAATGATAGATCATATGCTGTTGAGGCAGATAGCTGTGAAAAAACAGTCCCTAGGGCATTGGCTATATCTACAGGAGAAGAAAGATCCTGTCCATTCCAGTTCAGAATTGGAGAGGATAATTGGGGAGCTTTGCCACTTAGTTGTTTTATTTTCCGCCATATTATTCTTGAATCAGTATTCTTATTAATCGTGCTCGCAAATCGAATCCAAGATTCTCTTTTAGCTTTCTTCCTAATGTGACGGGCCTTGGCTCTGAGTCTCTTGTAGTTTATAAGATTGGCGGTGGTGGGATGATATTTTCGAAACAGATTCCATGCTCGGTTTTTTTCTTTTTTTGCACCTTTGCACTCTTCGTTCCACCAATAGTTTGTGGTTCTATGGGTTGTTGACTGTGATTGTGGAATCGCAGTGCATGCAGCAGCGAGTATTTGTCTTGTGATGTGATCGGTAGCTGTGTCAATAGGACAGGTTTCGATGATCTGTTCATCAAAGGACACTCGGGAAGTGAATTTTGCCCAATCTGCTCTGTGAAATTTCCATTTTACATAGTTTTGGGAAATTATGGATTGTGCTGTTTGAATTTTACATATTAGCGGAAAGTGATCACTATTTAGCGGGTTGTCGAGGGCCGTCCACTCAATACTAGGGAAGAGGATCGGAGAGCATATCGAAAGGTCTATTGCAGAAGTTGTACCCGTAGAGAGATGGATGTAAGTTGGCAAGCCAGTATTTAGTATAATCAGATTTTGTCTGTCAGCAAGCTGTTCGATAAGTTGTCCTCGTCTATCTGCATTGGGAGAACCCCACAATGGATGGTGTCCATTGAAGTCACCCAATAAACAGATAGGGGTTGGCAACTGCTGAATAAGATCTTCCAGTTCATGGATGGTATAGGACTGATTGGGCGAAAGGTAGATAGAAACAATTGTCAAAGTAATACCAATCACAATACGTGTTGCAACAGCTTCGATGGAGGTTTGTAAAGGAATTAATCTGCAAGGTACTCTGGAGTCTATGAGTATGGCTACCCCTCCGTGAGCATTATTTGTAGCAGTTCTGTCTTTTCTAAAGAGTGCATAATTTTTAACTGAGAGTGACACATGACGTGTTAAATTTGTCTCCTGTAGGCAGATGCCTACGGGATGATAACGATCAATTAACTCGTGGATATCATCAATGTTACTGCGAATTCCTCTACAGTTCCACTGTATGATTTGGTGCATTATTTGGTTTTGTTACTTGAGGAAGATTCTGAGTCTTTTTTATTTCCAGGCTGTTTGTGGCGATCGAGTTTCATTTTCTCTTTTCTTGGAAAGTTTGGGCGTCCGGTATCCAAGACATCTTCTGCATGAAGATCTAGGATAGGTTCATTTGGGTCAGCATTGTTATCAGTGTCCATATTTTCTGAAGTGATATTGTTTGTCTTCCTATTTGTAACTGAGTCGGTTTTTGACTTTGAAATATCTGGTGGTCTATGTGGGGTTGCTGGTGGGACTGAGACAGGGGTGTTGTTGGCTCTATCTACTACCTTTTGCTCTTTTGGAGTCTGTTTCATTGATGGTGACAGTATAGATCGGGCCCAATCTGCAATCGACATTGTTGGGGGAACTGATACTTCAGTTTGTGTTGCTGTTGTTTGGTGTTTTTGCATTGCTGCTGCATAGGTGTTCTTAGGTGCGTTAAGCATAATTTGCTTTCTTGCCTCTTGGTATGTGACTTTTCGTTCTACCCTGTACTTTTGGATTTTTTTTTCAGTTTTCCATAGATCGCATGACTTGGAGTAGGCTGGATGCACGCCTTTGCAATTCAGACAGTGCGGTGTTTTGGCGTCACAGTCTGTGTGCGAATGTTCTTTCGACCCACAGTTTGGGCAGGCTGGATCTCCTCGACAAGCCATTTGTGCGTGACCAAATTTTTGACACTTGTAGCATCTTATAGGATTCGGGATAAAGGGTCGTACTCGGCAGTTGAGATAGCCGGCTTTGACACTGGATGGCAAGATAGGTGTTCCGAATGTCAGGATGATGTTGCGGGTGGGAACAAGTTCTCCATCTTTCCTGATCATGATGCGCTTGGCTTGTATTACTTTCTGATGTTTGAGTTCTTGGGCCAGTTCATCTTCTGTTACATTTATCAGATCCCACTCAGCAATTACTCCCTTGGAAGTATTTAGTGTTGCATGAGGGGTAACTTGAATGGGTAGCCCGCCAAATACTGTTAGTTTCAACAGTCTCTCAGAATGTGCACGACTCACTGTTTCTACCAAGAGGTCTCCAGATCTTAGTCTTCTCACCATTTTGGGAGAGCCCGCCACATTTTCCAAACATTTTTGTATAAGAAATGGTGAGAGAGTGCTCATAGATTTGTCCGACAGACTATGTAAGATAAGGAATGATGGGCATTCCTGTTGGTCTGTGTCTGTACGCAGTCGTTTAGACTTTGTTACATCGTGAGAAATTTCATGATCAGCATTGTTGATGGTACTGGATGAGCGCCTAGGCTGCTCAAGCTCTGGGTAATTGTCGTAGTCCATGTTAGGCTCCTTTTTGCCCTGGGAGGTTGACTTTCCCTCCCAAGTTTCCGGCCCCGCCACGGGGAGGCAGGAGCAGTGCCGCAAGGAGGCCAAGCGGTTAGATAAGTTAGTTGGTTAGTAAAATAGAGTAAATATATGTAATTAAAAAGAAAGGTGAGTTTCCTTCCTTGTTCTTACTTGTGATTTTTCAAGTATAGAACTGAATTATAAATGAACTTCCAGTAAAAAACGATATAACTTAATATAAACTTTTATCACTTGGAAAGATCGCTATATATTCGCACTTTGAACGCTTGACCTCGAATTCGCTTGGCACCCGGGGCCAACTGTCTTGGGAGTACCTATTAAGCTTTCTAGGCATTTTTGCACTAGGAAAGGGGAGAGTTTTCCAACTGGTTGTTCTTGAGTTGAATGTATAATCAAAAAGGTTGGGGTTCGGATTCTGCCTACGTCAGTCTTTTGACGTTTTGCCGCGACAGAACCAGACTCCTCTTGTTCTTGCCTTGTCAGAGTTTCTTCTGTGTACCCAGTGTTTTTCTGGGTTTTATGGACTTCTTGCTCCATTTCGCCCTGGAAGGGAGACCTTTTCCCCTCCAGGTTACCAGCCCCGCCACGTGGAGGCAGGAGCAGTGCCACCTTTGTGACCAAGCGGTAGTGGGTTAGTAGTAATATGCAAAGAAAAAAGGGGAAAAAAAAGAAGGAAGGTTACTTTTCCTCCTGTTCAAGTAAAGTGATTTCTTTACTGAAGCTTATTTAATTGATTGTTAGTGTAACGCTGAAATAAAGAAGACGATTTTACTTATTCAAGAGAGCGCAATTCACTGGCAAAGACACTTGATCACAAAATCGCTTGGCACCTGGGGCCAAGCAAAAACGGATCCAGGATTCTTTCTTGGCTTGCCTGTGTATGAAACGTGCTTTTGCCTTTGACATTTTATAATTTTTTAGATTGGGTGTTGTTGGATTTTGCCGAAATAAATTCCAGGCTTTATTTTTTGCTTTTTTTGGCTTTTGTGCATTGCTCATTCCACCAATAATTATGATGTTTACGAACCGAGGGATTTGATAGTGGTATTGTGTCTTTAGCCACATTTAGGAGATGTGACGTGATGTATTCTGTCACATTATCGATAGGTTGGAGACGGATTTTTTCCTCATCAAAAGATATTGATGACCGGAATTTTGCCCAGTTTGCTCGGGCAAATTTCCATTTTCTGCAGGGTTCAGCTGGAGGAGGCTGTGCTATTAACAGGTTGCAGACGATTGGGAAGTGATCACTACCCATTGGATCATTTAAAACATACCACTCAATGGTCGGGACCAGTAATGGAGAACAAATGGAGAGATCTATGGCTGAGGTATGTCCATTCGGGAGCTGAACGTGAGTGTGTGTGCCAGTATTTAGTATGATGAGGTTTACAGCCTCGATTAGGCTCTCAATGAGTCGACTTCGTCTATCTAATTTAGGATCGCCCCATAAGGGGTGGTTCCCATTGAAGTCCCCTAAAATACAGAGAGGTGGAGGTAACTGTATAAGGAGATCTTCAAGATCTTTTAAACAGTAGGTACGGTTTGGCTGTAAGTAGATTGATACTAATGGTATTTCAATATGGAGCATTATACGCACAGCAACAGCTTCTATTTCAGTTTGAAGTGGAATATGTTTAGTTGGGATCTTTGAATTTATCAGGATTGCGACACCACCATGGGCAGCATTTGTTGTATTACGATCCCTTCGAAAAAGGCAATAGTTTTTTATCGATGGAGATATTTGTAAAGTTAAGTAAGTTTCCTGAAGACAAAGGGCTACTGGTGAAAACCGATTTATTAGATCTTGGATATCGTCTGTATTGCAACGAAAACCTCTGCAGTTCCATTGTAAAATACAAGGCATTATCTGTGTTTATTTGATGGAGCTGATTCTGACTGCTTTTTGAATGTGACTGGTTTATGGCGTTCCAATTTCTGTTTGTCTTTTTTTTGGAAGACTGGCCGACCCGTGTCCATTTCTTCTTCTTCTTCTTCAGCATGTATTTCTAAAATAGGATCTTCCTGTATAGAGGTGCCAACCGTGTCCATGGTTGTGTCCTGAATATTTTTCACAGTATTTGTGTTTGTAATACAAGATGTGGTAGCAATCACTGGTGGAGGATTGTTGTTGTTGTTGTGGGGGTTTCATGGCGCATAAGCAACTTTGGCTATAATGCGCCTATTCATTTATGAGAAAGAATCGTACTGCCTGAAATGTCCTTAATCAGAATAGATTAAAAATTCTAATTTGCTTCAGAAAACGGAAGAATTCCGGTATATTTGCCTTGTCGCCTATCAAATTCTCTAGGGTTATTGGTTGTTAGAGGATAACCAGTGATTGCAGGGTGGAAATTCTGTCTTGTTTATAATGGGGGCAGTCAATGAGAATGTGTTTAACAGTCATATTTATATAGCAATGTGGACATTGTGGTGGATCATCTCCTGTGAGTAAATGAAAATGGGTTAGATAAGTATGACCTATTCTTACTCTTGAAAGAATTACTTCTTCTCGTCTTGATGTCCGGACACTGGAGGGCCAGATTTTCGGAACCTGTTTAATCTGAAAGAGTTTATTATTCGTTTGGGAATGCCATAGTGCTGTCCATTCTGTTAGGCATGCAGCATGAATCATTAGCGTATAGTCTGAGGCTGGGACAGGGATATTGGTGAAATCTAAGCTGGTTGGGTTTTTTGCAGCTTTATCAGCCTGTTCATTGCCTAAAATACCAGAATGTGCTGGTATCCAGCAGAAGGCGACCAGTTGGTGACGTTCTTTAATCTTTAGTAATAATTTTCTAATTTCAATTATAACAGGGTGAAATTTATCTGAAGAACTACACAAAGCGTTGATTGAGCTGAGGGATTCCGTGTAAATAACTGATTTTAATGAGCAGTCAGGAGGGAGATTTTTTAAAGCTAGTTTAATTGCGAATAACTCAGCTGAGAAGATACTGAAATCAGGAGGAAGGGCTGCTGATACAATTGTATTCGGAAACACTGCAGCTGCTCCAACTTTTGAATTTGATTTAGAGCCATCTGTGTATATTGGTAAAAAATCAATATACTTTTGAGTGTGAACAGCATGAACTTGTCTGATATTTGATGATTGCAAAATATTCTTTCCCCACTGACAGAGGTAAGTGTCACAGGTCGGTATAGGAGTTTGAACCCATGGTGGTTGGGTACAAGCGGCTACTTGTTGTACAGAATGGATGGATATATTCCAAACCTGCAGTAGTTCAAGAAGGCGATGACCAGCTGGTTTTACTATGCTAGGTTTATTTCTGTACAGATTTTCTAACGGTGGATTGAAAAGATATGGCTGAATGGGATGCGAGGCACAACTTTGTATCTTGACAGAATACTTTAGCAATAGCAATTTCCTACGTAAAGATAGTGGCGGCTCATTAGCATCGATGTAAAGGCTATGTGCTGGCGATGTTCTGAATGCGCCAAGTGCAATCCTCAGTGCACTGTGTTGTACTGGATCAAGCCAGCGTAAAGCACTCTTTCTGGCAGAGTCATAAATGGGAGCTCCATAATCAAGACGGGATCTAATTAATGCCCTGTATAATCGAAGAAGGCAGGTACGGTCTGCACCCCACGTTTGTGCAGATAAAGATCTGAGTATGTTTATCTTTTTTAAGCAGGCAGTACGTACTTTTTTAATGTGCTCTATAAAATTTAGCTTGTTGTCCATGATTAAACCTAGAAATCTAATGTTACTAGTGACGGAATGGAAATATTAGAGATGTGAAGTTCAGGATCCAGATGGAATTTGCGTTGTCTACAAAAATGGATAGTAACTGTTTTCTGTTGTGATAGCCTATAGCCGTTAAGGCTGGCCCATTGCTGTATTTTATTTAAGGATATCTGAAGCTGTCGTTCAATAGATCTCATATTTTGGGAATGACAGGAGATAGCAAGGTCGTCCGCATAAAGGTAAGTTTCTACAGTATTTGGAAGTTGTTTAGTGATAGAATCTATTCTTAGGGCAAAAAGAGTGGCACTCAGTACTGATCCCTTTGGGACACCTTCTTCCTGAATGTAAGTTGCAGAGAGGGCATGTTGGTATCGAACTTGAAAAGATCTAGTGTGTAGAAAATGCTTTATAAATATAGGAAGGTTGCCCCGCAGACCAAGAGAGTAAAGGTCTCTTAGTATGCCATGCCGCCAGGTGGTATCAAAAGCCTTCTCTATATCTATGGAAACCATTACTAGATGTTCATGCTTAATAAAGGCATTACGAATGGCAAATTCAGCCTTAACCATAAGGTCCAGGCATGACCTGTTTTGACGAAAGCCATACTGACTATTGCTCATTAACTGTTCTGACTCAATGATCCAGACGAGTCTACAGTGGACAATTTTTTCTAGAATTTTGCTGAGGCAGCTTGAGAGGGATATTGGTCTATAGCTATGGGGATTGGTTGGATCTTTTCCAGGTTTTAGGAATGCCAAAACAGTAGAATGATGCCAAGAAGTTGGATAGACATTTTCTAGAAAAATACGATTGTAAAAGAGCAGAAGGAGATGCAAAGCTCTGTCATCAAGATGTTGTAGCATGACGTAATAGATTCCGTCTGGTCCGGCAGCACCATTGTGGGCTGTTCTGATAGCATGCAAGAGTTCGGAATATTGTAGGGGTTTGTTATACGGCAGAAGGAGAGCAGTTTGGAAGTTAACAGAGTGCTGTTCTGCAGTGTTTTTAATTCTCTGGAAAAGTGGAGTATAAGCTTCTGTCGCTGAGATTTCAGCAAATGTGTTGCCCAAAGCGTTTGCGATATCTAAAGGACTAGATAGATCTTGCCCATTACAGGACAGAATTGGTGAAGGTACGGTAGGAAACTTACCAGAAAGCTGTCTAATTTTTTTCCATATTATTTTGGTGTCAGTGTTTTTGTTAATGCTTGATGCAAAACGAATCCAGGATTCTTTCTTGGCTTGCCTTTGTATGAAGCGTGCTTTTGCTTTTGACTTCTTATAATTTATTAGATTGGGTGTTGTTGGATATTGCCGAAACAAATTCCAGGCTTTATTTTTGGCTTTTTTGGCTTTTGTGCATTGCTCATTCCACCAATAATTATAATGCTTACGAACCGAAGGATTTGATAGTGGTATTGTTTCTTTAGCCACATTTAGGAGATGTGACGTGATGTATTGTGTCACATCATCAATAGGCTGGAGACGGATTTTTTCCTCATCAAAAGATATTGATGACCGGAATTTTGCCCAGTTTGCTCGGGCAAATTTCCATTTTCTACATGGTTGAGCTGGAGGAGCCTGTGCTATTAATAGGTTGCATACGATTGGGAAGTGATCACTACCCATTATATCATTTAAAACATACCACTCTATGGTCGGGACCAGTAATGGAGAACAAATGGAGAGATCTATGGCTGAGGTATGTCCATTTGGGAGCTGAACGTGAGTGTGTGTGCCAGTATTGAGTATAGTGAGGTTTGCTGCCTCTATTAGACTCTCAATGAGTCTACCTCGTCTATCTAATTTAGGATCGCCCCATAAGTGGTGGTGCCCGTTGAAGTCCCCTAACATACAAAGAGGTGGAGGTATCTGTATAAGGAGATTTTCAAGATCTTTTAAACAGTAGGTACGGTTTGGCTGTAAGTAGATTGATACTAATGTTATTTCAATATGGAGCATTATACGCACAGCAACAGCTTCTATGTCAGTTTGAAGTGGAATATGTTTAGCTGGGATCACTGAATTTATCAGGATTGCTACACCACCATGGGCAGCATTTGCTGTATTACGATCCCTTCGATAAAGGCAATAGTTCTTTATCGAAGGAGAAATTTGCAAAGTTAAGTAAGTTTCCTGAAGACAAAGGGCAACTGGAGAAAATCGATTTATTAGATCTTGGATATCGACTGTATTGCAACGAAAGCCTCTGCAGTTCCATTGTAAAATACAAGGCATTATTTGTGTTTAGTTGATGGAGCTGATTCTGACTGCTTTTTGAAAGTGATTGGTTTATGGCGTTCCAATTTGTGTTTCTCTTTTTTTTGGAAGACTGGCCGACCAGTGTCCATTTCTTCTTCTTCGGCATGGATTTCTAAAAGAGGATCTTCCTCTATAGATGTTCCATCTGTGTCCATGGTTGTGTCTCGATTATTTTTGATTATATTTGAATTTGTAATACATGGTGTGGTAGCACTCATTGGAGGAGGAGATTCTGCTGGTATTGTAAGAGGAGTATTATTTTCTTGGTCTGAGAGTTTGGGTTGTTGTTTAGGTACGTTTGTTTTTTCCACAGAGAGGACAGTTCTAGCCCAATCTGAAATTGAAATATTAGTAGGAACTGTAACATTAGTTTGAGTAGAGACTGTTTGGTATTTTTTAACTGCATTAGCATAGGAAATATTTTTATTCACAGTAGGTGCCACTAGTCTTCTCGCTTCTGGGTAACTCAATTTGTTCTCGACCTTGTATTTTACAATTTGTTTCTCCGTTTTCCATTTTTCACAAGTTCTAGAATAGGCAGGATGATCACCTTTGCAATTTGGACATGTCATTTTAGTAGTCGTACAGTCACTTTGTATGTGATCCGGGGACCCACAGTTGGGACAGACAGGAACTCTTCTGCATACAGTTTGTGAGTGGCCATACTTTTGACATTTAAAACATCTTAAAGGATTGGGAATGTACGGGCGGATACGGCAAAGTAAATAACCTGCTTTTACAGAGGACGGTAAGTTGGGCGTATTGAACGTGAGAATAATGTTTCTAGTTGGGATAAGTTGATTATCTTTTTTTTGTCATTATACGTTTGGCTTGAATTACATTTTGTCCCTTGCAGCTCTTGGGTAATTTCTTCCTCTGTGACATTTAACAGGTCCCAACTGGATATGACACCCTTAGATGAATTCAGGGTTGCGTGAGGAGATATTTTTACCGGAATGCCCACAAAGTTTGTTAACTGTAAGAGTTTCTCCGAATGCCTGTGGTTCGTAGTTTCCACTAGCAGGTCTCCTGATTGTAATCTCTTGACAGTCTTAGGAGATCCTGCAATACCTTCGAGATGTTTTTGTATTACGAAGGGAGACAGTTTGCTCATTGGCTGACTAGTAAGGGAGTGGAAAATTAAAAAGGATGGGCGGGGTTGCTCCATCTGATTAGTCTTCTGTCTCTTTGGACGATCATTTTCTAAGTCGTGATTGGGGTCATGATTGTCTGTTCTTGAGCTCGAAGGCTCTAACGGTGGATAATTATTTTTATCCATAATGGCTCCTTTTCGCCCTGGGGGTTTGTCCTTACCGCCCAGGTTACCGGCCCCGCCACGGGGAGGCAGGAGCAGTGCCGCTTTGTGGCCAAGCGTAGAGTTAGTACAGTTAGTAAATCAAAATTAAAGAAAAAGGTGATTTCCTTCTTCTGGGCTCTCTTCTTATTTCTTATAAGAGACTAGAGCTACTTAACAGAAAATTTAATAATTGCAAGAGAAAACAAAGAAAAACTTAGTCGCTGGGAAGAAAAACGCTTGATAGACGCACAATAATCACTTGGCCACGGAAACGCTTGGCACCCGGGGCCCTGGTGGAGGAGTTACCGCTGGTATTGTCAGAGGTGTATTATTTGCTTGGTCTGTGGTCTTGGTTTGTTGCTTGCGTACAGTTGGTTGCATCTCAGAGAGGATATGTCTGGCCCAATCAGAAATTGATTTATTAGTGGGGACTGTGACATCGGTTTGGACGGAGACTGCTTGATATTTTTTTACAGCATTTGCATAGGTAATATTCTGGTTTATGGTTGGCGCGACTAGTTTTCTTGCTTCTTGGTAACTGACTTTGTTTTCAACCTTGTATTTTACTATTTTTTTCTCGGTTTTCCACTTTTCACATGTCTTCGAATATGCAGGATGGTCGCCTTTGCAATTTGTACATGTCATTTTTGTAGCAGTACAGTCATTTTGTATATGGTCTGAGGATCCACAGTTGGGGCAGACAGGAATTCCTCTACATACAGTTTGAGAATGCCCATACTTTTGGCATTTATAACACTTTAAGGGTTGGGAATGTATGGGCGAATGCGACAAAATAAATAACCTGCTTTTACAGAGGAGGGTAAATTTGGCGTATTGAAGGTGAGAATAATATTTCTTGTAGGTGTCAGTTGATTATCTTTTTTAATCATTATTCTTTTCGCTTCAATTACGTTCTGTCCCTGCAGTTCTTGAGTTATTTCTTCCTCGGTGACAGTTAATAAATCCCAACTCGATATGACACCCTTAGATGAATTTAGGGTTGCGTGAGGTGATATTTTTACAGGAATTCCAGCAAAGCTTGTTAGTTGTAGAAGCTTTTCAGAATGTCTTTGATTCATGGTTTCTATAAGTAAGTCTCCTGATTGCAGTCTCTTCACCGTCTTGGGAGATCCTGCTATACCCTCCAGATGTTTCTGTATAACAAAGGGAGACAATTTGCTCATAGGCTGGTTACTTAGAGAGTGAAAGATTAAGAAAGATGGGCAGGGTTGCTCCATCCGATCTGTCTTCAATCTCTTAGGGTTGTCATTAATTATGTCATTTTGGTCTATATTTGCCATTTTTGCTCCTTTTCGCCCTTGGCAAGAGGACTTTTCTGCCAAGGTTTCCGGCCCCGCCACGGGGAGGCAGGAGCAGTGCCGCAAGGAGGCCAAGCGGTTAGAAAGGTTAGTTGTTACTAAAGAATATATAATATATATAATAAAAAGAAAGGTGAATTTCCTTTCTCTGTCTTTACTTGATACTTTACAAGTGCGGAACTTATTTATGATAAATAAACTGCTTATACAAAACGGTATAACTTAAAAAGAACTTTATCTCTCAGAAAGATCACTGTTTGATTCGCACTAGATACGCTTGACCTCGGATTCGCTTGGCACCCGGGGCCGGACTGTTTTGTGTTTTCCATTACTGCTCCTTTTAGCCCTGGGAGAGTGGATTTCTTCTCCCAGACTTCCAGCCCCGCCACGTGGAGGCAGGAGCGGTGCCACCAGTGACCAAGCGATAAAGAGATTAGTTGTTAGTGTGTTAATAAGTTATTCCTATATACAAAAAGAAAGGTGTCTTGCCTTTCTGTCAAGTGAGCTAACTTCTTTACTTCAGAAGTGCAAAATTAAATAACTTCAGAAAAATAACACTATTCTATAATCAACCGCTCTTTTAAGTAAATCGCTTTCAAAATCGCTTAGAAATCGCTATAGTCACTCGCTTGGCACTCGGGGCCCCTCTTAGCCCCTGGCAGATTAACTTTTCTGCCAAGGTTACCGGCCCCGCCACGGCTGTTAGTTGTGTTAGTGAGAGAAGAAAAAGAAACCAAAAGGTGACTTTCCTTTCTGGGCCTTTGCCTACTACCTGTAGTGTGAAAGAGCTACTCTAATACAAAATGAGGAAAACGGTATTTAGGAACGAAAAAGAATCTATATCTGGCAAAAGCTCTTTAGGATGATCGCCTTAACGAACGCACTGAAATCGCTTGGCCACGGAACGATTGGCACCCAGGACCAGTTGGTTAGGGACCTAGTTTGGTTTGGTTTGGTTTGGTTTGGGGTTTATTGGCGCATCAGCAACTGAGGCTATAATGCGCCAAATACCGGTCATATATAAAAAGTGAAAATATTCAGTGACCTAAGTAGTTAGGCCACCATGTCGAGATATAAAAGGAGTAACAGTACAAAACATATGAACAAAGGGATGCTAAATGAATTTTAAATTCGATTAAAAAGGTTTACTGATTTTAAAAAGTTAAAAACAGCAGACACATTGTCATTGTCGGATAAAATCTGACTGAGTGTATAAGGCTCAGCCAGAGGACTAAAAGCGGTAAAATAAAAATCACGTTCGTGTCTAAAACGTGGACACTCGGTTAAAATGTGGCGTATACTTAAATAGGTGTCACAATTCTCACACATAGGACAGTCATCTGCCCTCAGCAAAAAAGCATGTGTAAGATGACTGTGTCCTATGCGGAGCCGAGCTAATACAACTTCCTCTCTGCGATTCCTGCGCAGACTAGACTGCCAATGTCCGATTACAGGCTTTATCTGATAGAGCTTGTTTGTGACTTGCTCATGCCAGGATTGTTGCCATTGGGACAGTAATTTATCGTGTATTAACTGCCTGTAGTCTGTATAGGGGACTAACAGGCAATAACTGTTTTGGGGTTCGGGTGACCTGGCCGCAGCATCTGCCAGTTCATTTCCCACTATCCCAATGTGGCTTGGAATCCAGCAGAAACGAATGTCAAATGAACACTCAAACAAGGAATGCAACGTCTGCTGAATCCGGGTCACAAATGGATGAGGATTATACCTCATACCCGATAAAGCCTGCAGTGTACTTAGAGAATCAGTGTACACCATACACTTTTGGTACCTATGGGTTTTAATGTGGTCCAAGGCTAACTCTATAGCATACAACTCAGCTGTATATATGCTGCATTGTTGGGGAATCTTTCCAGATATAGAAAGACCTGGAAAGATAGCAGCACATCCAACAGACAACTCCGACTTCGAGCCATCAGTGAAGATAGGCAAGAAGTCGGAATATTCGGTCCGGTGGGCAGCGTAGAGTTGGTGGTAGACAGAAGATGGAGTTGTGGACTTTCCCCAATTTTTAAGGGAGAAGTCGCATGATGGAATGCGAGCATGCCAGGGTGGAAGTGATTGCCTTGGTGATTGGGCAACATTGTCTACCGTGATGTCGAGCTCTCTGAGCAGATCTTGGACACGGATACCAAAAGGCCGATTGGCAGTCTGACGAGTGTTATATAAGTTTTCCCATTGTGGCTTGAAAACGGACGTCCACGTAGGGTTGTCTGGCAGGGATTTTAATTTAACAGTATATTTTAAAGACAATTGCTTTTGTCGCAATGACAGTGGTGGTTCAGATGCTTCAACATATAAACTCTGGACAGGGGATGTTCTAAATGCTCCAGTAGCAATTCGGATGGCTTGGTGGTGGACTGGGTCCAGCCATCTAAGTACGCTGTTTCTAGCCGATGTGTACACTTGGGACCCATAGTCTAGTTTAGATCGGACAAGTGCACGATAGAGGCTGAGCAAAGTGGAGCGGTCTGCTCCCCATTTATTGGAGGAAATAGAGCGTAGGAGATTCAGCCCTCTTGTGCACCTTGTCCGAAGTTGACGAATGTAAGGTAAAAATGTCAACTTCTTGTCGAAAATGAGCCCTAAGAATTTTGTCTCAGGTGCTACTGGAATGATGTCTTGTCCGAGTTTAAGTTCTGGTTCAGGGTGAAGGTTCCGTTTGCGACAAAAGTGTACGCAAACGGTCTTCTGTGGCGAGAACCTAAAACCATTAGTCACTGCCCAAGAGTTGACGTGGTCTATGGCATGCTGCAATTGTCTTTCGATGACCCTCATATTGCATGACTGCAAAAAGATGCTAAAGTCATCTACAAAGAGGGCACCGTTTACGGTAGGAGGAAGTTGTTCGGTTATAGAGTTAACTTTGATTGCAAAAAGCGTAACGCTTAAAACTGATCCCTGTGGAACTCCCTCGTCTTGGCAGAATGGTCGGGAGAGGGTGGATCCCACACGAACTTGGAAAGACCGGTCTGTAAGGAAGTTTTTGATAAAGAGGGCAATGTGTCCTCTAAGACCAAAGTTATATATATCTTTTAAATTCCATATCTCCAAGCCGTGTCATACGCTTTTTCCATATCAAAGAAAACTGACACCTGGTGCTCACGTTTTAGGAAAGCATCACGTATAGATGTTTCCAAGCGGATTAAATGGTCAAGTGTTGACCGATTCCTTCGGAAGCCACACTGTATCCTGGAAAGGAGGTCATTAGCTTCTAAATACCACAAGAGACGAGCATTGACCATTCTTTCCAGAATCTTGCACAAGCAGCTCGTCAGAGCAATAGGACGGTAATTGTTTGGTGTTTTTGGATCCTTTCCTGGTTTCGGAAAGGGAAGGATAGTTGCCACATGCCACGAGTCCGGAAATGTCTCTTCAATATAGATTCTATTATAGAGACAGAGCAAACGATCCATGGATTCCGATGAAAGATGTTTAATCATCTCATAATGGATGTCGTCTGGCCCAACAGCACTCGCCTTGGAGAGTAAGAGTGCTGCTTTCAGCTCCCACTGTGTAAAGGGCTGATTGTATTCCTCGCGATTGTTAGAGGACAGCTTTAGGTGATGTTTTTCTGCTCTCTGCTTGTGTGCGAGGAACTCTGGGGGGTAAGCTGTTTCTGAAGACACTTTAGCAAATGTCTCCCCTAGAGTATTTGCAATTGCAGTTAGATCTGCAATTGTACATCCATTATGTTCCAGGATCGATGAAGGGTGTGAGTTGTATTTGCCCTTCATTTTCCGAACTTTGTCCCAGATGGCTTTGGGATTGGCGGCCCTTGTAAGGGAAGATGTAAATTTGATCCAAGATTCCTTTTGGCTCTGACGTCTAATGTACCGTGCTTTGGCACGTGCACGTTTAAAGGCTATTAAATTATCTGTGGTGGGGTAACGGCGGAAAAATCCCCATGCTTTGTTTTGAGCCTTCCTAGCCGCTGTGCATTCTCCATTCCACCATGGTTTTGGAAAACGTGGAAAACGGGACGATGTCCTGGGAATTGCAACTGCTGCTGCCTGGACTATACTTTCTGTGACGTTTTTTACTGCCTCATTAATTGGCTCCTGGCTGACTATGGTGGTATTAAACGTTGCCAGATGACGAAAGGCATTCCAGTCGGCATGATCGATCTTCCAACGTGGTATCCTCGACTGGTGACATTGTCTCCCATTTGAAATGGTGGATAACACGGGGAAGTGATCACTACCGGTTAGGGACCTAGAAATATGGATAAAGAAAGAAAGGTGGGTTTCCTTTCTGTGTTCTAACTTGTGGCTTTTCAAGTATTGAACTGTTTTAAAAATAAGACTTTAGAGAAATATAAGAACTTAAAAATAACTTTAATCGCCTTTGAAGGGCGCTATATGAATCGCACAAATATCGCTTGGCCTCGAAATACGCTTGGCACTCAGGGCCTAGTTTTTTGTGATTCTCTCTCTCTCTCTCTCTCTCTCTCTCTCTATGAAATGTTGTTAATAATTGTCAATTAATAAAACAACTACTGCAAAAGAAAAAAAAAATGAGCAATGTTGTTAAGAATAACACATAAGACAGAAACCAGAACACCATTGTTGTAATATATAATATAGAATTTTCTTTATTTTTATGTTTTGAAAATAGACTTTACACAATAAAAGAGATGCACTTTGATGAAAAAATATACAACCGTGACAGTAAGACTTGTTCCTCTTTCTACAAAGAAAGTTTATAGCAAATAGATGTGTAGTCTAAGAAAAAAACAAAACAAAATAATATTAAGGAAATACCATGTTCTAGACGCCATTCTTTCATTATCACATTAATCAGTCATATGCAGTACCAGAACAATGCAGTTTAATTTCTACCATCTAAATAATCATGAATTGGCTAATAGTCGCCACATAAGTAGACAGTATTGATGAAAATCGTGAGATGAACCGTGACATCACCACATTGTATAGATAAGTGAGCAACAGTGACTGCTCATCGAATGGGTAGTGAGCATGACCGAGGATTATAGAACAAGAAAATCATCTTTTCCGTCGACAGGTTTACACCGTTCCTATAATCACGCCAAACCTAATATAAAATATACAATCCAAAGGACAGTAACGTCAGCTGGCTCTCGCCCCATCACTCGTTGAACCATTGCACTCCGACTGGCAGAAAGGGACCGTAGTGATCGGCCACTGCGTCGATTACTCATAACGCTGGCCTCGTTATCAGCATCTGGAATGGTGCAGCGCCCAGGCCACCTAGAATACAGAAAGGCGTCAGGTGATGTTCAACAATGAACCCTGTTCCTGCTTGAGGCTCAATGATCGTCGCATACACATGTGGCGAAGAAACGATGAACGCAATGATTTTAGGGCCACTGCTGAAACCCATACTGCACACCCTGCTGGTGTTATGGTTGGGAAAAGAATACTTGATCATCATCGTTGGTGCTCGTTAACGGCGATGTGAAGCTCGACGCTATGTCTCCGAGATTCTGGAACCCGTTGCTCTCTCATTTCTTACTTGGGTACCTGACACCATTTTTCGGGACGTCAACGCCCGAACACATACAGCAGGGGTTTCCTCAAATTGCGTTCGTGGTATGGATGTACTGCCTTGGCCAGCATAGTTTTTCAGATTTCCATACTTCCATGGTTAGATACCATCTTCAAGCCACCCGCATCGAGCGTAGACCACGTATAATCTGCGGAACTAGGTGCAAGAGGCTTGATCGAAAACACTGCAGAAGTCAATTCCACAACTGTATGACTGAATGACGAGAGGCTTAGCTCTATATTTAGGCAACCATGGTGGATTTACATATTGTTCTGTCCACTATAAGCATCATTTTGTACGTACACACACACACACGTTAGTCTGCAACTGTTATCACGTGTTCCTTTACTCCTATCTAACTATCCTCTCTGCATTCAGGGTGCTGCAATTTCATTCTTACGACGTGTATTATATTTACACAATGCTATTAAAAACATTTAAATGAATTATTCAACCTGTTCGTCATTTACTTATTGGTAAACTGACATATAGTCTATCCAGTACATTTATTTTGCATAACCACAATGAGGTGGATATTATCCATAAATTGTTTGCAATAAAACCAAAGCGGAATTGGAACTGCATTTTTGTACGTAATGTAACTCTGACGAGTAATGAGATTTGTACAACACAGGAAAGAGATGTCATTATGGAATGTGTTTTTTTTTTTTTTTTGGGTACATTTTTTTTGGGTACATAAGATACAAATTGGCAGCACAATTGCTATTATTAATAACCAGATACATATACTTCCAAAATAGTACATAGAAAGTAAATAAATGTTGGCCAACTTCCTGGTCTTTAACGAAGCTATGGTTTGCATGGCTTCACTTCGCCAAAGACCTTGTGCAAAGAGTGGTAAAGGCAGAAATGCTATGGCCACATGCTAATTTTAATGGATAAATGGCAGATAAAACAAATTCCAAAATTATCTCCTTCTTGGATACACTTATCGCACTTAATCACAATTTTCATTTTTTCGCGAATATTTCGTTTGATTCATTTTATTTCTGAATATGCATCGAATTCGAAGACAGGGAAATTTAATAGAGCCAAAGTATTCGTTGCCTATTTCAGTACGTCGAAAACTCATATTTTTCTGCATGTATAAATAACAGAAAGGACATTCTTCATTTTGATAAGATACAGCAAAAAAGTACAGCAGCTAAAAGCGAAGGAGCCAAAGGTTTTTTGGAAAATTAGTCAAGAACGAAACGTAAATGTTTATTTATTTGTTATGCGTTTCGTTTGAACGATCATTCCACATCACGTTTTCTTTCTTGTATGTGCTTGAAATAGTTTGAACGTTCTCTGAAGTCAGATCTTTGTTACTTTGCTGCAAGACGGACAAAATTTCCAATTAGGGGCTCGGTTGTCTAGAAAGTGTAGGCAGGTATCCCAAGATGGCTGCTAATAAGGCTTCGTCACGCAAAATTCATTTTGTCTTAACTGTAAAGAAAGGCAAATGATTTGCGTTCTGCAATTGTTACTAAAATACCTAAGGCCAAGTTCGAAGCTTTTCTTGTTTCTAGGATATATATGAAATGAGAAAAGCTTGACTGGTTCTTTTATTTTGTCATTCCGAAATCTTTCTATCACACTCTTCATGCAGATATCGGTTCTATCTCTAGCTCATTTTTATAAAATAAATATTTTAGTTTAGTTGAATAGTTTAAAGGTATCCATTATTACACATTACATGGAAAATAAAACACGCAATTTAAAAAACATTCTACGTTCATAATCTATCGCTTGTGTAATCCGAAACGCAAATGTTTATTTGTTCGTTGTCTTTCCAAGAGTTTTAGTTTCGTTTGAAATACCATTATATCCACATTTTCTTTCCAGACATGATATTCGGTTTGTACAGTAAATGTAGTTCCAACCTTCTCGGAAGAAGAAGAGAGCCAGAGAGAGATCTTTGTTACTTTGCTGAAAGACGGATAAAATCTCTTACTAAAGGCTCTGTTGTTCAGAGAGTGCAGGCATGCACCTGGAGATGGTTAATATTGTTATTATACTAACCTATTTTTCGGTGAACCGAAGTAGTATACATTGAATTTCACGAAAGTGTTGACTTTTCGCACAACCAATTTCTGATGGCGTTGATATAATTAGTAATATGATTGGGAATTATTTTTAAACGATGTTTTGGCCACGATCACTTACCATATTCGTTACTCTTTGTTAGTGATGCACTCCATTGGAACTCATTTAATAAGAAGAACAGTGGCAGAGTCCTCCGTTGTTTCTCTATGGCCTAGTAACCCTTTAACTATTACAACATTAGAAACGGAATAGCAATATCAACGAAAAAAAAGCTTATAATCATCAAAAATAGACCCACTTCATCTGTTCATCCCTCTTCTCTAATAATTTCTTAAATTTATACAGACTAACTACTTCCACATCGCCAGATCGAAGTTTATTCCAGCATTCAATTATTCCATGGGTGAAAGCAAATTTTCTCGCATCTACTATGCAACCAACCTTTTTCCGATTTAAATTTATGCCTCCCCTTATTTGTTTAATCACATCTTCTTTCCTTTTGTCAAGTATCGTCTGAATGAAAATATACGATATTCCGGAACCCGTTCTTCAACTCTATATGGTTGAAATATGCTTGCGTTTAGGAAACATGTAATAAGGAAACAGCAAGCGGTCTTCATTCTGTAAAATGTAACACGGGATTTCCTTTTGATTTGAATGAACATCATTTCTCTGATGGTAGTGGTACTGTCTGCACTAATATTATGGTGTAGGTGATGATGGTTCCAAAAATCTAAAATAAAGAACAAAAGTTGTTATAATTTAGGGCACTGCCATAAAAACAAGAAATTACTTTATATAATAAATTAAAGAACTCCAAAATTATCTGTAAAAATGTTAAAATAACTGATAATTGAAAAAATCTTTACTTTTCCTGATACGCTTTTGTAAATAACATTGTTTATTTTGTATAAAATATTACTTTTTGTACTTTAATAGCTATTACTATCGGTATCGAAAATCAAAATACACACATTGGTTTTGTTTGTTTGTATTGAGGTTTAATGGCGTATGGACTACACGGGTCATAATGCGCCAGTTCATATGGTGTGATGTGTTTACTTTGGATTTCAATTGATAAAATATCCTATTAATTTTAAATAAGTAAATATATTTTCAATGTTGGAATTATCGCCTAGGATTTGTGATAAGGTCAGAGAATCTTGGAAATTTATAGGGAGATGGAAGGCTGATTGTCGCGCCATGTGGTATTGTGGACATTCTATAAGGAAATGTTTTAGAGTGAGTTGATTGGTTTGGGGTTTATTGGCGCATCAGCAACTGAGGCTATAATGCGCCAAATACCGGTCATATATAAAAACTAAAAATATTCAGTGACCTAAGTAGTTAGGCCACCATGTCGAGATATAAAAGGAGTAAAAGTACAAAACATATGAGCAAAGGAATGTCAAATGAATTTTAAATTCGATTAAAAAGGATTACTGATTTTAAAAAGTTAAAAACAGCAGACACATTGTCATTGTCGGATAAAATCTGACTGAGTGTATAAGGCTCAGCCAGAGGACTAAAAGCGGTAAAATAAAAATCACGTTCGTGTCTAAAACGTGGACACTCGGTTAAAATGTGGCGTATGCTTAAATAGGTGTCACAATTCTCACACATAGGACAGTCATTGTTGTTGTTGTTGTTGTTGTTGGGGTTTAAAGTGCAATGGCTACTTAGGCCATATTGCACTTATGGAAGTGATGCATACAGTCTGTGTTTGTTGATTTATAAGCAGTTAAATACGGTTAAACAATCTTATCCGTTTTAGAAAGGAGAAGAATTCTGCAAGATTTGAATTTTCGCCTATGATATGGTGAAGTGACAAAGGTTCCTTTAAATTTGACAGAGAATTGAAAGACATTAGTCGAGCATTATTATATAGAGTACAGTCCAGAAGTATGTGTTTGACTGTGAGTGGTGTATGACAATGATTACACTGGGGAGGATCATTTCCTGACAAAAGAAACAGATGGGTTAAATGAGTATGTCCAATTCTGGCTCTGGCTAGAATTACTTCTTCTTGTCTGTTTGCTATAGAGCTAGAAGCCCATAATTTTGGTAAGGGTTTTAGTTGGAATAGTTTATTTTGGAATTGTGTTTGCCACTGAAGAGTCCATTGATCTTTACATATTCTTTGTATATTCATTTTATAATCTGTGACAGGTACTAGCGAATTCGTTGGGGCTGGGCTGGATGGATTTTTGGCAGCATCATCTGCGATTTCATTCCCTGGTATTCCGGTATGGCCTGGAATCCAGCAGAAGATAACCTTTTGCTGATGCTCTCTAAGTCGTATCAACTGTGTTTTGATGAGCTTTAATATCGGATGAGTAGGTGGGGAATTGTTTTGCAATGCTAATACGGAACCTTGCGAGTCTGTGTATATTATGCTCTTTTGAATTGACATATGGAAGACATTTTCTAATGCAAGCTTTATGGCAAATAATTCAGTTGTGTAGCTACTACACTCTGTCGGAAGAGATTGAGAAACTATTTTATCAGGGAGTACCACTGCTGCACCCGATCCACTCTCGGATTTCGACCTATCTGTATATATTTTAGCGAAGTCAGGATAATGTTGACCATGCTCAGTGTGCAGCTGTTGGATGGTAAAGTCTGATAGAGAGTTTGTTTGTTTGTTTGTTTTAGGGTTTTATGGCGCATTAGCATCTAAGGCTATAATGCGCCAAGTCAAAAGGTTGTAGAATATAAAACTATAATATTAAAATTATTTGTATATTATTGTAAAATAATATACGACATAAATCGTTCATATAGCATAAAACGATAAAAATATTTTAGATAGAATTATTTAGATTAATAAGTTGTAAAAACTTAAAAATAGCTGACACGTTGTCATTGTCCGATAAAACCTGTCTGAGTGTATAAGGTTCAGACAGATGGCTAAAACATAAACGGCGGTCATTATAAAAGGACGGACATTCAATTAAAATATGACGGACTGTTAAAATGGTGTCACAATTTCTGCACATAGGACGATCGTCTGCCCTCAGCAAATAGCAGTGTGTCAAGTGACAATGTCCTATGCGGAGTCGAGATAGAACAACTTCCTCTTTTCGGTTCCTGCGCAGACTAGACTGCCAATGTTCAATTACAGGCTTAATCTCATATAACTTGTTTGTAATCTGTCCATGCCATGAGTGTTGCCATTGGGATACAAGTTTCTTTCGAATTACCGACCTGTAGTCTGTATAGGGGACTAACAGGCAAGAGTTAAATAGGTTTGCTGATTTGGCTGCAGTGTCTGCCAAATCATTTCCTGAGATCCCAATGTGGCCTGGGATCCAGCAGAAACGAACATCAAATCGAGATTGTACAAGGAAGTGCAGCTTCTGCTGTATCCGAGTGAGGACAGGATGAGGGTTAAACCTCATCGATGATAAAGCCTGCAATGAACTCAGAGAATCGGTATATATAATATATTTTTTGTGGTGGGTGGTTCGTATGCGATCTAAGGCTAGCTCAACCGCATGCAGCTCTGCAGTGAACACACTGCATTCGTTGGAGATCTGCTCAGATACCGTGGCATCTGGGAAAACAGCTGCAGATCCAACAGACATTTCTGACCTCGAGCCATCTGTGTAGATGGGCAAGAAGTCAGCATGTTCGGAGCGATCAGCTAAAAAGAGCTGCAGGTAGACGGTGGACGAAGTATTGTCCTTTCTCCAGTTGTTAAGGGAGAAGTTGCAGTTTGGGACACGAGCATGCCAGGGTGGAAAAGGTTGCCCTGGTGATGGGGCAACATTGTCTAACGTGATGTTCAAATCGTTGAGAAGCCTTTGGATACGAATACCGAATGGTTGATTGGCAGTCTGGCGAATGTTATACAGATTTTCCCAACGTGGCTCAAAAACGGATGTCCACGTCGGATGGTCTGGCAGGGATTTCAGTTTCAAAGCATACTGTAGAGACAACTGTTTCCTACGAAGCGATAACGAGGGCTCATTCGCTTCGACATAGAGGCTATGGACAGGAGAAGTTCGAAATGCTCCTGTGGCAATACGGATAGCCTGATGGTGGATGGGATCCAGCCATCGGAGTACGCTGAGTCTAGAGGATGCGTATACCTGGCACCCGTAATCTAACTTAGATCGTACGAGTGCACGATAGAGGCGCAAAAGGGTACACCGGTCAGCGCCCCAGGAATGTGAGGAGATTGCACGTAGGATGTTCAAACCTCTCGTGCACTTCGCACGTAGTTGACGGATGTGTTCCAGAAAGGTCAGCTTTTTATCGAATATAAGCCCCAAAAATCTAGTCTCAGGTACTACTGGGATTGCATTTTGTCCAAGCCTCAGTTCAGGTTCAGGGTGAAGATTGCGCTTTCTGCAAAAATGCATGCAAACAGTCTTTTGTGCAGAGAACCTGAACCCGTTATTCGTTGCCCATGAGTTCAAATGGTCAATGGTACGTTGCAGTTGCCTCTCAATTACCCTCATGTTGCAGGAATGACAGAATATGCTAAAATCGTCAACATAGAGGGCACAGTTTACAGTTGGAGGAAGTTGTTCTGTGACGGAATTCACTTTAATGGCAAAAAGCGTAACACTTAAAACGGATCCTTGAGGTACTCCCTCCTCTTGGATAAAAGAGCGAGAGAGAGTAGATCCTACACGGACTTGGAAAGATCGGTGACATAAAAAGTTTTTAATAAAATTGGGGAGATTACCTCTAAGGCCGATGCTGTAGATGTCTTTTAAAATTCCAAATCTCCAAGTTGTGTCATAAGCTTTTTCCATATCGAAGAACACTGACACCAGGTGTTCTCGTTTTAAAAAGGCATCTCGAATGGAAGTTTCGAGCCTGATTAAGTGGTCCAAAGTTGACCTATTCCTACGGAAGCCGCACTGAAATCTGGAGAGAAACCCATTAGACTCCAAATACCAGATAAGGCGGGCATTGACCATTCTCTCCAGAATTTTGCACAGACAGCTAGTCAGAGCAATAGGACGGTAGTTCGTTGGGATTTTGGGATCCTTTCCTGGTTTAGGAAAGGCTAGCACGATTGCCTTATGCCAGGAATCCGGAAACTGCTCTTCTTTAAATATTCTGTTATATAGAAAAAGCAGTTGGTCCATGGATTTTGCAGACAGATGTTTGATCATATCATAATGGATAAGATCTGGTCCGGCAGCACTTGCCTTGGTAAGAGTTAGAGCTGTTTCTAATTCTTCCGTGGTAAAGGGCCCGTTATAGGGATGAGACCTTCTTGATTTAAAGTTTATTGGCTGTTTTTCACATTTATCTTTCCAGACCAGAAATTCTGAGGAGTAACCAGATGTTGACGAGATGGCAGAAAAGGTCTCCCCAAGTGCATTGGCTATTGCAGTTGGATCTGCAATAACGCATCCATTATACTCCAGGACCGATGAAGGGTGCGATGTATATTTACCCTTCATTTTCCGGATTTTGTCCCATATAGCTTTACTGCTGGTTGACTGGGAAATGGTGGATGTAAAGCGGACCCACGATTCCTTTTGGCTCTGACGACGAATATATCGCGCTTTCGCGCGTGCACGTTTGAAGGCTAAGAGATTGGCTGTGGTAGGATATCGTCGGAATATCCCCCAAGCTTTATTTTGTGCCTTTTTTGCTGCTGTGCATTCAGTATTCCACCAAGGTTTTGGAAATGGTGGAAACCGGTTAGATGTTTTCGGAATTGTAGCTGCAGCTGCATGGACAATTCTTTCTGTGATGTACGCCACTGCATCATTGATAGACTCCCGACTGACTGTACTGATGTTAAAGTCTACCAGGTGTTGAAAGGTGTTCCAGTCAGCCTGATCAATCTTCCATCGCGGTAACCTAAAAGGTGAGCATGGCATCCCTTTAAGTAAGCTGGTTATCACGGGGAAGTGATCACTTCCATAAAGATTCTCCTCTACCTCCCAGTTGATTGAAGGAAGGAGAGAGGGGGAGCATATAGACAGGTCGATAGCAGAGAACGTACGGGTAGGCATGTGGAAAAAGGTGTTACTTCCCACATTTAGGAGGGATAGGTCATTGTCATTGAGCATATGCTCTATGACACGTCCCCTTCTGTTAACATTTGCACTACCCCACAGGGTGTTATGTCCATTAAAATCGCCCAGGAGTAATACAGGAGTAGGCAGCTGCACAATGAGATCATCAAGGTCCGTCTGGGAGATATCAGCCCCTGGTGGTAAATAAACTGAGCAGACTGTTATTAAAAAACCTACCGTAAGGCGAACCGCTACCGCTTCTATGTTGGTGGTGAGCGCAATAGTTTGATATGGGGTATGGTTGCCCAATATTATAGCAACACCCCCATGAGCAGGTCCATCGTCACTTCTGTCTTTTCGAATGATAGTGGTGTTACGAAGCGAAGCGTTTTCATTTGCCTTCAGGTATGTCTCTTGTAAGCAAAAGCAGACTGGCTCATGCTTTTGCAGAAGGGCCTTGATGTCATCATTGTTTCGCCGGAATCCACGACAGTTCCACTGTAGGAATTTAGCCATTATTTTGGCTTGGTGGGTCCATCAGGCGGCTTCCGAGGTGCTGAGGGCTTACCTTTTTCAGTCCTGGATTTATCCTTCCTGGGGAAGTACGGACGCTGTCCAGTGTCCATTTCCTCCTCAGCAAAGAGCTCCAAGACTGAGTCTTCTTGTACCTCCTTCTGCTTTACATCCATGTTTTCTTGGGTTGTAGGTGGTATTTCACCTTTCTTATTCTTTTCTTTCGTGATTGCTTTTGTTATTTGTGGAGCATTCGGAGGTACTGATATAGGAGTGGCAGCTGATTGGTCCTTTTGTGCAGGTTTTTGGGAGCTTAAGAGATAACGTGCGATAGGGGTAAATGATTCTTTTGGGGGGATGGACATGTCCGTCTGAGTTCCGACGGAACATCTCCCTGCTACCTTCTGGGCGTAGGTAGGTTTTTTGATGTTGAGAGGTTTCACTGCTTTCCTTGCCTCCTGATACGATATGTTTAGCTCTGCCTTCAGCCGTTGAATTTCTTTTTCTTCTTTCCACCTCTGGCATGCTCGTGAATAGGCCGGATGTTCGCCTTCACAATTAATACAAGTGGGTTTTGCGGCTGAACATGATGTTGTTTCGTGGTCCTTTGCGCCACATCGGGCGCATGCAAGGACTCCGCGGCAGGCCATTTGAGAATGTCCATATTTCTGGCATTTAAAACACCGTAAAGGGTTTGGAACATATGGACGCACTGGACAGTTGATGTAGCCAGCTTTAATCTCATCAGGAGGTTTGGGAGAGTTAAAAGTGAGCATAACACTCCTGGTTTTAACAAGTTTCCCATCCCTAAGCGCACTAATTCTCTTCACGGCTATAACTCCCTGAGGTTTCAGTTCCAAGCAGATTTCCTCCTCGGTTACGTCGAGAAGGTCCCATTCTGAAATAACACCTCTCGATGAGTTTAGTGTTCTATGTGGTGTTACTGTTATGGGTATTCCTCCGATTGATGTTGCACGGAGTAGCTGCTCAGATTGCCTGTCAGTTTTGGTTTCGATTAAGAGGTCTCCAGAACGGAGCCTCTTAACTGACTTGGGTGAACCTACTAACCCATCTAACCCTTTCTGTATGAAGAAGGGCGACATTTTGCCAATCGGTTTTTCTGTGGTAGAATGAATTATTAAAAATCTTGGAACAGGCCCTGATGATATTTCTGTTAGCTGCCTCTTTGTAGCAATAATGCTATCTGCTTCACTGTCTAAATTTTCAGATAGGGACCGGGTTGGGGCCCCTGAAGGAGTAAGTTTATCAGGATTCATAGAGATTTTTTAGTTGTTCAGTGCCCGGGCACCCCACCCACCACGGAGCCCAAAGGGACGCCCACTACCCGGCATGCAATAAATGCGCTCGGGAGTGGGACGCCAGGGCTACCCAGACACTATACCCGCACCGCCGCCAGCCTGAATCCTGTCCCTCGGACCATGAGGGTAGGGGCGTGGCATTGACACGGTTGACCCTCGCAGGCGAGCCTACTAGCCGATTGATCCTAGCCGGGCCTTCCAGGACCACCCGTCTTGTCGAAGCAGGGGCCAAAGTGGTGTATTGAAGCTGGGCCCCTCAACCACCAGGATCCCCCTTTCCGAATTTCCACGGGCCGCAGCGCACGGCAAACACGCCGGATTCCATTGATGTAAGCCTGGAACCTAGGCTGTGGGCGTTGGATCCCAGTGATGCTAGTCTGGAAGTCCAGCAGCGTCACTGGGAGGTCCCCTCACCACGTACAGGTGCCCACGTCGAGGGGCCTGATAGAGAGTGTTTACCCCACTGGTGGAAGTACTTGTCACAACATGGCGTGATGTCAGACCATGGAGGGTCAGGATCTATAGGATCTTGCAAGATTTTATCGAAGTGTATATCCCAATCTTCTGTTAGATGTTTTAGCCTAATACCAACAGGCCGAACTGTCTGTGTTTTGTTTCTATACAGGGTCATATACAGCGGATCATGAAGTATTGACCAATTAGGATGGGTTACCTGGCTTTGGATCTTGATTGCATAGTTTAACAGCAACATCTTTCTCCTGATATTTAGAGGAGGTTCATGGGCTTCGATATATAAACGTTGCACTGGAGATGTTCTGAATGCACCTAATGCTGATCTAAGAGCTGAATGTTGGATAGGGTTGAGCCGAGATAAAACACTCTCCCTAGCAGAATCAAAAACAGGCGCCCCGTAGTCCAGGCGTGATCTAATTATGGCTCTGTATAGGTGAAGCAGGGTGTTACGATCTGCTCCCCATGCTGTCGCTGATAAAACTCTGAGTATGTTCAGTTTCTTTTGACAGTTTGTCCGGAGATATTCAACGTGTTTTTGGAAGTTTAACTTGTTGTCGAAAAATAATCCTAGTAGACAAATACAATTAGCTATGGGAAGAGGTTGGTTATTCAAGTGGAGCTCGGGCTCAGGATGCATATTTCGTCTGTTACAGAAGTGTATGGCAGCAGATTTCTGGCTGGACAGTCTATAACCATTTTCTGTCATCCATGACACGATGCGATTAATTGATATTTGTAGCTGGCGTTCAATGTAATGCATGTTTTGAGAATGACAGGATATTGAGAGATCATCTGCAAAGAGGTAGGAATCTACAGTTTTCGGAATGAGTTCAATTATGTGGTTCATTCTCATTGTAAATAAAGTGGCACTGAGAACCGACCCTTGCGGAATTCCTTCTTCTTGGGTAAAGATCTTAGAGAGGGTTCCCCGGTAACGGACTTGAAAGGATCTCTGATGTAGAAAATTTTTGATAAAGTATGATAAATTACCTCTCAGGCCAAGAGAATGCAGATCTTTTAAGAGGCCGAATCGCCAAGTAGTGTCGAAGGCTTTCTCAACATCAAGACAGACCATTACGAGATGTTCCTTCTTGACGAAAGCATTTCTAATGTTTGTCTCGGTTTTGATCATGAGATCCAATGAAGATCGATTTTTCCGGAATCCAAATTGGTTGTTGTTAATCAAGTTTTGGGACTCCAGGAACCAAGTGAGACGGCGATGTATCATTTTCTCTAGGGTTTTGCTTAGACAGCTGGTAAGGGATATTGGTCTGTAATTTTGCGGAACAGAATGATCTTTACCGGGCTTTGCAATTGCTAGTACATAAGAATGACTCCAGGAACTTGGGAAGGTATGTTCGGAAAAAATGCGATTGAAAAATATGAGCAGTAATGAGAGTGATCTCTGATCCAAATTTTGCAACATTACATAGTATATCCCATCTGGGCCAGCAGCACTGTTTCTTGAGTTGTTAAGGGATTGTTGCAGCTCAAGCATGGTAAATGGTTTGTTATAAGGTAAAGCGGAATTGTCAGTGAAATTTAGTCTGAATTTCTCTGCAATTGTTTTAAGTTTTTGAAATGTTTGATCATAGGCGATAGAAGAGGACAGCTGAGAAAATGTGGTTCCCAGTGCATTTGATATTTCTGTAGGGGTAGAAAGCTCCTGTCCATTCCAGTTCAGTAGTGGAGTGGATAAAGGAGGAAATTTACTGTTTAAACATTTTATTTTTCTCCAGATTATTCTAATATCAGTATTTTTATTCACTGACGAGGCGAATTTAATCCAGTTTTCTTTTTTCGCTTTACGTCTGATGTAACGAGCTTTTGCTCTAAGACGTTTATAACTAATAAGATTGAGGGTGGTTGGGTGTTTGCGGAAAAGGTTCCAGGCTTTGGTTTTCTCTTTTTTCGCATGGTTGCAGTCCTCATTTCACCAATAATTTGTTTTTCGTCTATTTCTTGCTTGATATTGAGGAATGGTAGCGGATGCGGCTGACAGAATTTCATTTGTGATGTGCTCAGTAACACTGTCGATGGAACAGGACTGAATAATGTAGTTGTCAAATGATATTTGCGTTCTGTATTTTGTCCAATCAGCTCTTGAAAATTTCCATTTCATTGGATTTTCTGTTGGGAAGGAACAGGATGTTTGAATTTTGCAGATTATGGGATAGTGATCACTGCTATAAGGATCGCTTAGAGTTACCCACTCTATACTTGGAAAGAGGATTGGGGAACAAATGGTAAGGTCTATTGTAGAGGTTGTACCTGTAGGGAGATGGATATATGTGGGAGTGCCAGTATTTAGTAAAGTTAAATTTTGCCTGTCTATCAACATTTCAATAAGCTTCCCTCGTTTGTCTGATATAGGTGAACCCCATATTGGATGGTGGGCATTAAAGTCTCCTAGGATACAAAAGGGAGATGGTAACTGCAAGACAAGATCTTCGATTTCTTGAATGGTATATTGATGATTTGGTGGAAGATAGATTGAAACCAGTGTCAGTGTAATACCATTTACAACGCGAGTGGCAACAGCTTCTAAGGAGGTTTGTAAATGGATGCGTCTGGAGGGGATACTTGAATCCACGAGTATTGCTACTCCTCCGTGAGCACTGTTAGTGTCAGCTCTGTCTTGTCTAAACAAGGTATAATTTTTGATTTTGATTGAGATCTGAGGTGTCAAATTCGTTTCCTGCAAGCACATTGCAAGAGGTCGGTATAGGTGAATTAATTCATGGATATCATCGATGTTGCTGCGAAGGCCTCTACAGTTCCATTGGATGATCTGTTCCATTATTTGGATTTGAAAGAGGGAGATGAATCTGACTGCTTTTTATAAGTGGGTTGTTTGTGACGATCCAGCTTAGGTTTTTCTTTTCTGGGGAAATTGGGGCGTGTTGAATTATTGCTATCTTCCATTTCATCATCTGCATGTAATTCAAGGAGGTCTTGGGTAGTCGTATCGTCGGTATCCATCCTTGCTGAGGGTGGTTGATTAACCTCGCCAGGATCTAATTTTTGAGGTTTTTCTGTTACTTTACCTTGGGTTATGATTTGGGTTGGAACTGTGATAGGTGTATTCATACTTTGGTCCACTGTGTTTGGCTTTGATGTAGGCTGGGTCGATAGAACTGATCGAGCCCAGTCTGCAATCGATTTATCTGGAGAGAGTGACACTTCCGTCTGACATGCTACTGATTGGTGAGAGTGGATAATCGAGGCATAAGAGCTATTTGGCATGGTTAGTTTAATTTGTTTCCTAGCTTCTTGATAGGAGACTTTATTTTCAGTCTTATATTTTTGAATTTTTTTGCCTATCTTCCAGAGATCACATTCTTTAGAGTATGCTGGATGGCTTCCCCTGCAATTAGGACACTGTGGAGTTTGTGCTTTGCATTCTAACTGGGTATGAGTTGTGGAGCCACAGTTTGGACATGTTGAAACGCCACGGCATGCTGTCTGGGAGTGACCAAATTTCTGGCACTTGTAGCATCTTAGGGGATTTGGGATAAAGGGTCGAACACGGCAATTTAAGTAACCTGCTTTGACTGATGCTGGTAGATTCGGTGTATTGAAAGTTAGAATTATGTTACGTGTTGGGACTAAGGTACCATCTTTTCGTATCATGATTCTTTTTGCTTGAGTTACATTTTGTGACTTTAGTTCTTGTACTATTTCTTCTTCAGACACGTTCAGTAGATCCCACTCAGTAATCACTCCTCTGGATGAATTCAGGGTGTTATGCGGAGTGACTTGTATTGGAATTCCGCTTAGAGTGGTGAGTTTCAGTAGTTGTTCAGAGTGTCTTGGGAGAGAAGTCTCTATTAACAAGTCCCCGGATTGGAGACGTTTCACCATTTTTGGAGATGATGCTGCATGTTCAAGGCATCGTTGGATGATGAAAGGGGAGAGCTTGCTAACAGGCTGTGCCGACAGAGAATGGATAATCAGGAAAGCTGGTGATTCCTGTCTGCCTGCATCTTTTTTCATTCTCTTAGAGGTAGAAAAGTCATGGTCGGGTTCATGATTGTCATATTGAGCACTCTTGGGCTCTATACGTGGAAATTCATTGGTTTCCATTACTGCTCCTTTTAGCCCCGAGGGTTGATTTATCCCCCAGGTTACCGGCCCCGCCACGTGGAGGCAGGAGCGGTGCCACCAGTGACCAAGCGATAAAAGGTTAGTGGTTAGTGTGTTAGAAAAGTAGTTATATATACAAAAGAAAGGTGTCTTTCCTTTCTTGTAGGAGGCTTCCTTCTTTATTTACAAAGAGCCAGAAAATAAACAACTTTGAAAGTAAAGCCTTTGGAAATCTCTTTATCAACTTCTCTTTAGAAAAACGCTTTCAAATTCGCTTTGTAAATCGCTAGATCATAGGACAGTCATCTGCCCTCATCAAAAATGTATGTGTAAGATGACTGTGTCCTATGCGGAGCCGAGCTAAAACAACTTCCTCTCTGCAATTCCTGCGCAGACTAGACTGCCAATGTCGGATTACAGGCTTTATCTGATAGAGCTTGTTTGTGACTTGCTCATGCCAGGATTGTTGCCATTGGGACAGTAATTTATCGTGTATTAACTGCCTGTAGTCTGTATAGGGTACTAACAGGCAATAACTGTTTTGGGGTTCGGGTGACCTGGCTGCAGCATCTGCCAGTTCATTTCCCACTATCCCAATGTGGCTTGGAATCCAGCAGAAACGAATGTCAAACGAACACTCAAACAAGGAATGCAACGTCTGCTGAATCCGGGTCACAAATGGATGAGGATTATACCTCCTACCCGATAAAGCCTGCAGTGTACTTAGAGAATCAGCGTACACCATACACTTTTCGTACCTGTGGGTTTTAATGTGGTCCAAGGCTAACTCTATAGAATACAACTCGGCTGTATATATGCTGCAATGTTGGGGAATCTTTCCAGATACAGAAAGACCTGGAAAGATAGCAGCAGATCCAACAGACAACTCCGACTTCGAGCCATCAGTGAAGACAGGCAGGAAGTCGGAGTATTCGGCCCGGTGGGCAGCATAGAGTTGGTGGTAGATAGAAGATGGAGTTATGGACTTACCCCAATTTTTAAGGGAGAAGTCGCACGATGGTAGGCGAGCATGCCAGGGTGGAAGTGGTTGCCTTGGTGACTGGGCAACATTGTCTACCATGATGTTGAGCTCTCTGAGCAGCTCTTGGACACGGATACCAAAAGGCCGATTGGCAGTTTGACGAGTGTTTTTGATTTGATTTGATTTGGTGTTTATTGGCGCAAAAACAACTAAGGCTATACTGCGCCAAGAAATGATTAAAATAACACTAAAAATTAATTCTGGTAACCTTTAAAAAGGTTACCTCGTCAAATTATATATATATATATATATATATATATATATATATATATGTATAAAAGCAGTATAAGTTTAAAAATAAATGATCCAATTTATATATGTGTGTATATATTAATAGCTTGTAAAAACTTAAAAACTGCTGACACGTGGTCGTTGTCTGATAAAATCTGACTGAGTGTATAAGGCTCAGTCGGATGAGTAAAAGCGGTAAAATATATATTGCGAACATGGGTAAAATTAACGCAATCTATTAAAATATGCTTTATTGATAAAATGGTGTCGCAAGACTCGCACATAGGAGGGTCATCAGCCCTCAGCAGAAAAGAATGTGTCAGATGACTGTGTCCTATGCGGAGTCGAGCAAGAACAACTTCCTCGCTCCGATTCCTGCGCAGACTAGACTGCCATGTTTCTATTACAGGCTTTATTTGATATAATTTATTTGTTCTCTGTCTCTGCCATAGTTCTTGCCATTGGGAATATATCTTTTTGCGTATTATTTGCCTGTAGTCTGTATAGGGGACTGACAGGCAGCGATTATGAGTGGGTGTTGCTGATTTGACTGCAACGTCAGCCAAATCATTTCCCTTTATCCCAATGTGGCTAGGAATCCAGCAGAAGCGGATATCAAACTTGCATTCATGAAGAGAATGTCTCTTCTGCTGAACCCGACAAAGAACTGGATGAGAATTATATCTCGTAGATAATAAAGCCTGTAATACACTCAAAGAATCAGAATATATTACTGACCTTTGGAATTGACAAGTTCGAATGTGATCCAAGGCTAGCTCTATAGCATATAGCTCTGGAGTGTATATGCTGGATTCGGGAGGAATCTGCTGAGATATTATAGTGTCCGGAAAGACAGCAGCACATCCTACGCACGATTCAGACTTCGAGCCGTCTGTGTAAACGGGCAGGAAGTCTGAGCGCTCAGCTTGGTGTGCAGAGTAGAGCTGCTGGTAGACAGATGATGAGGTCTCAGACTTTACCCATTTCTTAAGGGAAAAGTCACACGGTGGGGGATGAGAGTGCCAGGGTGGAGTAGTTTCTTTTGGTGTTTGTGCCACCTTGTCTACCATGATGTTAAACTCACTGATTAGCTCTTGGACACGAATACCAAAAGGTCGGTTGGCAGTCCGACGGGTAATGTACAAGTTTTCCCAACGTGGCTCAAAAACCGATGTCCACGTAGGATGGTCTGGCAGGGATTTCAACTTTAAGGCATAATTTAAAGACAACTGCTTACGTCGAAGGGATAACGATGGTTCGTTTGCTTCGACGTATAAGCTCGTTTGTTTGTTTGTTTGTTTTTGGTTTTTTATTGGCGCATTGGCAGCTGTGGCCATAATGCGCCAAGACTATGCAATATTTAAAAGTTTAAATTCTCGGTGACCTAATTAGTTAGGTCACCATGTCCAGATAAATAATAACAAATATATAAAAATTAAATCAATAAAGAGATAACAATAACAAATTTTAAATACAATTAAAAACTTTTATTGATTTAAAATAGCTAAAAACAGCAGACACGTTGTCATTGTCGGATAAAATCTGACTGAGTGTATAAGGCTCAGTCAGATGACTAAAAGCGGTAAAACGGGTGCTGCTAAAATCTGGACAGTCAATTAAAAGGTGTCTAATCGTTAGGATTGTGCCACAGGACACACACATAGGAGGGTCATCAGCCCTCAGCAAAAACGAATGAGTTAAATGACTGTGTCCTATGCGGGTCCGGGCAAGAACAACTTCCTCCTTACGATTCCTGCGCAGACTAGACTGCCACGGTTCAATTACAGGTTTTATATGATATAACTTATTCGCAGTCTGTCTATTCCACGAATCCTGCCATTGGGAATGTATCTTTTGATGTATTATTTGCCTGTAGTCTGTATAGGGGACTAACAGGCAGTGGTCATTATTGGGAATTGCTGATTTGGCTGCGGCGTCAGCCAAATCATTTCCCCTAATCCCAATGTGGCTAGGAATCCAGCAGAAGCGGATATCATATTCACGTTCATGGAGAACGTGAATCTTCTGCTGAATGCTAGACAGAACTGGATGAGAATTATATCTCACAGATATTAAAGCCTGTAACACGCTGAGAGCGTCGGTATACAAAATGAACCGTTGGTATTGGCATTCACTAATGTGATCCAAGGCTAACTCTATAGCGTGCAGCTCTGCAGTAAATATGCTGCATTCAGAGGGAATCTGCTCCGATGTAGTGCTGTCTGTAAAGACAGCAGCAGATCCCACATATGATTCTGACTTCGACCCGTCTGTGTAGACTGGCGCGAAGTCAGAATGTTCAGCTCGGTGTGCTGAAAAAAGCTGCAGGTAGACAGACGATGGAGTGTCCGACTTTCCCCAATTTCGAAGGGACAAGTCACATGCCGGGACATGAGCATGCCAGGGTGGAAGGGGTTGCTTTGGTGTTTGGGCAACCCTGTCTACCTTTATATTAAGTTCTTTGAGTAGCTCTTGGACACGAATACCAAAAGGACGATTGGCAGTCTTACGGGTGTTGTACAAATTTTCCCATCGTGGCTCAAAAACGGTTAGCCACGTAGGGTGGTCTGGCAGGGATTTCAGTTTTAGAGCGTAGTTTAGAGACAACTGCTTACGTCGAAGCAATAATGGCGGTTCGTTTGCTTCGACGTATAAGCTCTGGACAGGAGATGTGCGATATGCTCCAATAGCGGTACGGAGAGCCAGATGATGGACAGGATCGAGCCAACGAAGTACACTGTCTCTGGCCGAATTGTATACCAGGGACCCGTAATCCAGTCTGGATCGTACAAGTGCACGATAGATGCGTAGTAGGGTGCATCGATCCGCACCCCAAGATGTTGAGCGTATAAGCTCTGGACAGGAGATGTTCGAAAAGCTCCAGTAGCGATACGGATAGCCTGATGGTGGACAGGGTCTAGCCATCGGACGACACTATCTCTAGCTGAAGAGTATACCTGGGACTGTTTGTTTGGTTGGTTTTATTGGCGCATTAGCTACTAAGGCTATAATGCGCCAAACTAAAGTCATATATAAAAAATGCAATGTTCACTGACCTAATTACTTAGGCCAGCATGTCAGTATATAAAGTAACAAAGGTATAAAATTTAGAAAAGATAAATCAATAAAGAAATTACATAACATGTAAATATTAAATACAAGTAAAAAGCCTTATTGATTTAAAATAACTAAAAATAGCAGACACATGGTCATTGTCGGATAACATCTGACTGAGTGTATACGGCTCAGTCAAATGATTAAAAACGCTAGAACGGACATTGCTAAAATCTGGACAGTCGATTAAAAGGTGTCTAATCGATAAAATTGTGCCACAAGACTCACACATAGGAGGGTTATCAGCCCTCAGCAGAAAGGAATGTGTCAAATGACTATGTCCTATGCGGGTCCGGGCAAGAACAACTTCCTCCTTACGAGTCCTGCGCAGACTAGACTGCCACGGTTCAATAACAGGCTTTATACGATATAATTTATTCGCAGTCTGTCTATTCCACGAATCCTGCCATTGGGAATGTACCTTTTGATGTACTATTTGCCTGTAGTCTGTATAGGGGACTAACAGGCTGCGGTTATTATTGGGAATTGCTGATTTGGCTGCGGCGTCAGCCAAATCATTTCCCCTAATCCCAATGTGGCTGGGAATCCAGCAGAAGCGGATGTCATATTCGCGTTCATGGAGAACGTGAATCTTCTGCTGAATGTTAGACAGGACTGGGTGAGGATTATACCTCACAGATATTAAAGCCTGTTTGTTTGGTTTGTTTGGTTTCGAGTTTATTGGCGCATCAGCGACTGAGGCTATAATGCGCCAAATACCGGTCATATATAAAAAATGAAAACATTCAGTGACCTAAGTAGTTAGGCCACCATGTCGATATATAAAAGGAGTAAAAGTACAAAACATATGAACAAAGGAATGCCAAATCAATTTTAAATTCGAGTAAAAAGGTTTACTGATTTTAAAAAGTTAAAAACAGCAGACACATTGTCATTGTCGGATAAAATCTGACTGAGTGTATATGGCTCAGCCAGAGGACTAAAAGCGGTAAAACAAAAATCACGTTCGTGTCTAAAACGTGGACACTCGGTTAAAATGTGGCGTATGCTTAAATAGGTGTCACAATTCTCACACATAGGACTGTCATCTGCCCTCAGCAAAAAAGCATGTGTAAGATGACTATGTCCTATGCGGAGCCGAGCTAAAACAACTTCCTCTCTGCGATTCCTGCGCAGACCAGACTGCCAATGTCGGATTACAGGCTTTATCTGATAGAGCTTGTTTGTGACTTGCTCATGCCAGGATTGTTGCCATTGGGACAGTAATTTATCGTGTATTAACTGCCTGTAGTCTGTATAGGGGACTAACAGGCAATAAGTGTTGTTGGGTTCGGGTGACCTGGCCGCAGCATCTGCCAGTTCATTTCCCACTATCCCAATGTGGCTTGGAATCCAGCAGAAACGAATGTCAAATGAACACTCAAACAAGGAATGCAACGTCTGCTGAATCCGGGTCACAAATGGATGAGGATTATACCTCATACCCGATAAAGCCTGCAGTGTACTTAGAGAATCAGTGTACACCATACACTTTTGATACCTTTGGGTTTTAATGTGGTCCAATGCTAACTCTATAGCATACAACTCAGCTGTATATATGCTGCATTGATGGGGAATCTTTCCAGATATAGAAAGACCTGGAAAGATAGCAGCAGATCCAACAGACCGCTCCGACTTCGAGCCATCAGTGAAGACAGGCAAGAAGTCGGAATATTCGGTCCGGTGGGCAGCGTAGAGTTGGTGGTAAACAAAAGATGGAGTTATGGACTTACCCCAATTTTTAAGGGAGAAGTCGCATGATGGAATGCGAGCATGCCAGGGTGGAAGTGATTGCCTTGGTGACTGGGCAACATTGTCTACCGTGATGTCGAGCTCTCTGAGCAGATCTTGGACACGGATACCAAAAGGCCGATTGGCAGTCTGACGAGTGTTATATAAGTTTTCCCATTGTGGCTTGAAAACGGACGTCCACGTAGGGTTGTCTGGCAGGGATTTTAATTTAACAGTATATTTTAAAGACAATTGCTTTTGTCGCAATGACAGTGGTGGTTCAGATGCTTCAACATATAAACTCTGGACAGGTGATGTTCTAAATGCTCCAGTAGCAATACGGATGGCTTGGTGGTGGACTGGGTCCAGCCATCTAAGTACGCTGTTCCTAGCTGATGTGTACACTTGGGACCCATAATCTAGTTTAGATCGGACAAGTGCACGATAAAGGCTGAGCAAAGTGGAGCGGTCTGCTCCCCATTTATTAGAGGAAATAGAGCGTAGGAGATTCAACCCTCTTGTGCACTTTGTCCGCAGTTGACGAATATAAGGTAAAAATGTCAACTTCTTGTCGAAAATGAGCCCCAAGAATTTTGTCTCGGGTATTGGTATTGGTATTGGTATTGGTATTTTGGGCACAAGGGCAACTAAGGCCAAAATGTGCCTGTTCCTATAACATGTTTTCATATAATATTTCATTCCAGTTTTTAATCATAGAAAATCATATATTTGTATCTGCTTAAGAAAAGTAAAAAGTTCATTTAAATTCGCATTGTTTCCAATAATATGAGCAAGTGATAGAGGCTCTTTCATTTGTGAGAGTGAAAGAAAACTAGTCCTTCGGAAGTAGGAATACTGCTTACAATCTATGAGTATATGCTTCACAGTAAGTGGTAAAGCACAATGAGTGCATTGAGGTGGGACATCCTGCTTCAGTAGATATACATGGGATTTGTCTCGGGTGCTACTGGAATGATGTCTTGTCTGAGTTTAAGTTCTGGTTCAGGGTGAAGGTTCCGTTTGCGACAAAAGTGTACGCAGACGGTCTTCTGTGGCGAGAACCTAAAACCATTAGTCACTGCCCAAGAGTTGACGTGGTCTATGGCATGCTGCAATTGTCTTTCGATGACCCTCATATTGCATGACTGCAAAAAGATGCTAAAGTCATCTACAAAGAGGGCACTGTTTACGGTAGGAGGAAGTTGTTCGGTTATAGAGTTAACTTTGATTGCAAAAAGCGTAACACTTAAAACTGATCCTTGTGGAACTCCCTCTTCTTGGCAAAATGGTCGGGAGAGGGTGGATCCTACACGAACTTGGAAAGACCGGTCTGTAAGGAAGTTTTTGATAAAGAGGGCAATGTGTCCTCTAAGACCAAAGTTATATATATCTTTTAAAATTCCATATCTCCAAGCCGTGTCATACGCTTTTTCCATATCAAAGAAAACTGACACCTGGTGCTCACATTTTAGGAAAGCATCACGTATAGATGTTTCCAAGCGGATTAAATGGTCAAGTGTTGACCTGTTCCTTCGGAAGCCACACTGTATCCTGGAAAGGAGGTCGTTAGCTTCTAAATACCACAAGAGACGAGCATTGACCATTCTTTCCAGGATCTTGCACAAGCAGCTCGTCAAAGCGATAGGACGGTAATTGTTTGGTGTTTTTGGATCCTTTCCTGGTTTCGGAAAGGGAAGGATAGTTGCCACATGCCATGAGTCCGGAAATGTCTCTTCAATATAGATTCTATTATAGAGACGGAGCAAAAGATCCATGGATTCCAATGAAAGATGTTTAATCATCTCATAATGGATGTCGTCTGGCCCAACAGCACTCGCCTTGGAGAGTAAGAGTGCTGCTTTCAGCTCCCACTGTGTAAAGGGCTGATTGTATTCCTCGCGATTGTTAGAGGACAGCTTTAGGTGATGTTTTTCTGCTCTCTGCTTGTGTGCGAGGAACTCTGGGGGGTAAGCTGTTTCTGAAGACACTTTAGCAAATGTCTCCCCGAGAGTATTTGCAATTGCAGTTAGATCTGCAATTGTACATCCATTATGTTCCAGGATCGATGAAGGGTGTGAGTTGTATTTGCCCTTCATTTTCCGAACATTGTCCCAGATGACTTTGGGATTGGCGGCCCGTGTAAGGGAAGATGTAAATTTGATCCAAGATTCCTTTTGGCTCTGTTGTTGTTGTTGTTGTTGTTGTTGATGGGGTTTTAAGTGCAATGGCTACTTAGGCCATATTGCACTTAGAAAAGTGATTCATACTGCCTGTGTTGTTTCATGTAGAAACAGTTAGAAATGGCTGTACAGTCCTATTTGTTTTAAGAAGGAGAAGAATTCAGTGAGATTTGATTTTTCGCCTAAGATATGGCTAAGTGACAAAGGTTCATTTAAGCTTGCCAGAGAAATGAATGACATTAATCGAGCATTATTATATATAGTACATTCCAGAAGTATGTGTTTGACTGTGAGTGGTGTATGGCAATGATTACATTGAGGAGGGTCATTTCCTGTCAGGAGGAACAGATGAGTTAAATGAGTATGTCCTATTCTGGCTCTGGCCAGAATTACTTCTTCTTGTCTGTTTGCAATGGGGCTGGAAGCCCATAATTTTGGTACAGGTTTAATTTGAAAAAGTTTATTATGAATTTGCGCTTGCCATTGCAGAGTCCATCGACCATTACATATACTTCGGATCTTAATTTTATAATCTATGGCCGGTACTAATGAATTCGTTGGGGCTGCTCTTGATGGATGTTTCGCAGCATCATCCGCAATTTCATTTCCTGGTATTCCAGTATGGCCAGGTATCCAGCAGAATATAACCTTTTGTTGATGTTCTCTCAGACGTATCAATTCTGTTCTAATGAGCTTTATTAGAGGGTGATTAGACGGAAAGTTGTTTTGCAAGGCTAATAAGGAACTCTGCGAGTCTGTGTATATTAGGCTCTTTTGAATTGACATATGGAAAATATGTTCTATAGCAAGCTTTATGGCATATAATTCAGTAGTGTAACTACTGCATTCTTTTGGGAGAGATACAGAAATGATAGTATCGGGGAGTACTACTGCTGCGCCGGTTCCACTTTCAGACTTCGATCCATCCGTATAAATTTTAATGAAGTCGGGATAACATTGAGTATGCGCTATGTGTAGCTGTTTGATATTTGTATCTGATAGGGAGTGTTTACCCCATTGTTGGAAATAATTGTCACAAGATGGCATAATGACAGACCAAGGAGGGTCTGGATCTATAGGATCTTGTAAGATTTTATTAAAGTGAATATCCCAATCTTCTGCTAGTTGTTTTAGCCTAATGCCAGCAGGCCGAACTGACTGTGGTTTGTTTCTATACAAGGTCGTAAAATGGGGATTATAAAGTATTGACCAATTAGGATGGGTCATTTGGCTTTGGATCTTGGTTGCATAGTTCAGCAGCAACATCTTTCTCCTGATATTTAGGGGAGGTTCATGAGATTCAACATACAAACTTTGCACTGGAGATGTTCTGAACGCACCTAGTGCTGTTCTGAGAGCTGAATGTTGAATAGGGTTGAGGCGAGATAAAGCACTCTCCCTAGCAGAGTCGAAGACAGGTGCACCGTAGTCCAGTCGTGATCTGATTATGGTTCTATATAAATGAAGCAGGCTGTAACGATCTGCTCCCCATGTTGTGGCTGATAAGACTCTGAGTATGTTTAGTTTTTTTTGACAACTAGTCCGGAGATGTTCAATGTGCTTTTGGAAATTTAACTTATTGTCAAAGAACAATCCTAGTAGACGAATACAATTAGTTATGGGAAGCGGATGGTTATTCAAATGCAGCTCAGGTTCCGGATGCATATTGCGTCTGGGGCAGAAGTGAATAGCAGTAGATTTCTGGCTGGACAGTCTATAACCATTTTGTGTCATCCATGTCAGGATGCGATTCATTGATATTTGAAGTTGACGTTCAATGTAATGCATGTTTTGGGAATGACAGGAAATTGAGAGATCATCTGCGAAAAGGTATGAATCCACAGTTTTCGGAATGAGTTCAATTATATGATTCATTCTCATTGCAAACAAGGTAGCGCTGAGAACGGACCCTTGTGGAATTCCTTCTTCTTGGATATAGATTTTAGAGAGGGTTCCCCGATAACGAACTTGAAAGGATCTCCGTTGAAGGAAATTTTGGATAAAATATGGTAAATTACCTCTCAGGCCAAGAGAATGTAGATCCTTTAAGATGCCAAAACGCCACGTAGTGTCAAAGGCTTTCTCAACGTCAAGACAGACCATGACGAGATGTTCCTTTTTGATGAAAGCATTTCTGATATTTGACTCAGCTTTGATCATGAGATCTAGTGAGGATCGGTTTTTCCGGAAACCGAATTGGTTGTTATTTATCAAGTTTTGAGACTCAAGGAACCAAGTGAGACGGCGATGTATCATTTTCTCGAGAGTTTTGCTGAGACAGCTGGTAAGGGATATCGGTCTGTAATTTTGAGGAGCAGAATGATCTTTACCGGGTTTTGCAATCGGTAGTACATATGAATGACTCCAGAAGCTTGGGAAGGTATGTTCAGAAAAAATTCGATTATAAAATATGAGCAGCGAAGAGAGTGAACTTTGATCTAGATTTCGGAGCATTACATAATATATCCCATCAGGGCCAGCAGCACTGTTTCTTGAGTTTGTAAGAGATTGCTCTAGCTCGAACATGGTAAATGGTTGATTATAAGATAAAGCAGAATTGTCAGTGTAATTCAGTCTGGTTTTCTCTGCAACTGTTTTGCGTTTTTGGAATGATTGATCATAAGAATTACAAGAAGACAACAGAGAAAATACAATTCCCAGTGCATTTGATATTTCTGTGGGATTAGAGAGTTCTTGTCCATTCCAGTTTAGTATCGGGGTGGATAGAGGTGGAAATTTATTGTTCAAACATTTTATTTTTCTCCAGATTAATCTGATATCGGTATTTTTATTAACTGATGAGGCGAATTTAATCCAAGTTTCTTTTTTTGCTTTGCGTCTGATGTAGCGAGCTTTAGCTCTGAGCCGTTTATAGTTAATAAGATTGGAGGTGGTAGGATATTTGCGGAAAAGATTCCATGCTTTGTTTTTCTCTTTTTTTGCATTATTGCAATCTTCATTCCACCAGTAATTTATTTTTCGTCTATTGCTTGCTTGATATTGAGGAACTGCGACGGATGCAGCTGCCAGCATTTGATTTGTGATATGCTCAGTAGCACTATTGATGGAACCGGACTGAATGATATCGTTGTCAAATGAGATGTGTGATCTATATTTTGCCCAGTCAGCCTTTGAAAATTTCCATTTAATTGGACTTTCTGTTGGAAAGGAATCGGATGTTTGAATTTTGCAGATTAACGGAAAGTGGTCGCTGCTATAAGGATCACTTAGAGATATCCAATCTATACTTGGAAAAAGGATTGGGGAACAGATGGAAAGGTCTATGGCAGATGTTGATCCCGTAGGGAGGTGCACATATGTAGGAGACCCAGTATTTAATAATGTTAAATTCTGCCTATCGATCAGCATTTCGATAAGCTTACCTCGTCTGTCTGAGGTGGGGGAACCCCATAATGGGTGATGTGCATTAAAGTCTCCTAGTAAACAAAACGGTGATGGTAACTGCATAACAAGATCTTCAAGTTCCTGAATAGTATATTGATGACTAGGTGGAAGATAAATGGAAACCAATGTTAGAGTTATACCATTAACAACAGGCGTGGCAACGGCTTCTAAGGATGTTTGTAATGGAATACATCTGGCGGGGATGCTTGAGTCCACGAGTATCGCTACTCCTCCATGAGGGTTATTGGAGTCAGCCCTGTCTTGTCTGAATACAGTGTAATTTTTGATTGAAACTGAGACCAGAGATGTTAAATTAGTTTCTTGTAAGCACATTGCAAGAGGTTTATATTGATGAATTAATTCGTGTATATCATCTAAGTTACTGCGAAGACCTCTACAATTCCATTGGATAACATGTTCCATTATTTGGTTTTGTAAGAGGAAGATGAATCTGTCTGCTTTTTATGCGTGGGTTGTTTGAAACGTTCGGATTTAGATTTTTCTTTTTTGGGAAAATTAGGGCGTCCTGAATCATTTCTATCCTCCATATCTCCATCTGCATGCAATTCAAGAAAATCCTCTTGATTTGGCATATCATCAGTATCCATGCTTGTTGGTTGTTTCACCTCCACAGGATCTGATTTATGCAATTTTTCTGTAATTGTACTGTGGGTTACGTTTTGAGTTGGAACTGTGAGTGGCGTATTATTACTTTGGTCCACTAACTGTGATTCAGATGTAGGATGAGTTGTTAGTACTAATCGAGCCCAGTCAGCGATTGATTTGTTGGGAGAGACTGATACTTCTGTCTGACATGCTACTGATTTGAAACTATGGGTAGCCGAAGCGTAAGTGGTTTTTGGAATACTTAATTTTACTTGTTTTCTAGCTTCTTGAAAGGATACTTTATTTTCAGTCTTGTATTTCTGTATTTTTTTCCTAACTTCCAGAGATCGCAATCTTTGGAGTAAGCTGGGTGATTGCCCTTGCAATTGGGACACTGTGGGGTTTGAGCCTTGCATTCCGATTGAGTATGAGTTTTGCAACCGCAGTTTGGGCATGTTGCATCTCCACGGCATGCTGTCTGGGAGTGGCCAAATTTCTGACATTTGTAGCATCTCAGAGGGTTTGGGATAAAGGGCCGAGCACGACAGTTTAAATAGCCTGCTTTCACTGAGGATGGTAGGTTCGGTGAACTAAAGGTTAAAATTATGCTACGTGTTGGGACTAAGGTGCCGTCTTTTCGTATCATAATTCTCTTGGCCTGAGTGACATTTTGATCCTTTAGTTCCTGGATTATTTCTTCCTCGGAAACGTTCAATAGGTCCCATTCACTGATCACTCCCTTGGAAGAATTCAGGGTGTTATGTGGAGTGACTTGAATTGGAATTCCACTTAAAGATGTAAGTTTTAACAGGAGGTCAGAGTGTCTCGGGTGAGAGGTCTCTATTAGCAAGTCACCGGACTGAAGACGTTTCACCATTTTTGGAGATGCTGCTGCATTTACAAGGCATCGCTGTATGATGAAAGGAGAGAGCTTGCTGATAGGTTGTGAAGATAGAGAATGAATAATCAGGAAAGCTGGAGATTCCTGCTTGTTTGCATCCTTTTTTTGTCTTTTCGACAATGAGAAGTCATGATCAGTTTCGTGGCTGTCATGTTGAGAGCTCTTTGGCTCTAATCGCGGGAAATCATGAGAGTCCATTTTTACTCCTTTTAGCCCTGGGAGAAGGTCTTTCTTCTCCCAGATTACCGGCCCCGCCACGTGGAGGCAGGAGCGGTGCCACCAGTGACCAAGCGGTTATTAAGGTTAGTAGAGTGTGAGTATTTAATATAAATACAAAAAAAGAAAGGTAGATTCCCTTTCTGGGTTCTTACGTAAGACTTTTTAAGTGAAGAACCACTTTAAGTGAACAAAACAGAAGAAAGTCGCACAACAAAAAATAGAACTATATCACTTTCAAAGATCACTTTATGAGTCGCAGAGAAAAATCGCTTGTCACTATCGCTTGGCACTCGGGGCCTTTGGCTCTGACGTCTAATGTACCGTGCTTTGGCACGTGCACGTTTGAAGGCTATTAAATTATCTGTGGTGGGGTAACGACGAAATATTCCCCATGCTTTGTTTTGAGCCTTCCTAGCTGCTGTGCATTCTCCATTCCACCATGGTTTTGGAAAACGTGGAAAGCGGGACGATGTCCTGGGATTTGCAACTGCTGCTGCCTGGACTATACTTTCTGTGATGTCTTTTACTGCCTGATTAATTGGCTCCTGGCCGACTATAGTGGTATTAAACGTTGCCAGATGACGAAAGGCATTCCAGTCGGCATGATCGATCTTCCAACGTGGTATCCTCGACTGGTGACATTGTCTCCCATTTGAAATGGTGGATAACACGGGGAAGTGATCACTACCATAAAGGTTTTCTTCAACCTCCCATGTACTCAGAGGCAGGAGGGAAGGGGAGCAGATGGAAAGATCAATGGCAGTAAATGAACGGGTAGCCGAGTGAAAAAAGGTGTTAGATCCCACATTTAGAAGGGCCAGATCATTGTTTTCAAGCAATCGCTCGATAATCCGACCTCTTCTGTTGATGTCAGAACTTGTTGGTTGGTTGGTTTTGGTTTTATTGGCGCATTAGCTACTAGGGCTATAATGCGCCAAGACCATGTCATTAATAAAAATTGAAACTTTCAGTGACCTAACTAGTTAGGTCACCATGTCAAAATAAATATTAACAAAAGTATAAAAGATAAATCAATGGAAAAGCACAATAAAATGTAAATTTTATATGGCAGTAAAAATGTTTATTGATTTTAAAAAGCTAAAAACAGCAGACACATGGTCATTGTCAGATAAAATCTGACTGAGTGTATAAGGCTCAGCCAGATGACTAAAAACGGTAAATTATAAATCACGTTCATGTCTAAAACGTGGACATACGGTTAAAATGTGATTAATAGATAAAATGGTGTCGCATTGCTCGCACATAGGACAGTCATCTGCCCTCAGCAGAAAAGAATGTGTAAGATGACTGTGTCCGATGCGGAGACGAGCTAGAACAACTTCCTCCTTACGGTTCCTGCGCAGACAATGTTGTTGTTGTTGTTGTTGTTGTATGTTTTACCGCGCAACGGCACCTATAGGCCATTATGCGCCAAGCAATGGTAGGAGGCAAAAGGCTTTATTAAAAGTGAGATATGTGCATTATGTGAGATTTAAGCATTATATTCTGTCATAGCATTTTATCCTTTTTAGGAAAGTGAAAACTGCATTAATGTCAGATCTGTCGCCTAATATTTGCTCCAAAGTAGGTGTGGTTTGGGCTGCATAGTTTGATAAGAAGGTAGTTTGCCGTATTCCATTATAGAGAGGGCAGTCAACAATAATGTGCTGGACTGTGATTTGAGCATGGCAGTTCGGACAAGAAGGCGGGTCTGAGGAAGAGAGAAGATAAAGGTGAGTAAGGTGTGTATGTCCTATTCGTAATCTTGCAAGTGTGACGTCTTCCTTTCGGTTCGAGCGGAAACTAGATGACCAAGACTGGAGTTTCGGTTTAATCCGAAGGAGTTTGTTGCCTTCTTGGTTTTGCCAGATGGTTTGCCAGTGAATCATACTTCGCTTTGTTATAAGACTTTTATAATCGGTGAAAGGAATTTTGAAAGAGTCATGAATTGGTTGCACAGTAGATCTGGCTTGTTTGTTTGTTTGTTTGTTTTTGGTTTTTTATTGGCGCATTGGCAGCTGTGGCCATAATGCGCCAAGACTATGCAATATTTAAAAGTTTAAATTCTCGGTGACCTAATTAGTTAGGTCACCATGTCCAGATAAATAATAACAAATATATAAAAATTAAATCAATAAAGAGATAACAATAACAAATTTTAAATACAATTAAAAACTTTTATTGATTTAAAATAGCTAAAAACAGCAGACACGTTGTCATTGTCGGATAAAATCTGACTGAGTGTATAAGGCTCAGTCAGATGACTAAAAGCGGTAAAACGGGTGCTGCTAAAATCTGGACAGTCAATTAAAAGGTGTCTAATCGTTAGGATTGTGCCACAGGACACACACATAGGAGGGTCATCAGCCCTCAGCAAAAACGAATGAGTTAAATGACTGTGTCCTATGCGGGTCCGGGCAAGAACAACTTCCTCCTTACGATTCCTGCGCAGACTAGACTGCCACGGTTCAATTACAGGTTTTATATGATATAACTTATTCGCAGTCTGTCTATTCCACGAATCCTGCCATTGGGAATGTATCTTTTGATGTATTATTTGCCTGTAGTCTGTATAGGGGACTAACAGGCAGTGGTCATTATTGGGAATTGCTGATTTGGCTGCGGCGTCAGCCAAATCATTTCCCCTAATCCCAATGTGGCTAGGAATCCAGCAGAAGCGGATATCATATTCACGTTCATGGAGAACGTGAATCTTCTGCTGAATGCTAGACAGAACTGGATGAGAATTATATCTCACAGATATTAAAGCCTGTAACACGCTGAGAGCGTCGGTATACAAAATGAACCGTTGGTATTGGCATTCACTAATGTGATCCAAGGCTAACTCTATAGCGTGCAGCTCTGCAGTAAATATGCTGCATTCAGAGGGAATCTGCTCCGATGTAGTGCTGTCTGTAAAGACAGCAGCAGATCCCACATATGATTCTGACTTCGACCCGTCTGTGTAGACTGGCGCGAAGTCAGAATGTTCAGCTCGGTGTGCTGAAAAAAGCTGCAGGTAGACAGACGATGGAGTGTCCGACTTTCCCCAATTTCGAAGGGACAAGTCACATGCCGGGACATGAGCATGCCAGGGTGGAAGGGGTTGCTTTGGTGTTTGGGCAACCCTGTCTACCTTTATATTAAGTTCTTTGAGTAGCTCTTGGACACGAATACCAAAAGGACGATTGGCAGTCTTACGGGTGTTGTACAAATTTTCCCATCGTGGCTCAAAAACGGTTAGCCACGTAGGGTGGTCTGGCAGGGATTTCAGTTTTAGAGCGTAGTTTAGAGACAACTGCTTACGTCGAAGCAATAATGGCGGTTCGTTTGCTTCGACGTATAAGCTCTGGACAGGAGATGTGCGATATGCTCCAATAGCGGTACGGAGAGCCAGATGATGGACAGGATCGAGCCAACGAAGTACACTGTCTCTGGCCGAATTGTATACCAGGGACCCGTAATCCAGTCTGGATCGTACAAGTGCACGATAGATGCGTAGTAGGGTGCATCGATCCGCACCCCAAGATGTTGAGGAAAGAGAGCGCAGAATATTTAGCCCTCTTGTGCACTTTGTGCGGAGTTGACGGATGTGATCCAGAAAGGTCAGCTTTTTATCGAATACGAGTCCCAAGAATTTTGTGTCCGCTGCTATTGGAATTACATTTTGTCCGAGCTTTAATTCAGGCTCAGGATGAAGATTACGCTTACGACAAAAGTGTACGCAAACGGTCTTCTCCGGCGAGAACCTGAAGCCATTAGCAAGAGCCCAGGAGTTGAGGCGATCAATAGCTTTCTGCAGTTGTCTTTCAATAACCCTCATGTTGCATGACTGACAAAATATGCTAAAGTCATCAACATAGAGGGCACAGTTTACAGTTGGAGGAAGTTGTTCTGTGATGGAATTCACTTTGATGGCAAAAAGCGTGACACTTAATACTGATCCTTGTGGTACTCCCTCCTCTTGGCTGAAGGAACGAGAGAGTGAGGATCCCACACGAACTTGGAAAGATCGATTGGCTAAAAAGTTTTTAATAAAAATGGGGAGTTGCCCCCTAAGGCCAAGGCTATGCAGATCTTTTAAGATGCCAAATCTCCAAGTTGTGTCATACGCTTTCTCCATGTCAAAGAACACCGACACCAAGTGTTCACGTTTTAGGAAAGCATCCCGGATGGATGCTTCCAATCTAATAAGATGGTCCAAAGTGGACCGGTTCCTTCGGAAGCCGCACTGTATGTTGGAGAGAAGGTCATTTGATTCTAAGTACCATATTAAACGAGAATTAACCATTCTCTCCAGGATTTTGCACAGACAGCTAGTCAGAGCAATAGGACGATAGTTGGTGGTGACTTTTGGATCCTTTCCTGGCTTAGGGAAGGCAAGAACGATTGCCTTTCTCCAGGAATCCGGAAACTGCCCTTCAGTAAAGATTCTGTTATACAGAAGGAGCAGACAATCCATAGATTTTGGTGAAAGATGTTTAATCATGTCATAATGGATGCCATCTGGTCCAACAGCACTTGCTTTGGAAAGAGCGAGGGCTCTTTTCAGTTCCTGAATAGTAAAATCCCCGTTGTAGGGATAGAGGCCCTTGGACTTAAAATTAAGTGCTTCTCTTTCCAGTTTATGTTTCAGGACCAGGAACTCTGGGGAGTACGAGGATGTTGCGGAGATGTTAGAGAATGTTTCCCCAAGAGCATTGGCTATTGCAGTTGGATCTGCAACAGCGCATCCATTATAATCTAAGATTGAAGAAGGGTGGGATGTATATTTTCCCTTCATTTTCCGGATTTTATCCCAGACTACCTTAGAGTTGGTAGACTGGTTAATAGATGATGTAAAACGGATCCACGATTCCTTTTGGCTCTGACGACGGATGTAGCGTGCTTTGGCTCGTGCACGTTTGAAGGCTATAAGGTTGTTCGTGGTAGGATATCGGCGAAATATCCCCCACGCTTTGTTTTGAGCCTTTTTTGCTGCTGTGCATAGTGAATTCCACCAAGGTTTGGGAAATGGTGGAAACCGGGCTGATGTTTTTGGGACAGCATTAGCAGCTGCGTGGACAATGATTTCTGTGATGTACGTTACTGCGTCATTGATAGGCTCCTGACTGACTGTACTGAGCTCAAAATTTGCCTGATGTTGGAAGGCATTCCAGTCAGCCTGATCGAACTTCCACCGTGGTAACCTAAAAGGAAGACACGGTCTCCCACTGTGTAACAAGGTTATCACAGGGAAGTGATCACTTCCGTATGGATTCTCCTCCACTTCCCAGGTGAGTGAAGGGAGTAGAGAAGGGGAGCAGATAGACAGATCAATGGCAGAAAAAGTACGGGTAGGCATATGGAAGAAGGTGTTTGTTCCAGTATTTAGAAGGGAAAGGTCATTGTCATTGAGCATACGCTCTATGACTCGTCCCCTTCCGTTGATGTTAGCACTACCCCACAGGGTGTTATGTCCGTTAAAATCCCCGAGAAGTAAGAAAGGGGGAGGCAACTGCGTTACAAGATCATCAAGGTCTTCCTGGGAGATGTCAGTCCCAGGTGGCAAATAAATCGAGCAGACCGTTATTAAAAATCCCACTGTAAGGCGAATTGCAACAGCCTCTATGCTGGTTGTAATTAGCAAGGGCTGAACTGGGGTCTGATTACCCACAAGGATAGCCACTCCTCCATGAGCAGGACCATCCGCAATTCTATCCTTACGAAAGATTGTGATGTTATGCAGGGTGGGATCATCATTTGCCTTTAGATAAGTCTCCTGCAAGCAAAAGCAAACTGGCTCGTGCTTTTGCAGGAGGGCCTTGATGTCATCAGTATTTCGCCGGAATCCACGACAATTCCATTGTAGGAATTTAGCCATTATTTTGGCTTGGTGGGTCCATCAGGCGGCTTCCGAGGTGCTGAGGGCTTACTTTTATCAGTCTTGGCTTTGTCTTTTTTGGGGAAGAATGGACGATGTCCCGTGTCCATTTCTTCCTCCGCAAAGAGTTCCAAGACTGATTCATCCTGTACCTCCTTGTTCTCTACATCCATTCTTTCTGTTGTTACTTCAGGCTCTTTACCACTTGGTTTTGGTAGTGGTGGAGCACTAGGAGGTACGGATATAGGAGTGGCAACTGACTGTGTTTTTTTGGTGGGCTTTTGAGAACTCAATAAATAGCGTGCAATCGGGGTGAATGACTCTCTTGGTGGTATAGTCATCTCAGTTTGTGTCCCGATAGTGCTCTTAGCAGAAACCTTCTGGGCATATGAAGGTTTCCCGCTATTTACTGGTTGGATACGTTTTCTGGCCTCTGGGTAGGAAATATTCAGCTCTGTTTTTAGTTTTTGGATTTCTTTTTCGTCTTTCCACCGCTGGCATGCTCTTGAATAGGCGGGGTGCTCACCTTGGCAGTTAACACAGGCGGGTTTTGGAGCTGTACATTCCTTGCTCTCGTGGTCTTTAACACCACATCGAGCACAGGCAGGGTTACCACGACAAGATGTTTGTGAGTGGCCGTATTTTTGGCATCTAAAACACCGCAGTGGGTTTGGGATATAAATCCTCACTGGGCAGTTTAGATAACCTGCCTTGATGGAATTTGGAGGCCGTGGGGTGTTAAACGTGAGGATGAGAACTCGGGTAGGGACGAGATTCCCATCCTTCCGTATCGATATTCTCTTTACAGCTGTCACTCCTTGGTCTTTCAATTCAGAGCAGATCTCTTCTTCAGAAACATGAAGAAGGTCCCACTCTGATATGACACCACGTGAAGAATTTAGAGTTTTGTGAGGGGTTACGATGATAGGTATTCCCCCTATGGATGTAGCCTTTATGATTTTTTCCGCTTGCTTGGTGGTAGAAGCTTCGACCAAAAGGTCGCCAGAACGCAGTCTTTTTACAGATTTTGGTGAACCTGCCAACCCTTCTAATCCTTTCTGGATGAAGAAGGGTGACATCTTTCCAATGGACTGCTCTCCGGTGGAATGGAGAATGAGGAAAAGCGGTGTCACTAATGGTGGTGATTTATCCTCAGTTCTGGCTCGTTTTGCAGAGGTGTTATCTGCGTCATCATCTCGATTAGGTAGGGGCCTTGTTGGGGCCCCAGAAGAAAGGGGATTTGAATTACTCATGAGAGTAAAGAAAAATGTCTGATGCCTAAGTACCTCACCCACCACGGAGCCCTACGAGGGGGCGCCCACTCGTGAACTAGCAGGTACTGCGTACACGAATGGGACGCCGAGTTCGCTTAGAACACCATACCCACGTTACCAATAAGTCTTTATCCCGTCCCAGGACCATAGGGAGGGAGACTTATTGGAACGCAGTTGACCCTAGCAGTATAATACCACCCGCCGATTGATCCCAGTCGAGCCGGTCCGGGACCACCCGTCTCGTCGAAGCAGGGGCCAAAGTGGTGTATTAAGGCTGGGCCCCTCAACCACCAGGATCCCCCTTTCCGCTTCCACGGGTCGCGGCGCACGGCTGCACACGCCGGATTCCAATGATGTAACCCTGGAACCAAGGTATGGGCGTTGGATCCCAGTGATGCTAATCTGGAAAACCAGCAGCATCACTGGGAGGTCCCCTCACCACGTACAGGTGCCCACGTCGAGGGGTAGATCTGGCTGCGTGGTCAGCACTCTCATTGCCAGGTATGCCAACATGGCTAGCGACCCAACAAAATTTTATTACTTTCGTGTTCTTAGCTAGATGAGCCAGCAAGTTTTGAATATTACCAAGTAGGTAGTTGCGATGCTTTCTTGGTTGCTGTAAAGCGAGAAGGGCACTCAGAGAGTCGGTAAAAATAATCCTATGGGTAAACTGCTTCAACTTTATAGTTTCTAGAGCCATCTGAATGGCATGAAGTTCAGCAGTAAAGATACTGCATTCTAAAGGTAACTGATTAGAGATTGTAGATGATGGAAGGACAACAGCAGCACCGACGTGGTGATCAGTTTTGGAACCATCTGTGTATATCATAGTATAAGATTCATATTTCTCAAGTAGAGATTTATGTAGCTGGTTTACATTCTGGGGAGAAAGAGTACTTTTCCCCCATTCTCGAAGGGACAGATCACAGGTGGCAGGGCAAAATGCCCATGGAGGAGTCGTGAAACTAGTGGTGGCTATTTTAGAAAGGTCAAGCTGCCAATTATCAAGTAGTGAGCAGAGATGTATGCCAGCGGGTCGTTTTATTGATGGATAAACGGCATACAAGTTCTCCCAATCTGGTGTAAATAGATGTTTCCACGATGGATGCAGGGGTTGGCTTTTTATTTTGACGGCATAATTCAGCAGTAAAATTTGTCTTCGTAGAGAGAGTGGGGGATCGTGAGCTTCAGCGTACAGGCTCTGCACAGGAGATGTGCGGTAGGCTCCAAGAGCAATGCGAAGGCCACTATTGTGAATAGGGTCCAAAGCCCTCAAAATGCTAGGTCTAGCAGAGTTGTAAACTGGTGACGCATAGTCTAACCTTGATCTTACAATAGCATGATATAAATGAAGGAGTGTTTGACGGTCAGCACCCCATGTTGTAGCTGATAATACTCTCAAAATGTTTAGTTTCTTGAAACAGGTGGTTCTAAGTTCTTTAATATGGTCAAGAAAGGTCAATTTTTTATCTAAAGTTAATCCAAGGAAACGAATGGTAGGCACAACAGGTATATCATGGTTCCCCAGCTTTAGAAGTGGGTCAGGGTGGAGATTACGTCTTCTACAGAAATGAACTGCAACAGTTTTTTCAGGTGATATGCGGAACCCGTTATCTGTGGCCCACGTTGTAATCTTATTAAGAGCTCCTTGCAATTGTCTCTCAATCATTCTCATGTTGTGTGAATGACAAGATATACTGACATCATCTGCATATAAGGTAGTAAATACAGTGGCTGGAATGACCTTGGTAATTGAATTGATTTTTATAGTGAATAGAGTGGCACTTAAAACTGAGCCCTGTGGAACACCTTCTTCTTGGATGAATTTTCGGGAAAGAGTGGATTGAATACGGACCTGGAAGGATCGCTGCTTCAAAAAGTTCTGTATAAATCTTGGCATATTACCTCTGAAACCTAATGCATGTAGATCACGGAGAATTCCGTATCGCCAAGCTGTGTCGAAAGCTTTCTCAACGTCTAAATAAACTGTAGTCAAATGTTTCTTCCTTAAGAAGGCATTGCGAATCTGGTTTTCCATTTGTATCAATAGGTCTAAAGTTGATCTACCTGTATGAAATCCGCACTGCGATGAATTGATGAGGTTGTATTTGCTCAGCACCCAGGTGAGTCGAGAGTTTACCATTTTTTCCATTATTTTTGCCATACAGCTGGTGAGGGCAATAGGTCGATAGTGACGCGGGTTGACTGGATCCTTGCCAGGTTTTAATAATGCTATGACATATGAGTGTCGCCAGTTATCAGGGAAAGTATTTTCTGTGAAAACCCGATTATATAGCTGGAGTAAGACACAAAGCGACTTTTCGCTCAGCTCTTTCAACATGACATAGTGTATTCCGTCAGGTCCAGCAGCACTGTGTTTCGAGCTCTTAAGAGCAAGCCGTAGTTCAATTATGGTAAAGGGACAGTTGTACGTTTGATATTGGTCTGTGTTAAAATTTAGGGTCTGCTTTTCAGCAAGAGACTTTAATTTCTGAAAGTTTGGCGAGTATGAGGATACGGCAGAGGTTTCAGCAAAGGATTCTCCTAGAGTGTTGGCTATGTCTTGAGGTAGTGAAACATCATTGCCATTTATATTCAGTATTGATAGATGCGAAGGAGGATATTTATTATACATTTTTCTAATATTTTTCCAGATGGTTTGTGTTTTAGTGGACCGCGTAATAGTTGAGGCAAAACGTTTCCATGACTCTCTTTTACTTGCACGCTGAATGCGTCTAGCATTGGCTCTGGCTTTCTTAAAGTGTACTAGATTAGCAGCGGTAGGGTTTTTGCGAAATTTATTCCAGGCTTTATTTTTCTCTCGTTTAGCTTGATTACATTCATTGTTCCACAAGGGTTTTGGTCTTATTCTATGATCTGTGGACACTCTTGGTATTGCTGCTTCTGTGGCCAGCAATATTTGATTTGTTACATAATTAACCGCATTATTTATTGACATATTTGAAACAGCTGTTTTTTGCAGGATGGCTAGTTGCCTATATTTTACCCAATCAGCTTTGGTAAAGTTCCATTTGACAGTTTGATTATGACAAGGTGGTGAATTTGATTCTACACAGCAGACGATTGGATAATGGTCACTACCCAGTAGGCTGTCATGAACAGACCAATCAAACAGCGGAAAAAGGACTGGTGAGCATATGGAGAGATCAATTGCTGAGCTCGACCCAGAAGGTAGATGAAAATAAGTGGGTAAACCAGTATTCAGTAGTGTCAGATTAAATTTATCTAAAAGCTTTTCTAGTATTTTTCCTCGTTTATCGTTTATTCTATCACCCCATAGAGGATTATGAGCGTTAAAATCTCCCATGATGCAAAAGGGAGGAGGGAGCTGAGATATAACAGTTTCAAGATCAGCGGAAGAAATGTCTTGGTTAGGGGGAAGATATAATGAGACAATGGTAAAAGAAAAACGAAAGGATATTCGAGCAGCTACTGCTTCTAGATTTGTTTTTAACATTAATGGTCTGGAAGGGATATTGGAGTTGACTACAAGTGCAACCCCTCCATGCGCCGAATTGCTTAAATGAGAAACTCGATCTTTTCTGTAGATAACATGATGTTTAAGTGAGGTAGTGATAGAAGCTGTTAAGTTAGTTTCTTGGAGGCAAAAGGTAACTGGGTTATACTGGAGAAGGAGATCCCGAATGTCATCAAGGTTGGTGCGATACCCTCTACAATTCCATTGGAGAAAACTGGGCATTATTTGGGTAAAGTGTGGTCCTCGGTTTCTGTCCGAGGTACTGATAGCTTATGGTGACCAGATTTTCTTTTTGGGAAGTACGGTCTTCCTGTTTCCATCTCTTCTTCTGGGAAGAGATCGAGAACGGGATCTTCGCGGTCAGTGTTTCCTTCCATTTCAATCGAATCAGTTTTAGAAATATCGACACTTTTTGAGTACATTGGATTATTGGTAGAATGCGGAACAGTGATTGGTGTGTTAACAGCCTTGTTTGATTTATATTGTTTACCAGAAAGGGGCACAGCTTCCAAAATTGACCGAGCCCAATCTGACATTGATCTGTCTGGGGGAAACGTTACCTCAGTTTGAGTACCAGTCGTTATTGTTCTTTGCACAGTACTGGTTACCACAGTTGGTTTTTGGACTATTTCAGCAAAGCTGGGTCGAGTGTTAAATTGAGCCTGTACAGATTTTTTAGCTTCTTGATACGAGATGTTTTTTTCGGCTTTGACCCGTTGAATGTTTTTTTCCTTTTTCCATAGGGGACAATCTCTGGAGTAGGTAGTATGTGGACCATTACAATTTGAGCATTTGTGCTGCTCTGCTTTGCAGTCAGAGTGATTGTGCTCGCGTGAACCGCAGTTGGCACAAGTGGCTAAACCTCTACACACGTTTTGGGAATGCCCAAATTTTTGGCATTTAAAACAGCGTGTAGGGTTAGGAATGTATAATTTTATTTGACAATTCAGATAACCTGCTTTGATGGATGCTGGAGGTTTGGGGCTATCAAATGTTAGTATTATATTCCGTGTTGGAACTAGAGCATTGTCTCGTTTTGTGTATATGCGTTTTACATGCACAATTCCCTGGTCTTGCAATTCGTTTTTCAACTCTTCTTCTGAGAGGTTTATGAGATCCCACTCAGCTATCACACCCCTGGAGGTGTTTAGAGTAGCATGAGGGGAGACAGTAATCGGTAATCCTCCAAAGGATGTCAGTTTTTGGAGCCGTTGTGATTGCCGTTCATCTGAGACCTCAACGAGCAAGTCGCCCGATCTCAGACGCTTAGTTGTTTTCGGAGATCCTATTAGATTTTCTAGGTATTTCTGAATTTTAAAAGGCGAGAGACTACCAAGAGACTTTTCTTGAGTAGAATGCAATACAAGGTGCATTGGATGCCTTCTTTGTAAACTGTCAGTTTTTTGACGTTTAGCACTGCATGAGTTAGAGTCTTCTGTCTCATGAGCAGCCATATAGGGTCTTTATGTCCTGTAGAAGAGATCATTTTGCTCCTTTTAGCCCCGGAAAGATAGCTTTTCTTTCCAGGTTACCGGCCCCGCCACGGGGAGGCAGGAGCAGTGCCACAAGGGTAACCAAGCGGCTGATTTAGTTTGGTTAGTAAGATAACAAGAAACAGAAAGGTGAATTTCCTTCCTGGAACTCTGCCTACTTTTTGTAGTGCAAAAGTTTCTCAATACAAATAAATAAGAATATTGTGTTTAAAACCTAAAGAAAACTATTTGCTTTGCTCACACAATATATAGATCGCTTGGAAATCGCTTGGCTACACTAATAATCGCTTGGCACCCGGGGCCTGCGCAGACAAGACTGCCACGGTTCAATTACAGGCTTTATACAATATAATTTATTCGCAGTCTGTCTATTCCACGAGTCCTGCCATTGGGAATGTATGTTTTGATGTATTATTTGCCTGTAGTCTGTATAAGGGACTAACAGGCAACGGTTATTATTGGGAATTGCTGATTTGGCTGCGGCGTCAGCCAAATCATTTCCCCTAATCCCAATGTGGCTCGGAATCCAGCAGAAGCGGATGTCATATTCACGATCATGGAGAACGTGAATCTTCTGCTGAATGCTAGACAGAACTGGATGGGGATTATACCTCACAGATATTACAGCCTGTAACATGCTAAGAGAGTCGGAATATAAAATGAACCGTTGGTATTGGCATTTACTAATATGATCCAAGGCTAACTCTACAGCGTGCAGCTCTGCAGTAAATATGCTGCATTCAGAGGGAATCTGCTCTGAGATAGTGCTGTCTGTGAAGACAGCAGCAGATCCCACATATGATTCTGACTTCGAACCGTCTGTGTAGACTGGCGCGAAGTCGGAATATTCAGTTCGGTGTGCTGAATGGAGCTGCAGGTAGACGCATGATGGAGTGTCCGACTTTCTCCAGTTTCTAAGCGACAAGTCGCATGCCGGGACACGAGCATGCCAGGGTGGAAAGGGTTGCTTGGATGTTTGGGCAACCTTGTCTACCTTGATATTGAGTTCGTTGAGTAGCTCTTGGACACGTATACCAAAAGGACGATTGGCAGTCTTACGGGTGTTGTACAAGTTTTCCCATCGTGGCTCAAAAACGAAGGGCCACGTAGGATGGTCTGGCAGGGATTTCAGTTTTAAAGCGTACTTTAAAGACAACTGCTTACGTCGAAACGATAACGGTGGTTCGTTTGCTTCGACGTATAAACTCTGGACAGGAGATGTTCGAAATGCTCCAGTAGCAATACGTATAGCCTGATGATGGACAGGATCCAGCCATCGAAGTACACTGTCTCTGGCTGAAGAATATACTTGGGACCCATAATCTAATTTGGATCGCACAAGTGCACGGTAAAGCCGTAAAAGGGTGCATCGGTCTGCACCCCAGGATAAGGAGGACAGCGAGCGGAGCATATTAAGGGCTCTTGTGCACTTTGTGCGGAGTTGGCGAATGTGATCCAAAAAGGTCAATTTTTTATCGAATATGAGTCCCAAGAATTTTGTGTTCGCTGCTACTGGAATAGCATTTTGTCCGAGCCTTAACTCAGGTTCAGGATGAAGATTACGCTTGCGACAAAAGTGTACGCAAACGGTCTTCTCCGGCGAGAACCTGAAGCCATTAGCAAGTGCCCAGGAATTCAGACTATTGATGGCTTTCTGCAGTTGTCTTTCAATAACCCTCATGTTGCATGACTGGCAAAAAATGCTAAAGTCATCAACATAGAGGGCACTGTTTACAGTTGGAGGAAGTTGTTCTGTGATGGAATTTATTTTGATGGCAAAAAGCGTGACACTTAATACTGATCCTTGTGGTACTCCCTCCTCTTGGTTAAAGGAGCGAGAGAGTGAGGATCCCACCCGAACTTGGAACGATCGTTTGGCGAGAAAGTTTTGAATAAAAAAGGGGAGATGCCCTCTAAGGCCTAGATTATGTAAATCTTTTAAAATGCCAAATCTCCAAGTTGTGTCATACGCTTTTTCCAAGTCAAAGAACACCGACACCAAGTGTTCGCGTTTTAGGAAAGCATCCCGGATGGATGCTTCCATTCTAATAAGATGGTCCAAAGTGGACCGGTTCCTTCGGAAGCCGCACTGAATGTTGGAGAGAAGGTCGTTTGATTCAAGATACCAAATTAAACGAGAATTAACCATTCTCTCCAGGATTTTGCACAGACAGCTAGTCAGAGCAATAGGACGATAATTGGTGGTGACTTTTGGATCCTTTCCTGGCTTAGGAAAGGCAAGAATGATAGCCTTTCGCCAGGAGTCCGGAAATTGCCCTTCAGTAAAAATTCTGTTATACAGAAGGAGCAGACAATCCATAGATTTTGATGAAAGATGTTTAATCATTTCATAATGGATGCCATCTGGTCCAACGGCACTTGCTTTGGAAAGAGCGAGGGCCCTTTTCAGTTCCAAAATAGTGAAATCCCCGTTGTAGGGATAAATACTCTTATATTTAAAGCTAAGTGCCTGTTTTTCGATTTTATATTTCAGGACCAGAAACTCTGGGGAATACGAAGATGTTGCAGAGATCTTGGAGAATGTTTCCCCAAGAGAATTAGCTATTGCAGTTGGATCTGCAATAGCGCATCCATTATAATCTAGGATTGAAGAAGGGTGGGATGTATATTTTCCCTTCATTTTCCGGATTTTATCCCAGACTACCTTAGAGTTGGTAGACTGGTTAATAGATGATGTAAAACGGATCCACGATTCCTTTTGACTCTGACGACGGATGTTACGTGCTTTGGCTCGTGCACGTTTGAAGGCTATAAGGTTGTTCGTGGTAGGATATCGGCGAAATATCCCCCACGCTTTGTTTTGAGCCTTTTTTGCTGTTGTGCATTGTGAATTCCACCAAGGTTTAGGAAATGGTGGAAACCGGGCTGATGTTTTTGGGACAGCATTAGCAGCTGCTTGGACAATATTTTCTGTGATGTACTTAACTGCATCATTGATAGGCTCTTGACTGACTGTACTAAGATCAAAATTTGTCTGGTGTTGGAAGGCAGTCCAGTCAGCCTGATCAATCTTCCACCGTGGTAGCCTGAAGGGAAGACATGGTCTCCCACTGTGTAGCAAGGTTATCACGGGGAAGTGATCACTACCGTATGGATTCTCCTCCACTTCCCAGGTCAGTGAAGGGAGTAGAGAAGGGGAGCAGATAGAGAGATCAATGGCAGAAAAAGTACGGGTAGGCATGTGGAAAAAGGTGTTTGTTCCAGTATTTAGAAGGGAAAGGTCATTGTCATTGAGCATGTGCTCTATGACTCGTCCCCTTCGATTGATGTTAGCACTACCCCACAGGGTGTTATGTCCATTAAAATCCCCAAGAAGTAAGAAAGGGGGAGGCAGCTGCGTTAGAAGATCATCAAGGTCTGCCTGGGAGATGTCAGTCCCAGGTGGCAAATATATAGAGCATACAGTTAATAAGAATCCCACTGAAAGGCGAATTGCAACAGCCTCTATGCTGGTTGTAATTAGCAAGGGCTGCACTGGGGCATGGTTACCCACAAGGATAGCCACTCCCCCATGTACAGAGCCGTCCGCAATTCTGTTTGTTTGTTTGTTTGTTTGGTTGGGGATTTTTTTGGCGCATGGGCATCTATGGCCATAGTGCGCCATACATAGGTTAGTATTTCTGCTATTTCGTTATAGATCGAGGGTCAGGAGACTGATTTTTGACTAGCTAAAGGAGGTGGTATACATTGATCGCTTTGAGAAAAGTAAAAATCTTTGAGACATTTGTTTTATTGCCCAAAAGTGAAACAAGTGTTAGTGGGTCTTCAGTTGTGGCTGGAGTGAAGATATTCTGGCGTTCTATTGCAAATTTTGCGCATTCCACAAGGATATGTTTCACTGAAAGTACTGTTTTACAGTGATCACACTGGGGGTGATTCTCCCCTCTTAAAAGATAACCATGAGTAATATTAGTGTGACCTATTCGGAGACGAGCTAATATTACCTCCTGTTGTCGAATTGCACTGAGGCTTGAAGGCCATTGCTCAAGATTTGGCTTGATACTTCGAAGCTTATTTTCAAGTTGATTTTGCCATGTTGATTGCCACTGGTACATGCATTTTTCCTGTATTATTTGTCTATAATCTTGATGTGGAACTCTCCACTGTACATCAGGTGGTAAGTCGGCCGTTTTTGCGGCACTGTCCGCTAATTCATTTTCTGGAATTCCCATATGTCCTGGGACCCAACAGAAGTGTATGGTTTTTCCAAGCTCAGATAAGGTATATAAAGAGTTTGTTATTTCTTTAACGACAGGGTGGGTGATGTTCATGGTGTTTTCCAGGGCTTGAAGTGCACTTAGGGAATCAGAGAATATTATGCTGCTTTCAATATTGGAGGACTCGATATGCTTCAGTGCAACCTGAATTGCCATTAGTTCAGCAGAAAAGATACTGAACTCATGTGGCAATTTGTAGGCTAATGTTATGTTCGGGAAAACTGCGGCGATTCCAACGTGGCTGTCATTCTTTGACCCATCTGTATGAACTACAATGAAGTTTGGAAACTGCTCCACCACTGCATGGTACAATTGCAAAAAATTTTCTTTATTTAGTGCAGATTTATCCCATTTATGAAGGTATTTATCACATAAAGGTGGAGTAATTCTCCACGGTGGAAGGAGTAGTGGAGGGGTACTTGTGATATTATCAAAACTCAGATTAAGTTCTTCTAGAAGATGTCTTATTCTTATACCTAACGGTCTGTTAGCAGTAAGGCGGTTATGGTATAACCTGCTGTGTTGGGGAGTGAAAAGTAATTCCCAATTTGGGTGTTCAGGCATAGATCTAATTTTATATGCATAGCGTAATATAAGTTGTTGCTTTCTGATAGAGAGAGGGGGTTCGTGAGCTTCGGCATATAGACTATGTGTTGGAGACGTGCGATATGCTCCTAGAGCAATGCGTATTGCACTATGATGGAGAGGATCAAGCCAGCGAAGAACACTAGGCCTTGCTGAGCTATATACTGGGGCCCCGTAATCAAGTTTTGATCTTATTAAAGATCTGTATAGCCGTAATAAGGTAAGGCGATCAGCTCCCCACTTTGTTGCTGAGAGAACCCGGATGATATTTAATTTTTGTTGGCAGGATGTTCTTAGTCTTTTAATATGTTCCAGGAAGGTAAGTTTATGATCTAAGGTGATTCCTAAGAATCGTATGCTGGGTTGAACTGCTATTGGTTTTCCGTTCAGTTGTAGTTCCGGGTGTAGGTGCAATTTACGTTGTCGGCAAAAATGGATACACAACGTTTTTTGAGAACAAAGCTGAAAACCATTGGTTTGTGCCCATGTACTGATCTTATTTATTGCCCCTTGTAATTGTCTCTCGATCGTATTCATGTTTTTCGCATGGCAAGAAATACTAAGGTCATCTACGAACAGTGCCTTATCAATAGTGTTCGGAAGTTGTTCAGCAATGGTGTTTATCACAATTATAAAGAGTGTAGCGCTGAGTACAGAGCCCTGGGGAACTCCTTCTTCCTGAAAAAATAGTTTGGACAGCGAAGTTTTAAATCGAACCTGGAAAGTTCTCTTGTCTAGGAAGTTGCGTATGAAAATCGGGAGATGGCCCCGAAGTCCATGGCGATGTAGCTCACGGAGTATTCCATACTTCCACGTGGAATCATAGGCCTTGCTGATGTCAAAGCAAACCATTACATGGTGTTCCGATCTAAGGAATGCATTCCGAATGGAATTCTCTAGTTTTACTAGTATATCTAGTGTTGATCTGTTCTGTCGAATGCCGAATTGTGCAGAATTTAAGAGATTGAAATTTTCCAGGTACCATATCAGTCGACGGTTCACCATCTTTTCCAGAATTTTGCAAAGGCAACTGGTCAAAGCAATGGGTCTATAGCTAGTAGGGTTTGTCGGGTCTTTTCCAGGTTTAAGGAATGCAAGGACTGTAGCGTGGTGCCATTGCTCAGGGAATGTGTCTTCCCGGTAGAGCCTATTGAACAGATCAAGAAGTGACTGCAGTGATTCAGCACTTAGTTCCTGTATCATTGAATAATGGATATTATCTGGTCCTACAGCGCTACGCCTAGATGTTGACAAGGCTCTATGTAGTTCGTGGATAGTGAATGGTAAGTTATATTGTTCTTCTGCTTTTGAAGAAAAGTTTAACTTTTGTTTTTCTGAATTTGCTTTGAATCTTCTGAAGGCTGGTATGTAACTTTCTGTTGCTGATGTTTTGGCAAAAGTTTCTCCTAGTATATTGGCAATTTGGGCGGGGTCAGAAATGTTCTGCCCTCTCCATTCCATGATAGGCTGAGGTGTCGTTTGATATTTACCACTCATTTTCCTGATTGTTTTCCAAATTTTGTGTGTGGGAGTTGCTTGATTGATGGTTGAAGTGAAGAGAATCCAAGCGGCCTTTTTATTACTGCGTCTAACATACCTGGCTCTTGCTCTAACGCGTTTAAACTGAATGAGATTAGCTGTGGTTGGATAGCGCCTAAAAGTATTCCAAGCTTTATTTTGATCTCTTTTTGCTGCACGGCATTCGTCATTCCACCATATTTTTGGGTGTACAGGTAATTTTGAGGAGGATTTTGGTATAGCTTGTCCTGCTGCGTGTAGTATAGTTTTTGTGACATACTCAACCGCTTCCTTGGTTGGGGATTTTTGTATAATTTCAGGGTCCACTTTAGCTAATTTTTTATACATCTCCCAGTCTGCTTTATCAATTAGCCACCGAGGAATTCTAGTAAGTTGATAAGAGGGTTTATTTACTAATTCAATTGTAATGGGAAAGTGATCACTATGCAGTGGATCATTGTTTGCCGTCCACTTTAGAGTAGGATACAAAGTTGCAGAACAGATAGACAGGTCTATTGCAGTATTTGTTCCAGAAGGAAGGTGAACGTAAGTAGGTGAGCCGTCATTTAGAAGGAGAAGGTTGTTATCATCTAAACATTTTTCAATTAGTTTTCCTCTTTGGTCAATATTGTTGTTACCCCATAGTGTGTGATGACTATTTAAGTCTCCCAGAATGAGGAAAGGTGTGGGGAGTTGAGCTATGAGGTTGTTTAGATCATTTTGTTGGATGGGATAGCTTGGTGGAATATATAAGGAGCAGATTGTAATATGGATGTCAGCAGCTACACGGACCGCTATTGCCTCGAGAGGAGAGTTTAGTAAGACCTGTTTGACAGGAACAAATGGGTTTGTTATAACAGCTACTCCACCATGTGCAGTATTTTGATCAGTTCTATCTTTTCTAAAGATATTGTAATAAGACAGTTTTGGTGTGTCTTGAGGTTTGAAATATGTCTCTTGGAGGCAGAGACATATTGGTGTGTATTTAGAGATAAGGTCGTATAGGTCATTAATATTGGCACGGAAACCACGACAATTCCATTGAATTATTGTGTTCATTGTTTATCTCTAGTTAGACTTTCCGAGCGTTTTCTTGGTGCTGAGGTTCTCTGTTTTTCACTCTTGTTTTTGTCTTTCTTTCGAAAGTAGGGCCTTTCTGTTTCCATGTCTTCTTCTACAAAAATGTGTAGGACCGGGTCATCTGGGGGTATTTCCTTAGTATCCATTTCCTGTTGGTGAGTAGTTACGATTTGTTTTTCTTTGTGCCCTTCATCCGGGGAGTGGTGATTTTCGATTGGTACAGAAATAGGCGTATTGACTGCCTGAGTTTCAGTTGTATTGAACAGTGTTTTTACATAGTTCGAGAAAGACTCTTTTGGGGGTACTGTTAGATCAGTTTGCGATGCGGTTGATTGGAATTTTTTGGTGATATGAGCATACGTAGATCTATTTGCAAGGTTTGGTGGTGAGATATTTCGCTTAGCTTCTTGATAGGACACGTTATGATTGGTTTTATAAATCTGAATAAGTTTCTCAGTTTTCCAGCGTTCACATGTTCTAGCGTAAGCGGGATGATCTTTTTTGCAGTTTGGGCATATCGGTTGGGGTGCAGTACAGGCTTCGCAGTTGTGATCAACTGACCCGCACTTTGCACAAGCAGGAGTTCCCCGGCAAGCTGTCTGGGAATGTCCGTACTTCTGGCATCGGAAACACCGTAGGGGATTTGGAATATAAGGTCTGACATTACAGACGAGATATCCAGCCTTAATGGATGCTGGGCGATGTGGTGTATTAAAGGTCAAAATGAGATTACGTGTAGGAGTCAGAACTCCTTCTTTTCTGGTGGAAATTCTCTTGACCTGTATAACGCCTTCTTCTTTAAGTTCTTCAAGCATCTCCTCTTCGGATACATCTATTAAATCCCAATCAGAAATCACTCCTTTAGAGGTGTTCAGTGATCTGTGGGGTGTCACAGTAACTGGTATTCCAGCAAAGAGATTAATATTCAAGAGCCGCTCTGAGTGTTTACTATTAGAGGTCTCGATCAGAATATCTCCTGACCTAAGTCTTTTTACAGACTTAGGAGTTCCAGCTCTGCTTTCTAATTCCTTCTGCACCCTAAATGGCGAGATTTTGCCAATTGCATTTTCACCAGTTGAGTGCATGATCAGGAAAGCTGGGATAGGATAGGTGTCAGAGTCAGTTTTCTGCCGTTTTGAAGTTCCTGCAATAGAACTGTCTTTCTTTTTTGTTGACTGGGGTGCATCTGGCAGCCCAGATAAGTCAGAGTTTGATTTACTCATGACGTGCTCTTTTTGGCCCCGGGAGATAATCTTTTTCTCCCAGGTTACCAGCCCCGCCACGTGGAGGCAAGAGCGGTGCCGCCTAGTGACCCAAGCGAAGTGAAGGTTAGTATTAACGAAAAATAAAAAAGGGGGTTAAAGAAAGGTACTTTCCTTTCTGGGTTATATAATATGAGAGATCTATTCAATTATAATGCTCAAGAGTTAACGGACTTGCGAAACTCAGGAGAAACGTATATACAGTAAAGCGTATCAGATAATCACTATGAAAAGGCGCTGTGGTCACTAATATCGCTTGGCACTCGGGGCCTCCGCAATTCTATCCTTTCGGAAAACTGTGATGTTGTGCATGGTGGGATCGTCATTTGCCTTGAGATATATCTCCTGCAAGCAAAAGCAAACTGGCTCGTGCTTTTGCAGGAGGGCTTTGATGTCATCTATATTTCGCCGGAATCCACGACAATTCCATTGTAGGAATTTAGCCATTATTTTGGCTTGGTGGGTCCATCAGGCGGCTTCCGAGGTGCTGAGGGCTTACTTTTATCTGTCTTGGATTTGTCTTTTTTGGGGAAGAATGGACGCTGTCCCGTGTCCATTTCCTCCTCCGCAAAGAGTTCCAAGACTGACTCTTCGGGTACCTCCTTCTGCTCAACATCCATCCTTTCTTGGGTACTAGGTGGTACTTCCCCTTTTTTGTTCTTTTCTTTAATAGTTACCTTTGGAACTTGTGGAGCGTTAGGAGGTACCGATATAGGAGTGGCAGCTGATTGGTCCTTTTGTGCGGGTTTTTGAGAACTTAATAGATACCGCGCGATGGGAGTGAAAGACTCCTTTGGAGGAATGGTCATGTCCGTCTGAGTTCCGACGGAACATCTCCCTGCTACCTTCTGGGCGTAGGTAGGTCTGTTGGTATTCAGGGGTTTGACCGATTTCCTTGCCTCCTGGTATGATATATTTAGCTCTGCCTTCAGCCGTTGAATTTCTTTCTCTTCTTTCCACCTCTGGCATGCTCGTGAATAGGCCGGGTGTTCGCCTTCACAGTTAATACAGGTGGGTTTTGCGGCTGAACAAGCTGTTGTTTCGTGGTCCTTTGCACCGCATCGAGCGCATGCAAGGACTCCACGGCAGGCCATTTGAGAATGTCCATACTTCTGGCACTTAAAGCACCGTAAAGGGTTCGGAATGTATGGACGCACTGAACAGTTGATATATCCAGCTTTAATCTCATCAGGAGGTTTAGGAGTGTTAAAAGTCAGGATAACGCTCCTGGTTTTAACAATTTTTCCATCCCTTCGCGCAGTGATTCTCTTGACGGCAATGACTCCCTGTGGTTTTAATTCGGAGCAGATTTCCTCCTCGTATACGTCGAGAAGGTCCCACTCCGAAATGACACCTCTAGATGAATTGAGTGTTCTGTGTGGTGTCACTGTTATAGGGATACCTCCGATTGATGTTACTCGGAGTAGATGTTCCGATTGCCTGTCATTTTTAGTTTCAATTAAGAGGTCTCCAGAACGGAGCCTCTTAACTGATTTGGGAGAACCTGCTAACCCGTTTAACCCTTTTTGAATAAAAAAGGGCGACATTTTGCCAATCGGTTTTTCATTGGTGGAATGCATAATGAGAAATCTTGGGACAGGCCCTGATGGTGATGTTTCGGTTCGCTGCCTCTTTGTTGCAATAATATCTGCCTCTCCGTCTATGTTTTCAGATAGGGACCGGGTTGGGGCCCCTGAAGAAGTAAGTTTATCAGGATTCATGGAAATTTTTAAGTTGTTCAGTGCCCGGGCTCCCCACCCACCACGGAGCCCAAAGGGACGCCCACTACCCGGCATGCAATAAATGCGCTCGGGAGTGGGACGCCAGGGCTACCCAGACACTATACCCGCACCGCCGCCAGCCTGAATCCTGTCCCTCGGACCATGAGGGTAGGGGTTTGGTTTGGTTTGGTTTGGGTTTTTATGGCGCATTGGCAGCTAAGGCCATAATGCGCCAAGTCAAATTTTAAAATGCTATTAAATATTTTGGTAGCCAAGGCTACCACGTCAAACATTTGTGTTAAAAAGGTATAATAGTAAAAGCATAAAACTTAGAGCTTTGTATAAAAATTAATAAATTGTAAAAAATTAAAAATGTCAGACATATTGTGTCTGTCACCTATAATCTGACTGAGTGTAAATGGCTCAGTCAAATTATTAAAAGCGGTAAAATACAAGCGTCGGGCTTCTATAAAAACAGGACACTCTATTAAAATATGACGAACGGTTAAAATAGCATTACACATCTCACACATAGGTGGGTCATCCGCCCTCAGCAAGTAGGAATGGGTTAGATGACTATGACCTATGCGGAGCCGAGCAAGAACAACTTCCTCTCTTCGGACCCTGCGTAGACTGGACTGCCATTGCGAAATTACGGGCTTGATTTGATGTAATTTATTTGTGGTCTGTCCGTGCCAAGAATCTTGCCATTGGGAAAGCAGTTTAGAACGTATTATTTGCCTGTAGTCTGTATAGGGGACTGACAGGCAATGATTATCCAGGGAAATGGCTGTTTTGGCAGCAGCATCAGCCGATTCATTTCCCCGGATCCCAATGTGGCTTGGGATCCAGCAAAAGCGAATATCGAATTCTAATGTCTTGAGAGAAAAAAGAATCTGCTGGATCCTGGACAGGATCGGATGAGGGTTAAAACCCACCGATACCAGAGCCTGTAACACACTCGATGAATCGCAGTAAATCATATACCTCTGGTAGTCGCAATTTTTAATGTGATCTAGGGCTGTTTGTATTGCATGCAACTCTGCAGTATAAATGCTAGTTTCTTGTGGGATCTTATAGGATATTGTTTTGTGAGGGAACACAACAGCAGATCCCACATGACATTCCAACTTTGAGCCATCTGTATAGATTGGCAGAAAGTCAGAATACTGCTGTCGATGTACTGCAAAGAGTTGCTGGTAGACAGATGGCGGTGTAGTAGCCTTCTCCCAGATCTTAAGGGAGAAGTCGCAAGTTGGAAAATGAGCATGCCAGGGTGGAAAGAATTGCCTTGGTGACTGGGCAACATTGTCTACCGTCAAGTTCAGCTCATTCAGCAGCCCTTGAATGCGAATACCAAATGGTTTGTTGGCAGTCCGACGGGTGTTGTAGAGATTTTCCCAACGCGGCTGAAAAACGGATGGCCACGTGGGATGATCGGGCAGGGATTTTAATTTGAATGCATACTGTAAGGACAACTGCTTACGTCGAAGAGACAGAGATGGTTCATTTGCTTCGACGTAAAGGCTTTGGACAGGAGATGTGCGAAATGCTCCAGTGGCTGTCCGGATGGCTTGATGGTGGATTGGATCTAACCACCGAAGGGCACTATCTCTAGCAGAACCATAGACCTGAGACCCATAGTCGAGTTTGGGACGGACAAGCGTCCGGTAGAGACGAAGAAGGGTAGCACGATCTGCGCCCCATGAGGTTGACGAAAGGGCACGAAGGATGTTAAGCCCTTTGACACATCTTGTCCTCAGCTGACGAATATGTTGTAAGAATGTCAGCTTTTTGTCGAAAATAAGTCCAAGGAATTTGAATTCTGCTACAACTGGGATGTTATTTTGCCCTAGCCTTAATTCTGGGTCAGGATGAAGATTACGTTTGCGACAAAAGTGTACGCAAACAGTCTTCTTTGTTGTTGTTGTTGTTCTGGAGGCTTAATGGCACATAAGCTGCTAAGGCTATAATGTGCCTATTCACTTATTATATTAAAACATGAGTTTTCCCTAAATCAAAAGAAAATCTGAAATCAGAAATAATTGAAAAGCCCAGTTTGCCTGAGAAAGTCAAAAAATTCAGAAATATTTGCCTTATCACCAATGAGATTTTCAAGAGTTATTGGTTTATGGAGATTAACCAGTGAGATCAAGGATGAAGTTCTGGCTTGTTTATAATAGGGGCAGCCAATAAGAATATGTTTTACTGTCAAATTATTAGAACAATGTGTACATTGTGGTGGATCATCTCCTGTGAGTAAATGAAGGTGGGTCAGATGGGTATGTCCTATTCTTGCCCTTGAAAGGACTACTTCTTCTTGTCTCGATGTACGGATACTGGAGTGCCAGATTTTTGGATCATGTTTAAACTGAAAGAGTTTATTATTAGTCTGAGAGTGCCAGAGTGCTGTCCATTGTGATATGCAAGCAGCATGAACAGTTAGTGCATAATCTGATGCTGGAACAGGGATATTGGTTAAATCAAAAGTAGTTGGATTTTTTGCAGCTTTATCGGCCAGTTCATTGCCTAAAATACCAGAATGGGATGGAATCCAGCAAAAAGTGACCAGTTGGTTGCGTTCTTTAATTTGCAGTAATAAGCTTCTGATTTCATTAAGAATAGGGTGGACTTCATCTGAGGAATTACATAACGACATGATTGAGCTGAGGGAATCAGTGTAAATAACTGATTTGAAGGAACTGTCTGAACAGAGATTTTCTAAAGCTAATTTGATTGCATATAATTCAGCAGAAAATATACTAAATTCTGATGGAAGGGAAACTGATACAGTTGTATTCGGAAACACTGCAGCTGCTCCAACATTTGAATTAGATTTAGAGCCATCTGTATAGATTGGGGAGAAGTCAGTATATCTTTGAGTGTGAACTGCATGAATTTGTTTGACATTTGATGCTTGCAAAGTATTCTTTCTCCATTGACAGAGGTAAGAGTCACAGGTTGGAAGAGGAGGAGGAGTCCATGGTGGCTGAGTACATGTGGCTACTTGTTGTACGGAATGGACGGAAATATTCCAAACTTGCTCCAATTCAAGAAGGCGAAGACCAGCTGGCTTTACTATGCTAGGTTTGTTTCTGTATAAGATTTCAAATGGTGGGTTGAAAAGGTATGACTGAACGGGATGAGAGGCACAACTTTGTATCTTTACAGCATATTTGAGTAACAGTGTTTTCCTGCGTAAAGCTAGTGGGGGCTCATGAGCATCAATGTAGAGACTATGTGCTGGCGACGTTCTGAATGCACCAATTGCAATTCTCAAAGCACTGTGCTGAATTGGATCAAGCCAGCGTAATACACTCTTTCTGGCAGAATCATAGACAGGAGCACCATAATCGAGACGGGATCTGATTAATGCCCTGTATAAACGAAGAAGCGAGGTACGATCTGCACCCCATGTTTGGGCAGATAAAGCTCTGAGTATGTTTAACTTTTTTAGACATGACGTCCGTACATTTTTAATATGGTCTAGGAAATTTAACTTGTTGTCAAGGATTAATCCAAGAAACCTGATGTTGCTGGTGACTGGGACAACGATGTTAGAAATTTGAAGTTCAGGATCTGGATGGAGTTTGCGTTGTCTACAGAAGTGGATGGCAACTGTTTTTTGCTGCGAGAGCCGATAGCCGTTGAGGCTTGCCCATTGTTGAATTTTATTAAGTGATATCTGAAGCTGTCTTTCAACAGACCTCATATTTTGAGAATGACAGGAGATGGAAAGGTCATCTGCATAAAGGTAAGTCTCAACTGTATTTGGAAGCTGCTTAGTGATAGAATCTATTCTCAGAGCAAAAAGAGTGGCACTCAGTACTGATCCCTGTGGAACACCTTCCTCCTGGATGAAAGTTGTGGAAAGGGCATGTTGGTATCGAACTTGAAATGATCTAGTATGTAAGAAGTTCTCAATAAATATAGGAAGGTTGCCTCGTAGTCCTAGAAGGTAAAGTTCACTAAGTATACCATACCGCCAAGTGGTATCAAAAGCCTTCTCTATGTCTATTGAAACCATTACTAGATGTTCATGTTTGACAAAAGCATTACGGATGGCAAATTCAGCCTTGACCATAAGGTCTAGGCATGACCTGTTTTGACGAAAGCCATATTGACTATGGCTCATTAGCTGTTCCGACTCTATGATCCAGACGAGTCTTCTGTGGATAATTTTCTCAAGAATTTTGCTGAGGCAGCTTGAGAGAGATATGGGTCTATAGCTATTCGGGTTGGATGGATCTTTTCCAGGTTTCAGGAATGCCAAAACTGTACAGTGATGCCAAGAAGCTGGAAAAACATTTTCTAAAAATATGCGATTGTAAAGGACCAGGAGGCAGCGCAAAGCTTTGTCATCAAGATGTTGTAGCATGACATAATAAATCCCATCTGGCCCGGCAGCACCATTGCGGGCAGTTTTAATGACATGTAAAAGTTCAGAATATTGCAGAGGTTTGTTATATGGGAGAAGACGGGCAGTTTGAAAATGAATAGCATGCTTTTCTTCAGTGTTTTTAATTCTTTGGAATGAGGTAGGATAGGCTGTTGCTGCTGAAATTTCGGCAAAAGTATTTCCCAAAGCATTAGCTATATCTACTGGATTAGAGAGATCTTTCCCATTCCAAGAGAGGATTGGAGAAGGTATGGTAGGAAACTTACCAGACAGCTGTCTAATTTTTTTCCATATTATTTTGGAATCAGTATTTCTGTGAAAACTAGAGGCAAAACGGATCCAGGATTCTTTCTTTGCTTGCTTTTGTATGAAGCGTGCTTTTGCCCTTAACTTCTTATAGTTAATAAGATTGACTGTGCTCGGACATTGCCGAAACAAATTCCAAGCTTTATTTTTTGCTCTCTTTGCTGTGGTGCATTTGTCATTCCACCAGTAATTATGATGCTTTCGGCCCGGGGGATTTGATAGTGGTATTGTATTTTTAGCCACATTTAGAAGATGCGACGTGATGTAATCTGTGGCATCATCAATATGTTGGAGGCGGATTTTTTCCTCATCAAGGTCAATTGACGATTGAAATTTTGCCCAGTCTGCTCGGACAAATTTCCACTTTCTGCACGGTTGAATTGAAGGAGTCTTTGCTATCAGAAAGTTGCATACTATTGGAAAGTGGTCACTGCCCATGGGATCATTTATTACATTCCACTCTATGGTTGGGACTAGTACTGGTGAACAAATTGTGAGGTCTATTGCTGATGTGTGTCCTGCTGGGAGCTGTACGTGTGTCGGTGTACCAGTATTGAGTATACTGAAATTTAGTGCCTCTAAAAAGCTTTCAATTAGTCGGCCACGTCTATCCAATTTGGGAGAACCCCATAATGGGTGGTGCCCGTTAAAGTCCCCTAATATACAGAGAGGTGGAGGTATCTGTATAAACAGGTCTTCAAGATCTCTTAAAGAGTAAGAACGGTTTGGTGGTAGGTAGATTGAGATAAGTGTTATTGCACTATGGAGAGTTATGCGAACAGCAACAGCTTCTATTTCAGTTTGGATTGGGATATGTCTAGTTGGGATCTTCGAGTTTACTAGGATTGCTACCCCACCATGGGCAGCATTAGCGGTATTTCGATCTCTTCGATAAAGGCAATAGTTCTTTATCGAAGGAGAAATTTGTGAGGTCAGGTAAGTTTCCTGTAGACAGAAGGCAGCTGGAGAATATCGGTTAATTAAGTATTGAATATCGTCGGTGTTGCAACGAAAACCTCTGCAATTCCATTGTAAGATACTGTGGTTCATTTAGGTTTAGTTGAGGATGATTCATCAGACTGTTTTTTGTTTGAGCACTTTTTCCGGTCTTTTTTTGGGAAGCTGGGGCGCCCAGTATCCATAGTGTCATTTGCATGAAGTTCTAGTATGGGTTCCTCAAGATCTGAGTGTACATCTACTTCCATACTATTGGTGGATGATTCAGGTTTCTTGTTGTCTTTGGTAGTTTTTAATTTTTCTTTATCATGCGAGACTGTCCGAGTATCAGTTGGGATGCTGATTAGAGTGTTGGTCGATTCACTGGTTTTAGTTTGATGTGTGTCTTTTCCTGAATTAGATAGTGTATTTTTAACCCAATTAGCCATAGATGTGCTAGGGGGTATTGATACATCTGTTTGTACTGCTGTTGAAATAAAGCTTCGAGTGTGAGACGCATATGAACGACTGGGCATGGTCAACATAACCTGTCTGCGTGCCTCAGGGTATGTGACTTTGTGTTCAATTTTATACTTTTGAATTTTCTTCCCTGTTTTCCACATTTCACAGGATTTTGAAAATGCTGGGTGACTTTCTTTGCAGTTAGGGCAAATGGGACTTGATGCTGAACAGTCTGCTTGTGTATGTTCCTTGGAACCACAAATAGGACAAATAGCTTCTCCTCTGCATGCTTGTTGGGAATGTCCATATTTTTGGCATTTAAAACAACGAATCGGGTTAGGAATATAAGCCCGAATTCGGCAGTTTAAATAGCCAGCTTTTACTGAGGATGGCAAATCTGGGGTACTGAAGGTTAAAATGATTGACCTAGTTGGGACGAGATTTCCATCTTTTTTGGTCATTATGCGTTTGGCGTTGGTTACTTTTTGATTACTCAGTTCTTTAACTAATTCCTCTTCTGATATTGTAAGTAGGTCCCATTCGGTTATAACGCCTTTCGAGGAATTTAAGGTGTTGTGTGGAGTAATAGATACTGGCAGGCCACCGAATGTAGTTGTTTTGAGCAGCCACTCGGAATGTTTGGAGTTGGCTGTTTCAATTAATAGGTCTCCAGATTGCAGTCGTTTAACCATTTTTGGTGTTCCAGCAATCGATTCCAGAAATCTTTGGATGACGAATGGTGATAATTTGCCTACAGGTTGGTTGGAGAGAGAGTGTATGACCAGAAAGTTTGGCATTTCATTGCACTGAACTTCTCTTCGGAGCCTTTTTGCTTGGTTCACGTCTTCATCATTAGGTTTGTCTAGCCTTGAGTTCGAAGGCTCTAGAGGTGGATATTCATTTTTATCCATCGTTGCTCCTTTTAGCCCTGGGGGATAACTTTTCCCCCAGATTACCGGCCCCGCCACGGGGAGGCAGGAGCAGTGCCGCTCGGAGGCCAAGCGGTTGAAGTGTTAGTTGGTTAATAGAACAAGAAATATAGGAAAAAGAAAGGTGTGTTTCCTTTCTGTGTTCTAACTTGTGGTTTTCAAGTATAGAACTAGTTATAAAAGAAAGGCTTTTGGTAGAAACGTAGGAACTTAAAAGGAAATAACTTCAATCACTTTAGAAGAGCGCTCTATATATCACCAGAATATCGCTTGGCCTCGAAATACGCTTGGCACCCGGGGCCAACAGTCTTCTGTGATGAAAATCTGAACCCATTAGCCAAAGACCAAGCTGTAAGATGGTCAATGGTTTTCTGCAGTTGCCTTTCAATGACCCTCATATTGCATGAATGACAAAATATAGCAAAGTCATCAACATAGAGGGCATTGTTTACAGTGGGTGGAAGTTGTTCTGCGATAGAGTTTATTTTGATTGCGAAAAGCGTGACACTTAGAACGGATCCTTGTGGGACTCCCTCTTCCTGAGAGAAAACTCGAGAGAGGGTGGATCCTAAACGGATTTGAAACTGGCGATTCGAAAGAAAGTTTTTAATAAAAAGAGGAAGATTACCTCTAAGACCAAAGTTATAGAGGTCTTTTAAAATCCCAAATCGCCAGGCTGTGTCGTACGCTTTTTCAATATCAAAGAAAACTGCTACCAAATGCTCGGATTTAATAAAAGCATCACGAATGGACGTTTCCAATCGGATTAAATGATCCAGAGTGGATCTATTTCTTCGGAAGCCGCACTGTGTCCTGGAAAGCAGACCATTTGTTTCTAAATACCATACCAGGCGAGAATTTACCATTCTTTCCAGGATCTTGCACAAACAGCTTGTCAGAGCAATAGGACGGTAGTTACTTGGATTTCTAGGATCCTTTCCTGGTTTTGGGAAGGGAAGAACGATTGCCTTCCGCCAGGAATCCGGAAATTGTTTATTAAGAAAAATTCTGTTAAACAGAATTAACAGGTGATCCTTACATTGTGGTGTGAGGTGTTTTACCATTTCATAGTGGATGTCATCGGGCCCCACAGCACTTGCGTGCGTGAGAAAGAGTGCAGCATTTAATTCCTCCTGTGAAAAGGGCTTGTTATAAGATTCAAGCCCTTTTGAATAGAAGTTCAGGGGGTTTTTCTCATTTTTTCTCTTTCAGGGCCAAAAACTCTGCGGGAAAAGATGTTATTGCAGATATTTTTGCAAATATTTCCCCTAGAGTATTTGCTACTGCAGTTCGATCTGCAATTGGACATCCGTTATGCTCGAGGATCACAGAAGGGCATGGTGGATATTTTCCCTTCATTTTCCGGATCTTATCCCAGACTACTTTTGAGCTAGCAGCCTGAGTTATGGAAGATGTAAAACGAATCCAAGATTTCCTTTGGCTCTGACGGCGTACATAACGTGCTTTTGCACGTGCACGTTTGAATGATATTAAATTTTCAGTGGTGGGATATCGGCGGAATATCCCCCACGCTTTGTTTTGTGCTTTTTTTGCTGCTGTGCATTCGGAATTCCACCAAGGTTTCGGAAATAGTGGGAACCGGCTAGATGATTTTGGGATTGCAATTGCAGCTGCTTGGACAATTGTCTCTGTGACGTACATGACTGCATCATTGATTGGCACCTGACTGACTGTAGCGATGTCAAGATTTCCCAGATGTTGAAAGGCATTCCAGTCAGCCTGATCAAGCTTCCACCGCGGTAAACTAAATGGAAGACACGGTCTACCGCTAGTTAATGTGATTATCACGGGGAAGTGATCGCTTCCATATGGGTTCTCCTCTACCTCCCAAGCAAGTGAAGGAAGGAGAGAAGGGGTGCAGATAGAAAGATCAATGGCAGAGAAAGTACGGGTAGGCATGTGGAAGAAGGTGTTTGTTCCCACATTTAGGAGGGAGAGATCATTGTCAGTGAGCATATGCTCTATGACTCGTCCCCTTCCATTGATGTCAGCACTACCCCACAGAGTGTTATGTCCATTGAAATCCCCAAGAATTAAACAAGGGGAGGGCAATTGCATGATAAGATCATCAAGGTCTTTCTGGGGGATATCAATCCCAGGTGGCAAATAAACAGAGCAGACAGTTAATAAGAACCCCACTGTAAGGCGAATTGCTACAGCTTCAATGCTAGTTGTAAGCTGCAAAGGCTGAAATGGGATCTGGTTGCCGACGAGGATTGCGACTCCTCCGTGGGCAGGACCATCCACAATTCTATCCTTACGAATGATGGTAATGTTATGCATGGTGGGGTCATCATTTGCCTTTAAATAAGTCTCCTGTATGTAAAAGCAAGCTGGTTTGTGCTTTTGCAAGAGTGCCTTGATGTCGTCAGTATTTTTCCGGAATCCACGACAATTCCACTGTAGGAATTTAGCCATTATTTGGACTTGGTGGGTCCATCAGGCGGCTTCCGAGGTGCTGAGGGCTTAATTTTGTCAGTCTTGGATTTATCTTTCCTGGGGAAGTATGGACGCTGTCCTGTGTCCATTTCCTCCTCAGCGAAGAGTTCCAAAACTGACTCATCACGTACCTCCTTCTGCTCGACATCCATGTTTTCCTGGGTACTAGGTGTTACTTCCCCTTTCTTATTCTTTTCTTTTGCTTTTGTTACTTGTGGAGCATTAGGAGGTATCGATATAGGAGTGGCAGCTGATTGGTCCCTTTGTGCAGGTTTTTGGGAGCTTAAAAGATAACGTGCAATGTGAGTAAATGATTCTTTAGGAGGGACAGACATGTCCGTCTGAGTCCCAATCGAACATCTCCCTGCTACCTTCTGGGCGTAGGTAGGTTTTTTGATGTTAAGAGGTTTCACTGCTTTTCTTGCCTCCTGGTACGATATGTTTAGCTCTGCCTTCAGCCGTTGAATTTCTTTTTCTTCTTTCCACCTCTGGCATGCCCTTGAATAGGCCGGATGTTCTCCCTCACAGTTAATGCAGGTGGGTTTAGTGGCTGAACATGCTGTTGTTTCGTGGTCCTTTGCACCGCACCGGGCACATGCAAGGACTCCACGGCAGGCCATTTGAGAATGTCCATACTTTTGACATTTAAAACACCGTAAAGGGTTCGGAATGTATGGACGTACTGGACAGTTGATGTATCCAGCTTTAATCTCATCAGGAGGTTTGGGAGAGTTAAAAGTCAGGATAACACTCCTGGTTTTAACAGTTTTCCCATCCCTTCGCGCAGTGATCCTCTTGACGGCAGTAACTCCCTGTGGTTGTAATTCGGAGCAGATTTCCTCCTCGGTGACGTCGAGAAGGTCCCACTCCGAAATGACACCTCTCGATGAATTTAGTGTTCTGTGTGGTGTCACTGTTATGGGTATACCTCCGATTGATGTTACTCGGAGTAGATGTTCAGACTGCCCGTCATTTTTTGTTTCAATCAAGAGGTCCCCAGAACGGAGCCTCTTAACTGACTTGGGTGTACCTGCTAACCCATCCAACCCTTTTTGTATAAAAAAGGGCGACATTTTACCAATCGGTGTTTCATTGGTGGAATGCATTATTAAGAACCTTGGGACAGGCCCTGATGGTAGTTCGGTTCGCTGCCTCTTTGTAGCAATAATGCTATCTGCCTCTCCGTCGTTATTTTCAGATAGGGACCGGGTTGGGGCCCCTGAAGGAATACGTTTATCAGGATTCATGAGGATTTTTAAATTGTTCAGTGCCCGGGCTCCCCACCCACCACGGAGCCCAAAGGGACGCCCACTACCCGGCATGCAATAAATGCGCTCGGGAGTGGGACGCCAGGGCTACCCAGACACTATACCCGCACCGCCGCCAGCCTGAATCCTGTCCCTCGGACCATGAGGGTAGGGGCGTGGCATTGACACGGTTGACCCTCGCAGGCGAGCCTACTAGCCGATTGATCCTAGCCGGGCCTTCCAGGACCACCCGTCTTGTCGAAGCAGGGGCCAAAGTGGTGTATTGAAGCTGGGCCCCTCAACCACCAGGATCCCCCTTTCCGAATTTCCACGGGTCGCAGCGCACGGCAAACACGCCGGATTCCATTGATGTAAGCCCGGAACCTAGGCTGTGGGCGTTGGATCCCAGTGATGCTAGTCTGGAAGTCCAGCAGCGTCACTGGGAGGTCCCCTCACCACGTACAGGTGCCCACGTCGAGGGGGAGGGTAGGGGCGTGGCTTTGACACGGTTGACCCTCGCAGGCGAACCTACTAGCCGATTGATCCTAGCCGGGCCTTCCAGGACCACCCGTCTTGTCGAAGCAGGGGCCAAAGTGGTGTATTGAAGCTGGGCCCCTCAACCACCAGGATCCCCCTTTCCGAATTTCCACGGGTCGCAGCGCACGGCAAACACGCCGGATTCCATTGATGTAAGCCCGGAACCTAGGCTGTGGGCGTTGGATCCCAGTGATGCTAGTCTGGAAGTCCAGCAGCGTCACTGGGAGGTCCCCTCACCACGTACAGGTGCCCACGTCGAGGGGATGTCAGAACTACCCCACAGCGGATTATGTCCATTGAAATCCCCCAATAATAGAAAAGGGGGTGGCAGTTGCTTGATGAGATCGTCAAGGTCTGCCTGGGCGGTGTCGTTCCCAGGTGGCAAATAAATGGAGCAGACAGTTAAAAGGAACCCAACTGTAAGACGAACTGCTACAGCCTCCAGATTAGTGGTAAGAAGCACAACTTGAAAGGGGTTATGGTTACCCACAAGGATAGCGACTCCTCCGTGGGCAGGTGCATCCCCAGCTCTGTCTCTGCGAATAACTGAGCAGTTACGTAAGTAAGGGTCCTCGTTTGCCTTTAAATACGTCTCCTGTAAGCAAAAGCAAGTTGGTTCATGCTTACTCAGGAGGGCCTTGATGTCATCTCTATTTCTACGAAATCCACGGCAATTCCATTGGAGAAATTTAAATGTACCCATTATTTTGATTTACTGGGTCCGTCTGGTGGCTTCCGAAGGGCTGAGGGCTTCATTTTCTCAGTCCTGGGTTTATCTCTCTTTGGAAAGACTGGACGTTGGCCCGTATCCATTTCTTCTTCGTCTTTCGCAAAGAGTTCCAGGACAGGGTCGTCCTGTACCTCCTTATTTTCGACATCCATTGTCTCTTGAATTGTAGATGTCTGCTCCCCTTTCTTCTTGGTTTCTTTAGTACTCTGTTTTGGAAGTGGTGGAGCACTAGGAGGTACGGATATAGCAGTGGCGGCTGACTGTGATTTTTCGGTGGGCTTTTCGGAACTTAATAAATAGCGCGCAATGGGGGTAAAAGACTCCCTTGGTGGAATACTCATATCAGTCTGAGTACCAATGGTACTTTTCCCAGAAGCTTTCTGGGCATATGAAGGCTTGGCGCTATTTATAGGTTGGATGCGTCTTCTGGCCTCCTGATAGGAGATGTTTAGCTCTGTTTTTAGTTTCTGAATTTCCTTCTCCTCTTTCCACCGCTGGCATGCTCGAGAGTATGCAGGGTGTTCCCCTTGGCAGTTTGTACAACTTGGCTTAGAAGCTAAACATTCCTTGCTCTCATGGTCTTTAGCACCACAGCGAGCACAGGCGGGGTTGCCACGACAAGCTGTTTGAGAGTGGCCATACTTTTGGCATTTAAAGCACCTCAGTGGGTTGGGGATATAAACCCTCACTGGGCAGTTTAAATAGCCTGCTTTTATGGAACTTGTAGGCCGTGGGGTGTTAAACGTTACGATGAGAACTCGGGTAGGGACGAGATTCCCATCCTGCCGCATCGATATTCTTTTGACAGCCGTCACTCCTTGCTCTTTAAGTTCAGAGCAGATCTCTTCTTCAGAAACATGAAGAAGATCCCACTCTGATATGACACCGCGTGAGAAATTCAAGGTTTTATGGGGAGTAACGATGATCGGTAATCCCCCTAAAGATGTGGCTTTCAGTAGTTGCTGTGCATGTTTTTGGCTTGCAGCCTCAACTAAAATGTCTCCAGAACGTAGCCTTTTGACAGATTTTGGGGATCCTGTCAACCCTTCTAATCCTTCCTGGATGAAAAAGGGTGACATTTTCCCGAGTGCCTGCTCTCCGGTGGAATGGAGAATGAGGAAAAGCGGTGTGACAGATGGTGGTGTATCCTCAGTTCTGGCTCTTTTTGCACAAGTATTTTCTGTGGTTTCGTCTCGGTTAGGTAGGGGCCTTGTTGGGGCCCCAGAAGAAATAGAATTTAAATTACTCATAAGAGTAAAGAAAAAGTGTCTGATGCCTAAGTACCTCACCCACCACGGAGACCTACGAGGGGGGCGCCCACTCGTGAACTAGCAGGTACTGCGTACACGAATGGGACGCCGAGTTCGCTTAGAACACCATACCCACGTTTCCGATAGGTTTTTATCCCGTCCCAGGACCAAAGGGAGGGAGACTTATTGGAACGCAGTTGACCCTAGCAGTGTAATACCACCCGCCGATTGATCCCAGTCGGGCCGGTCCGGGACCACCCGTCTCGTCGAAGCAGGGGCCAAAGTGGTGTATTAAGGCTAGGCCCCTCAACCACCAGCATCCCCCTTTCCGCTTCCACGGGTCGCGGCGCACGGCTGCACACGCCGGATTCCAAAGATGTAACCCTGGAACCAAGGTATGGGCGTTAGATCCCAGTGATGCTAGTCTGGAAGTCCAGCAGCGTCACTGGGAGGTCCCCTCACCACGTACTTTGTTTTGTTTTTTTTTGTTTTGTTTTGGTTTTATTGGCGCATTAGCTACTAAGGCTATAATGCGCCAAGACCATGTCATTTATAAAATAATTTAAACTTTCAGTGACCTAATTAGTTAGGTCACTATGTCAAGAAATATAAGAAAAATGTAAATTTTATAAACGAGTAAAAATATTTATTGACTTTAAAAATCTAAAAATAGCAGACACATTGTCATTGTCGGATAAAATCTGACTGAGTGTATATGGCTCAGTCAGATCATTAAAAGCGGTAAGACGGATACTGCTAAAAACTGGACATTCGATTAAAATGTGTCTAATTGATAAAACTGTGCCACAAGACTCACACATAGGAGGGTCATCAGCCCTCAGCAAAAATGAATGAGTTAAATGACTGTGTCCTATGCGGGTCCGGGCAAGAACAACTTCCTCCTTACGATTCCTGCGCAAACTAGACTGCCACGGTTCAATTACAGGCTTTATACGATATAGTTTATTTCCAGTCTGTCTATTCCACGAGTCCTGCCATTGGGAGTGTATTTTCTCGAGTATTCTTTGCCTGTAGTCTGTATAGGGGACTGACAGGCAGCGATTATTTCTGGGAATTGCTGATTTGGCTGCGGTGTCAGCCAAATCATTTCCCTTAATCCCAATGTGGCTAGGAATCCAGCAGAAGCGGATATCATATTCACGTTCACGGAGGAAGTGAATCTTCTGCTGAATGCTAGACAGAACTGGATGAGAATTAAATCTCACGGTTATTAAAGCCTGTAACACACTAAGAGAATCAGAATATAAAATGAACCGTTGGTTTTGGCATTTACTGATGTGATCCAAAGCTAACTCAATAGCGTGCAGCTCTGCAGTAAATATACTGCATTCAGAGGGAATCTGCTCCGATGTAGTGGTGTCCCTAAAGACAGCAGCAGATCCCACATATGATTCTGACTTCGAACCGTCTGTGTAAACTGGCGCGAAGTCAGAATGTTCAGCTCGGTGTGCTGAATAAAGCTGCAGGTAGACCGATGATGGAGTGTCCGACTTTCCCCAATTTTTAAGGGACAAGTCACATATTGGAATACGAGCATGCCAGGGTGGAAGGGGTTGCTTCGGTGTTTGGGCAACCTTGTCTACCTTGATATCAAGTTCTATGAGTAGCTCTTGGAGACGAATACCAAAAGGACGATTAGCAGTCTTACGGGTATTGTACAAATTTTCCCATCGTGGCTCAAACACGGATAGCCACGTAGGATGGTCTGGCAGGGATTTCAGTTTAAAAGCGTAGTTTAGACACAGCTGCTTACGTCGAAGCGATAACGGTGGTTCGTTTGCTTCGACGTATAAACTCTGGACAGGAGATGTTCTATATGCTCCAGTAGCGATACGAAGAGCCTGGTGATGGACAGGATCCAGCCATCGAAGGGCACTGTCACTGGCTGAAGAATATACCTGGGACCCATAATCAAGTTTGGATCGCACAAGTGCACGGTAAAGCCGAAGAAGCGTGCATCGGTCCGCTCCCCAAGATGTAGAGGAGAGCGAGCGGAGAATATTAAGCCCGCGTGTGCACTTTGTGCGAAGTTGACGGATGTGGTGCAGAAAGGTCAACTTTTTATCAAATACGAGTCCCAAGAATTTTGTGTCCGCTGCTACTGGAATAGCATTTTGTCCGAGCCTTAATTCAGGTTCAGGATGAAGATTACGCTTACGACAAAAATGTACGCAAACGGTCTTCTCCGGCGAGAACCTGAAGCCATTTGCAAGTGCCCAGGAGTTGAGGCGGTCAATGGCTTTCTGCAGTTGTCTTTCAATAACCCTCATGTTGCATGACTGACAAAAAATGCTAAAGTCATCAACATAGAGGGCACTGTTTACAGTTGGAGGAAGTTGTTCTGTGATGGAATTTATTTTGATGGCGAAAAGCGTGACATTTAATACTGATCCTTGTGGTACTCCCTCCTCTTGGCTAAAGGAGCGAGAGAGTGAGGATCCCACACGAACTTGGAAAGATCGATTGGCTAAAAAGTTTTGAATAAACACGGGGAGATGCCCTCTAAGGCCTAGGCTGTGCAGATCTTTTAAGATGCCAAATCTCCAAGTTGTGTCATACGCTTTCTCCATGTCAAAGAACACCGACACCAAGTGTTCACGTTTTAGGAAAGCATCCCGGATGGATGTTTCCAGTCTAATAAGATGGTCCAAAGTGGACCGGTTCCTTCGGAAGCCGCACTGGATGTTGGAGAGAAGGTCATTGGTTTCTAAATACCAGATTAAACGAGAATTCACCATTCTCTCCAGGATTTTGCACAAACAGCTAGTCAGAGCAATGGGACGATAATTTCTAGTGACTTTTGGATCCTTTCCTGGCTTAGCGAAGGCAAGAACGGTTGCCTTGCGCCAGGAGTCCGGAAACTGCCCTTCGGTAAAGATTCTGTTATACAGAAAGAGCAGATAATCCATAGATTTTGGTGAAAGATGTTTAATCATATCATAATGGATGCCATCTGGTCCAACAGCACTTGCTTTGGAAAGAGTGAGGGCTCTTTTCAGTTCATGTATAGTGAATTCCCTGTTGTAGGGACAGTCGCTCTTACACTTAAAATTAAGTGCCTGTTTTTCTATTTTTTGTTTCAGGACCAGGAACTCTGGGGAATAAGAAGATATTGCACAGATTTTAGAGAATGTTTCCCCAAGAGAGTTGGCTATTGCAGTTGGATCTGCAATAGCGCATCCATTATAATCTAGGATTGAAGTAGGGTGGGATGTATATTTTCCCTTCATTTTCCGGATTTTATCCCAGACTACCTTAGAGTTGGTAGACTGGGTAATAGATGATGTAAAACGGATCCACGATTCCCTTTGACTCTGACGGCGGATGTAGCGTGCTTTGGCTCGTGCACGTTTAAACACTATAAGGTTGTTCGTGGTAGGATAACGACGGAATATCCCCCACGCTTTGTTTTGAGCCTTTTTTGCTGCTGTGCATTGGGAATTCCACCAAGGTTTGGGAAATGGTGGAAACCGGGTAGATGTTTTTGGAACAGTATTCGCAGCTGCTTGGACGATAATTTCTGTGATGTACGTTACTGCATCATTGATCGGCTCCTGACTGACCGTACTGAGTTCAAAATTTGCCTGATGTTGGAAGGCAGTCCAGTCAGCCTGATCAATCTTCCACCGTGGTAACCTGAAGGGAAGACATGGTCTTCCGCTGTGTAACAAGGTTATCACAGGGAAGTGATCACTTCCAAATGGATTCTCCTCCACTTCCCAAGTGAGTGAAGGGAGTAGAGAAGGGGAGCAGATAGAGAGATCAATGGCAGAAAAGGTACGAGAAGGCATGTGGAAGAAGGTGTTTGTTCCAGTATTTAGAAAGGAAAGGTCATTGTCATTGAGCATACGCTCTATGACCCGTCCCCTTCCATTGATGTTAGCACTACCCCACAGGGTGTTTTGTCCGTTAAAATCCCCGAGAAGTAAGAAAGGGGGAGGCTTGTTGTTGTTGTTGTTGTTATGGAGGCTTAATGGCACATAAGCATCTATGGCTATAATGTGCCTATTCACTTATTATTTTAGGAGATGAGGAATTTCCATAAAATCAAAAGAAAATTTTAAATCAAAAATTATTAAAAAGTCCAGTTTGCTTGAGGAAGTCAAAAAATTCAGAAATATTTGCTTTATCACCAATGAGATTTTCAAGAGTTATTGGTTTACTATTATTTATCAGTGAGATCAAGGATGTAGCTCTGTGTTGTTTATAGTAGGGGCAGTCAATTAGAATATGTCTAACAGTCAAGATGTTAGAGCAATGTGTACACTGTGGTGGATCACCTCCTGTGAGTAAATAAAGATGTGTCAGATGAGTATGACCTATTCTTGCCCTTGAAAGGACTACTTCTTCTCGTCTCGATGTACGAACACTGGAACGCCAAATTTTCGGATCTTGTTTAAACTGAAAGAGTTTATTATTAGTCTGAGAGTGCCAGAGTGCTGTCCATTGTGATAGGCAAGCAGCATGAACGGTTAGTACACAATCTGATGCTGGAACAGGGATATTGGTTAAATCAAAGGTAGTTGGATTTTTTGCAGCTTTATCAGCCAGTTCATTGCCTAAAATACCGGAATGGGCGGGTATCCAACAAAAAGCAACCCGTTGTTGACGTTTTTTGATTTGTAGTAACAAGCTTCTGATTTCATCTAGAACAGGGTGAACTTTATCTTCGCAATTACTTAGTGACATGATTGAGCTGAGGGAATCAGTATAAATAACAGATTTTAAAGAACAGTCGGAACAGAGATTTTCTAAAGCAAGTTTTATTGCATACAATTCAGCAGAAAATATACTAAAATCTGATGGAAGGGATACTGATACAATTGTTGTTGTTGTTGTTGTGCTTGGATTTTTCTGGTGCAAAAGCTACAAAGGCCATATTGCACCTATCATAGTAGTTAATACTAATTTTATTGGTTTCTATGGGAGCAGTTAGAAACGGTTATATAAACCTATTCGTTTCAGAAAGAGAAAGAATTCTGTAATGTTTGAGTTTTCGCCTATGATGTGGCTAAGTGACAATTCCTGTAAGTTTGAGAGAGAAGTGAATGAAATTAGACGGGAGTTGTTATACAAGATGCATTCCAAGAGTATGTGTTTTATTGTTAGTGGCTTGTGGCAATGTGAACACTGTGGAGGGTCATTACCTGATAACAGAAATAGATGGGTCAAATGGGTGTGGCCTATTCGGGCTCTGGCCAGGACGACCTCTTCTTGTCTGTTTGTACGAAAATTGGAGGCCCATAATTGCGGTATAGGTTTAATTTCAAGGAGTTTGTTGTGAATGTGCGTTTGCCATTGTAGTTTCCAGCGTTCCTTACATATATTACGTATATGTACTTTGTAATCCCTGAACGGGACCAGAAAATTCATTGGGGATGTGCTGGATGGATGCTTGGCAGCATCATCTGCAATTTCGTTTCCCGGTATTCCAGTATGGCCTGGGATCCAGCAGAAGACAACATTTTGCCGATGATCTCGGAGACGAATCAATTCTGATCTGATTAGCTGTAGGAGCGGATGAGTAGATGGGGAAATCTTTTGCATTGCTAATAGGGCACTTTGCGAGTCTGTGTAGATTATACTCTTTTTGATTGAGAGATGGGAAATGTTTTCCAGAGCAAGTTTTATGGCATATAGTTCAGTGGTGTAACTGCTGCATTCTGTCGGAAGTGACACGGAAGTGATAGTGTCATGGAATACCACTGCTGCACCTGATCCATTCTCAGACTTTGAGCCGTCAGTATATATTTTCGCAAAGTCAGGATAACTTTGTAAATGTGCAGTGTGGAGCTGCTGGATGTTAATACCCGTTAAAGAGTGTTTTCCCCATTGGTGGAAATAATAGTCACAATACGGCAAGATGACAGACCATGGAGGAACGTGATCTGTAGGTTCTTGGTGGACTTTATTGAGTTGTATATTCCAATTTTCTGCTAGTTCCATTAACCTAATACCTGCAGGCCTCGTTGCATGTGGCTTGTTTCTATAAAACATGGTGAGTGGCGGATCATTAAATATTGACCAATTAGGATGCGTCGACTGACTTTGAATCTTGGTGGCGTAGTTCAATAGTAGCATCTTTCTTCTGATGTTTAGAGGAGCTTCGTAGGCTTCTACATAGAGACTTTGCACTGTAGATGTTCTAAACGCACCTAGAGCTATTCTTAGAGCTGAATGTTGAATAGGGTTGAGACGAGATAAGACACTTTCCCTAGCAGAATCAAAGACAGGTGCGCCATAGTCCAGACGAGATCTAATTATGGATCTGTATAAGTGAAGCAAGGTGTAGCGATCTGCTCCCCAGGTTGTTGCTGATAAGGCTCTGAGTATGTTCATTTTTTTTTGGCAAGCTGTCCGGAGATGTTCAATGTGTTTTTGATAGTTTAACTTACAGTCAAAAATTAAGCCAAGTAGACGAATACTATTTGCTATTGGAATAAGATGGTTATCTAAATGGAGTTCAGGATCAGGATGCATTTTACGTATGGTACAGAAATGAATGGCAGTAGATTTCTGGCTGGATAGTCTGTAACCGTTTTGTGTCATCCAAATCTGGATCTGATTTATTGATATCTGCAATTGTCTCTCAATGTAGTTCATGTTTTGAGAGTGGCAGGAAATTGTGAGATCATCGGCATAAAGATATGAGTCTACTGTTTTCGGAATAAGTTCAGTTAAGTGATTAATTCTAATTGCAAATAGAGTGGCACTGAGAACGGACCCTTGAGGGACTCCTTCTTCCTGAGCAAAGTTTTTAGAGAGAATTCCTTGGTAACGAACTTGAAAGGATCTTTGTTCTAAGAAATTTTTGATGAAATATGGCAAATTTCCTCTCAGGCCAAGAGAATGTAGATCCTTTAAAATGCCGAAACGCCATGTGGTGTCAAAGGCTTTCTCAATATCCAGACAGACCATAACGAGATGCTCCTTTTTGATGAATGCATTTCTGACGTTTGCTTCGGCTTTAATCATAAGGTCCAATGATGATCGATTTTTTCTGAAACCAAATTGATTGTTATTGATTAAGTTTTGGGACTCAAGATACCAAGTCAGACGGTGGTGAACCATTTTTTCGAGGGTTTTGCTCAGACAGCTGGTAAGTGAAATTGGTCTGTAGTTTTGAGGAACAGAATTGTCTTTACCAGGTTTTGGGACAGCCAGAACGTAGGAATGACGCCAGGAGCTTGGGTATGTATGTTCAGTGAATATTCGATTGAGGAAGAACAGCAGTGATGACTGTGACTTTGTATTTAAATTTTTGAGCATTATATAAAATATCCCATCAGGGCCAGCAGCGCTGTTTCTTGTGTTGGTAAGAGCATGCTGGAGTTCAACCATGGTAAATGGTTGATTATATTTTAGTGCACATCTGTCAGTGAAATTCAGTTTGGATTTTTCAGTTACACCTTTAATTTTTTGAAACGATTGGTCATAAGAAGTTGAGGAGGACAACTGGGAAAATACAGATCCTAGTGCATTTGCGATTTCTGCAGGAGTAGAGAGTTCCTGTCCATTCCAATTAATTAGTGGAGTAGATGTTGGAGGAATTTTGCCATTTAACAATTTTATCTTATTCCAGATCAGTCTGATGTCTGTATTTTTATTAACTGAGGAAGCGAATTTAATCCAAGATTCTTTTTTTGCTTTCCGTCTGATATAACGGGCTCTTGCTCTAAGTCGCTTGTAATTAATAAGATTGGAAGTGGTTGGATGTTTGTGGAATTGATTCCAAGCTTTGTTTTTCTCTTTTTTTGCATTGTTGCACTCTTCGTTCCACCAATAGTTTAATTTTCGCTTTTTCCTGACTTGGTATTGTGGAATTGCAGCAGTTGCAGCTGTTAATATTTGGTTTGTTATATGTTCAGTAACATGGTTGATAGAAGAGCACTGTATGATATGGTTGTCGAACGAGACAAGCGAGCTATATTTTATCCAGTCAGCCTTCGGAAATTTCCATTTTACTGGATTGTCTGTTGGTAATGAACGGGAAGTTTGAACTTTGCATATTATTGGGAAATGATCGCTGTTGTGAGGGTCGTTAAGAGTTACCCACTGGATACTTGGATAGAGCACTGGAGAGCAAATGGAAAGGTCTATTGCAGAGGTTGATCCGGTAGGAAAATGAACATAGGTAGGAGAGCCAGTATTTAACAACGTTAGATCCTGTCTATCTATTAACGTTTCAACAAGTTTTCCACGCCTGTCTAAGCTGGAAGAACCCCATAATGGGTGGTGAGCATTAAAGTCACCTAGTAGACAGAAGGGAACTGGTAGTTGCAACACGAGATCTTCGATTTCCTGGATAGAATATGGACGATTTGGTGGAAGATAAATTGAGACCAATGTAACGGTGATTCCAATTACTATGCGTGTGGCAACAGCTTCTAAAGAGGTTTGCAATGGAATGCATCTGGAAGGAACTCTTGAGTCCAACAGGATGGCTACTCCTCCATGAGCACTATTAGTGTCAGATCTATCTTGTCTGTAGATAGTGTAATTTTTGACTGTGGTGGAAACTTGGGGAGTCAAGTTGGTTTCCTGTAGGCACATAGCTACCGGATTGAAGCAGTGAATTAGTTCATTAATATCATCGATGTTGCTACGAAAACCTCTACAATTCCATTGAATGATGTGTTCCATTATTTGGTTTTGTTCGTGGAAGATGTATCTGACTGCTTTTTATATGTTGACTGTTTATGACGGTCCGGTTTTGGTTTTTCTCTTCGGGGAAAAGTGGGACGTCCCGATTCATTGCTGTCGTCCATATCATCTTCTGCATGTATTTCAAGCAGTTCTTCTTGACCGATAGAATCATCCGTATCCATGCTTGTTAGACCTGATACTTTCGTCTCAGCAGAATGCGGTTTTTGCAAATTTTCTGCTGCCTGATGATGCGGAAGTCTCTGGGTTGGAATTGTGAGTGGCGTGTTATTGCTTTGGTCTATTGAATTCGGTTTAGATGGATGCTGGATCAAGAGTACTGATCGTGCCCAGTCTGATATTGATATATTTGGAGAGATGGATACTTCAGTCTGACATGCTACTGATTCATGTTTGAGAGTGGTAGAAGCATAAGTGCGCTTTGGCATACTTAAGTTGATCTGTTTTTTCGCTTCTTGGTAAGAGACTTTATTTTCAATTTTATATTTTTGTATTTTTTTACCTATCTTCCATAGTTCACAGTCTTTAGAGTAGGCTGGATGTTTGCCACTACAATTAGGACACTGTGGTGTTGGAGCTTTGCATTCTGCTTTTGTGTGATTCTTGCAGCTGCAGTTTGGACATATGGCGTCTCCACGGCATGCTGTCTGAGAATGGCCGAACTTTTGACATTTAAAGCATCTGAGCGGATTTGGGATGTAAGGCCTAATGCGGCAATTCAAGTAACCTGCTTTGACAGAATCCGGTAGATTTGGCGTACTGAAAGTCAAGATTATGTTTCGCGTGAGAGTTAAGTTGCCGTCTTTTCTGATCATGATACGTTTTGCATGAGAGACATTTTGATCTTTTAGCTCCTGGACAATTTCTTCCTCAGAAACATATAATAGATCCCATTCGGAGATCACTCCTTTGGAAGAATTTAGTGTGTTGTGTGGGGTAACCTGAATTGGTATTCCGCTTAAAGAAGTAAGTTGTAGTAATAACTCAGAATGTCTTGAGTAACAAGTCTCTACTAGTAGATCTCCTGATTGGAGACGTTTAACCATTTTTGGTGAACCTGCAGCGTTTTCAAGGCATCTCTGGATGATGAAAGGTGAGAGCTTGCTCACAGGTTGGGATGACAAAGAGTGTATTATTAGGAAAGCTGGAGATTCCTGCTTCCTAGTGTCTTTTTTAAGTCTCTTTGAAAGAGAGAAGTCATGATCGGTGTCATTGTCAAGTTCATGTTGAGAGCACTTCGGCTCTAAACGTGGAAATTCATTTGTTTCCATCTTTGCTCCTTTTCGCCCCGAGGGTTGGTTTTTCCCCCAGGTTACCGGCCCCGCCACGTGGAGGCAGGAGCGGTGCCACCAGTGACCAAGCGGTTGTTTAAGTTAGTGGATTTGGTTAGTGATATATATATAAGGAATAAGAAAAGAAAGGTGGATTGCCTTTCTGGGTTCTTACTTTTGACTTTTAAAGCACAGAACCACTTCAAGTAAATAAAATAACAGACGCACTGGAAAATAAAGAAACTATATCACTTTGGAGATCACTTTATAATCACTGGAAGAAAATCGCTTGTCACTATCGCTTGGCACTCGGGGCCTACTGATACAATTGCATTTGGAAACACTGCAGCTGCTCCAACATTTGAATTAGATTTAGAGCCATCTGTATAAATTTGGTAGAAATCAATATATCTTTGAATGTGATAATCATGAATTTGTTTGAAGTTTGTTGCTTGCAAAGTATTCTTTCTCCATTGGCAGAGGTAAGTGTCACATGTTGGAAGAGGAGGAGGAGCCCATGGTGGTTGAGCAAAGGTTGGTATCTGCTGTACTTTCCGGATGGAAATATTCCAAACCTGCACCACTTCAAGAAGGCGAAGACCAACTGGTTTAACTATGCTGGGTTTGTTTCTGTATAGGTTTTCTAATGGTGGGTTTAAAAGGTATGACTGAACGGGATGAGAGGCACAACTTTGTATCTTGACAGCATATTTCAACAACAGTGTTTTCCTGCGTAAAGTTAGTGGGGGCTCGTGAGCTTCTATGTAGAGACTATGTGCTGGCGACGTTCTGAACGCACCAATTGCAATTCTCAAAGCACTGTGTTGAATAGGATCAAGCCAGCGTAATGCACTCTTTCTGGCAGAATCATAGATTGGAGCACCATAATCGAGACGGGATCTGATTAATGCCTTGTACAACCGAAGCAGGGAGGTACGATCTGCACCCCACGTTCGGGCAGATAACGCTCTGAGTATGTTTATCTTTTTCAGACAGGAAGTCCGTACATTTTTAATATGATCTAGGAAATTTAATTTGTGGTCAAGGATTAATCCTAGAAATCTGATGTTAGTAGCGATTGGGATGGAGACATTGGAAATTTGAAGTTCAGGATCCGGATGAAGTTTTCGTTGTCTGCAAAAATGAATTGCAGTTGTTTTCTGCTGAGAGAGTCGGTAGCCGTTGAGGCTGGCCCATTGTTGTATTTTATTTAGTGAAATTTGAAGCTGTCTTTCAATAGATCTCATGTTTTGGGAATGGCAGGAGATGGAGAGGTCATCTGCATATAGATATGTCTCAATTGTGTTTGGAAGCTGTTTGGTGATGGAATCAATTCTAATAGCAAAAAGTTGTTGTTGTTGTTGTTATGGGGGTTTAATGGCGCATAAGCTACTATGGCTATAATGCGCCAATTCATTTTTTATATAGGGAAATCGGAAAAAAAAAAATTTTTTTTTTTTTTTTTTTTTATAAAAATCACAAAAGATTAAAAAGCCCAATCTGCTTCAGAAAGTTGAAAAATTCGAAAATATTTGCATTGTCACCTATGAGATTCACTAACGTTATTGGTTTATTAAGATTTACCAGTGAAAGCAGGGTTGATGTTCTGTCTTGTCTATAGAAGGGGCAGTCAATAAGTATGTGTTTAACAGTCAGATTTATAGTACAATGTGGACACTGTGGTGGATCTTCTCCTCTAAGTAAATAAAGATGGGTTAGATGGGTATGCCCTATTCTTGCCCTTGACAGGACTACTTCTTCTCGTCTTGATGTACGGATACTGGAGCTCCAAATTTTTGGATCATGTTTAAATTGAAAGAGTTTATTATTTGTTTGAGAGTGCCAGATTGTTGTCCATTCTGACAAGCATGCAGCTTGAATAGTTAAGGCAAAATCTGACGGCGGAACAGGGATGTTAGTTAAGTCTAAGCTAGATGGATTTTTTGCAGCTTTATCAGCCAGTTCATTGCCCAGAATACCAGAATGTGCTGGAATCCAACAGAAGATGACCTGTTGATGCCGTTCTTCAATTTTTAATAATATACTTTGAAGTTCGTCTATAAAAGGGTGAACTTTATCTGAGAAATTACATAAAGCCATGATTGAACTAAGCGAATCGGTGTAGATAACAGATTTTAAAGATCCATCAGCACAGAGATTTTGTAAGGCCAGTTTAATAGCATATAATTCAGCTGAGAAGATACTGAATTCAGGTGGAAGTGATACTGAAATAACAGTATTCGGAAACACCGCAGCTGCTCCAACGTTTGAATTAGATTTAGATCCATCTGTATAAATTGGGGTAAAATCACTATATCTTTGAGTGTGAGCTGCATGAAGCTGTATGATATTAGATGCTTGTAAAACTCCCTTTCCCCATTGGCAGAGATAAGTGTCACAAGTCACCAGAGGAAGAGAAGCCCATGGTGGTTGACAGCAGGTTGCTACCTGTTGTACGGAATGAACGGAAAGATTCCAAACTTCCATCAGTTCAAGGAGACGAAGACCAGCTGGCTTTACTATGCTAGGTTTATTTCTGAAGAGGTTTTCTAGTGGTGGATTGAACAAGTATGACTGAATCGGATGCGAGGCACAGCTTTGAATCTTAACAGCATACTTTAGTAACAGTGTTTTTCTACGTAACGATAATGGAGGCTCATGAGCATCAATATAGAGACTATGTTTGGGCGACGTTCTAAAAGCACCAAGTGCAATCCTCAAAGCACTGTGTTGAATGGGATCAAGCCAGCGTAATACGCTCATTCGGGCAGAATCATAGATGGGAGCTCCATAATCAAGGCGGGATCTGATTAATGACCTGTATAGCCGAAGCAGAGAAGTACGATCTGCACCCCATGTTTGGGCGGATAAAGCTTTGAGAATGTTTAACTTTTTTAGACAGGAAGTACGTACATTTTTAATATGGTCTATAAAATTTAACTTGTTGTCAAGGATTAATCCTAGAAATCTGATATTATTAGTGACCGGAATGGAGACATTAGAAATTTGAAGTTCGGGATCTGGATGAAGTTTGCGCTGCCTACAAAAATGAATTGCAACTGTTTTCTGCTGCGAGAGCCGATAGCCATTGATGCTAGCCCACTGTTGTATTTTATTTAGTGATATCTGAAGCTGCCGTTCAATAGATCTCATATTTTGGGAATGGCAGGAGATGGAGAGGTCATCTGCATAAAGATAAGTCTCGATTGAATTTGGAAGCTGTCTTGTAATAGAATCTATTCTAAGAGAAAACAGAGTGGCACTCAGTACTGATCCTTGTGGAACACCCTCTTCCTGCATGAACGTTGTAGAGAGAGCATGTTGTAGCAAAAAGAGTGGCACTCAATACTGATCCCTGTGGAACACCTTCTTCTTGAATGAAAGTTGAAGAGAGGGCATGTTGGTATCGAACTTGAAATGATCTAGTATGTAGAAAGTTCTTAATAAACACAGGAAGGTTGCCACGTAGTCCGAGAAAGTACAGATCACTAAGTATACCATGCCTCCAGGTGGTATCAAATGCCTTCTCTATGTCTATTGAAACCATTACTAGATGTTCATGTTTGACAAAAGCATTACGGATGGCAAATTCAGCCTTGACCATAAGGTCTAAGCATGACCTGTTTTGACGAAAGCCATATTGACTACCGCTCATTAGCTCTTCCGACTCGATGATCCAGATGAGTCTTCTGTGGATAATTTTCTCAAGGATTTTACTGAGGCAGCTTGAGAGAGATATGGGTCTATAGCTATATGGGTTGGATGGATCTTTTCCAGGTTTTAGGAATGCCAAAACTGTAGAGTGATGCCAAGAAACTGGAAAAACATTTTCTAAAAATATACGATTGTAAAAGACTAGGAGGAGGCGCAAAGCTTTGTCATTAAGATGTTGTAACATGACATAATAAATCCCATCTGGTCCAGCAGCACCATTGCGGGCTGTTCTAATGACATGTAATAGTTCAGAATATTGCAGAGGTTTATTATATGGGAGAAGGTTTGAAGTTTCAAAATTAATACCATGCTTTTCTTTAGTGTTTTTAATTCTTTGGAATGAGCTAGTATATGCTGATGTTGCTGAGATTTCTGCAAAAATATTGCCCAAAGCATTGGCTATATCTACAGGATTAGATATATCTTGCCCATTCCAAGAGAGGATTGGAGAAGGTATGGTAGGAAACTTACCAGACAGCTGTCTAATTCTTTTCCAAATTATTTTGGGATCAGTATTTCTGTGAAAAGTGGATGCAAACCGGGTCCAGGATTCTTTCTTTGCTTGCTTTTGTATAAAGCGTGCTTTTGCCCTTAATTTCTTATAATTAATGAGATTGACTGTGCTTGGGCACTGCCGAAACAAATTCCAGGCTTTATTTTTTGCTCTCTTTGCTGTGGTGCATTTGTCATTCCACCAGTAATTATAGTGCTTTCGGCCCGGCGGATTTGATAGTGGTATCGTGTCTTTAGCCACATTTAGAAGATGCGACGTGATGTATTCTGTCACATCATCAATATGCTGGAGGCGGATTTTTTCCTCATCAAGGTCAATTGATGACTGAAATTTTGCCCAGTCTGCTCGGACAAATTTCCACTTTCTGCTGGGTTGAAATGAAGGAGTCTTTGCTTTCAGAAAGTTGCATACTATTGGAAAATGGTCACTGCCCATGGGATCGTTTATTACATACCACTCTATGGTTGGGGCTAGTACTGGTGAACAAATTGAGAGATCTATTGCTGAGGTGTGTCCTGCTGGGAGCTGTACGTGTGTCGGTGCACCTGTATTGAGTACAGTGAGATTTAGTGCCTCCAAAAAACTTTCAATTAGTCTACCTCGTCTATCCAATTTAGTAGAGCCCCATAATGGGTGGTGCCCGTTAAAGTCCCCTAATATACAGAAAGGTGGAGGTATCTGTATAAAGAGGTCTTCGAGATCTTTTAAAGAGCAAGTACAGTTTGGTGGTAGATAGACTGAGACTAGTGTTACTGTACCATGGAGAGTTATACGAACAGCAACAGCTTCTATTTCAGTTTGGAGTGGGATATGTTTAGATGGGATCTTTGAATTTACTAGTATTGCGACACCACCATGGGCAGCGTTAGCAGTATTTCGATCTCTTCGATAAATCCAATAGTTCTTTATCGAAGGAGAAATTTGTGTGGTTAGGTAAGTTTCCTGTAAACAAAAGGCAACCGGAGAATATTGGTTAATTAGGTATTGAATATCGTCTGTGTTGGAACGAAAGCCTCTGCAATTCCATTGTAAGATGTTGTGGTTCATTTTGGTTTAGTTGAGGATGAATCATCTGACTGTTTTTTGTTTGAAGAGGATTTTTTTCGGTCTTTTTTCGGGAAAGTAGGGCGTCCAGTATCCATCGTGTCATTTGCATGAAGTTCTAGTATGGGTTCTTCATGATCTGGGTTTACATCTACTTCCATACTACTGGCTGATGATTCAGGTTTATTCTTATCTTTAGCAGTTTTAAGTTTTTCTTTGTTATGCAGAACTGTCCGAGTCTCAATTGGGAATTTTTCTGTGTCATTTGAGACTGTCTCAGTATCATTTGGGATACTAATTGGGGTGTTGGTGGCATTGCTGGTTTTCGTTTTAGAATTTTCTTTTCCTGTGGTTGATATGGTTGCTTTAACCCAATTAGCTAGCGAGACGTTGGGCGGTATCGACACATCTGTTTGAATTGCAGTTGTATGAAAACTTCGGGTTCGAGAGGCATAAGATGGACTTGGCATGGTCAGCATTATTTGTCTGCGTGCCTCAGGATATGTGACTTTGTGTTCTACTTTATATTTTTGGATATTCCTACCTGTTTTCCACATTTCACATGTTTTAGAAAATGCGGGGTGATTGCCTTTGCAGTTGGGGCAGATGGGAATTGCGACTGGACAATCTGCCTGCGTATGATCCTTTGCTCCACAAATAGGGCAGATGGCGTCACCTCTGCATGCCTGCTGTGAATGGCCATATTTCTGGCATTTAAAACAGCGAAGAGGATTTGGGATGTATGGACGAATTCGGCAGTTTAAATATCCAGCTTTTACTGAGGATGGCAAATCAGGAGTACTAAAAGTTAAAATGATGGAACGAGTTGGAATGAGATTTCCATCTTTTTTTGTCATTATTCTTTTAGCGCTGATTACCTTTTGGTTGCTAAGTTCTTGTACTAATTCTTCCTCAGACACAGTAATTAAGTCCCATTCTGTGATGACACCCTTTGATGAATTTAAGGTATTGTGGGGAGTAACAGATACTGGCAACCCACCAAATGTCGTTGTCTTTAATAGCCACTCCGAATGTTTTGTGGTGGCTGTTTCAAACAGGAGATCTCCGGATTGGAGTCGCTTTACCATTTTTGGTGATCCTGCAATAGATTCTAGATGTCTTTGAATCACGAACGGAGATAACTTACCCACAGGCTGGGTAGACAGAGAGTGCATCACCAAAAAATTGGGAATATCTGAACAGTGTGTTTCTGTTCGAAGCCTTTTGGGTTGGCTATTTTCCTTGTCTTCGTTACCATATTCTGGTCTTGAGCTTGAAGGCTCTAAGGGTGGAAAATTTGTAGAATCCATGATGGCTCCTTTTGGCCCTGGGGGATTATCTTTTCCACCCAGGTTACCGGCCCCGCCACGGGGAGGCAGGAGCAGTGCCACGAGGTGACCAAGCGGTTGGGTTAGTAATTAGTATTTATAGAAAAAAAACAGAAAGGTGGATTCCCTTTCTGGGCCTTTCCCTACTTCTTGTAGAGTGAAAGTGCTACTTGGATATACAAAGAAATCAAGAAAACGGTTTTTGAAACAAAAATAGAATCTGTTTGCTCAAATACTCTTTGCAGAAATCGCTTTTAGAAATGCACTACAAATCGCTTGGCCACGGAACGCTTGGCACCCGGGGCCAAAGGGGGGGGGAGGCAACTGCGATACAAGATCATCAAGGTCTTCCTGGGAGATGTCAGTCCCAGGTGGCAAATAAATAGAGCACACAGTTAATAAAAATCCCACTGTCAGGCGAATTGCAACAGCCTCAATGCTGGTTGTAATTAGCAAGGGCTGAACTGGGGTCTGATTACCCACAAGGATAGCCACTCCTCCATGAGCAGGACCATCCGCAATTCTATCCTTACGAAAGATTGTGATGTTATGCAAAGTGGGATCATTATTTGCCTTTAGATAAGACTCCTGCAAGCAAAAGCAAACTGGCTCGTGCTTTTGCAGGAGGGCCTTGATGTCATCAGTATTTCGCCGGAATCCACGACAATTCCATTGTAGGAATTTAGTCATTACTTTGGCTTGGTGGGTCCATCAGGCGGCTTCCGAGGTGCTGAGGGCTTACTTTTGTCAGTCTTGGATTTATCTTTTTTGGGGAAGAATGGACGCTGTCCCGTGTCCATTTCTTCCTCCGCAAAGAGTTCCAAGACAGATTCATCCTGTACCTCCTTGTTCTCTACATCCATTGTTTCTGTTCTTACTGCAGGCTCTTTACCACTTGGTTTTGGTAGTGGTGGAGCACTAGGAGGTACGGATATAGGAGTGGCAATTGACTGTGTTTTTTTTGGTGGGCTTTTGAGAACTCAATAAATAGCGTGCAATCGGGGTGAATGACTCTTTTGGTGGAATAGTCATCTCAGTTTGTGTCCCGATAGTGCACTTAGCAGAAACCTTCTGGGCGTATGAAGGTTTCCCGCTATTTACTGGTTGGATACGTTTTCTGGCCTCTGGGTAGGAGATATTCAGCTCTGTCTTCAGTTTTTGTATTTCTTTTTCATCCTTCCACCGCTGGCATGCTCTGGAGTAGGCAGGATGATCTTGTTGACAATTTACACAGATCGGTTTAGAAGCTGAACATTCCTTGCTCTCGTGGTCTTTCGCACCACATCGAGCACAGGCAGGGTTACCACGACAAGATGTTTGTGAGTGGCCGTATTTTTGGCATCTAAAGCACCGCAGTGGGTTTGGGATATAAATCCTCACTGGGCAGTTTAGATAGCCTGCCTTGATGGAACTTGGAGGCCGTGGGGTGTTAAACGTTAGGATGAGAACTCGGGTAGGGACGAGATTCCCACCCTTTCTCATTGATATCCTTTTGACAGCTGTCACTCCTTGGTCTTTTAGTTCAGAGCAGATCTCTTCTTCAGAAACATGAAGAAGGTCCCACTCTGAAATGACGCCTCTTGAAGAGTTCAAAGTTTTGTGGGGGGTTACAATGATAGGTATTCCCCCTATTGATGTGGCGTTCAGGATTTTTTCTGCCTGTTTAATATTTGTAGCTTCGACCAAAAGGTCGCCAGAACGCAGTCGTTTAACAGATTTAGGTGAACCAGCCAACCCTTCTAATCCTTTCTGGATGAAGAAGGGTGACATCTTTCCAATGGACTGCTCTCCGGTGGAATGGATTGTTGTTGTTGTATTGGGGTTTTTTGGCACAAGGGCCTCTTGGGCCATATTGTGCCTATTCAGGATTTGTTTGTCACTTTGATCACAGTCTATCATACAGATTTATGTGCTTCAAATAATTAAACAGTTCCTCGAAATTTGCTTCATTGCCAAGAATATCAAATAACGTTAATGGTTCCTTTAAGTTGGACAGGGAGCTAAAGCTTGATTTTCTGACTGTTGAAAGTTGGGGACATTCTATGAGGATGTGTTTTATTGTGAGCTGCGACTGACAGAAGAAACACTGAGGAGGATTCTCTCCCATAAGCAAAAACAGGTGAGTTGGGTGCGAATGGCCGATGCGGAGCCTTGATAGAATCACTTCTTGTCGCCTGCTTCTCCTGCAACTAGATGTCCACAGTTGTGGCTCTTTTTTTATCTGCAGTAATTTATTATTGGTTTGAGTTTTCCAAAGGAGAGACCATTGTTTCCTGCATATTGTTTTAATGACAGATTTGTGATCGGTGTAGGGAACTTTTATTTGTCTGGAAGATCCAGCGTCGGGTTTGTTTGTTTGTTTGTTTGTTTTGGTTTTATTGGCGCATTAGCTACTAAGGCTATAATGCGCCAAGACCATGTCATTTATAAAATAATTTAAACTTTCAGTGACCTAATTAGTTAGGTCACTATGTCAAGAAGTATAAGAAAAATGTAAATTTTATAAACGAGTAAAAATATTTATTGACTTTAAAAATCTAAAAATAGCAGACACATTGTCATTGTCGGATAAAATCTGACTGAGTGTATATGGCTCAGTCAGATCATTAAAAGCGGTAAGACGGATACTGCTAAAAACTGGACATTCGATTAAAATGTGTCTAATTGATAAAACTGTGCCACAAGACTCACACATAGGAGGGTCATCAGCCCTCAGCAAAAATGAATGAGTTAAATGACTGTGTCCTATGCGGGTCCGGGCAAGGACAACTTCCTCCTTACGATTCCTGCGCAGACTAGACTGCCACGGTTCAATTACAGGCTTTATACGATATAGTTTATTTCCAGTCTGTCTATTCCACAAGTCCTGCCATTGGGAGTGTATTTTCTCGAGTATTCTTTGCCTGTAGTCTGTATAGGGGACTGACAGGCAGCGATTATTTCTGGGAATTGTTGATTTGGCTGCGGTGTCAGCCAAATCATTTCCCTTAATCCCAATGTGGCTAGGAATCCAGCAGAAGCGGATATCATATTCACGTTCACGGAGGAAGTGAATCTTCTGCTGAATGCTAGACAGAACTGGATGAGAATTAAATCTCACGGTTATTAAAGCCTGTAACACACTAAGAGAATCAGAATATAAAATGAACCGTTGGTTTTGGCATTTACTGATGTGATCCAAAGCTAACTCAATAGCGTGCAGCTCTGCAGTAAATATACTGCATTCAGAGGGAATCTGCTCCGATGTAGTGGTGTCCCTAAAGACAGCAGCAGATCCCACATATGATTCTGACTTCGAACCGTCTGTGTAAACTGGCGCGAAGTCAGAATGTTCAGCTCGGTGTGCTGAATAAAGCTGCAGGTAGACCGATGATGGAGTGTCCGACTTTCCCCAATTTTTAAGGGACAAGTCACATATTGGAATACGAGCATGCCAGGGTGGAAGGGGTTGCTTCGGTGTTTGGGCAACCTTGTCTACCTTGATATCAAGTTCTATGAGTAGCTCTTGGAGACGAATTCCAAAAGGACGATTAGCAGTCTTACGGGTATTGTACAAATTTTCCCATCGTGGCTCAAAAACGGATAGCCACGTAGGATGGTCTGGCAGGGATTTCAGTTTAAAAGCGTAGTTTAGACACAACTGCTTACGTCGAAGCGATAACGGTGGTTCGTTTGCTTCGACGTATAAACTCTGGACAGGAGATGTTCTATATGCTCCAGTAGCGATACGAAGAGCCTGGTGATGGACAGGATCCAGCCATCGAAGGGCACTGTCTCTGGCTGAAGAATATACCTGGGACCCATAATCAAGTTTGGATCGCACAAGTGCACGGTAAAGCCGAAGAAGCGTGCATCGGTCCGCTCCCCAAGATGTAGAGGAGAGCGAGCGGAGAATATTAAGCCCGCGTGTGCACTTTGTGCGAAGTTGACGGATGTGGTGCAGAAAGGTCAACTTTTTATCAAATACGAGTCCCAAGAATTTTGTGTCCGCTGCTACTGGAATAGCATTTTGTCCGAGCATTAATTCAGGTTCAGGATGAAGATTACGCTTACGACAAAAATGTACGCAAACGGTCTTCTCCGGCGAGAACCTGAAGCCATTTGCAAGTGCCCAGGAGTTGAGGCGGTCAATGGCTTTCTGCAGTTGTCTTTCAATAACCCTCATGTTGCATGACTGACAAAAAATGCTAAAGTCATCAACATAGAGGGCACTGTTTACAGTTGGAGGAAGTTGTTCTGTGATGGAATTTATTTTGATGGCGAAAAGCGTGACACTTAATACTGATCCTTGTGGTACTCCCTCCTCTTGGCTAAAGGAGCGAGAGAGTGAGGATCCCACACGAACTTGGAAAGATCGATTGGCTAAAAAGTTTTGAATAAACACGGGGAGATGCCCTCTAAGGCCTAGGCTGTGAAGATCTTTTAAGATGCCAAATCTCCAAGTTGTGTCATACGCTTTCTCCATGTCAAAGAACACCGACACCAAGTGTTCACGTTTTAGGAAAGCATCCCGGATGGATGTTTCCAGTCTAATAAGATGGTCCAAAGTGGACCGGTTCCTTCGGAAGCCGCACTGGATGTTGGAGAGAAGGTCATTGGTTTCTAAATACCAGATTAAACGAGAATTCACCATTCTCTCCAGGATTTTGCACAAACAGCTAGTCAGAGCAATGGGACGATAATTTCTAGTGACTTTTGGATCCTTTCCTGGCTTAGCGAAGGCAAGAACGGTTGCCTTGCACCAGGGATCCGGAAACTGCCCTTCGGTAAAGATTCTGTTATACAGAAAGAGCAGATAATCCATAGATTTTGGTGAAAGATGTTTAATCATATCATAATGGATGCCATCTGGTCCAACAGCACTTGCTTTGGAAAGAGTGAGGGCTCTTTTCAGTTCATGAATAGTGAATTCCCTGTTGTAGGGACAGTCGCTCTTACAATTAAAATTAAGTGCCTGTTTTTCTATTTTTTGTTTCAGGACCAGGAACTCTGGGGAATAAGAAGATGTTGCACAGATTTTAGAGAATGTTTCCCCAAGAGAGTTGGCTATTGCAGTTGGATCTGCAATAGCGCATCCATTATAATCTAGGATTGAAGTAGGGTGGGATGTATGTTTTCCCTTCATTTTCCGGATTTTATCCCAGACTACCTTAGAGTTGGTAGACTGGGTAATAGATGATGTAAAACGGATCCACGATTCCCTTTGACTCTGACGGCGGATGTAGCGTGCTTTGGCTCGTGCACGTTTAAACACTATAAGGTTGTTCGTGGTGGGATATCGACGGAATATCCCCCACGCTTTGTTTTGAGCCTTTTTTGCTGCTGTGCATTGGGAATTCCACCAAGGTTTGGGAAATGGTGGAAACCGGGTAGATGTTTTTGGAACAGTATTCGCAGCTGCTTGGACGATAATTTCTGTGATGTACGTTACTGCATCATTGATCGGCTCCTGACTGACCGTACTGAGTTCAAAATTTGCCTGATGTTGGAAGGCAGTCCAGTCAGCCTGATCAATCTTCCACCGTGGTAACCTGAAGGGAAGACATGGTCTCCCGCTGTGTAACAAGGTTATCACAGGGAAGTGATCACTTCCAAATGGATTCTCCTCCACTTCCCAAGTGAGTGAAGGGAGTAGAGAAGGGGAGCAGATAGAGAGATCAATGGCAGAAAAGGTACGGGTAGGCATGTGGAAGAAGGTGTTTGTTCCAGTATTTAGAAAGGAAAGGTCATTGTCATTGAGCATACGCTCTATGACCCGTCCCCTTCCATTGATGTTTGCACTACCCCACAGGGTGTTATGTCCGTTAAAATCCCCGAGAAGTAAGAAAGGGGGAGGCAACTGCGATACAAGATCATCAAGGTCTTCCTGGGAGATGTCAGTCCCAGGTGGCAAATCAATAGAGCACACAGTTAATAAAAATCCCACTGTCAGGCGAATTGCAACAGCCTCAATGCTGGTTGTAATTAGCAAGGGCTGAACTGGGGTCTGATTACCCACAAGGATAGCCACTCCTCCATGAGCAGGACCATCCGCAATTCTATCCTTACGAAAGATTGTGATGTTATGCAATGTGGGATCATCATTTGCCTTTAGATAAGTCTCCTGCAAGCAAAAGCAAACTGGCTCGTGCTTTTGCAGGAGGGCCTTGATGTCATCAGTATTTCGCCGGAATCCACGACAATTCCATTGTAGGAATTTAGCCATTACTTTGGCTTGGTGGGTCCATCAGGCGGCTTCCGAGGTTTGTTTGTTTGTTTTTGGTTTTTTATTGGCGCATTGGCAGCTGTGGCCATAATGCGCCAAGACTATGCAATATTTAAAAGTTTAAATTCTCGGTGACCTAATTAGTTAGGTCACCATGTCCAGATAAATAATAACAAATATATAAAAATTAAATCAATAAAGAGATAACAATAACAAATTTTAAATACAATTAAAAACTTTTATTGATTTAAAATAGCTAAAAACAGCAGACACGTTGTCATTGTCGGATAAAATCTGACTGAGTGTATAAGGCTCAGTCAGATGACTAAAAGCGGTAAAACGGGTGCTGCTAAAATCTGGACAGTCAATTAAAAGGTGTCTAATCGTTAGGATTGTGCCACAGGACACACACATAGGAGGGTCATCAGCCCTCAGCAAAAACGAATGAGTTAAATGACTGTGTCCTATGCGGGTCCGGGCAAGAACAACTTCCTCCTTACGATTCCTGCGCAGACTAGACTGCCACGGTTCAATTACAGGTTTTATATGATATAACTTATTCGCAGTCTGTCTATTCCACGAATCCTGCCATTGGGAATGTATCTTTTGATGTATTATTTGCCTGTAGTCTGTATAGGGGACTAACAGGCAGTGGTCATTATTGGGAATTGCTGATTTGGCTGCGGCGTCAGCCAAATCATTTCCCCTAATCCCAATGTGGCTAGGAATCCAGCAGAAGCGGATATCATATTCACGTTCATGGAGAACGTGAATCTTCTGCTGAATGCTAGACAGAACTGGATGAGAATTATATCTCACAGATATTAAAGCCTGTAACACGCTGAGAGCGTCGGTATACAAAATGAACCGTTGGTATTGGCATTCACTAATGTGATCCAAGGCTAACTCTATAGCGTGCAGCTCTGCAGTAAATATGCTGCATTCAGAGGGAATCTGCTCCGATGTAGTGCTGTCTGTAAAGACAGCAGCAGATCCCACATATGATTCTGACTTCGACCCGTCTGTGTAGACTGGCGCGAAGTCAGAATGTTCAGCTCGGTGTGCTGAAAAAAGCTGCAGGTAGACAGACGATGGAGTGTCCGACTTTCCCCAATTTCGAAGGGACAAGTCACATGCCGGGACATGAGCATGCCAGGGTGGAAGGGGTTGCTTTGGTGTTTGGGCAACCCTGTCTACCTTTATATTAAGTTCTTTGAGTAGCTCTTGGACACGAATACCAAAAGGACGATTGGCAGTCTTACGGGTGTTGTACAAATTTTCCCATCGTGGCTCAAAAACGGTTAGCCACGTAGGGTGGTCTGGCAGGGATTTCAGTTTTAGAGCGTAGTTTAGAGACAACTGCTTACGTCGAAGCAATAATGGCGGTTCGTTTGCTTCGACGTATAAGCTCTGGACAGGAGATGTGCGATATGCTCCAATAGCGGTACGGAGAGCCAGATGATGGACAGGATCGAGCCAACGAAGTACACTGTCTCTGGCCGAATTGTATACCAGGGACCCGTAATCCAGTCTGGATCGTACAAGTGCACGATAGATGCGTAGTAGGGTGCATCGATCCGCACCCCAAGATGTTGAGGAAAGAGAGCGCAGAATATTTAGCCCTCTTGTGCACTTTGTGCGGAGTTGACGGATGTGATCCAGAAAGGTCAGCTTTTTATCGAATACGAGTCCCAAGAATTTTGTGTCCGCTGCTATTGGAATTACATTTTGTCCGAGCTTTAATTCAGGCTCAGGATGAAGATTACGCTTACGACAAAAATGTACGCAAACGGTCTTCTCCGGCGAGAACCTGAAGCCATTAGCAAGAGCCCAGGAGTTGAGGCGATCAATAGCTTTCTGCAGTTGTCTTTCAATAACCCTCATGTTGCATGACTGACAAAATATGCTAAAGTCATCAACATAGAGGGCACAGTTTACAGTTGGAGGAAGTTGTTCTGTGATGGAATTCACTTTGATGGCAAAAAGCGTGACACTTAATACTGATCCTTGTGGTACTCCCTCCTCTTGGCTGAAGGAACGAGAGAGTGAGGATCCCACACGAACTTGGAAAGATCGATTGGCTAAAAAGTTTTTAATAAAAATGGGGAGTTGCCCCCTAAGGCCAAGGCTATGCAGATCTTTTAAGATGCCAAATCTCCAAGTTGTGTCATACGCTTTCTCCATGTCAAAGAACACCGACACCAAGTGTTCACGTTTTAGGAAAGCATCCCGGATGGATGCTTCCAATCTAATAAGATGGTCCAAAGTGGACCGGTTCCTTCGGAAGCCGCACTGTATGTTGGAGAGAAGGTCATTTGATTCTAAGTACCATATTAAACGAGAATTAACCATTCTCTCCAGGATTTTGCACAGACAGCTAGTCAGAGCAATAGGACGATAGTTGGTGGTGACTTTTGGATCCTTTCCTGGCTTAGGGAAGGCAAGAACGATTGCCTTTCTCCAGGAATCCGGAAACTGCCCTTCAGTAAAGATTCTGTTATACAGAAGGAGCAGACAATCCATAGATTTTGGTGAAAGATGTTTAATCATGTCATAATGGATGCCATCTGGTCCAACAGCACTTGCTTTGGAAAGAGCGAGGGCTCTTTTCAGTTCCTGAATAGTAAAATCCCCGTTGTAGGGATAGAGGCCCTTGGACTTAAAATTAAGTGCTTCTCTTTCCAGTTTATGTTTCAGGACCAGGAACTCTGGGGAGTACGAGGATGTTGCGGAGATGTTAGAGAATGTTTCCCCAAGAGCATTGGCTATTGCAGTTGGATCTGCAACAGCGCATCCATTATAATCTAAGATTGAAGAAGGGTGGGATGTATATTTTCCCTTCATTTTCCGGATTTTATCCCAGACTACCTTAGAGTTGGTAGACTGGTTAATAGATGATGTAAAACGGATCCACGATTCCTTTTGGCTCTGACGACGGATGTAGCGCGCTTTGGCTCGTGCACGTTTGAAGGCTATAAGGTTGTTCGTGGTAGGATATCGGCGAAATATCCCCCACGCTTTGTTTTGAGCCTTTTTTGCTGCTGTGCATTGTGAATTCCACCAAGGTTTGGGAAATGGTGGAAACCGGGCTGATGTTTTTGGGACAGCATTAGCAGCTGCGTGGACAATGATTTCTGTGATGTACGTTACTGCGTCATTGATAGGCTCCTGACTGACTGTACTGAGGTCAAAATTTGCCTGATGTTGGAAGGCATTCCAGTCAGCCTGATCAAACTTCCACCGTGGTAACCTAAAAGGAAGACACGGTCTCCCACTGTGTAACAAGGTTATCACAGGGAAGTGATCACTTCCGTATGGATTCTCCTCCACTTCCCAGGTGAGTGAAGGGAGTAGAGAAGGGGAGCAGATAGAGAGATCAATGGCAGAAAAAGTACGGGTAGGCATATGGAAGAAGGTGTTTGTTCCAGTATTTAGAAGGGAAAGGTCATTGTCATTGAGCATACGCTCTATGACTCGTCCCCTTCCGTTGATGTTAGCACTACCCCACAGGGTGTTATGTCCGTTAAAATCCCCGAGAAGTAAGAAAGGGGGAGGCAACTGCGTTACAAGATCATCAAGGTCTTCCTGGGAGATGTCAGTCCCAGGTGGCAAATAAATCGAGCAGACCGTTATTAAAAATCCCACTGTAAGGCGAATTGCAACAGCCTCTATGCTGGTTGTAATTAGCAAGGGCTGAACTGGGGTCTGATTACCCACAAGGATAGCCACTCCTCCATGAGCAGGACCATCCGCAATTCTATCCTTACGAAAGATTGTGATGTTATGCAGGGTGGGATCATCATTTGCCTTTAGATAAGTCTCCTGCAAGCAAAAGCAAACTGGCTCGTGCTTTTGCAGGAGGGCCTTGATGTCATCAGTATTTCGCCGGAATCCACGACAATTCCATTGTAGGAATTTAGCCATTATTTTGGCTTGGTGGGTCCATCAGGCGGCTTCCGAGGTGCTGAGGGCTTACTTTTATCAGTCTTGGCTTTGTCTTTTTTGGGGAAGAATGGACGATGTCCCGTGTCCATTTCTTCCTCCGCAAAGAGTTCCAAGACTGATTCATCCTGTACCTCCTTGTTCTCTACATCCATTCTTTCTGTTGTTACTTCAGGCTCTTTACCACTTGGTTTTGGTAGTGGTGGAGCACTAGGAGGTACGGATATAGGAGTGGCAACTGACTGTGTTTTTTTGGTGGGCTTTTGAGAACTCAATAAATAGCGTGCAATCGGGGTGAATGACTCTCTTGGTGGTATAGTCATCTCAGTTTGTGTCCCGATAGTGCTCTTAGCAGAAACCTTCTGGGCATATGAAGGTTTCCCGCTATTTACTGGTTGGATACGTTTTCTGGCCTCTGGGTAGGAAATATTCAGCTCTGTTTTTAGTTTTTGGATTTCTTTTTCGTCTTTCCACCGCTGGCATGCTCTTGAATAGGCGGGGTGCTCACCTTGGCAGTTAACACAGGCGGGTTTTGGAGCTGTACATTCCTTGCTCTCGTGGTCTTTAACACCACATCGAGCACAGGCAGGGTTACCACGGCAAGATGTTTGTGAGTGGCCGTATTTTTGGCATCTAAAACACCGCAGTGGGTTTGGGATATAAATCCTCACTGGGCAGTTTAGATAACCTGCCTTGATGGAATTTGGAGGCCGTGGGGTGTTAACCGTGAGGATGAGAACTCGGGTAGGGACGAGATTCCCATCCTTCCGTATCGATATTCTCTTTACAGCTGTCACTCCTTGGTCTTTCAATTCAGAGCAGATCTCTTCTTCAGAAACATGAAGAAGGTCCCACTCTGATATGACACCACGTGAAGAATTTAGAGTTTTGTGAGGGGTTACGATGATAGGTATTCCCCCCTATGGATGTAGCCTTTATGATTTTTTCCGCTTGCTTGGTGGTAGAAGCTTCGACCAAAAGGTCGCCAGAACGCAGTCTTTTTACAGATTTTGGTGAACCTGCCAACCCTTCTAATCCTTTCTGGATGAAGAAGGGTGACATCTTTCCAATGGACTGCTCTCCGGTGGAATGGAGAATGAGGAAAAGCGGTGTCACTAATGGTGGTGATTTATCCTCAGTTCTGGCTCGTTTTGCAGAGGTGTTATCTGCGTCATCATCTCGATTAGGTAGGGGCCTTGTTGGGGCCCCAGAAGAAAGGGGATTTGAATTACTCATGAGAGTAAAGAAAAATGTCTGATGCCTAAGTACCTCACCCACCACGGAGCCCTACGAGGGGGCGCCCACTCGTGAACTAGCAGGTACTGCGTACACGAATGGGACGCCGAGTTCGCTTAGAACACCATACCCACGTTACCAATAAGTCTTTATCCCGTCCCAGGACCATAGGGAGGGAGACTTATTGGAACGCAGTTGACCCTAGCAGTATAATACCACCCGCCGATTGATCCCAGTCGAGCCGGTCCGGGACCACCCGTCTCGTCGAAGCAGGGGCCAAAGTGGTGTATTAAGGCTGGGCCCCTCAACCACCAGGATCCCCCTTTCCGCTTCCACGGGTCGCGGCGCACGGCTGCACACGCCGGATTCCAATGATGTAACCCTGGAACCAAGGTATGGGCGTTGGATCCCAGTGATGCTAATCTGGAAAACCAGCAGCATCACTGGGAGGTCCCCTCACCACGTACAGGTGCCCACGTCGAGGGGGGCTTCCGAGGTGCTGAGGGCTTACTTTTGTCAGTCTTGGATTTATCTTTTTTGGGGAAGAATGGACGCTGTCCCGTGTCCATTTCTTCCTCCGCAAAGAGTTCCAAGACAGATTCATCCTGTACCTCCTTGTTCTCTACATCCATTGTTTCTGTTCTTACTGCAGGCTCTTTACCACTTGGTTTTGGTAGTGGTGGAGCACTAGGAGGTACGGATATAGGAGTGGCAACTGACTGTGTTTTTTTGGTGGGCTTTTGAGAACTCAATAAATAGCGTGCAATCGGGGTGAATGACTCTTTTGGTGGAATAGTCATCTCAGTTTGTGTCCCGATAGTGCACTTAGCAGAAACCTTCTGGGCGTATGAAGGTTTCCCGCTATTTACTGGTTGGATACGTTTTCTGGCCTCTGGGTAGGAGATATTCAGCTCTGTCTTCAGTTTTTGTATTTCTTTTTCATCCTTCCACCGCTGGCATGCTCTGGAGTAGGCAGGATGATCTTGTTGACAATTTACACAGATCGGTTTAGAAGCTGAACATTCCTTGCTCTCGTGGTCTTTCGCACCACATCGAGCACAGGCAGGGTTACCACGACAAGATGTTTGTGAGTGGCCGTATTTTTGGCATCTAAAGCACCGCAGTGGGTTTGGGATATAAATCCTCACTGGGCAGTTTAGATAGCCTGCCTTGATGGAACTTGGAGGCCGTGGGGTGTTAAACGTTAGGATGAGAACTCGGGTAGGGACGAGATTCCCACCCTTTCTCATTGATATCCTTTTGACAGCTGTCACTCCTTGGTCTTTTAGTTCAGAGCAGATCTCTTCTTCAGAAACATGAAGAAGGTCCCACTCTGAAATGACGCCTCTTGAAGAGTTCAAAGTTTTGTGGGGGGTTACAATGATAGGTATTCCCCCTATTGATGTGGCGTTCAGGATTTTTTCTGCCTGTTTAATATTTGTAGCTTCGACCAAAAGGTCGCCAGAACGCAGTCGTTTAACAGATTTAGGTGAACCAGCCAACCCTTCTAATCCTTTCTGGATGAAGAAGGGTGACATCTTTCCAATGGACTGCTCTCCGGTGGAATGGATTGTTGTTGTTGTATTGGGGTTTTTTGGCACAAGGGCCTCTTGGGCCATATTGTGCCTATTCAGGATTTGTTTGTCACTTTGATCACAGTCTATCATACAGATTTATGTGCTTCAAATAATTAAACAGTTCCTCGAAATTTGCTTCATTGCCAAGAATATCAAATAACGTTAATGGTTCCTTTAAGTTGGACAGGGAGCTAAAGCTTGATTTTCTGACTGTTGAAAGTTGGGGACATTCTATGAGGATGTGTTTTATTGTGAGCTGCGACTGACAGAAGAAACACTGAGGAGGATTCTCTCCCATAAGCAAAAACAGGTGAGTTGGGTGCGAATGGCCGATGCGGAGCCTTGCTAGAATCACTTCTTGTCGCCTGCTTCTCCTGCAACTAGATGTCCACAGTTGTGGCTCTTTTTTTATCTGCAGTAATTTATTATTGGTTTGAGTTTTCCAAAGGAGAGACCATTGTTTCCTGCATGTTGTTTTAATGACAGATTTGTGATCGGTGTAGGGAACTTTTATTTGTCTGGAAGATCCAGCGTCGGGATGCTTTGCAGCAGCATCCGCATGTTCATTGCCTGAGATGCCAACATGACCAGGGATCCAGCAGAAGGTAACCTTCTGATTGACTGTTTGATAGTGAAATAACTTAGATCGGATCTCTTTAAGAATGGGGTGAGAGGGACTAAAAGTAGATTGAATGGCAGTGATAGCGCTTAAGGAGTCTGAATATATCAAGGATTCCTTGATATGGTACTTGTTTATATTATCTAGAGCCAGTTTTATTGCGAATAATTCTGCAGTATAAATACTGCATTCAGTGGGAAGAGAAACAGCTACTGAGAAGTTGGAGGAGACTGCTGCAGCACCTACGGCTGTATCCGTTTTGGAGCCATCAGTATAGATATGTACTTTTGATGAGTTTTCCAAGGAATGCGATTTATGGAGCTGTTGAAAATTTGTATTAGCCAGGGATGTCTTCCCCCATCTTAAAAAGAAATTGTCACAGAGAGGTACGAATTCAGTCCAGGGAGGTTCGGGAGTACCAAGGTCTTGGAAGACATTATGAAAATTAATGTTCCAACTGATCATGAGCTCTTGCAGTCGAAGCCCTGCTGGGCGATTCTCATTAGGTTTATTTTGATATAGCATGGTGTATTTAGGGTCGAACAAGTGCTGCCAGCTAGGATGTGATGGAATACTCTTAATCTTTAGTGCATAGTTACATAATAAGGATTTTCTCCTTAGGTGCAGTGGAGGTTCATTTGCCTCAATATACAGGCTGTGGATCGGAGATATTCTAAAGGCTCCCACAGCTATCCTAAGGGCACTATGCTGTATGGTGTTCAGTCGTAATAGGGAACTGTTCCTAGCGGAGTCATAGACAGGTGATCCATAATCTAAGCGTGATCTTATTAAAGCTCTATAGAGATGGAGAAGAGAGCTTCTGTCAGCACCCCAGGACATGGCGGAAACGGCTCTTAGGATGTTCAGTTTTTTAAGACACGTGGTTCGAAGGTAAGATATATGGGAAGCAAAATTAAGTTTATTATCTAAATGTAGCCCCAACAGACGAAAATTGTTAGTGACAGGTATCAGGCTGTTTTTTAAAAATATTTCTGGATCCGGGTGGAGTTTTCGTTTTTTACAAAAGTGAATTGCAGTGGATTTTTTTTCGGCTAAAGAATAACCATTCCGCAGTGCCCATGATTCTATTTTAGCTATGGAAATTTGAAGTTGTCTTTCAATGATGTTCATAGTTTGAGATTGACAGGAGATAATGAGGTCATCGGCAAACATATAGGATTCTACTGTATTTGGTACTTCCCGTGTCATGTTTGTAATTCTTACTGCAAATAATGTTGGACTTAGAATAGAACCCTGCGGTACACCCTCCTCTTGTTCAAATGATTTGGATAAATTGTTCATATACCTTACCTGAAACGTTCTGTTGCATAGAAAATTTTGTATGAATTGAGGTAACTGACCTCTCAAGCCGAAAGAATGGAGATCTTTTAGTACACCATATCGCCAGGTGGTATCGAAGGCTTTCTCAATATCGAGATTGATCATGACTAGATGTTCTCTCCTTATAAAGGCATTTCGGATGTTTGCCTCAGCTTTTATCATCACATCTAGCGTGGACCGGTTCTTTCGAAATCCATACTGGCTGCTGTTTAGTAAGTTGTTTGCTTCCAGGAACCACGTTAGCCGCCTGTGAACCATTTTTTCAAGGACTTTTCCTAGACAACTAGTCAGTGATATTGGCCTGTAGTTATGCGGAAAGGTACGATCCTTTCCTGGCTTCGGGAAGGCTAGAACAATTGAGTGACGCCAGGAGAGTGGGTAGGTATTTTCTAAGAAAATACGGTTGTAATATTTTAACAATGTTGTTTTTGCTCTGTTGTCAAGTTGCTTTAACATTATATAATAGACCCCATCTGGACCAGCAGCACTATTTGCTGTTTTATTGAGTGCCCCTACTAATTCTGCGAATGTGAATGGATGGTTGTATGGATGTGAAACTGCCGTAGAAAATTTAATCTTACGCTTTTCTGCAGATTCTTTAATTCTTTGAAAGGTTGGGTTAAAGGTGGATATTGCTGATATGCTGGCAAATGATTCAGCTAAGGCATTTGCTATATCTGCTGGTGATGACAACTCCTTCCCTTCCCAATTTAGTATTGTAGCTGGGGACTGGACATATTTGCCATTGAGCGTTTGAATTTTCCTCCAAATGATTCTACTATCTGTGTCCTTATTTATACTTGAGGAGAAGCTGATCCAGGCTTCTTTCTTTGCATTTCTTCTTATTTTGCGGAACTTGGCTCTTAGTCTTTTGAAGTTAATTAGGTTACTAGTTGTGGGGAATTTACGAAATAAATTCCAAGATCTGTTTTTTTCCCGTTTCGCATGCGTACAATCTTGGTTCCACCAGTAGTTACTGTGTTTCCGTTTCCCTGGTAAAGATTTTGGTATTGCAATGGTGGCAGCTAGTAATATTTGAGTAGTAATGTGTTCCGTGACATTTTCTATGGTCTGAGATTGTATAATTTTATCATCTAATTGAACATGAGAGGCATATTCACTCCAGTGTGCCCTACGGAATATCCAAATGGAGCGACGTGGGGAAGGGGAGTTTGCTCGTGTTTGGAGTTTGCAGAGGATTGGCAGGTGATCACTGTTCATTGGATTGTTAAGAACAGACCACTCCATAATAGTATATAAGGAGGGAGAACAGATCGAGAGGTCTATTGAACTCATGGATCCAGTCGAAAAATGAATGTAGGTTGGCTCGCCAGTATTTAAAATGGTGAGTTGATAAGCATCAAGAAAGGATTCTATTAGCTTACCTCTCTTGTCAATTGTTGGAGATCCCCACAGCGAATCCTGTGCATTGAAATCTCCGAGCAAGCAGAACGGAGATGGTAGCTGGTCTATTAGATTTTCTAGGTCGTCTGAAGTGAATAAGAAATTAGGAGGGATATATATTGACGCTATTGTAAGAGTGATGCCAATTTCAATACGCACTGCCACTGCTTCAAAAGGGGTCTGAAGAGCAATATGTTTCGATGGAACGTTGTTTCTAACAAGAATTGCCACTCCTCCACAGGCTGGCGAGTCTATTCTCCTATCTCGTCTGAAGATGGTGTAATTTTTAATGGTGGGACACACTCGTGCATTTAAGTAGATTTCCTGTAGGGCTATGCCTGCTAGATCATACCGGTCGATGAGATCATATAAATCGTCTTTTGTATTGCGAAAGCCTCTACAATTCCATTGGAGGAATCTTTCCATTAAGTGGTTTTATTGTTTATTTTTGTTTCTGACTGCTTTTTAGTTGAAACTTGCTTAGATCGATCCAATTTCCCTTTCTCTTTTTTTGGAAAGTAGGGACGTGTGACATCCATCTCATCAGTCGCATGCAGTTCTAATATACCATCATCTGATTCATTGCGTTGGTCAACATCCATGCCCGTAGCTACTGGTGGGTTCAGAACTTTAGTTTCTGCCACTTTTGGTTTTGCTGTTTGAGGCACGTCGGTTGGAATGGTAATTGGGGTGTTACTGGCTTGTTCAGCTTTTTGCTGTGAAGGACACTGTTTGGAAGCAGAGAGCAAGGAACGTGCCCAATCGGCGATGGATATATTTGGAGGAACTGTAACATCTGTTTGAATACCTACTGACTGACATTGTTTAGCAGCAGTGGCATATGTACGCTTTGGTTCTGTTATGAGTATTTGTCTTCTTGCCTCTGAGTATGTGACTTTATTCTCGACTTTATATTTTTGGATTTTTTTCCCTTGTTTCCATAGTTCGCATATTTTGGAAAAAGCTGGGTGATTACCTTTACAGTTTGGGCAATGAGGAGTAGCAGTGCATTCAGATTGATTATGTTCGTTTGATCCACAATTTGGACATATTGCCTCACCTCTACATGCAGTTTGGGAGTGTCCATATTTTTGGCACTTATAGCACCTGATTGGATTCGGGATGTAAGGACGCACACGGCAATGAAGATAGCCAGCTTTGACAGATGTTGGTAGGATAGGAGAACTAAAAGTGAGTATTATACTCCTTGTAGGAACAAGAATACCATCTTTCCGAGTCAGGATTCTCCTTGCTTGGATTACTTTTTGTTCTTGAAGCTCTTGGACTATTTCCTCTTCTGATACATTTACTAAGTCCCATTCTGCAATTACACCCTTCGAGGAGTTTAGGGTGGCATGGGGAGTGACTTTTATTGGTTGTCCACCAAAGGTAGTCTGCTTTAATAACTTTGCAGAGTGTTGCGCTTTACTGGTCTCTACAAGAATATCCCCGGACTGAAGTCGCCTTACCATTTTCGGTGAACCTGCAACAGACTCAATACATTTTTGGATAAGGAATGGCGATAACTTACTCAGAGGTTGCTCTGAGAGAGAGTGTAGAATGAGGAATGATGGTATCTCCTCTTGAGGGGTTGTTCTCAGCCTCTTGGGTTGAGAGAAGTCATTATCATTGTCATTTATATTGTCTCGTCTTGAGCTCAATGGCTCTATAGGTGGATATATATTTTTATCCATCTTTGCTCCTTTCAGCCCTGGGAGAGTGAATTTCTCCTCCCAGGTTACCGGCCCCGCCACGGGGAGGCAGGAGCAGTGCCGCTAGAGTGACCAAGCGGTATAAAAGTTAGTACGTTAATTTAAAGAAAAAAAGAAAGGTGTTTTTCCTTTCTTAAACTAGCTTACGATTTGTAAGACTAAGTTGCCTAATAATAGGAAAGTAAGAAAACTTTTATAACTGAAACAGAACTATATCTTTGAGAAAACGCTCTAATAATCACTCAGGAAATTGCTTGATCACTATAACGCTTGGCACCCGGGGCCTCCGGTGGAATGGAGAATGAGGAAAAGCGGTGTCACTGATGGTGGTGGTTTATCCTCAGTTCTGGCTCGTTTTGCAGAGGTGTTATCTGCGTCATCATCTCGATTAGGTAGGGGCCTTGTTGGGGCCCCAGAAGAAGGATTTAAATTACTCATAGGAGTAAAGAAAAAATGTCTGATGCCTAAGTACCTCACCCACCACGGAGCCCTACGAGGGGGCGCCCACTCGTGAACTAGCAGGTACTGCGTACACGAATGGGACACCGAGTTCGCTTAGAACACCATACCCACGTTACCAATAAGTCTTTATCCCGTCCCAGGACCATAGGGAGGGAGACTTATTGGAACGCAGTTGACCCTAGCAGTATAATACCACCCGCCGATTGATCCCAGTCGAGCCGGTCCGGGACCACCCGTCTCGTCGAAGCAGGGGCCAAAGTGGTGTATTAAGGCTGGGCCCCTCAACCACCAGGATCCCCCTTTCCGCTTCCACGGGTCGCGGCGCACGGCTGCACACGCCGGATTCCAATGATGTAACCCTGGAACCAAGGTATGGGCGTTGGATCCCAGTGATGCTAATCTGGAAAACCAGCAGCATCACTGGGAGGTCCCCTCACCACGTACAGGTGCCCACGTCGAGGGGGGCTTCCGAGGTGCTGAGGGCTTACTTTTGTCAGTCTTGGATTTATCTTTTTTGGGGAAGAATGGACGCTGTCCCGTGTCCATTTCTTCCTCCGCAAAGAGTTCCAAGACAGATTCATCCTGTACCTCCTTGTTCTCTACATCCATTGTTTCTGTTCTTACTGCAGGCTCTTTACCACTTGGTTTTGGTAGTGGTGGAGCACTAGGAGGTACGGATATAGGAGTGGCAACTGACTGTGTTTTTTTGGTGGGCTTTTGAGAACTCAATAAATAGCGTGCAATCGGGGTGAATGACTCTTTTGGTGGAATAGTCATCTCAGTTTGTGTCCCGATAGTGCACTTAGCAGAAACCTTCTGGGCGTATGAAGGTTTCCCGCTATTTACTGGTTGGATACGTTTTCTGGCCTCTGGGTAGGAGATATTCAGCTCTGTCTTCAGTTTTTGTATTTCTTTTTCATCCTTCCACCGCTGGCATGCTCTGGAGTAGGCAGGATGATCTTGTTGACAATTTACACAGATCGGTTTAGAAGCTGAACATTCCTTGCTCTCGTGGTCTTTCGCACCACATCGAGCACAGGCAGGGTTACCACGACAAGATGTTTGTGAGTGGCCGTATTTTTGGCATCTAAAGCACCGCAGTGGGTTTGGGATATAAATCCTCACTGGGCAGTTTAGATAGCCTGCCTTGATGGAACTTGGAGGCCGTGGGGTGTTAAACGTTAGGATGAGAACTCGGGTAGGGACGAGATTCCCACCCTTTCTCATTGATATCCTTTTGACAGCTGTCACTCCTTGGTCTTTTAGTTCAGAGCAGATCTCTTCTTCAGAAACATGAAGAAGGTCCCACTCTGAAATGACGCCTCTTGAAGAGTTCAAAGTTTTGTGGGGGGTTACAATGATAGGTATTCCCCCTATTGATGTGGCGTTCAGGATTTTTTCTGCCTGTTTAATATTTGTAGCTTCGACCAAAAGGTCGCCAGAACGCAGTCGTTTAACAGATTTAGGTGAACCAGCCAACCCTTCTAATCCTTTCTGGATGAAGAAGGGTGACATCTTTCCAATGGACTGCTCTCCGGTGGAATGGATTGTTGTTGTTGTATTGGGGTTTTTTGGCACAAGGGCCTCTTGGGCCATATTGTGCCTATTCAGGATTTGTTTGTCACTTTGATCACAGTCTATCATACAGATTTATGTGCTTCAAATAATTAAACAGTTCCTCGAAATTTGCTTCATTGCCAAGAATATCAAATAACGTTAATGGTTCCTTTAAGTTGGACAGGGAGCTAAAGCTTGATTTTCTGACTGTTGAAAGTTGGGGACATTCTATGAGGATGTGTTTTATTGTGAGCTGCGACTGACAGAAGAAACACTGAGGAGGATTCTCTCCCATAAGCAAAAACAGGTGAGTTGGGTGCGAATGGCCGATGCGGAGCCTTGCTAGAATCACTTCTTGTCGCCTGCTTCTCCTGCAACTAGATGTCCACAGTTGTGGCTCTTTTTTTATCTGCAGTAATTTATTATTGGTTTGAGTTTTCCAAAGGAGAGACCATTGTTTCCTGCATGTTGTTTTAATGACAGATTTGTGATCGGTGTAGGGAACTTTTATTTGTCTGGAAGATCCAGCGTCGGGATGCTTTGCAGCAGCATCCGCATGTTCATTGCCTGAGATGCCAACATGACCAGGGATCCAGCAGAAGGTAACCTTCTGATTGACTGTTTGATAGTGAAATAACTTAGATCGGATCTCTTTAAGAATGGGGTGAGAGGGACTAAAAGTAGATTGAATGGCAGTGATAGCGCTTAAGGAGTCTGAATATATCAAGGATTCCTTGATATGGTACTTGTTTATATTATCTAGAGCCAGTTTTATTGCGAATAATTCTGCAGTATAAATACTGCATTCAGTGGGAAGAGAAACAGCTACTGAGAAGTTGGAGGAGACTGCTGCAGCACCTACGGCTGTATCCGTTTTGGAGCCATCAGTATAGATATGTACTTTTGATGAGTTTTCCAAGGAATGCGATTTATGGAGCTGTTGAAAATTTGTATTAGCCAGGGATGTCTTCCCCCATCTTAAAAAGAAATTGTCACAGAGAGGTACGAATTCAGTCCAGGGAGGTTCGGGAGTACCAAGGTCTTGGAAGACATTATGAAAATTAATGTTCCAACTGATCATGAGCTCTTGCAGTCGAAGCCCTGCTGGGCGATTCTCATTAGGTTTATTTTGATATAGCATGGTGTATTTAGGGTCGAACAAGTGCTGCCAGCTAGGATGTGATGGAATACTCTTAATCTTTAGTGCATAGTTACATAATAAGGATTTTCTCCTTAGGTGCAGTGGAGGTTCATTTGCCTCAATATACAGGCTGTGGATCGGAGATATTCTAAAGGCTCCCACAGCTATCCTAAGGGCACTATGCTGTATGGTGTTCAGTCGTAATAGGGAACTGTTCCTAGCGGAGTCATAGACAGGTGATCCATAATCTAAGCGTGATCTTATTAAAGCTCTATAGAGATGGAGAAGAGAGCTTCTGTCAGCACCCCAGGACATGGCGGAAACGGCTCTTAGGATGTTCAGTTTTTTAAGACACGTGGTTCGAAGGTAAGATATATGGGAAGCAAAATTAAGTTTATTATCTAAATGTAGCCCCAACAGACGAAAATTGTTAGTGACAGGTATCAGGCTGTTTTTTAAAAATATTTCTGGATCCGGGTGGAGTTTTCGTTTTTTACAAAAGTGAATTGCAGTGGATTTTTTTTCGGCTAAAGAATAACCATTCCGCAGTGCCCATGATTCTATTTTAGCTATGGAAATTTGAAGTTGTCTTTCAATGATGTTCATAGTTTGAGATTGACAGGAGATAATGAGGTCATCGGCAAACATATAGGATTCTACTGTATTTGGTACTTCCCGTGTCATGTTTGTAATTCTTACTGCAAATAATGTTGGACTTAGAATAGAACCCTGCGGTACACCCTCCTCTTGTTCAAATGATTTGGATAAATTGTTCATATACCTTACCTGAAACGTTCTGTTGCATAGAAAATTTTGTATGAATTGAGGTAACTGACCTCTCAAGCCGAAAGAATGGAGATCTTTTAGTACACCATATCGCCAGGTGGTATCGAAGGCTTTCTCAATATCGAGATTGATCATGACTAGATGTTCTCTCCTTATAAAGGCATTTCGGATGTTTGCCTCAGCTTTTATCATCACATCTAGCGTGGACCGGTTCTTTCGAAATCCATACTGGCTGCTGTTTAGTAAGTTGTTTGCTTCCAGGAACCACGTTAGCCGCCTGTGAACCATTTTTTCAAGGACTTTTCCTAGACAACTAGTCAGTGATATTGGCCTGTAGTTATGCGGAAAGGTACGATCCTTTCCTGGCTTCGGGAAGGCTAGAACAATTGAGTGACGCCAGGAGAGTGGGTAGGTATTTTCTAAGAAAATACGGTTGTAATATTTTAACAATGTTGTTTTTGCTCTGTTGTCAAGTTGCTTTAACATTATATAATAGACCCCATCTGGACCAGCAGCACTATTTGCTGTTTTATTGAGTGCCCCTACTAATTCTGCGAATGTGAATGGATGGTTGTATGGATGTGAAACTGCCGTAGAAAATTTAATCTTACGCTTTTCTGCAGATTCTTTAATTCTTTGAAAGGTTGGGTTAAAGGTGGATATTGCTGATATGCTGGCAAATGATTCAGCTAAGGCATTTGCTATATCTGCTGGTGATGACAACTCCTTCCCTTCCCAATTTAGTATTGTAGCTGGGGACTGGACATATTTGCCATTGAGCGTTTGAATTTTCCTCCAAATGATTCTACTATCTGTGTCCTTATTTATACTTGAGGAGAAGCTGATCCAGGCTTCTTTCTTTGCATTTCTTCTTATTTTGCGGAACTTGGCTCTTAGTCTTTTGAAGTTAATTAGGTTACTAGTTGTGGGGAATTTACGAAATAAATTCCAAGATCTGTTTTTTTCCCGTTTCGCATGCGTACAATCTTGGTTCCACCAGTAGTTACTGTGTTTCCGTTTCCCTGGTAAAGATTTTGGTATTGCAATGGTGGCAGCTAGTAATATTTGAGTAGTAATGTGTTCCGTGACATTTTCTATGGTCTGAGATTGTATAATTTTATCATCTAATTGAACATGAGAGGCATATTCACTCCAGTGTGCCCTACGGAATATCCAAATGGAGCGACGTGGGGAAGGGGAGTTTGCTCGTGTTTGGAGTTTGCAGAGGATTGGCAGGTGATCACTGTTCATTGGATTGTTAAGAACAGACCACTCCATAATAGTATATAAGGAGGGAGAACAGATCGAGAGGTCTATTGAACTCATGGATCCAGTCGAAAAATGAATGTAGGTTGGCTCGCCAGTATTTAAAATGGTGAGTTGATAAGCATCAAGAAAGGATTCTATTAGCTTACCTCTCTTGTCAATTGTTGGAGATCCCCACAGCGAATCCTGTGCATTGAAATCTCCGAGCAAGCAGAACGGAGATGGTAGCTGGTCTATTAGATTTTCTAGGTCGTCTGAAGTGAATAAGAAATTAGGAGGGATATATATTGACGCTATTGTAAGAGTGATGCCAATTTCAATACGCACTGCCACTGCTTCAAAAGGGGTCTGAAGAGCAATATGTTTCGATGGAACGTTGTTTCTAACAAGAATTGCCACTCCTCCACAGGCTGGCGAGTCTATTCTCCTATCTCGTCTGAAGATGGTGTAATTTTTAATGGTGGGACACACTCGTGCATTTAAGTAGATTTCCTGTAGGGCTATGCCTGCTAGATCATACCGGTCGATGAGATCATATAAATCGTCTTTTGTATTGCGAAAGCCTCTACAATTCCATTGGAGGAATCTTTCCATTAAGTGGTTTTATTGTTTATTTTTGTTTCTGACTGCTTTTTAGTTGAAACTTGCTTAGATCGATCCAATTTCCCTTTCTCTTTTTTTGGAAAGTAGGGACGTGTGACATCCATCTCATCAGTCGCATGCAGTTCTAATATACCATCATCTGATTCATTGCGTTGGTCAACATCCATGCCCGTAGCTACTGGTGGGTTCAGAACTTTAGTTTCTGCCACTTTTGGTTTTGCTGTTTGAGGCACGTCGGTTGGAATGGTAATTGGGGTGTTACTGGCTTGTTCAGCTTTTTGCTGTGAAGGACACTGTTTGGAAGCAGAGAGCAAGGAACGTGCCCAATCGGCGATGGATATATTTGGAGGAACTGTAACATCTGTTTGAATACCTACTGACTGACATTGTTTAGCAGCAGTGGCATATGTACGCTTTGGTTCTGTTATGAGTATTTGTCTTCTTGCCTCTGAGTATGTGACTTTATTCTCGACTTTATATTTTTGGATTTTTTTCCCTTGTTTCCATAGTTCGCATATTTTGGAAAAAGCTGGGTGATTACCTTTACAGTTTGGGCAATGAGGAGTAGCAGTGCATTCAGATTGATTATGTTCGTTTGATCCACAATTTGGACATATTGCCTCACCTCTACATGCAGTTTGGGAGTGTCCATATTTTTGGCACTTATAGCACCTGATTGGATTCGGGATGTAAGGACGCACACGGCAATGAAGATAGCCAGCTTTGACAGATGTTGGTAGGATAGGAGAACTAAAAGTGAGTATTATACTCCTTGTAGGAACAAGAATACCATCTTTCCGAGTCAGGATTCTCCTTGCTTGGATTACTTTTTGTTCTTGAAGCTCTTGGACTATTTCCTCTTCTGATACATTTACTAAGTCCCATTCTGCAATTACACCCTTCGAGGAGTTTAGGGTGGCATGGGGAGTGACTTTTATTGGTTGTCCACCAAAGGTAGTCTGCTTTAATAACTTTGCAGAGTGTTGCGCTTTACTGGTCTCTACAAGAATATCCCCGGACTGAAGTCGCCTTACTATTTTCGGTGAACCTGCAACAGACTCAATACATTTTTGGATAAGGAATGGCGATAACTTACTCAGAGGTTGCTCTGAGAGAGAGTGTAGAATGAGGAATGATGGTATCTCCTCTTGAGGGGTTGTTCTCAGCCTCTTGGGTTGAGAGAAGTCATTATCATTGTCATTTATATTGTCTCGTCTTGAGCTCAATGGCTCTATAGGTGGATATATATTTTTATCCATCTTTGCTCCTTTCAGCCCTGGGAGAGTGAATTTCTCCTCCCAGGTTACCGGCCCCGCCACGGGGAGGCAGGAGCAGTGCCGCTAGAGTGACCAAGCGGTATAAAAGTTAGTACGTTAATTTAAAGAAAAAAAGAAAGGTGTTTTTCCTTTCTTAAACTAGCTTACGATTTGTAAGACTAAGTTGCCTAATAATAGGAAAGTAAGAAAACTTTTATAACTGAAACAGAACTATATCTTTGAGAAAACGCTCTAATAATCACTCAGGAAATTGCTTGATCACTATAACGCTTGGCACCCGGGGCCTCCGGTGGAATGGAGAATGAGGAAAAGCGGTGTCACTGATGGTGGTGGTTTATCCTCAGTTCTGGCTCGTTTTGCAGAGGTGTTATCTGCGTCATCATCTCGATTAGGTAGGGGCCTTGTTGGGGCCCCAGAAGAAGGATTTAAATTACTCATAGGAGTAAAGAAAAAATGTCTGATGCCTAAGTACCTCACCCACCACGGAGCCCTACGAGGGGGCGCCCACTCGTGAACTAGCAGGTACTGCGTACACGAATGGGACACCGAGTTCGCTTAGAACACCATACCCACGTTACCAATAAGTCTTTATCCCGTCCCAGGACCATAGGGAGGGAGACTTATTGGAACGCAGTTGACCCTAGCAGTATAATACCACCCGCCGATTGATCCCAGTCGAGCCGGTCCGGGACCACCCGTCTCGTCGAAGCAGGGGCCAAAGTGGTGTATTAAGGCTGGGCCCCTCAACCACCAGGATCCCCCTTTCCGCTTCCACGGGTCGCGGCGCACGGCTGCACACGCCGGATTCCAACGATGTAACCCTGGAACCAAGGTATGGGCGTTAGATCCCAGTGATGCTAGTCTGGAAGTCCAGCAGCGTCACTGGGAGGTCCCCTCACCACGTACAGGTGCCCACGTCGAGGGGCCACCACGTACAGGTGCCCACGTCGAGGGGTATTAAAGCCTGTAACATGCTAAGAGAGTCGGTATATAAAATGAACCGTTGGTATTGGCATTTACTAATGTGTTCCAAGGCTAACTCTACAGCGTGCAGCTCAGCAGTAAATATGCTGCAATCAGAGGGAATCTGCTCTGATATAGTGCTGTCTGTGAAGACAGCAGCAGATCCCACATATGATTCTGACTTCGAACCGTCTGTGTAGACTGGCGCGAAGTCGGAATATTCAGTTCGGTGTGCTGAATGAAGCTACAGGTAGACACATGATGGCGTGTCCGACTTTCCCCAGTTTCTAAGCGACAAGTCGCATGTCGGGACACGAGCATGCCAGGGTGGAAAGGGTTGCTTTGATGTTTGGGCAACCTTGTCTACGTTGATATTAAGTTCTTTGAGTAGCTCTTGGAAACGAATACCAAAAGGACGATTGGCAGTCTTACGAGTATTGTATAAATTTTCCCATCGTGGCTCAAAAACGAATGGCCACGTAGGATGGTCTGGCAGGGATTTCAGTTTTAAAGCATACTTTAAAGACAACTGCTTACGTCGAAGCGATAACGGTGGTTCGTTTGCTTCGACGTATAAGCTCTGGACAGGAGATGTGCGATATGCTCCAGTAGCAATACGTAGGGCCTGATGATGGACGGGGTCCAGCCATCGCAGGACACTGTCTCTGGCTGAGGAATATACCTGGGACCCATAATCTAGTTTGGATTTGATTTGATTTGATTTTGGGTTTATTGGCGCAAAAACAACTAAGGTTATACTGCGCCAAGAAACGATTAAAATAACATTAAAGTTAAATTCTGGTAACCTTTAAAAAGGTTACCTCGTCAAATTGTTATTTATATATGTGGGTATATATTAATCGCTTTTAAAAATTTAAAAACTGCCGACACGTGGTCGTTGTCTGATAAAATCCGACTGAGTGTATAAGGCTCAGTCGGATGAGTAAAAGCGGTAAAATGTATATTGCGAACATGGGTAAAAAGGACGCAATCTATTAAAATATGCTGTACAGTTAAAACGGTGTCGCAAGACTCGCACATAGGAGGGTCATCCGCCCTCAGCAGAAAAGAATGTGTCAGATGACTGTGACCTATGCGGAGTCGAGCAAGAACAACTTCCTCACTCCGATTCCTGCGCAGACCAGACTGCCAAGTTTGTAATACAGGCTTTATTTGATATAATTTATTTGTTCTCTGTCTGTGCCACAGTTCTTGCCATTGGGAATGTATCTTTTTGCGTATTATTTGCCTGTAGTCTGTATAGGGGACTGACAGGCAACGATTATGAGTGGGTGTTGCTGATTTGGCTGCAGCGTCAGCCAAATCATTTCCCTTTATCCCAATGTGGCTAGGAATCCAGCAGAAGCGGATATCAAACTTGCATTCATGAAGAGAATGTCTCTTCTGCTGAACCCGACAAAGAACTGGATGAGAATTATGTCTCGTAGATAATAAAGCCTGTAATACACTCAAAGAATCGGAATATATTATTGACCTTTGGAATTGACAAGTTCGAATGTGATCCAAGGCTAGCTCTATTGCATACAGCTCTGCAGTGTATATGCTGGATTCGGGAGGAATCTGCTGAGATATTATGGTGTCCGAAAGACAACAGCAGATCCTACGCATGA